>NC_092735.1:37659799-38372598 GCF_047496885.1 Scyliorhinus torazame
CTCTCTCCCTCTGTCTCTCTGTCCCTCTGTCTCTCTGTCTCTCTCTCTCGCTGTCTGTCTGTCTCTGTCACACGCCTTCTCTCGCTCTGCCCTCTTTTTTCTCGCCCACACCCGTGAGTATTTCTCGGAGTGAATATGGAGGCAGGACTGTTGGTATTTTTATGTTTATCTATTCCTAGCTCTTGGCTGCTTCATTCGAGAGCTTTCAATGACACTACCGGCCACCATTCAGACACATTTGAGACAGAGAGTAATTGCGAGTGCTGGAAATCAGCAATGGGAACGGAACGTGCTGGGAATGCAGAGCCGGACATCGGGCCTTTCTGGTTTTTTAAAATATAAATCTCTGGTTATTCAGCTTTTCAGTTTTTAAAATTTGTAACATGAAGCAGATGGCAGCCACTTTCCGGAGATGAGATTAACCCACATAACATCTCCACCGTGCCGGCGATCGCAGCTGGCTGAAATCTTCCCGCCGACTTTATAGAACAGGTCGGAATAAACTTATAGTACAAATTAACTTTTATTATATGAGGAAAAAGCTGAACGCACTTCTTAGTTAGGACTCTGTTTTAGCGCAGAGAGAAATAGCCATGGCTAGGCCGAGTCTGGCTCGGGAAGTATAGACCTGAGCGGATAGTTTGTATGTGTTTCCTTTGGGGGCGGGGAGGGGGGGCTGAATCGCCAGTGGGGAAGGGGCACTCGCTGGCACTTGTCCGCCTCTCCTGTAAGGTGAGGGTGCTACGACTGCTGGGAGAGGTTGTTGGGAGACCTGATTCTCCGGTGCGTGGGACGCAGGGTGGGATAGTCTGTTTCCTCCCCCTACCCCATCCGCTTCTCTGACTGACTCTTGTTGCTTTGTCCCCTGTTGCTGCAGCCTGTCCTCCGCTGGCCTTCTCCAACGTGGGGAACCGCGTGTTGGATCCATACGTAACGTTACGTGACATGACGACAGAGTGATATAGGACAGGCTTGTCACTGAATGGGCCAGGCTGAATTTTAAACGTTTGCTCTTGTTGCACAATATATAGAATTCTAAAACTTATAGGAGGAAGGCGGGTGGTGACAATCTGAGCACGTTCAGGAGCAGAGCTGATAGTTTCATTGTCATTTTGAAGAATAAAGGGTAACAATCTGCATTAAAAGATGCTTTTAAAGCTGTTTATTATCTAGAGCCTCCGTGTTTGGCAAGGCTGGTGTGTGTGTGTGTGTGTGCGAGATTGTCGGGCTTCTGGCTGTGGAGCTGGGGCGGTCAGAGATCCGGGAAAGGAATGAGGAAGGGCAGAGAAACAAGTCTTCGTGACTGTGATTGGCTGTGGGCGTCCTTTACAGTTTCTCCAGGAAGATTTGAGACGGAATGTTCTTGCGCCGATGGTGAATCGAGTGTTGATCCTGACTTTTTTTTGTTGCCAGTATCCGTCTCCTCCCCGCCCCTGAGGCAGGGGAATTCTGCAGAAAGGAGTTATTTCACCGGCCCTTTTGGATTCTGCGTATCTTGGCTCACCTTGAAAACCCGCGTTTGATGAAACTGCTTCACTTGTACCTTTTTGGCCTATGTGGCCTGATAGGGCGACACCCAATGAATTCATCTTAAAGCACCTATTGCAGCGGGTGAGGAGTCCTGAGCAATGAGTAGTTGTAAAGCTCTCTGGCTCCGACGAGTGTGCGATGTAGAGTTTGAGGGCAGGCTAGTGATTGGGCGATGTTGGCTGCGAGCGCTGGCGCTGTGATCAGTTTCGCAGCCTGGGGGTTCTCGCTGCTTTTCAGCCCCATCCCGATTTTCAAGCTGTATAACGTTGGCCAGCACACAGGTGATCGGCTGAATGGCCTGTGGCGTTTGGGCCTGCGTTTGTCACGTGCAATAAAACGTTGCTGGTGATCAGATTTAATGGGAGAACGGGGGTTGCAATGAAACCGTGGGATGTTCAGCAATATCGACGGCCGGATGGTGTGGGAGGGGGAATTGGGAAGGGAATGTTTGAAGTGAAATGTTGACTGATGAGGCAGATTGAGCTTCTGTTGGTAAAAGCTACAACAATAAAGCATCTGATCATCGGGGCCTACCTACACCGGCCTCAAGACCAGACCTCTACCTTCCTGCTACCGGCCAAGGCTGGTTGGGATATTGAGCCTGCCTTGCTCAGCTCTGAGCAGAAGGTTCTGTGTAACCCAGAGCCAGCGATCGGAGTGGGTAAGATTGCCATCTTTGACGATTGATTGATTGATTGTTCCTTTATTGTTTGGAGGACTTTGATTCTGAGCTGCTCCAGCGCGTGAGTGACCCAATCCTAAGACTTCCTGAAGCAGCCCCTGAGGGAGAGAGAGAGAGAGAGAGACCAGCTCAGTCTCAATCTAGTTTCCAATAGGTCTGAACTTGGCTTGAGATGGTATCAGGAGCTGATTGGAATGAGGAAGAGGGGAGGGCTGCGTTGGGGAGGCGGGAGCTGTACTCTTAAACCCCCCCCCCCCCCATACCCAGTCTGTCTCGCGAAGTGGCACGGGCCCCCTTCCCTGCCGTTTCACCCCCTGTGCCTTTCCAAGCACAGAGGGAACACAGTGGCAGGGCTGGTGGTGCAACATTGCCAAAGCTTGCTGTGTGCTCTGATTTGCGGGAGATCCCATTTAACCGGCTCCCGGTCCCAGTTGGATGAGAAAGTTGCTCAGCTCCACCCACCCCCTCCAGAAATGTGTTGATGTATTTTGTCAGTGACGGTTTGCGGAAGGGTGGAGTAGGCAGGTGGTAGAGTTTCATTTCCGTGTGAATTGTGTCGTGCGTTTGGTTTGGGGGGGGACCAGCACGGTGGGCTGATCGTTAATTTTTGCAACAAAAATTATACATGTATAAATATATATAGTGGTATGTTTGTTAGGACTGACCTGTATTAATTGTGTTTCTGGTTTGTGTGTCTAAAGGGTCAGTAGATTGCGAGCACACGTTCTGATTTAGCCACACGGGGGGGCTGCGGATGGATCTGGAGACGTTTCCTCCTCTTGGCCCCAGTTCTGCGGTTTTGCTGGGTGGTAAGAGAGTCAGAAATAGCCTCTTCCCTCTGTGAGTGCGGCAGTGACTGTGACTCCGTCTTTACTGAGCGCACAGCCTGATGTTCGGAATTTCCAAAATTCCTATCGTACCCCAGCAAATGTCCGATAAGTGACTTGTGTTGGGGTGCGTGGTATAAGTGTAGATATTCCTGTGCGTTTGCAATAAAAGATGTGACCGTCTAAGGCAACTGCCTATTATTCCTCTCGTGCTAGTACGACATTCACACCTAACCCTGAAGTTGGTGAGTTCAAACTCCACTTAAGATAATTCACTGCTGCACTGTCAGAGGGTCAGTACTGAGGGAGTGCCGCACTGTCAGAGGGTCAGTACTGAGGGAGTGCCGCACTGTCAGAGTCAGTACTGAGGGAGTGCTGCACTGTCAGAGGGTCAGTACTGAGAGAGTGCCGCACTGTCAGAGGGTCAGTACTGAGGGAGTGCCGCACTGTCAGAGGGTCAGTACTGAGGGAGTGCCGCACTGTCAGAGTCAGTACTGAGGGAGTGCTGCACTGTCAGAGGGTCAGTACTGAGGGAGTGCCGCACTGTCAGAGGGTCAGTACTGAGGGAGTGCCGCACTGTCAGAGTCAGTACTGAGGGAGTGCTGCACTGTCAGAGGGTCAGTACTGAGGGAGTGCCGCACTGTCAGAGGGTCAGTACTGAGGGAGTGCTGCACTGTCATCAGAGGGTCAGTACTGAGGGAGTGCTGCACTGTCATCAGAGGGTCAGTACTGAGGGAGTGCCGCACTGTCAGAGGGTCAGTACTGAGGGAGTGCCGCACTGTCAGAGGGTCAGTACTGAGGGAGCGCCGCACTGTCAGAGGGTCAGTACTGAGGGAGTGCCGCACTGTCAGAAGGTCAGTACTGAGGGAGTGCTGCACTGTCAGAGGGTCAGTACTGAGGGAGTGCTGCACTGTCAGAGGGTCAGTACTGAGGGAGCGCCGCACTGTCAGAGGGTCAGTACTGAGGGAGTGCCGCACTGTCAGAGGGTCAGTACTGAGGGAGTGCCGCACTGTCAGAGGGTCAGTACTGAGGGAGCGCCGCACTGTCAGAGGGTCAGTACTGAGGGAGTGCCGCACTGTCAGAGGGTCAGTGCTGAGGGAGTGCCGCACTGTCAGAGGGTCAGTGCTGAGGGAGTGCTGCACTGTCAGAGGGTCAGTACTGAGGGAGTGCCGCACTGTCAGAGGGTCAGTGCTGAGGGAGTGCCGCACTGTCAGAGGGTCAGTGCTGAGGGAGTGCTGCACTGTCAGAGGGTCAGTACTGAGGGAGTGCTGCACTGTCAGAGGGTCAGTACTGAGGGAGTGCCGCACTGTCAGAGGTTCAGTACTGAGGGAGGGCTGCACTGTCAGAGGGTCAGTACTGAGGGAGTGCCGCACTGTCAGAGGGTCAGTGCTGAGGGAGTGCTGCTCTGTCAGAGGGTCTGTCTTTGGGTTGAGACATTAAACCATGCCCCTGTCTGCCCCTTCAGGTGGACATTAAAGACCTGCTTCACTATTTAGAAAAGGAGTTGGGATATCGGTTTCTCTTCGATACCTTGGACAATATTTATCCTTCAAAGCACATCTCGCAAACAGGCTTTCTGGCCATTATCACTTTACTGTTTGTGGGATCTTGCTGTGTACAAAATTGGCAGCAGCAGTTTCCTGGATTACAGCACTGACTGTACCTCTGAAGCACTTCATTGGTAGTAAAGCACTTTGGGGCGGCCCCAGGTGATGAACGATGCTACAGAAATTCATGATTATTGAGTGGAGACCGCGCAGCTCCCTCTGCGGGTCAGCTACTGAACTGCAGGGGCTTAGCCAGGAATTTAAAGACCGCGTGGTTTGCCGGTGATGTTACAGAAGCTTTTATCTGGTGGAAACGAGAGGGTTTGTGTGGCCTGGGGAGGGATGTTTTGTTTGTGTGTTCCTGTGTGTTAAGACGGTGCCGGTTGTGCAGTTAGTGTGTTGCGTCCCTTTCGCTGTTTGCCCGAGTGACGGTAACCATTAACCCTCGTGTCTTCACTGAATTGACAATCTAGTTGTGGCACTGGCTCATGTTCTGGGTGTTCAGGAGCTGCTCCATTTTTCTGAAGGGGCTCCATTGTGATAGACCTGCTTGGCTCGCCCCTGTCGCAAATTGTCTCGCTGCCCTCCAGTTCCGGGAATCTTCGGGATTTCTACCACATTTTGGGAATCCATTGCGCAATCCTGCATTTTTCCAGTGGAAACCCCAAACCGGTTCCTTGGCATTGGGCTGCACGGGGGGATTGGGAGGGAGAGATAGAGTGAGCGCCTTTCGAGGTGTTGATGTAGCTGGCAGAGTTTATTTGCAATGTTACTCTACCGCTTGGCGATAGTGAAGGAACTGACCACTCTCGGGGCTTCACCCTGATGTTGAGTATTTTCAGATGTAATGCAGCAAGCGTCAATGCTGAATCGTGTACTCGGTGAAGCGTAGCCTGCCTGTCCCCTCACACCCTCTTCCTGTTTACTGCCTCGGGTGACCCTGTGTACGGAGTGTGGGAATGTTCATACAGGGGAGTCTTGGGGGAGGAGAAAGGACTGACCAATTAGGGGACATATTTCACCGTCTACCTTTTGCATTTGTTACACTTTTTTAACCCCATAAAACCTGTCCTTTGAAATAAACTTGTGGAGTAGTGGCCTCCATGTCTCACCAGCTGGGACGTGTGCTCATTGCTCTGTGTCCCCCACGCTCTCTGGCTCCCCTGGTCCCCCCTTCCTTACGGTTCGCCCCCCCCCTCTCTAATTTCCTCACATCAGTTGGGTAATATTTTGTCTCCCATTCCCAATAGTGAGAGGGGGCAATGGAGGGGCAGGGGTTGATAGTTTCGGGATTTGATGCCATCTAGTTGGGCTGGTGGGCAGGGGGTGTAGCAAAGGCCCAGTAATGGGCTGGACATCAGAAGGATTGAAGGTGGCGAGGATTGACGGTGGTGAGTGTAGAAGTGTCTATTGTCCCAATAATCCGCCTGGATCTCGCCAGGAGACCCAGATTGAGCTGGGTGGACCTTCTTGGAGTTCCCGTGAGTCAGCTGAATAATCTTTGGCACATCCCAAAGCACCGTCCACCAGAGAACTTCTTCAAATAGCTTTGTTTTCGTAGGAGGTTATTAACAAGTAATCATATGGATGCAGACAACAGGAATGGGGAGGGTGGTAGTTTGTGAGGAAGGACTCGAAATATCCGGGACTGATGGATAGGATGGGCCTCAGTGAAAGGCTTTGAATTAGGCAGCCTTTTCCATCAATTAGTCATCCTGTAGGAGGGAAACTATCCATTCCCCAACCCCCTCTTTGCCTGAGGGTGATGGTGTTACGGAGTTTGTATTCCCCTTCGAAGAGGGCAGTGATGAAGGAGCTGCTTGGTAACGGAGATATCAGGAAGAATTGAAATTCGATTCTTGGCCGTCCACTGAATTAGCCCACCTCGGGTGTGGACTGGGCTCCGATGTCGTGCCGACTCATTGGGCATAGAGGGGGCTGGGGTATCTGGGAATCAACCAGGGTCCCAGCTCCTCACTGCTGTCTGGTGTGGATACTGGGGCGAGAGGAGTCTACAGTTGGTTGGGGTGCATTTGTTCCCTGTTCCTCCAGGGATTCTGGTTGGGGCAACGGGGAGATCCCTTGAGGCAGGGGACCTTTTGCGCGGAAGGAGGAGGATTGGGGCTGTTTGCCTGATTCTAATCAACAGCAGGGTCTGTGCAAGAAGAAAAATGGAGCAGCTAAGCTTTTTAAATGGTCTCTGAAAGTGTTAATGTTTGAACCCAGTGCATCTAATGAATTCTGAATGAACCTTGTGATTCTCCCCTCTTAGCCCCTGATTTATTTGTAACTTTTTGTAAAGATAATTAGTGTTTGGAAATTGTACGTTGGAGATTTGTTGCTGTTCTTGCGATGGTTTTATGAATTTGCATTATTGTATGCAGGCACCCAGCACTTCTATCACGCTTTGTGAAATTTGAAATAAATAAATGTTCATATTCCTAAAACAAGCCTCTGCTCTTTGTGTTGTAAAGTAGAACATTTTAAATGGAAATTGGAAGCAAACCGGAAATGGGGAAGTTTCCTGATTTGCATCTGAAATAGACCAGATTGATTCCTCCACCAGGAGCCGAAATGTTTGGATATTAAATAAGTGCAGGTTCAGAAAGTTGGGAGTGAGATTGGTCTTAGATTTCTAATCAGTCAGAAAATCAAGGGTTCGTAGAATTTATGAATCATTGAATTTGCAGTGCAGAAGGAATCCTTTTGGCCCATTGGGTCTGCGCCGGCTCTTGGAAAGAGCACCTTCGCCAAGCCCACACCTCCATTCTAACCCAGTAACCCCACCTAACCTTTTTGGACACTAATTTAGCGTGGTCAATCCACCTAATCTGCACATCTTTGGACTGTGGGAGGAAACCCACGCGCACACATGGGGGGGGGGGTGGGGGGGACGTGCAAATTCCGCACCGTCATCCGAGGCTGGAATTGAACCTGGGACCCTGGTGCTGTGAGGCAGCAGTGCTAACCACCGTGCACCCCAGTCACGGTCCTGTTAAATGGTAGAGCTGGCACAAAGTGCTGAAAAGGGACCGTGTCCCTTTAGCGTCTTGGATTTGGAGGGATGTCACAGGTAGCAATGAGTTAAATAATCTGTAAACTTACATAGAAAATAGGGGCAGGAGGGGAGGCCATTCGGCCCTTCCAGGCTGCTCCATCATTATAAGGACTGAACCTTGTTCTCAGTGCCATATTACAGTGCTCTCACCATACCCTTACTGTCCTGTCCTCTGAGCCTAGAAACCCATTTATTTCCTTAAATATATATCGTGATTTGGCCTCACGGCCTTCTGTGGTAGAGAATTCCACAGACTCGTCCATCTCTGAGTCAAGATACTTCTCCTCAGCTCAGTCCTAAATGGTCCACCCTGTATCCTGATACTGTGGCCCCCTTCCCCCCCCCCCCTGCCAGAGGAAGCGACATCTCTGTAACCAGTCTGTCCAACCCGGTCAGAATTATGCACATTTCAATTAGATCCCCTCTCCTAAATTTCAGTGAATACAGGCCTCGTCGGCTCAATCCTGCCGTTGCTGGTGAACCTTCGCTGCACTGTAATGCTTTCTTGGATAAGGAGCCCAAAACTGCGCGCAGTACTCCAGGTGTGGCTTTACCACGGTCCTGGTGCAGCTGCAGTCAGACGTGCTTGCTCCCGTCCTCGAGTCCTCTTCGATCAGCTGGATGCGGCTGAAAGGTCGACGTAAAGAGCGATCTGCACGTTCTTTACAAAGATTAATGAGCAAGTGATGGCGATGGCTGGAGATGCGAAGACATGAGTGCATGACATCAAGGAGCAAGATGGAATACTTTGTTGACATCATCAGAGTCGACGGAGGCGGTTACTGAAGGGAAGATGGGAAAATGCAGGTCAGGGAAACGGGAGAAGGTGGATGACGGATAGAATGGACTGGACTGGATACAGCTGATGATTGGAATGTGCAAGGGCAGGGCAGATGGAGGTCAAGGTGGCACCAACAAATGCTTTAATTAATTCGATAATATCATTTGGCCATTATGGGAAACGTTCAAAATAATAGACAATATGCACGATGAGATTCGCACAAGGAGCAGAGGGAAAGTGCAGAGGGGGATCCAAGAGTTGGAATGTCGATTGTGTCATAGGTGTCAATACGCACTCATGTTCATAATGAGATATAGACGGGCAGTGATGGACACACACAGGAACCAATCACCACACAGAATACAGAACAACCAATCACCAGGCAGGACACTACAGGGTACATTACCAGTATAAAACACACGAGGCAGGAAGGCTCGGCCTCTTGGTAATGGTGATAGCTGTCGCAGCAGTCGGTGCAATATACAGTCAGCACCTACTACACATGGTACAGGGCAAGGCAGACCTTAGCAAGTTTAGATTAATAGAGTGTCGACTCACAGCGAACTATGACCATTACTTGGCAAGTTCAATAAAGCAGTGTTGAACCATCTACAGCAGTGGAAGCCTGTTTACAAGTGCTGCTGCATCGAGCTGCAGTCCGTGTTAATCCAACAGAGATAGAACATCAGTAGGGTTGGGCTGCTAACGTGTCTTCGAGTGGGTTCAGACATGGAGTTAAGCACCTGGTTCATTAGAGATTAAGTGGATAACTAGATTCTGAGATTATGCCGGTTGCTGCTTGGAAGATAGCATGTTGGTAGCAGGATTACATTTTTGGAATTTAATAGGCCATTCGGCCCCTCGAGGCTGTTCTGCAATTCACTCAGCTTTGCAACTTCAACCCCACGTTACCCACCTTGTTCTACTCCCCAGTCACCGCTCGCCAAATCTTCATTCCCTGAAATCCTCGTCCCTGATGGAAATTCAACATTCGGCTCAATCTTTCATAGAATTTACAGTGCAGAAGGAGGCCATTCGGCCCATCGAGTCTGCACCGGCTCTTGGAAAGAGCACCCTACCCAAGGTCAACGCATCCACCCAACACTAAGGGCAATTTATCACGGCCAATCCACCTAACCTGCACATCTTTGGACTGTGGGAGGAAACCGGAGCACCCGGAGGAAACCCACGCAGACACGGGGAGGATGTGCAGACTCCGCACAGACAGTGACCCAAGCCGGGAATCGAACCTGGGACCCTGGCGCTGTGAAGCAATTGTGCTAACCATTGTGCTACCCAATCTTTCATTGTGGCAGCTTCAAAACAACCTTATTTTTAAAAAAACACCACACAAAAATGTGCCAGCAGCCTGATTCGAATAGGTCTTTCTGATTATCATTTGTTTTAAGGTGACTCATTTGGAAACTTTTATCTACTGAATAACAGTTGAGTTTGGAGCTTCCTGGCACTATCAGATGGAGCGGCTTTTGTTTAAGGGCTGGAGGCTGCACTGATGCTGACAGCCAGGTGGTGGCAGTGTGGTGTTGGGTTTGGGAGCTGGAGCATTCCCAGAGCCTGATCAAATGAAAGTCAGGCAGGGATCAGAGCTATACTGTGGTCGGCCTGTTTCTATTCCCTGCTCCCACCCAGCAGGACTGCACTGAAGTCTCGAAGCACAGAAAATAGGAGCAGGAGGAGGCCATTCGGCCCTTCGAGCCCGCTCCGCCATTCAATATGATCATGGTTCAACATCCAACTCAATAGCCCAAGTTTTAAAAATAATCTTTATTATTGTCACAAGTAGGTTTACATTAACACTGCGATGAAGTTACTGTGAAAAGCCCCTAGTCGCCACACTCCGGCGACGGTTCGGGTACACGGAGGGAGAATTCAGAATGTCCAATTCACCTAACCGCACGTCTTTCGGGGGTTGTGGGAGGAAACCGGAGCACCCGGAGGAAACCCACGCAGACACGGGGAGAACGTGCAGACTCCGCACAGACAGTGCCCCAAGCCAGGAATCGAACCCAGGTCCCTGGAGCTGTGAAGCAACAGTGCTAACCACTGTGCTACCGTCCGCCCTAACCCTAATCCCCCCCCCCCCATATCCTTTGATTCTCTTTGTCCGAAGTGTTATATCCAACTGCTTCTTGGCTTCAACTACTTCCTGTGGTAGCAAATTCCACAGGCCGACCACTCTCTGGGTGAAGAAATCTCTCCTCATCTCTGTCCTCAATGGTCCACCCCGTAACCTCAGACTGTGACCCCTGGTTCTGGACACCCCCACCATCGGGAACATCCTTCCTGCATCTACCCTGTCCGTCCGGTTAGAATTTTATAGGTTTCTATAAGATTCCCCCCTCATTCTTCTGAACTCCAGCGAGAACAATCCTTTTTTTTTTCCTTTTTCTTTTCTTTTTTTAAAAAAATGTTTTATTGAAATTTTTTCGATCAAAATTTTTTTCCCCTTCCAGAACAAACATAACAGTAAAGAAAGTTTAACAATAAACAAATGGCTAATCAACATGGTAATCTAATCATTTAACATAAACTAAAACTCCCCCCCCTCCCCCCCCCCCCTTCCCCCTGGGTTGCTGCTGCTGGTCATCTGTCTCCCCTCTAACGTTCCCCTAGGTAGTCGAGGAATGGCTGCCACCGCCTGGTGAACCCTTGAGCCGATCCTCTCAGCGCAAACTTAATCTGCTCCAGTTTTATGAACCCCGCCATATCGTTTACCCAGGCCTCCAGTCCGGGGGGTTTCGCTTCCTTCCACATGAGTAGGATCCTGCGCCGGGCTACTAGGGACGCAAAGGCCACAACGTCGGCCTCTTTCGCCTCCTGCACTCCCGGCTCTTCCGCAACTCCAAATAGAGCTAGCCCCCAGCCTGGTTTGACCCGGGCCTTCACCACCCACGAGATCACTCCCTTCCAATACCCTTCCAGTGCCGGGCACGCCCAAAACATATGTGCGTGGTTTGCCGGGCTTCCGCCGCACCTCCCACACTTGTCCTCCACTCCAAAGAACCTGCTCAGTCTTGCTCCCGTTATGTGTGCTCTATGTAGCACCTTAAATTGAATCCGGCTAAGCCTGGCGCATGAGGAAGAGGAATTTACCCTGCTTAGGGCATCAGCCCACATACCCTCCTCTATCTCCTCCCCTAGCTCTTCTTCCCACTTTCCTTTTAGTTTGCCCACCAACTCCTCCCCCTCTTCCCTCATCTCTCGGTATATCTCTGACACCTTGCCCTCTCCGACCCACACCCCTGAAAGCACTCTGTCCTGAATCCCCTGTACCGGGAGCAGCGGAAATTCCCTCACCTGTTGTCTAGTGAACGCCCTCACCTGCATATATCTAAGGAAGTTTCCCCGGGGCAACTTATACTTTTCCTCCAATGCTCCCAAGCTCGCAAAATTCCCATCTATAAATAAATCTCCCACCCTCCTAATTCCCAACTGGTGCCAGCTCTGAAATCCTCCATCCATTCTTCCTGGGGCAAACCTATGGTTGTTCCTGATTGGGGACCCCACCAGGGCTCCCCGCACACCTCTCTGTCGCCTCCATTGTCCCCAGATATCCAATGTTGCCGCCACCACTGGGTTCGTGGTAAACTTTTTTGGTGAGAACGGTAGCGGCGCCGTCACCAGCGCCTCTAAGCTCGTCCCTTTACAGGACTTTCTCTCCAGTCTTTTCCATGCCGCTCCCTCACCCTCCATCATCCATTTACGTATCATTGCCACATTGGCGGCCCAATAGTAATCGCCCAAGTTCGGTAGCGCCAATCCTCCTCTGTCCCTGCTACGTTGTAGGAACCCCCTCCTTACCCTCGGGACATTGCCTGCCCACACGAAGCTCGTGATGCTCCGGTCTATTTTTTTGAAAAAGGTCTTAGTGAATAGTATAGGGAGACATTGAAATACAAATAAGAACCTCGGGAGGACCATCATCTTAATTGCCTGCACTCTGCCCGCCAACGACAGTGGCTGCATGTCCCACATCTCGAAGTCCTCCTCCATTTGTTCTACCAATCGTGTCAGATTAAGTCTGTGCAAGGTTCCCCAGCTCCTAGTGATCTGAATCCCCAGGTATCGGAAGTTTCTTTCCACTTTCCTTAGAGGCAGGCCTTCTATCTCTCTACTCTGGTCCCCTGGGTGTATCACAAATAGTTCACTCTTCCCCATGTTGAGCCTATATCCCGAGAAATCTCCGAACTCCCTCAACATCCGCATAACCTCTATCATCCCCCCCCTCTGGGTCCGACACATACAACAGTAGGTCATCCGCGTATAGCGAGACTCGGTGTTCTTCTCCCCCTCTAATCACCCCTCTCCATTTCCTGGAGTCTCTCAACGCCATGGCCAGAGGTTCAATTGCCAACGCGAACAACAGTGGAGACAGCGGGCATCCCTGTCTTGTTCCCCTATATAATCGGAAATACTCCGATCTTTGCCGACCTGTGACTACATTTGCCGTTGGGGCCCCATAAAGAAGTTTGACCCAGCTAATAAACCCGTTCCCGAACCCAAACCTCCTTAACACCTCCCATAAATACTCCCACTCCACCCTATCAAATGCCTTCTCTGCATCCATTGCCGCCACTATCTCTGCCTCCCCCTCCACTGGGGGCATCATTATCACCCCTAATAGTCGTCGCACGTTAACATTCAGTTGTCTCCCTTTTACGAACCCTGTCTGGTCTTCGCGCACCACCCCCGGGACACAGTCCTCTATCCTCGATGCCAGTACCTTTGCCAGCAATTTGGCGTCCACATTCAATAATGAAATAGGTCGAGAGGACCCGCACTGCAACGGATCTTTATCCCTTTTCAGAATTAGCGATATCGTCGCCTCCGACATTGTCGGGGGTAGAGTCCCCCCTTTCCTGGCCTCATTGAACATCCTCACCAACAGCGGGGCCAACAAGTCCACATATTTTCTATAAAATTCCACCGGGAACCCGTCTGGTCCCGGAGCCTTCCCTGCTTGCATGTTCCCCAGCCCCTTAATAACCTCGTCCACCCCAATCGGTGCCCCCAGACCTTCCACCTCCTGCTCCTCCACCCTCGGGAACCTCAATTGATCCAGGAACTGCCGCATCCCCTCCTCTCCCTCTGGGGGTTGGGATCTATACAGTTCTTCATAAAAGGTCTTGAACACCTCATTTATCTTTCCTGTCCTTCGCACCGTGGCTCCCTTTTCGTCTCTAATTCCCCCTATCTCCCTCGCTGCTGTCCTCTTTCGCAACTGATGAGCCAGCAGGCGACTAGCCTTTTCCCCATATTCATACCTCCTCCCCTGTGCCTTCCTCCACAGCACCTCCGCCCTTCTGGTGGTCAGGAGGTCAAACTCCGTCTGGAGTCGTCTCCTCTCCCTGTACAATTCCTCCTCCGGGGTCTCTGCAAATTCCCTATCCACCCTTAAAATCTCCCCCAGTAATCTTTCCCTTTCCCTGGCCTCTGTTTTCCCTTTGTGGGCCCCAATGGAGATCAGCTCTCCTCTGACCACCGCTTTTAGTGCTTCCCATACCACTCCCACACGGACCTCCCCGTCGTCATTGACCTCCAGGTATCTCTCAATACACCCCCGCACTCTTCCACACACTCCCTCGTCCGCCATCAATCCCACATCTAATCGCCAGAGTGCTCGCTGCTCCCTTTCCTCTCCTAGTTCCAGGTCCACCCAGTGTGGGGCATGGTCCGAAACCGCTATGGCTGAATACTCAGCTTCTTCCACCCTGGAGATCAACGACCTTCCCAAAACAAAAAAATCTATCCGGGAGTACACTTTATGGACATGGGAGAAGAAGGAGAACTCCCTGGCCCTCGGTCTAAGAAATCGCCATGGATCCACTCCCCCCATTTGGTCCATAAACCCCTTGAGCACCTTGGCCGCTACCGGCCTTCTTCCGGTCTTTGATCTGGATCTATCTAGCCCTGGGTCCAACACGGTATTGAAGTCCCCTCCCAATATCAAGTTTCCTATCTCCAGGTCCGGTATACGACCCAGCATCTGTCTCATAAATCCCGCATCGTCCCAATTCGGGGCATATACATTAACCAACACGACCTCCATTCCCTCCAGCCTGCCACTCACCATTACATATCTACCTCCGCTATCTGCTACGATGTTCTTTGCTTCAAATGCTACCCGTTTCCCCACCAATATGGCCACCCCTCTATTCTTTGCATCTAGTCCTGAGTGGAACACCTGTCCCACCCATCCTTTCCTTAACCTAACTTGGTCCGCCACCTTCAGATGCGTCTCTTGGAGCATAGCCACGTCTGCCCTTAGGCCTTTCAAATGCGCGAGCACTCGGGCCCTTTTAATCGGTCCGTTCAGGCCTCTCACGTTCCACGTGATCAGCCTCACTAGGGGGCTACCTGCCCCCCTCCCGTGTCGACTAGCCATCACCTTCTCTAGGCCAGTCCCATATCCCGCCTCCGCGCTCCCACTCGCTCCCCAGGCGTCGCATTCCATCCCCGTCCACCCACTCTTTAGCCATTTCCTTTTTGATTTCCGCAGCAGCAACCCAGTTGTCGTCCCCCCCCCCCGGCTAGATTCCTTTCTAGCGTGATTGCTCCCCCCATATTACTTCCGCAAGTCAGCTGACTTCAACTGACCCCAGCTACTCCTGCTCACTCCTTGACCCCCCCGTGTGGGGAACTCCCATCCGCCTTGCGCCTGTCTTCCCGCCATAATCTTTCTGGCGCGGGAACATCCCTTTATCTGACCCGCCTCTTGTGGCACAGCTCCCTTTCCTCTCCCCCTCCCATTCCTCATTCTCTGCCTATGTCCCTTCTTTCCCCCCTCACCGGCGCCCACATTTCCTAGTGTCTTCCCCCCATCCCAATTTACTTCTCTATTTACATCAACCATAACAATAACAATAACATTCCCTACAGTATCAGTCCCTCAGTTCCGATCCAATTTCTCCTCTTTAATAAAGGTCCATGCTTCTTCCGCCGTATCGAAATAATGATGTCTCTCCTGGTACGTGACCCATAGTCGTGCCGGCTGCAACATCCCGAACTTCACCTTTTTGTGTAACACCTCCTTGGCTCAGTTAAAACTCGCCCTCCTTCTCGCCACCTCCGCACTCCAATCCTGGTACACCCGTACCACTGCATTCTCCCATCTGCTACTCCGCACCTTTTTAGCCCATCTCAGGACCTCTTCTCTATCTTTAAGGCGGTGAAATCGCACGATTGTCGCCCTGGGTGGTTCTCCCGCTTTTGGTCTTCTCGCCGGGATCCGATGTGCCCACTCCACCTCCAAGGGGCCCGCAGGGGCCTCAGCTCCCATCAATGAGCTTAGCATCGTACTTACATAAGCTCCACAGTCCGCTCCTTCCACTCCCTCAGGGAGACCCAGTATCCGAAGGTTCTTCCTTCGCGCTCTGTTTTCTAGGGCCTCGATCCTTTCAATGCACTTTTTATGGAGTGCCTCGTGCGTCTGTGTTTTGACCGCCAGGCCCAGGATCTCGTCCTCATTATCCGTCACCTTCTGCTCCACCACGCGGAGCTCTGTCTCCTGGGTCCTTTGTGCCTCCTTGAGCCCCTCAATTGCCTGTAGCATCGGGGTCAGCACCTCCCTCTTTAGTAGCTCCACACACCGTCTCAAAAATTCGTCTTGCTCGGGCCCCCATGTCGCCTGGGCTCTCTCCGCCGCCATCTTGTGTCTTCTCCCTTTCTGTCCCTTTCGTCGACGATTCCTCGCGCTGCAGCCGCCGCCGCCGATATTTTCCTCCTTCGTTGGGGGGGGGACTCCCTTCTCACTCACCCCACACTGGGTTGCGTCGCCCAAATATTTCCCGTTGGGGCTCTTAAAAGAGCCCGAAGGTCCGTCGGAGCTGGAGCCGCCGAAACGTGCGGCTTAGCTGGGCATCGCCGCAACCGGAAGGCCATCCAGCGAGAACAATCCTAACCGATTCAATCTCTCCTCATACGCCAGTCCTGCCCTTCCAGGAATTAGTCTGATGAAGCTTTGCTGCACTCCCTCCAGAGTAGGAGTGCGATCATGCAGCACAATCTTACAGTCTGCGTGTTCACCAGAGGAACAAACACAGACCATTCAGCCCCTCACGTGTTCTGTCATTCAGTTAGATCACGGCCAATCTGTAACTTAATTTCCCCAACCTGTTTTGTCTTTATAAACATAGAAAAATACAGCACAGAACAGGCCCTTCGGCCCACGATGTTGTGCCAAACTTTTGAACTAGATTAAGAACAAATTAATCTACACCCCATCATTTTACCGTAATCCATGTACCTATCCAATAGCCGCTTGAAGGTCCCTAAACCCTAACACTCTCGCTGAATAAACAAATCCTTTCGATCTCCAGCTTTTAATTTCCTCCACAGCTTATCTCTGTTGGATAAGATCCAAATATCTCTCAATGCAGCTGGGAACGAAACCCATTGTTAGGAATATTTAGAATTGGAGTGGCTGAAACTCTCAGTTGATGAGAGCCACACTCCAGCTTGGAGGGACTGGATTATCCTCTCTCGTATCGAAATGCCCCTGGCTGAGATGAACGTGCTCGCTGTCATTTACAACCTCCTGACCCCAGACCCAGGAGTCGCGATACTGTTGAGAGTTAAGCCCCCAGGCTCGGCAAGTTACTCTGGGCCTTGAGCCCAATTTGAGTGCCCCCCCCCCTCAGGATGTATGTGGGGAATGTGTGAAGACATTCACTCCCTCCACCACTGGATCTTAATGGCAGCATGTACCAGCTATAAGATGCAGTGCGGCAGTTCTCTGAGGCTGCACCTCCCAAACGAGTGACCAACCAGAAAAACAAGGGCAGGAGACACATGAGAACAGCATCACCCGCCACAGCCCATCCTTGACTTATAATAACAGCCGTTCCTTCACTGTCGCTGGGTTAAAATCCTGGAATTCTCTCTAACAGCACAGTGGGTGTACCTACGCCTCAGGGACTGCTGTGGTTCAAGAAGGCAGCTCACCACCTCATTCTCAAAACAGAATAATGCAAGATTATCAGCTCATGACAAGTTAACACAGTGGCTGTATTTACAAAAAAATAATTTGCAGGATGTGGGTGTCGCTGGTTAGGCCCAGCATTTATTGCCCATCCCTAGTTGCCCTTCAGAAGGTGGGGGTGAGCTGCCTTCTTGAACCGCTGCAGTCCCTGTGGTGTAGGTACACCCACTGTGCTGTTAGGGAGGGAGTTCCAGGATGTTGCCCCAGCGACAGTGAAGGAACGGCCGATATATTTCCAAGTCAGGGTGGTGAGTGACTTGGAGGGGAACCTCCAGGTGGTGGGGTTCCCAGGTATCTGCTGCCCTTGTCCTTCTAGATGGTGGTGGTCATGGGTTTGGAAGGTGCTGTTTAAGGAACCTTGGTGAGTTGCTGCATCGCATCTTGTAGATGGTACACACGGCTGCCACTGTGCGTCGGTGTTGGAGGGAGTGAATGTTTGTGGAGGTGGTGCCAATCAAGCGGGGCTGCTTTGGGCAGCACGGTAGCACAAGTGGATAGCACTGTGGCTTCACAGCGCCAGGGTCCCAGGTTCGATTCCCCGCTGGGACACTGTGCGGATTCTGCACGTTCTCCCCGTGTCTGCGTGGGTTTCCTCCGGGTGCTCTGGTTTTCTCCCACAGTCCAAAGACGTGCAGGTTAGGTGGATTGGCCATGCTAAATTACCCTTAGTGTCCAAAAAGGTTAGGAGGGTTTATTGGGTTACGGGGATGGGGTGGAAGTGAGGGCTTAAGTGGGTCGGTGCAGGCTCGATGGGCTGAATGGCCAACACTATGTTCTATGTCCTGGATGGTGTCAAACCTCTGGAGTGTTGTTGGAGCTGAACCCAGCCAGGCAAGTGGAGAGTATTCCATCACACTCCTGACTTGTGCCTTGTAGATGGTGGACAGAGTTTGGGGAGTCGGGAGGTGAGTTACTCACCGCAGGATTCCCAGCCTCTGGAAGCCAGTGTAATTGTTACAGTGATATTCTGCTGTCATTCTAAACAAATTCCAAATCCAGCGGACCAGACAAATATGTTTCATTTCAAAATAAATAAATAAGAAGATAGGAAGGTATTAATTCAGGCAATCCCCGTGATGCACAGAAAAAAGGCACATTGGTCACAATATGGAATGTTCATGTTTCTGAGACATCAGGAGCAATAAATCTTTACTAACTCAGTTCGTACCATTTCAGGCAATTAATATACAAAATATGTCAATACATATCAATAACATATTAAGAGCTATGCCTCTTATGCATTTCTGTCAATCTTTACGCTTATGAATTCCTACTTACACATTTCAAATGGGAACTGGGCATGTAAACATGTCACAGGTAATTCCACCCTCCCACCAGTGGGAGCGCTCCCTCCAAATGACCCTTTCATATTGGACTCTTGCAGGGAGCCAAGGATATTTTCGTCCTTTCATGGAGCGAGCTGGATTGGAACCAAAAGTGATTGGGAGATGAATGGGATGCTGGACTTTAACCCAAGGGACCTGAGTGCAAAGGGGAATAAACTGGGTTTCAATTTCCCAAGAGCCTGGCTTCAGATGTGGCACCGTGGATAATGCCCTTGAAGAAGGTTCACGCAGAATAGCAAGGGGGATTAAAGGGTTAAATTGTCAGGCCCAGTTACCCAACCTGGTTTACTGTCCCAGGGGTTCAGAGGGTCGATGAATGATCTGATCAGGTTGTTTCAAATGGTAAAGATGTGATAGGACAGTGACAGAGAAACGGGATCCTCACGTGGACGCATTTAAAATTCACAACTAGACTATTTGGGAGTGAAACAGGAATGGGGCAAATTTCTAACACCCTCCCCCCGCACTGAAGTTACTGTGGAAATCCCCTAGTCGCCACATTCCGGCGCCTGTTCGGGTACACAGAGGGAGAATTCAGAATGTCCAATTCACCTAGCAGCACGTCTTGAGGGACGTGTGGGAGGAAACCGGAGCACCCGGAGGAAACCCACGCAGACACGGGGAAAACGTGCAGACTCCGCACAGACAGTGACCCAAGCCGGGAATCGAACCTGGGACCCTGGAGCTGTGAAGCAATAGTGCTAACCACTGTGCTGCCGTGCCGCCCGAATGACCACAGCTAAGATTAATGGGGTTTTGTTAGTAAAAGTATGGAGGTCTAAGAGCACAGGCGGAAAAATAGAGTGGAGATACAAATCAGCCACGATCGAATTGAATGGAGGAGAGGGTTCGAGGGGCCGAATTGCCTCCTTTTGTTGCCAACCCAGATCCTAGAGGGGGACGATCAGGGATTAAACCTTTGGACCAGTATCACAGAGTCCCTCCTTGGAAATGCATGGATTATTTGATGGGATCAGATTGTATGTTGGGTAAGTTGATGAACGGTTGCTTCAGAAGCTTGGTGTGTTTTCCTGAGAGCATCTCTTAACTTTGTCCAAAAGAGTTTCCGTCCGGCCTCATCAGCTGGCCAGTGAATGTAGGTTTTCTTCCTGACCAGCTTGCGGAGGTGGTGGTAAGACGAGAGCACGTGGCCAGGGATCTCATCCAGGAAAACCAAGATAAGGACATCACTGTGCTCATCAAAGAGCCTATACAAGGCCACCTGCATCTCCATGGAGCACCACTCGCTCTGGAGGTAATTCTGGGAGATGATGCAGATGGTCTTCCTGCTCTTGTAGATAGCGTCAACAATGTTTTCCACAATGGGTTTACCCACCTCAAAATCCCTGTGGTGGAAGCAGAGGTGGTGAAATGGGGGCCCCTCATTCTCCAGGTTGTGCATGAGTTGCTCAAACACCCAGACTTCGTCCTTTGAGTTGTAGGAGACAAAGGCATCGTATTTGTAATCTTTGGCACGATTCCTCTGGAGTTTGCTCTCGTGGACCCATGCCCGGAACAAATAGTACCCATAGTGGAAGTTCCACTTCCCCTTCTGGTAAATTACAACAGTCATCATGAAAGCAAAGATAACAGGGGCAGTGATACAAAACTGCAGGAAACCATCGTCGCAAACGGAGCTCTCAAACTTTGCAAATTTTGTTTTCTTCACCCCACGCTCCACACATGTATATTTGTAGAATGAGGCCACCTGGACGGGGGAGCTGACTGACCATCGCAAGAACCATAAATTATCACAGACACAAGAGATGGGGTTGGACTTCAGGTCGAGGAAGCGCAGCTTGGGCAGAGGGGGCATGTCCTTCTCTTCGATGATGCGGATCATGTTGCTCTGTAGCTTGAGCGTAGTCAGGCTCGTCAGGTTCTGAAGGAGGATCCGCCTGATGGACTCCAAGCCCATATTCTCCAGGGACAGCAGCTGGAGGTTGGCGAGGTTGGCGAAAGTCAAGTTGTCGATGGTCTGGAACCCATTACAAATATTATTCATGCTCAACTGCTCCAGACTAGCGAGCTGCTGGAAGGGTCGAGTCTTGAGGTTCAGGAATTTGTTGTTGGAGATATCCAGATGCTTCAGTTTCTGGAGCCCGTCAAACAGATTCTGCGGTAACATTTTAAGGCCAAACAGCTCCTGAGATTGTAACTTCAACATTTGGAGATTGCGAAGATTAATGAATGGGGGGAACTTTAGGCGAGTGTCTTGGAAAGATAACTTGTTCTTGGCAAGGTCCAAGATTTGCAACGATTTGAGATCTTCAAACATCTCTGGGCAAATTTGTGACAACCAGTTTCTGTCCAAATAAAGATTTTTCAAAGACTTGAGCCCTTTGAAACCCCACTTTTCAATGGTTTTAATGTGGTTCCCCCCTAAATCCAGGATGGTGAGTTTGGAGAGGCTGGAATAGGTGAAGTTATACACGATAGGAATCCGGTTATTCCTCAGTTTCAAGATCTGGAGGTTGCTGAGGTGAGTAAGGGTATTGTAAAAAATCTCTGCAATTGCATTATTAGTGAGTGACAGCAGCTTTAAGTTGGCCAGACCCACAAAGGCGGTGTTGTTGATGAAATTAATTTCATTCAGAGCCAAGGAAAGATAAAGGAGGTTCTTATGGTGGTGGAACGCGTGGGACCTAATAGCAGAAATGTGGTTGGATCTGAAGGTCAGTCGCTCCAGTTTCTCCAGACAGGGAGCAAGTTTGTTGTCTTTTTCATTTTCCCCCAAGCCACACAAGGAGACATCTCGAATCACATTGTGGTCGAGGATTAATGTCCGGAGGTTGCTCTGGATGTTCGAATGGCCAATGATGTCTGGATTCTTGATTCTGTTATAGGACAAATCCAAAGACTCAACATCATGACAGTTGTTGAAGGCCCCACTGACCACCTGCAGCCCATTGGCCATCAGCTGTAAGCTCTGAATGTTCTTCCTCTGAATGGCCCCACACAACTTCTTCAATGTCGCCCTGTCCTCCAGCTTCAGGTTGGACAGGGTGAGATTCCTCAGGGGGGCCTTCATCAACTGGACCAGGCTCAGAACCCCGCCTTTACCCAAGGGGTTGCCTTGGATGTTGAGGAAGCGGAGGCTGGTGAAGTTGAGGGAGGTCAGGTCCTCGGCCCTGGACACCTGATTATCAGACAAATCCAAGTGAACAATGTTGCTGAGGAAGGCAGGCGGCGCCTGCAGTCTGGAGACGAGGTTTCCGGCCAGAAGCAGGTGGGTCAGATTTGGGGGGAATTGCGAGGAGATCTCCAAGGAGCTGATCTTGGTGTGCTGAGCATTCAGAGTTCTGAGGCCAGAGCAATAGGTCAGGGCGGCAAAGAAAGACGAAACGTTACTTAAACTATTGTAAGAAATATCCAGAACAGAGAGTCTCTTTAATGGAAAGACAATTGCCCCAGACATACCAGTCAACCTGTTGCGTTGAAGGATTAAGTTGGTGAGGTTGGTCAGGAATTGGAAGCTTCTGTGGTTGAGGGTCTCCAAATGGTTACAGGACAAGTTCAGCATCTGGAGATTGCTGAGTTTCCAGAAAGCCCAGGGGTCGATTTTGACCAGGTGGTTATTATCCAGCCTCAGGTATTCCAACTGGGTCAGGTTTCGCAGTTGTCGTGCAGGTAGCTTCCAGATCTTGTTGAAGGAGACATTGAGGACCCTGATGTTGGTCGGAAGGTCTGAGATAGCCTCCTTCAGCTCTGAGATTCCACTGTTTGTACAGCTGAAGGATACCTTCCTCAGGTCACCGATACAGTGTTTGAAAACCATACTGTTCACTAACCCCATCTCCCCGAAAACCAGGAGCAGCAGACAGACTCCATCCAGCTCCCTCCCAGGACAAGGCATCAGTGTTTTCAGAGTCTTCAGCCCAATGCTCTTATCAACTCAATATTCTGGAATCTTTCCCCCAGCGTGGACCAGCTCCGAGTTCGAACAATGATTGGAGTTTGAAGGTTTTAAACTTTGCTTTCGTTTATAAACTCATGTTTGACTTCCTCTCCTTTGCGAGGGTATTTTTCAATGCGATTGGCCCCAAGAGTTGGTTTGTTCACTCCTTACAATGAATGAGGAAGTTGCGGGAACAAATACTTTTGTTCTGATGACTTAGGGAACAAAGAACAAAGAACAAAGAACAAAGAAATGTACAGCACAGGAACAGGCCCTTCGGCCCTCCAAGCCCGTGCCGACCATACTGCCCGACTAAACTACAATCTTCTACACATCCTGGGTCCGTATCCTTCTATCCCCATCCTATTCATATATTTGTCAAGATGCTCCTTAAATGTCACTATTGTCCCTGCTTCCACTACCTCCTCCGGTAGTGAGTTCCAGGTACCCACTACCCTCTGCGTAAAAAACTTGCCTCGTACATCTACTCTAAACCTTGCCCCTCTCACCTTAAACCTATGCCCCCTAGTAATTTATTTTTAAATTTTAATAAGATAATACAAAATAAACTTGCACCAATATAATTTTACCCTTCCGCCGTCCCAGCGGGCCAGGCATATCCTTCCAATCACTCCACTTAGAGGCTTTTGAGCAACATTTTATGCTCAACACCATCCCATAAGAACAATGACCAGTTCCACAATGTTGGTGCAGCTGGTTGAGGGAGGACCTTGCGCCAGATTCCTGGGTGAGCGCCTCTGTTCACTTGTCAACAGTGGTCATGGGATTGTCCTTTCTCCAGCCGAGCGGGCAGATTGAACCTTTGACAGTGCAACACTCCCCCAGAGCTGCACTGGGGTCGTCAAGACCCACATCACCCAGACTCGGGCACATCACTGTGGCTGGGTCAAAATACTTGACCTCCCTCCCTAACAGCACTCTGGGAACACGGTCTGCACACACACAGACACTGCAGTGGTTGAAGAAGGTGGATCACCCTCACCTTCTCAGCGTTGACTCGAGATGGACAATAAATGTCAGCGTTTGCCAATGATGCCCATTTTCGAAGCCACAAACTGAGTTGACAAAAGCATCAATCTGCTCACATCTATAATGTATCCCATCTCACATTCAGGGTAGCTCTTTGCTGCTTCATAGCGCAACCACTGATTCATGATGCGGACCTTCCTGTTTTGAAAACCAAGTATGAATCCAACTTCCTCTTTTGGTTGTGTATGCAACTAACTACCCAGAACTGGCAACAATATCTGAAACACATCCACATTTTAAACAAAGGCCAGTTCTTAATCTCTTGCAAACAAATGCAGGAATTTTCCAAACCTCCTCCCTTCCTTTTTGAATTCTCCTTCACCTGCATTCCACAACTCCCGCTCAACCCAATAACTGCTCTGTCACTTGCTGCCCATCCTGAATGACCCTTCAGAAGGTGGCGGTGAGCTGCCTTTTTGAACGGTAGCACATTGGTTAGCACAGTTGCTTCACGGCTCCAGGGTCCCAGGTTTCTGGCTTGGGTCACTGTCTGTGCGGAGTCTGCACGTCCTCCCCGTGTGTGCGTGGGTTTCCTCCGGGGGCTCCGGTTTCCTCCCACAGTCCAAAGATGTGCAGGTTAGGTGGATTGGCCAATTAAATTACCCTTAGTGTCCAAAAAAAGGTTAAGTGGGGTTACTGGGTTATGGGGATAGGGTGGAGGTGTGGGCATAATTGGGGTGCCCTTTCCGAGGGCCGGTGCAGACTCGATGGGCCGAATGGCCTCCTTCTGCACTGTAAATTCTATGATTCTATATAACTGCTGCAGTCTATGTGGTGTAGGTACACCCAATGTGCTGTTAGGGAGGGAGTTCCAGGACTTTGACCCAGTGACAGCGAAGGAATGGCCGATATATTTCCAATTTGGACGTTGTGTAGCTCGGAGGTGAACTTGGAGGTGGTGATGTTTCCATGTGCCATCTGTCCTTGCCCTTTCTAGGCAGTGGCCATTGCTGTTGAAGGACCCCCGGTGAGTTCCTACAGGGCTTAACATAGAACGTAGAACATTGAACATAGAACATGGAACAGTCCAGCACAGTACAGGCCCTTCGGCCCACGATGTTGTGCCGACCATTTATCCTAATCTAAGATCAACCTAACCTACACCCCTTCAATTCACTGCTGTCCATGTGCCTGTCTAAGAGTCGCTTAAATGTCCCTAATGACTCTGACTCCACCACCTCTGCTGGCAGTGCATTCCACACCCCCACCACTCTCTGTAAAGAACCTCTGACATCTCCCCTATACCTTCCTCCAATCTCCTTAAAATTATATCCCCTCGTGACTGCCATTTCCACCCTGGGGAAAAGTCTCTGGCTCTCCACTCTATCCATGCCTCTCATCACCTTCAGGCTTCTTGTAGATGGTGCACACGGCTGCAGCTGTTCGTCGGTGGAAGAGGAGTGAATGACGGAGTTTGATTTGATAGCCAAGTGGCTGGATTCTCCGCTGCTCCCGCCGCGCCGGGGCAGAGAAACCCCATTTACCCGAGAATCGGGCCCAGCGCCGATCAAGCGATTTTCCGGCCCCCCCATTTACGCGGCGCGGCTAGGAGGCCATTGACAGAGGCCCACCCCCTGCGATTCTCCGGGCAAAACTGACCGAGTTCCCGACGGCGTTGTTCGAACCACGTATCGACCCTCAGATGGCGGCTGCGGACTCTGGGGGGGGAGCGGTGGGGGGATCGATCACCGTGGGGGGGGAACGGTGGGGGGATTGATCACCATGGGGGGGAGCGGTGGGGGGATTAATCACCATGGGGGGGAGCGGTGGGGGGATTAATCACCATGGGGGGGGAGCGGTGGGGGGATCGATCACCGTGGGGGGGGAGCGGTGGGGGATCGATCACCGTGGGGGGGGAGCGGTGGGGGATCGATCACCGTGGGGGGGGAGCGGTGGGGGGATCGATCACCATGGGGGGGAGCGGTGGGGGGATCGATCACCATGGGGGGAGCGGTGGGGGATCGATCACCATGGGGGGGAGCGGTGGGGGGATCGATCACCGTGGGGGGGAGTGGTGGGGGGATCGATCACCGTGGGGGGGGGAGCGGTGGGGGGATCGATCATCATGGGGGGGAGCGGTGGGGGGATCGATCACCATGGGGGGAGCGGTGGGGGATCGATCACCATGGGGGGGAGCGGTGGGGGGATCGATCACCATGGGGGGGGAGCGGTGGGGGGATCGATCACCATGGGGGGAGCGGTGGGGGGATCGATCACCATGGGGGGGAGCGGTGGGGGGATCGATCACCGTGGGGGGGGAGCGGTGGGGGGATCGATCACCATGGGGGGGAGCGGTGGGGGGATCGATCACCGTGGGGAGGGAGCGGTGGGGGGATCGATCACCATGGGGGGGAGCGGTGGGGGGATCGATCACCGTGGGGGGGAGCGGTGGGGGGATCGATCACCGTGGGGGGGGAGTGGTGGGGGGATCGATCACCATGGGGGGGAGCGGTGGGGGGATCGATCACCGTGGGGGGGGAGCGGTGGGGGGATCGATCACCATGGGGGGGAGCGGTGGGGGGATCGATCACCATGGGGGGGAGCGGTGAGGGGATCGATCACCATGGGGGGGAGCGGTGAGGGGATCGATCACCATGGGGGGGAGCGGTGGGGGGATCGATCACCGTGGGGGGGGAGCGGTGGGGGGATCGATCACCATGGGGGGGAGCGGTGGGGGGATCGATCACCGTGGGGGGGGAGCGGTGGGGGGATCGATCACCATGGGGGGGAGCGGTGGGGGGATCGATCACCATGGGGGGAGCGGTGGGGGGATCGATCACCATGGGGGGGAGCAGTGGGGGGATCGATCACCATGGGGGGGAGCGGTGGGGGGATCGATCACCATGGGGGGGAGCGGTGGGGGATCGATCACCATGGGGGGGAGCGGTGAGGGGATCGATCACCGTGGGGGGGGGAGCGGTGGGGGGATCGATCACCATGGGGGGGGAGCGGTGGGGTATCGATCACCATGGGAGGGGGAGCGGTGGGGGGATCGATCACCATGGGAGGGGGGAGCGGTGGGGGGATCGATCACCATGGGAGGGGGGAGCGGTGGGGGGATCAATCATCATGGGGGGTGAACGGTGGGGGGATTGATCACCGTGGGAGGGGGAGCGGTTGGCGGATCGATCATCATGGGGGGGCCCTCGTGAGCGCCAGGGCAGCGATCGGGTGGCTCGGATCCGCGGGCGCGCGCCGTCTCTGGGGGGCCTACATTCCCGATGTCGATTCGCGGTCTGAGTCCGGGATCGCGTATGGCGCAGCCGCTGCGGCCGCCGCCGTGCGCATGTGCGGACGCCCGACCAGACGTGCAGGGCCCCGTACCCGCAGCCAGGGCTGCGAGGAGTACTCCGGGGTCCTGCCAGTCCCCTGCAGGTCGGAGAATCACTCAGGACTTTTATAAGGAAAGTCAAAAGTGAAACGCCAGCGTTTCGATGCTGGCCTGGGGACATAGCCTCATATTTGGAGAATCCAGCCCAAGGTGTCATTAGTGTTGGTTAGTGTGACAACACTGGCTAGTTCTGGTGAGTCAGTTGCCTCTGTGCGGTTGGGAAGCTGCCGCTGCCGGTGTCAGATGGGCGCAGTGGGACCGGCGCCAATGCACCAGGCACGGCGTCTCCCTTCTCCGCGCCGGCCCCAACGCAACATAGCGTAGGGCTACAGGGCCCGGCACAGAACAAAAGAGGCCCCCAACCCGAGAGGCCGGCCCGCCGATTGGTAGGCCCCGATTCCCGGCTTGGGTCACTGTCTGTGCGGAGTCTGCACGTTCTCCCCGTGTCTGAGTGGGTTCCCTCCGGGTGCTCCGGTTTCCTCCCACAAGTCCCGAAAGACGTGCTGTTAGGTGAATTGGACATTCTGAATTCTCCCTCTGTGTACCCGAACAGGCGCCGGAATGTGGCGACTAGGGGATTTTCACAGTAACTTCATCGCAGTGTTAATGTCAGCCTACTTGTGACACTAATAAAGATTATTATTATTAATGGGAAGCTGGCTGAACACGTGAGGGAGAAGGCATGTGCTGGTGAAGTAGGGTGAGTGAGAGCGAGCTTCTGGACTCTAGTCCATGTCTAGTTTTGACATGGCTGGGAAAAGGATTTATGTCTGCAGACCTCACACACTTTCAAAGGGCCCAGCGCAACTTCAGCCAGATAATATAATGAAACCATAAGACCATGAGACCATAAGGCATAGGAGTGGAAGTGAGGCCATTCAGCCCATCGAGTCCACTCCACCATTCAATCATGGCTGATTTCAACTCCATTTACCCGCTCTCTCTCCATCGCCCTTAATTCCTCGAGAAATCAAGAATTTATCAACTTCTGTCTTAAAGACACTCAACGTCCCGGCCTCCACCGCCCTCTGTGGCAATGAATTCCACAGACCCACCACTCTCTGGCTGAAGAAATTTCTCCTCATCTCTGTTCTAAAGTGACTCCCTTTTATTCTAAGGCTGTGTCCCCGGGTCCTAGTCTCCCCTGCTAATGGAAACAACTTCCCTACGTCCACCCTATCTAAGCCATTCATTATCCTGTAAGTTTCTATTAGATCTCCCCTCAACCTCCTAAACTCCAATGAATATAATCCCAGGATCCTCAGACGTTCATCGTATGAAACGACGGAGTTTGCACTGACATTCCAAAGATGTGCAGGTTGGGTGGGGTCACGGGGATAAGACTGGGGAGTAGGCCTAGGTAAGATGCTCTTTCAGAGGTTTAGTGCCGGCTCAGTGGCCTTCTACTGCACTGCAGGGATTCTATGCTGTCAACCTCTGATCCTCGCTGTCTGATGGCTACCATCTGTTTCCACACGAGAGACATGAAGAGGTGACTGGCCCGTCTCCGGGGTCAGGAAGCTCCCATTTGTAGAATAGACTGTGTGGTTGCTGACCTGATGTCTCATTAATAAGGCAGTGAGGACTGGCAGCCTGCCAGGTGGAAACACACGGAGCAAGCGACGCAGGAGAGCATTCAGAGTGGCATTCATTACAAAGTGTCGCCCGTCAGCAAGCCTCGCTGGGCGCTCGAGATATGAGTCCGTAATTGCGGCTGATACCCCACTGCAGCAGTGAGGCGGTGATGCACAGTGAGGCGGTGCTGCACAGTGAGCGGTGATGCACAGTGAGGCGGTGCTGCACAGTGAGCGGTGATGCACAGTGAGCGGTGATGGACAGTGAGGCAGTGATGCACAGTGAGGCAGTGATGCACAGTGAGCGGTGATGCACAGTGAGGCGGTGATGCACAGTGAGGTGGTGCTGCACAGTGAGCGGTGATGCACAGTGAGGTGGTCCTGCACAGTGAGCGGTGATGCACAGTGAGGCGGTGATGCACAGTGAGCGGTGATGCACAGTGAGACGGTGATGCACAGTGAGCGGTGCTGCACAGTGAGCGGTGCTGCACAGTGAGGCGGTGATGCACAGTGAGCGGTGCTGCACAGTGAGCGGTGATGCACAGTGAGGCGGTGATGCACAGTGAGCGGTGATGCACAGTGAGCGGTGCTGCACAGTGAGCGGTGAAGCACAGTGAGGTGGTGCTGCACAGTGAGCGGTGATGCACAGTGAGGCGGTGATGCACAGTGAGCGGTGATGCACAGTGAGCGGGACTGCACAGTGAGCGGTGCTGCACAGTGAGGTGGTGATGCACAGTGAGCGGTGATGCACAGTGAGCGGTGATGCACAGTGAGGCGGTGATGCACAGTGAGCGGTGATGCACAGTGAGCGGTGATGCACAGTGAGGTGGTGATGCACAGAGAGCGGTGCTGCACAGTGAGGCGGTGATGCACAGTGAGCGGTGATGCACAGTGAGCGGTGATGCACAGTGAGCGGTGATGCACAGTGAGGCGGTGATGCACAGTGAGGCGGTGATGCACAGAGAGCGGTGCTGCACAGTGAGACGGTGCTGCACAGTGAGCGGTGATGCACAGTGAGCGGTGCTGCACAGTGAGCGGTGATGCACAGTGAGGCGGTGATGCACAGTGAGCAGTGATGCACAGTGAGCGGTGCTGCACAGTGAGCGGTGATGCACAGTGAGGCGGTGCTGCACAGTGAGCGGTGATGCACAGTGAGCGGTGATGCACAGTGGGGCGGTGCTGCACATAGAGCGGTGCTGCACAGTGTGCGGTGATGCACAGTGAGCGGTGATGCACAGTGAGCGGTGATGCACAGTGAGCGGTGCTGCACAGTGAGCGGTGATGCACAGTGAGCGGTGATGCACAGTGAGCGGTGATGCACAGTGAGGCGGTGCTGCACAGTGAGCGGTGATGCACAGTGAGGCGGTGATGCACAGTGAGCGGTGATGCACAGTGAGCGGTGCTGCACAGTGAGCGGTGATGCACAGTGAGGCGGTGATGCACAGTAAGCGGTGATGCACAGTGAGGCGGTGATGCACAGTGCGGCGGTGCTGCACAGTGAGGCGGTGATGCACAGTGAGGCGGTGATGCACAGTGAGCGGTGATGCACAGTGAGGCGGTGATGCGCAGTGAGGCGGTGCTGCACAGTGAGCGGTGCTGCACAGTGAGGCGGTGATGCACAGTGAGCGGTGCTGCACAGTGAGCGGTGATGCACAATGAGCGGTGATGCACAGTGACGCGGTGATGCACAGTGAGCGGTGATGCACAGTGAGGCGGTGCTGCACAGTGAGGCGGTGATGCACAGTGAGGCGGTGCTGCACAGTGAGGCGGTGATGCACAGTGAGGCGGTGATTCACAGTGAGGCGGTGATGCACAGTGAGCGGTGCTGCACAGTGAGCGGTGATGCACAGTGAGCGGTGCTGCACAGTGAGGCGGTGATGCACAATGAGCGGTGATGCACAGTGACGCGGTGATGCACAGTGAGCGGTGATGCACAGTGAGGCGGTGCTGCACAGTGAGGCGGTGATGCACAGTGAGGCGGTGCTGCACAGTGAGGTGGTGATGCACAGTGAGGCGGTGCTGCAGAGTGAGGCGGTGATGCACAGTGAGGCGGTGATTCACAGTGAGGCGGTGATGCACAGTGAGGCGGTGCTGCACAGTGAGCGGTGATGCACAGTGAGGCGGTGATGCACAGTGAGGCGGTGCTGCAGAGTGAGGCGGTGATGCACAGTGAGGCGGTGATTCACAGTGAGGCGGTGATGCACAGTGAGGCGGTGATGCACAGTGAGGCGGTGCTGCACAGTGAGCAGTGCTGCACAGTGAGGCGGTGCTGCACAGTGAGCGGTGATGCACAGTGAGGCGGTGCTGCACAGTGAGCGGTGATGCACAGTGAGGCGGTGATGCACAGTGAGGCGGTGATGCACAGTGAGCGGTGATGCACAGTGAGGCGGTGCTGCACAGTGAGGCGGTGATGCACAGTGAGGCGGTGCTGCAGAGTGAGGCGGTGATGCACAGTGAGGCGGTGATTCACAGTGAGGCGGTGATGCACAGTGAGGCGGTGCTGCACAGTGAGCGGTGATGCACAGTGAGGCGGTGATGCACAGTGAGCGGTGAAGCACAGTGAGGCGGTGATGCACAGTGAGCGGTGATGCACAGTGAGGCGGTGCTGCACAGTGAGCGGTGATGCACAGTGAGGCGGTGCTGCACAGTGAGCGGTGAAGCACAGTGAGGCGGTGATGCACAGTGAGCGGTGATGCACAGTGAGCGGGGCTGCACAGTGAGGTGGTGATGCACAGAGACCGGTGCTGCACAGTGAGCGGTGATGCACAGTGAGGCGGTGATGCACAGTGAGCGGTGATGCACAGTGAGCGGTGATGCACAGTGAGCGATGATGCACAGTGAGGCGGTGATGCACAGTGAGGCGGTGATGCACAGTAAGCAGTGATGCACAGTGAGGCGGTGATGCACAGTGCGGCGGTGCTGCACAGTGAGGCGGTGATGCACAGTGAGGCGGTGATGCACAGTGAGCGGTGATGCGCAGTGAGGCGGTGATGCACAGTGAGGCGGTGCTGCACAGTGAGGCGGTGCTGCACAGTGAGGCGGTGCTGCACAGTGAGCGGTGCTGCACAGTGAGGCGGTGATGCACAGTGAGCGGTGATGCACAGTGAGGCGGTGCTGCACAGTGAGGCGGTGCTGCACAGTGAGGCGGTGCTGCACAGTGAGTGGTGATGCGCAGTGAGGCGGTGATGCTCAGTGAGCGGTGATGCACAGTGAGGCGGTGCTGCACAGTGAGGCGGTGCTGCACAGTGAGCGGTGCTGCACAGTGAGGCGGTGATGCACAGTGAGCGGTGATGCACAGTGAGCGGTGCTGCACAGTGAGCGGTGATGCACAGTGAGGCGGTGCTGCACAGTGAGCCGGTGATGCACAGTGAGGCGGTGCTGCACAGTGAGCGGTGATGCACAGTGAGCGGTGCTGCACAGTGAGGCGGTGATGCACAGTGAGCGGTGATGCACAGTGAGGCGGTGCTGCACAGTGAGCGGTGATGCACAGTGAGTGGTGCTGCACAGTGAGGCGGTGATGCACAGTGAGCGGTGATGCACAGTGAGCGGTGATGCACAGTGAGCGGTGATGCACAGTGAGGCGGTGCTGCACAGTGAGCGGTGATGCACAGTGAGTGGTGCTGCACAGTGAGGCGGTGATGCACAGTGAGCGGTGATGCACAGTGAGCGGTGGTGCACAGTGAGGCGGTGATGCACAGTGAGCGGTGATGCACAGTGAGCGGTGATGCACAGTGAGGAGTGATGCACAGTGAGCGGTGATGCACAATGAGGCGGTGATGCACAGTGAGCGGTGATGCACAGTGAGGAGTGATGCACAGTGAGCGGTGATGCACAGTGAGCGGTGATGCACAGTGAGGCGGTGATGCACAGTGAGGCGGTGCTGCACAGTGAGCGGTGATGCACAGTGAGGAGTGATGCACAGTGAGCGGTGATGCACAGTGAGCGGTGATGCACAGTGAGGCGGTGCTGCACAGTGAGCGGTGATGCACAGTGAGAGGTGCTGCACAGTGAGGCGGTGATGCACAGTGAGCGGTGATGCACAGTGAGCGGTGGTGCACAGTGAGGCGGTGATGCACAGTGAGCGGTGATGCACAGTGAGCGGTGATGCACAGTGAGCGGTGATGCACAGTGAGCGGTGATGCACAGTGAGGAGTGATGCACAGTGAGCGGTGATGCACAGTGAGGCGGTGATGCACAGTGAGCGGTGATGCACAGTGTGCGGTGATGCACAGTGAGGCGGTGATGCACAGTGAGGCGGTGATGCACAGTGAGGCGGTGATGCACAGTGAGGCGGTGCTGCACAGTGAGTCGGTGATGCACAGTGAGGCGGTGATGCACAGTGAGGCGGTGCTGCACAGTGAGTCGGTGATGCACAGTGAGGCGGTGATGCACAGTGAGGCGGTGATGCACAGTGAGGTGGTGATGCACAGTGAGCGGTGCTGCACAGTGTGCGGTGATGCACAGTGAGGCGGTGCTGCACAGTGAGGCGGTGATGCACAGTGAGGCGGTGATGCACAGTGAGCGGTGATGCACAGTGAGGCGGTGCTGCACAGTGAGTCGGTGATGCACAGTGAGGCGGTGATGCACAGTGAGGCGGTGATGCACAGTGAGGTGGTGATGCACAGTGAGCGGTGCTGCACAGTGTGCGGTGATGCACAGTGAGCGGTGCTGCACAGTGAGGCGGTGATGCACAGTGAGGCGGCGATGCACACTGAGGCGGTGATGCACAGTGAGCGGTGATGCACAGTGACCGGTGATGCACAGTGAGGCGGTGATGCACAGTGAGGCGGTGATGCACAGTGAGGCGGTGCTGCACAGTGAGTCGGTGATGCACAGTGAGGCGGTGATGCACAGTGAGGCGGTGCTGCACAGTGAGGCGGTGATGCACAGTGAGCGGTGATGCACAGTGAGCGGTGATGCACAGTGAGGCGGTGATGCACAGTGAGGCGGTGATGCACAGTGAGGCGGTGATGCACAGTGAGGCGGTGATGCACAGTGAGGCGGTGATGCACAGTGAGCGGTGATGCACAGTGAGGCGGTGATGCACAGTGAGCGGTGATGCACAGTGAGGCGGTGATGCACAGTGAGGCGGTGATGCACAGTGAGGCGGTGATGCACAGTGAGGCGGTGATGCACAGTGAGTCGGTGCTGCACAGTGTGGCGGTGCTGCACAGTGAGCGGTGATGCACAGTGAGCGGTGCTGCACAGTGAGGCGGTGCTGCACAGTGAGCGGTAATGCACAGTGAGGAGTGATGCACAGTGAGCGGTGATGCACAGTGAGGCACAGTGAGGCGGTGCTGCACAGTGAGCGGTGATGCACAGTGAGCGGTGCTGCACAGTGAGGCGGTGATGCACAGTGAGCGGTGATGCACAGTGAGGCGGTGCTGCACAGTGAGGCGGTGATGCACAGTGAGGCGGTGCTGCACAGTGAGGCGGTGATGCACAGTGAGCGGTGATGCACAGTGAGGCGGTGATGCACAGTGAGGCGGTGCTGCACAGTGAGGCGGTGATGCACAGTGAGCGGTGATGCACAGTGAGGCGGTGATGCACAGTGAGGCGGTGATGCACAGTGAGGCGGTGCTGCACAGTGAGGCGGTGCTGCACAGTGAGGCGGTGATGCACAGTGAGCGGTGATGCACAGTGAGCGGTGATGCACAGTGAGCGGTGCTGCACAGTGAGCGGTGATGCACAGTGAGGCGGTGATGCACAGTGAGGCGGTGATGCACAGTGAGGCGGTGCTGCACAGTGAGCGGTGCTGCACAGTGTGCGGTGATGTACAGTGAGGCGGTGCTGCACAGTGTGGCGGTGATGCACAGTGAGGCGGTGATGCACAGTGAGCAGTGATGCACAGTGAGGCGGTGATGCACAGTGAGCAGTGATGCACAGTGAGGCGGTGATGCACAGTGAGGCGGTGCTGCACAGTTAGCGGTGATGCACAGTGAGCGGTGATGCACAGTGAGGCGGTGATGCACAGTGAGGCGGTGATGCACAGTGAGGCGGTGATGCACAGTGAGGCGGTGCTGCACTGTGAGGCGGTGCTGCACAGTGAGGCGGTGCTGCACAGTGAGCGGTGATGCACAGTGAGCGGTGATGCACAGTGAGGCGGTGATGCACAGTGAGGCGGTGATGCACAGTGAGGCGGTGATGCACAGTGAGGCGGTGATGCACAGTGAGGCGGTGCTGCACAGTGAGGCGGTGATGCACAGTGAGGCGGTGATGCACAGTGAGGCGGTGATGCACAGTGAGGCGGTGCTGCACAGTGAGGCGGTGATGCACAGTGCGGCGGTGCTGCACAGTGAGGCGGTGATGCACAGTGAGGCGGTGCTGCACAGTGAGGCGGTGATGCACAGTGAGGCGGTGATGCACAGTGAGGCGGTGCTGCACAGTGAGGCGGTGCTGCACAGTGAGGCGGTGATGCACAGTGTGGCGGTGATGCACAGTGAGGCGGTGATGCACAGTGTGTGGTGATGCACAGTGAGGCGGTGATGCACAGTGAGGCGGTGCTGCACAGTGAGGCGGTGATGCACAGTGAGGCGGTGATGCACAGTGTGGCGGTGATGCACAGTGAGGCGGTGATGCACAGTGAGGCGGTGATGCACAGTGTGTGGTGATGCACAGTGAGGCGGTGATGCACAGTGAGGCGGTGCTGCACAGTGAGGCGGTGATGCACAGTGAGGCGGTGCTGCACAGTGAGGCGGTGATGCACAGTGAGGCGGTGATGCACAGTGAGGCGGTGATGCACAGTGAGGCGGTGATGCACAGTGAGGCGGTGCTGCACAGTGAGGCGGTGATGCACAGTGTGGCGGTGATGCACAGTGAGGCGGTGATGCACAGTGTGTGGTGATGCACAGTGAGGCGGTGATGCACAGTGAGGCGGTGATGCACAGTGAGGCGGTGCTGCACAGTGAGGCGGTGATGCACAGTGAGGCGGTGCTGCACAGTGAGGCGGTGCTGCACAGTGAGCGGTGCTGCACAGTGAGGCGGTGATGCACAGTGAGGCGGTGATGCACAGTGAGGCGGTGATGCACAGTGAGCGGTGCTGCACAGTGAGCGGTGATGCACAGTGAGCGGTGATGCACAGTGAGCGGTGCTGCACAGTGAGGCGGTGATGCACAGTGTGGCGGTGCTGCACAGTGAGCGGTGATGCACAGTGAGCGGTGATGCACAGTGAGCGGTGATGCACAGTGAGGCGGTGATGCACAGTGAGGCGGTGCTGCACAGTGAGCGGTGCTGCACAGTGAGCGGTGATGCACAGTGAGGCGGTGATGCACAGTGTGGCGGTGCTGCACAGTGAGCGGTGATGCACAGTGAGGCGGTGATGCACAGTGTGCGGTGATGTACAGTGAGGCGGTGCTGCACAGTGTGGCGGTGATGCACAGTGAGCGGTGATGCACAGTGTGCGGTGATGTACAGTGAGGCGGTGCTGCACAGTGTGGCGGTGATGCACAGTGAGCGGTGATGCACAGTGTGCGGTGATGTACAGTGAGGCGGTGCTGCACAGTGAGCGGTGATGCACAGTGAGCGGTGATGCACAGTGAGGGGGTGCTGCACAGTGAGCGGTGATGCACAGTGTGCGGTGATGTACAGTGAGGCGGTGATGTACAGTGAGGCGGTGCTGCACAGTGAGGCGGTGCTGCACAGTGAGCGGTGATGCACAGTGAGGCGGTGATGCACAGTGAGCGGTGATGCACAGTGTGGCGGTGCTGCACAGTGAGGCGGTGCTGCACAGTGAGGCGGTGATGCACAGTGAGGGGTGATGCACAGTGAGGCGGTGATGCACAGTGAGCGGTGCTGCACAGTGAGCGGTGATGCACAGTGAGGCGGTGATGCACAGTGAGCGGTGATGCACAGTGAGGCGGTGATGCACAGTGAGGCGGTGCTGCACAGTGAGGCGGTGATGCACAGTGAGGGGTGATGCACAGTGAGGCGGTGCTGCACAGTGAGCGGTGATGCACAGTGAGCGGTGATGCACAGTGAGGCGGTGATGCACAGTGAGCGGTGATGCACAGTGAGGCGGTGATGCACAGTGTGGCGGTGATGCACAGTGAGGCAGTGCTGCACAGTGAGCGGTGATGCACAGTGAGCGGTGATGCACTGTGAGGCGGTGATGCACAGTGAGCGGTGATGCACAGTGAGCGGTGATGCACAGTGAGGCAGTGATGCACAGTGTGGCGGTGCTGCACAGTGAGCGGTGATGCACAGTGAGGCGGTGATGCACAGTGAGCGGTGATGCACAGTGAGCGGTGATGCACAGTGAGCGGTGATGCACAGTGAGCGGTGATGCACAGTGAGCGGTGATGCACAGTGAGCTGTGATGCACAGTGAGCGGTGATGCACAGTGAGCGGTGATGCACAGGGAGCGGTGATGCACAGTGAGCGGTGATGCACAGTGAGCGGTGATGCACAGTGAGGCGGTGATGCACAGTGAGCGGTGATGCACAGTGAGGCAGTGATGCACAGTGAGGCAGTGATGCACAGTGAGGCGGTGCTGCACAGTGAGCGGTGATGCACAGTGAGGCGGTGCTGCACACTGAGCGGTGATGCACAGTGAGCGGTGAAGCACAGTGAGGCGGTGATGCACAGTGAGCGGTGATGCACAGTGAGGCGGTGATGCACAGTGAGGCGGTGATGCACAGTGAGGCGGTGCTGCACAGTGAGCGGTGATGCACAGTGAGGCGGTGCTGCACACTGAGCGGTGATGCACAGTGAGCGGTGAAGCACAGTGAGGCGGTGATGCACAGTGAGCGGTGATGCACAGTGAGGCGGTGATGCACAGTGAGGCGGTGCTGCACAGTGAGCGGTGATGCACAGTGAGCGGTGATGCACAGTGAGGCGGTGCTGCACAGTGAGCGGTGATGCACAGTGAGCGGTGAAGCACAATGAGGCGGTGATGCACAGTGAGCGGTGATGCACAGTGAGCGGTGATGCACAGTGAGCGGTGATGCACAGTGAGGCGGTGATGCACAGTGAGGCGGTGATGCACAGTGAGGCGGTGATGCACAGTGAGGCGGTGCTGCACAGTGAGGCGGTGCTGCACAGTGAGGCGGTGATGCACAGTGAGGCGGTGCTGCACAGTGAGCGGTGATGCACAGTGAGGCGGTGACGCACAGTGAGGCGGTGATGCACAGTGAGCGGTGATGCACAGTGAGGCGGTGATGCACAGTGAGGCGGTGCTGCACAGTGAGGCGGTGCTGCACAGTGAGGCGGTGCTGCACAGTGAGCGGTGATGCACAGTGAGCGGTGATGCACAGTGAGGCGGTGATGCACAGTGAGGCGGTGATGCACAGTGAGGCGGTGATGCACAGTGAGGCGCTGCTGCACAGTGAGGCGGTGCTGCACAGTGAGGCGGTGATGCACAGTGAGGCGGTGATGCACAGTGAGCGGTGATGCACAGTGAGGCGGTGATGCACAGTGAGCGGTGATGCACAGTGAGGCGGTGCTGCACAGTGAGCGGTGCTGCACAGTGAGCGGTGCTGCACAGTGAGGCGGTGCTGCACAGTGAGCGGTGATGCACAGTGAGGCGGTGATGCACAGTGAGGCGGTGATGCACAGTGAGGCGGTGATGCACAGTGAGGCGGTGATGCACAGTGAGGCGGTGATGCACAGTGAGGCGGTGATGCACAGTGAGCGGTGATGCACAGTGAGCGGTGATGCACAGTGAGGCGGTGCTGCACAGTGAGCGGTGCTGCACAGTGAGGCGGTGCTGCACAGTGAGGCGGTGATGCACAGTGAGCGGTGATGCACAGTGAGGCGGTGCTGCACAGTGAGCGGTGCTGCACAGTGAGGCGGTGATGCACAGTGAGGCGGTGATGCACAGTGAGCGGTGCTGCACAGTGAGCGGTGATGTACAGTGAGGCGGTGATGCACAGTGAGCGGTGCTGCACAGTGAGCGGTGCTGCACAGTGAGGCGGTGCTGCACAGTGAGGCGGTGATGCACAGTGAGCGGTGCTGCACAGTGAGGCGGTGCTGCACAGTGAGGCGGTAATGCACAGTGAGCGGTGCTGCACAGTGAGCGGTGATGTACAGTGAGCGGTGCTGCACAGTGAGCGGTGCTGCACAGTGAGGCGGTGCTGCACAGTGAGGCGGTGATGCACAGTGAGCGGTGCTGCACAGTGAGCGGTGATGTACAGTGAGGCGGTGCTGCACAGTGAGGCGGTGATGCACAGTGAGCGGTGCTGCACAGTGAGCGGTGCTGCACAGTGAGCGGTGCTGCACAGTGAGGCGGTGATGCACAGTGAGGCGGTGATGCACAGTGAGCGGTGCTGCACAGTGAGCGGTGATGCACAGTGAGCGGTGCTGCACAGTGAGCGGTGATGCACAGTGACGCGGTGATGCACAGTGAGGCGGTGATGCACAGTGAGGCGGTGATGCACAGTGAGGCGGTGATGCACAGTGAGGCGGTGATGCACAGTGAGGCAGTGATGCACAGTGAGGCGGTGCAGCACAGTGAGGCGGTGCTGCACAGTGAGGCGGTGATGCACAGTGAGGCGGTGCAGCACAGTGAGGCGGTGCTGCACAGTGAGGCGGTGATGCACAGTGAGGAGTGATGCACAGTGAGCGGTGATGCACAGTGAGGCGGTGCTGCACAGTGAGGCGGTGATGCACAGTGAGCGGTGATGCACAGTGAGGCGGTGCTGCACAGTGAGCGGTGATGCACAGTGAGGCGGTGATGCACAGTGAGGCGGTGCTGCACAGTGAGCGGTGATGCACAGTGAGGCGGTGCTGCACAGTGAGGCGGTGATGCACAGTGAGCGGTGATGCACAGTGAGCGGTGCTGCACAGTGAGTGGTGATGCACAGTGAGGCGGTGATGCACAGTGAGCGGTGATGCACAGTGAGGCGGTGCTGCACAGTGAGGCGGTGATGCACAGTGAGCGGTGATGCACAGTGAGTGGTGATGCACAGTGAGCGGTGATGCACAGTGAGGCGGTGCTGCACAGTGAGGCGGTGATGCACAGTGAGCGGTGATGCACAGTGAGGCGGTGCTGCACAGTGAGGCGGTGATGCACAGTGAGCGGTGATGCACAGTGAGTGGTGATGCACAGTGAGGCGGTGATGCACAGTGAGCGGTGATGCACAGTGAGGCGGTGCTGCACAGTGAGGCGGTGATGCACAGTGAGCGGTGATGCACAGTGAGTGGTGATGGACAGTGAGCCGGTGATGCACAGTGAGCGGTGCTGCACAGTGAGGCGGTGCTGCACAGTGAGGCGGTGATGCACAGTGAGCGGTGATGCACAGTGAGGCGGTGCTGCGCAGTGAGCGGTGATGCACAGTGAGTGGTGATGCACAGTGAGGCGGTGATGCACAGTGAGTGGTGATGCACAGTGAGGCGGTGCTGCACAGTGAGCGGTGCTGCACAGTGAGCGGTGCTGCACAGTGAGCGGTGCTGCGCAGTGAGCGGTGATGCCCAGTGAGCGGTGATGCACAGTGAGGCGGTGCTGCGCAGTGAGCGGTGATGCACAGTGAGTGGTGCTGCACAGTGAGGCGGTGATGCACAGTGAGTGGTGATGCACAGTGAGGCGGTGCTGCGCAGTGAGCGGTGATGCACAGTGAGTGGTGATGCACAGTGAGGCGGTGCTGCGCAGTGAGCGGTGATGCACAGTGAGGCGGTGATGCACAGTGAGCGGTGATGCACAGTGAGTGGTGATGCACAGTGAGCCGGTGATGCACAGTGAGCGGTGCTGCACAGTGAGGCGGTGCTGCACAGTGAGCCGGTGATGCACAGTGAGCGGTGCTGCACAGTGAGGCGGTGCTGCGCAGTGAGCGGTGCTGCACAGTGAGCGGTGCTGCACAGTGAGGCGGTGATGCACAGTGAGACGGTGCTGCACAGTTGGGCGGTGCTGCACAGTGAGGCGGTGATGCACAGTGAGCGGTGCTGCACAGTGAGCGGTGATGCACAGTGAGGCGGTGCTGCACAGTGAGGCGGTGCTGCACAGTGAGGCGGTGATGCACAGTGTGGCGGTGATGCACAGTGAGGCGGTGATGCACAGTGAGGCGGTGATGCACAGTGAGGCGGTGCTGCACAGTGAGGCGGTGATGCACAGTGAGCGGTGATGCACAGTGAGGCGGTGATGCACAGTGAGGCGGTGATGCACAGTGAGCGGTGATACACAGTGAGCGGTGATGCACAGTGAGCGGTGATGCACAGTGAGGCGGTGATGCACAGTGAGCGGTGCTGCACAGTGAGCGGTGATGCACAGTGAGGCGGTGATGCACAGTGAGCGGTGATGCACAGTGAGGCGGTGCTGCACAGTGAGGCGGTGCTGCACAGTGAGGCGGTGATGCACAGTGAGGCGGTGCTGCACAGTGAGCGGTGATGCACAGTGAGGGGTGATGCACAGTTAGCGGTGATGCACAGTGAGGCGGTGCTGCACAGTGAGGCGGTGCTGCACAGTGAGCGGTGATGCACAGTGAGGCGGTGCTGCACAGTGAGCGGTGATGCACAGTGAGGCGGTGCTGCACAGTGAGGCGGTGATGCACAGTGAGGGGTGATGCACAGTTAGCGGTGATGCACAGTGAGGCGGTGCTGCACAGTGAGCTGTGATGCACAGTGAGCGGTGATGCAGAGTGAGGTGGTGCTGCACAGTGAGCGGTGCTGCACAGTGAGGCGGTGATGCACAGTGAGGCGGTGATGCACAGTGAGGCGGTGATGCAAAGTGAGGCGGTGCTGCACAGTGAGCGGTGATGCACAGTGAGGCGGTGATGCACAGTGACGCGGTGCTGCACAGTGAGCGGTGCTGCACAGTGAGCTGTGATGCACAGTGAGCGGTGATGCAGAGTGAGGTGGTGCTGCACAGTGAGCGGTGCTGCACAGTGAGGCGGTGATGCACAGTGACCGGTGATGCACAGTGAGGCGGTGATGCACAGTGAGGCGGTGCTGCACAGTGAGGCGGTGATGCACAGTGAGCGGTGATGCACAGTGAGGCGGTGATGCACAGTGAGGCGGTGATGCACAGTGAGCGGTGATACACAGTGAGCGGTGATGCACAGTGAGCGGTGATGCACAGTGAGGCGGTGCTGCACAGTGAGGCGGTGCTGCACAGTGAGGCGGTGATGCACAGTGAGGCGGTGATGCACAGTGAGGCGGTGATACACAGTGAGCGGTGATGCACAGTGAGCGGTGATGCACAGTGAGCAGTGATGCACAGTGAGCGGTGCTGCACAGTGAGGCGGTGATGCACAGTGAGGCGGTGATGCACAGTGAGTGGTGATGCACAGTGAGCGGTGATGCACAGTGAGCGGTGATGCACAGTGAGCAGTGATGCACAGTGAGCGGTGCTGCACAGTGAGCGGTGCTGCACAGTGAGCGGTGCTGCACAGTGAGGCGGTGATGCACAGTGAGGCGGTGATGCACAGTGAGCGGTGATGCACAGTGAGCAGTGATGCACAGTGAGCGGTGCTGCACAGTGAGGCGGTGATGCACAGTGAGCGGTGATGCACAGTGAGGCGGTGCTGCACAGTGAGCGGTGCTGCACAGTGAGCGGTGCTGCACAGTGAGCAGTGATGCAGAGTGAGGTGGTGTTGCACAGTGAGCGGTGCTGCACAGTGAGGCGGTGATGCACAGTGAGGCGGTGCTGCACAGTGAGCAGTGATGCACAGTGAGGCGGTGATGCACAGTGAGGGGTGATGCACAGTGAGGCGGTGATGCACAGTGAGCGGTGATGCACAGTGAGCGGTGATGCACAGTGAGGCGGTGCTGCACAGTGAGGCTGTGATGCACAGTGAGGCGGTGATGCACAGTGAGCGGTGCTGCACAGTGAGCAGTGATGCACAGTGAGGCGGTGATGCACAGTGAGGCGGTGATGCACAGTGAGGGGTGATGCACAGTGAGGCGGTGATGCACAGTGAGCGTTGATGCACAGTGAGTGGTGATGCACAGTGAGCGGTGATGCACAGTGAGGCGGTGATGCACAGTGAGGCGGTGATGCACAGTGAGCAGTGATGCACAGTGAGCGGTGATGCACAGTGAGCGGTGATGCACAGTGAGGCGGTGCTGCTCAGTGAAGCAGTGATGACGGTGCTGCACAGTTGGGCGGTGCTGCACAGTGAGGCGGTGCTGCACAGTGAGGCGGTGCTGCACAGTGAGCGGTGAGGCACAGTGAGATGGTGCTGCACAGTGAGCGGTGATGCACAGTGAGCGGTGATGCACAGTGAGCGGTGCTGCACAGTGAGGCGGTGATGCACAGTGAGCGGTGATGCTCAGTGAGGCGCTGCTGCACAGTGAGCGGTGATGCACAGTGAGCGGTGATGCACAGTGAGCGGTGATGCACAGTGAGGCGGTGCTGCACAGTGAGGCGGTGATGCACAGTGAGGCGGTGATGCACAGTGAGCGGTGCTGCACAGTGAGCGGTGATGCACAGTGAGGCGGTGCAGCAGAGTGAGGCGGTGCTGCACAGTGAGGCGGTGATGCACAGTGAGCGGTGATGCAGAGTGAGGCGGTGATGCACAGTGAGCGGTGATGCACAGTGAGCGGTGATGCAGAGTGAGGCGGTGCTGCACAGTGAGGCGGTGATGCACAGTGAGTGGTGATGCAGAGTGAGGCGGTGATGCACAGTGAGCGGTGATGCACAGTGAGCGGTGATGCAGAGTGAGGCGGTGATGCACAGTGAGTCGGTGATGCACAGTGAGCGGTGCTGCACAGTGAGGCGGTGCTGCACAGTGAGCGGTGATGCACAGTGGGGCGCTGATGCACAGTGAGGCGGTGATGCACAGTGAGCGGTGATACACAGTGAGCGGTGATGCACAGTGAGGCGGTGCTGCACAGTGAGGCGGTGCTGCACAGTGAGCGGTGCTGCACAGTGAGGCGGTGATGCACAGTGAGGCGGTGCTGCTCAGTGAGGCAGTAATGACGGTGCTGCACAGTTGGGCGGTGCTGCACAGTGAGGCGGTGATGCACAGTGAGGCGGTGATGCACAGTGAGGCGGTGATGCACAGTGAGGCGGTGATGCACAGTGAGCGGTGATGCACAGTGAGCGGTGCTGCACAGTGAGGCGGTGATGCACAGTGAGCGGTGATGCACAGTGAGGCGGTGACGCACAGTGAGGCGGTGATGCACAGTGAGGCGGTGATGCACAGTGAGCGGTGATGCACAGTGAGGCGGTGATGCACAGTGAGGCGGTGATGCACAGTGAGGCGGTGACGCACAGTGAGCGGTGATGCACAGTGAGGCGGTGCTGCACAGTGAGCGGTGATGCACAGTGAGGCGGTGCTGCACAGTGAGGCGGTGACGCACATTGAGCAGTGATGCACAGTGAGGCGGTGACGCACAGTGAGCGGTGATGCACAGTGAGGCGGTGCTGCACAGTGAGGCGGTGATGCACAGTGAGGCGGTGATGCACAGTGAGGCGGTGATGCACAGTGAGCGGTGCTGCACAGTGAGGCGGTGATGCACAGTGAGGCGGTGATGCACAGTGAGCGGTGATGCACAGTGAGGCGGTGCTGCACAGTGAGCGGTGCTGCACAGTGAGCGGTGCTGCACAGTGAGGCGGTGCTGCACAGTGAGGCGGTGATGCACAGTGAGCGGTGATGCACAGTGAGGCGGTGCTGCACAGTGAGCGGTGCTGCACAGTGAGGCGGTGATGCACAGTGAGGCGGTGATGCACAGTGAGCGGTGCTGCACAGTGAGCGGTGATGTACAGTGAGGCGGTGATGCACAGTGAGCGGTGCTGCACAGTGAGCGGTGCTGCACAGTGAGGCGGTGATGCAGAGTGAGGCGGTGATGCACAGTGAGCGGTGCTGCACAGTGAGCGGTGATGTACAGTGAGCGGTGCTGCACAGTGAGCGGTGCTGCACAGTGAGGCGGTGCTGCACAGTGAGGCGGTGATGCACAGTGAGCGGTGCTGCACAGTGAGGCGGTGCTGCACAGTGAGCGGTGATGTACAGTGAGGCGGTGCTGCACAGTGAGCGGTGCTGCACAGTGAGCGGTGATGTACAGTGAGCGGTGCTGCACAGTGAGGCGGTGCTGCACAGTGAGGCGGTGCTGTACAGTGAGGCGGTGATGCACAGTGAGCGGTGATGTACAGTGAGCGGTGCTGCACAGTGAGGCGGTGCTGCACAGTGAGCGGTGATGTACAGTGAGCGGTGCTGCACAGTGAGCGGTGATACACAGTGAGCGGTGATGCACAGTGAGGCGGTGCTGCACAGTGAGGCGGTGCTGCACAGTGAGCGGTGCTGCACAGTGGGGCGCTGATGCACAGTGAGGCGGTGATGCACAGTGAGCGGTGATACACAGTGAGCGGTGATGCACAGTGAGGCGGTGCTGCACAGTGAGGCGGTGCTGCACAGTGAGCGGTGCTGCACAGTGAGGCGGTGATGCACAGTGAGGCGGTGCTGCTCAGTGAGGCAGTAATGACGGTGCTGCACAGTTGGGCGGTGCTGCACAGTGAGGCGGTGATGCACAGTGAGGCGGTGATGCACAGTGAGGCGGTGATGCACAGTGAGGCGGTGATGCACAGTGAGCGGTGATGCACAGTGAGCGGTGCTGCACAGTGAGGCGGTGATGCACAGTGAGCGGTGATGCACAGTGAGGCGGTGACGCACAGTGAGGCGGTGATGCACAGTGAGGCGGTGATGCACAGTGAGCGGTGATGCACAGTGAGGCGGTGATGCACAGTGAGGCGGTGATGCACAGTGAGGCGGTGACGCACAGTGAGCGGTGATGCACAGTGAGGCGGTGCTGCACAGTGAGCGGTGATGCACAGTGAGGCGGTGCTGCACAGTGAGGCGGTGACGCACATTGAGCAGTGATGCACAGTGAGGCGGTGACGCACAGTGAGCGGTGATGCACAGTGAGGCGGTGCTGCACAGTGAGGCGGTGATGCACAGTGAGGCGGTGATGCACAGTGAGGCGGTGATGCACAGTGAGCGGTGCTGCACAGTGAGGCGGTGATGCACAGTGAGGCGGTGATGCACAGTGAGCGGTGATGCACAGTGAGGCGGTGCTGCACAGTGAGCGGTGCTGCACAGTGAGCGGTGCTGCACAGTGAGGCGGTGCTGCACAGTGAGGCGGTGATGCACAGTGAGCGGTGATGCACAGTGAGGCGGTGCTGCACAGTGAGCGGTGCTGCACAGTGAGGCGGTGATGCACAGTGAGGCGGTGATGCACAGTGAGCGGTGCTGCACAGTGAGCGGTGATGTACAGTGAGGCGGTGATGCACAGTGAGCGGTGCTGCACAGTGAGCGGTGCTGCACAGTGAGGCGGTGATGCAGAGTGAGGCGGTGATGCACAGTGAGCGGTGCTGCACAGTGAGCGGTGATGTACAGTGAGCGGTGCTGCACAGTGAGCGGTGCTGCACAGTGAGGCGGTGCTGCACAGTGAGGCGGTGATGCACAGTGAGCGGTGCTGCACAGTGAGGCGGTGCTGCACAGTGAGCGGTGATGTACAGTGAGGCGGTGCTGCACAGTGAGCGGTGCTGCACAGTGAGCGGTGATGTACAGTGAGCGGTGCTGCACAGTGAGGCGGTGCTGCACAGTGAGGCGGTGCTGTACAGTGAGGCGGTGATGCACAGTGAGCGGTGATGTACAGTGAGCGGTGCTGCACAGTGAGGCGGTGCTGCACAGTGAGCGGTGATGTACAGTGAGCGGTGCTGCACAGTGAGCGGTGATGTACAGTGAGGCGGTGCTGCACAGTGAGGCGGTGCTGCACAGTGAGGCGGTGATTCACAGTGAGCGGTGCTGCACAGTGAGGCGGTGATGCACAGTGAGGCGGTGCTGCACAGTGAGCGGTGATGCACAGTGAGGCGGTGCTGCACAGTGAGGCGGTGATGCACAGTGAGGCGGTGACGCACAGTGAGGCGGTGCTGCACAGTGAGGCGGTGATGCACAGTGAGCGGTGCTGCACAGTGAGCGGTGATGTACAGTGAGGCGGTGCTGCACAGTGAGGCGGTGATGCACAGTGAGGCGGTGATGCACAGTGAGCGGTGCTGCACAGTGAGCGGTGCTGGACAGTAAGGCGGTGATGCACAGTGAGGCGGTGCTGCACAGTGAGCGGTGATGCACAGTGACGCGGTGATGCACAGTGAGGCGGTGATGCACAGTGAGGCGGTGATGCACAGTGAGGCGGTGATGCACAGTGAGGCGGTGATGCACAGTGAGGCAGTGATGCACAGTGAGGCGGTGCAGCGCAGTGAGGCGGTGCTGCACAGTGAGGCGGTGATGCACAGTGAGGCGGTGCAGCACAGTGAGGCGGTGCTGCACAGTGAGGCGGTGATGCACAGTGAGGAGTGATGCACAGTGAGCGGTGATGCACAGTGAGGCGGTGCTGCACAGTGAGGCGGTGATGCACAGTGAGCGGTGATGCACAGTGAGGCGGTGCTGCACAGTGAGCGGTGATGCACAGTGAGGCGGTGATGCACAGTGAGGCGGTGCTGCACAGTCAGCGGTGATGCACAGTGAGGCGGTGCTGCACAGTGAGGCGGTGATGCACAGTGAGCGGTGATGCACAGTGAGCGGTGAAGCACAGTGAGCGGTGATGCACAGTGAGGCGGTGCTGCACAGTGAGGCGGTGATGCACAGTGAGCGGTGATGCACAGTGAGTGGTGATGCACAGTGAGCCGGTGATGCACAGTGAGCGGTGATGCACAGTGAGCGGTGATGCACAGTGAGGCGGTGCTGCGCAGTGAGCGGTGATGCACAGTGAGTGGTGATGCACAGTGAGGCGGTGATGCACAGTGAGTGGTGATGCACAGTCAGGCGGTGCTGCGCAGTGAGCGGTGATGCACAGTGAGTGGTGATGCACAGTGAGGCGGTGCTGCGCAGTGAGCGGTGATGCACAGTGAGGCGGTGATGCACAGTGAGCGGTGATGCACAGTGAGTGGTGATGCACAGTGAGCCGGTGATGCACAGTGAGCGGTGCTGCACAGTGAGCGGTGCTGCACAGTGAGGCGGTGCTGCACAGTGAGCCGGTGATGCACAGTGAGCGGTGCTGCACAGTGAGGCGGTGCTGCGCAGTGAGCGGTGCTGCACAGTGAGCGGTGCTGCGCAGTGAGCGGTGATGCACAGTGAGCGGTGATGCACAGTGAGGCGGTGCTGCGCAGTGAGCGGTGATGCACAGTGAGTGGTGATGCACAGTGAGGCGGTGCTGCGCAGTGAGCGGTGATGCACAGTGAGGCGGTGATGCACAGTGAGTGGTGATGCACAGTGAGGCGGTGCTGCGCAGTGAGCGGTGATGCACAGTGAGTGGTGATGCACAGTGAGGCGGTGCTGCGCAGTGAGCGGTGATGCACAGTGAGGCGGTGATGCACAGTGAGCGGTGATGCACAGTGAGGCGGTGATGCACAGTGAGCCGGTGATGCACAGTGAGCGGTGCTGCACAGTGAGGCGGTGCTGCACAGTGAGCCGGTGATGCACAGTGAGCGGTGCTGCACAGTGAGGCGGTGCTGCGCAGTGAGCGGTGCTGCACAGTGAGCGGTGATGCACAGTGAGGCAGTGATGACGGTGCTGCACAGTTGGGCGGTGCTGCACAGTGAGGCGGTGATGCACAGTGAGCGGTGCTGCACAGTGAGCGGTGATGCACAGTGAGGCGGTGCTGCACAGTGAGGCGGTGCTGCACAGTGTGCGGTGATGCACAGTGAGGCGGTGATGCACAGTGAGGCGGTGATGCACAGTGAGGCGGTGATGCACAGTGAGGCGGTGCTGCACAGTGAGGCGGTGATGCACAGTGAGCGGTGATGTACAGTGAGGCGGTGATGCACAGTGAGGCGGTGATGCACAGTGAGCTGTGATACACAGTGAGCGGTGATGCACAGTGAGCGGTGATGCACAGTGAGGCGGTGCTGCACAGTGAGGTGGTGCTGCACAGTGAGCGGTGATGCACAGTGAGGCGGTGATGCACAGTGAGGCGGTGCTGCACAGTGAGGCGGTGCTGCACAGTGAGGCGGTGCTGCACAGTGAGCGGTGATGCACAGTGAGGCGGTGCTGCACAGTGAGCGGTGATGCACAGTGAGGCGGTGCTGCACAGTGAGCGGTGATGCACAGTGAGGCGGTGCTGCACAGTGAGCGGTGATGCACAGTGAGGCGGTGCTGCACAGTGAGGCGGTGATGCACAGTGAGGGGTGATGCACAGTTAGCGGTGATGCACAGTGAGGCGGTGCTGCACAGTGAGCGGTGCTGCACAGTGAGCTGTGATGCACAGTGAGCGGTGATGCAGAGTGAGGTGGTGCTGCACAGTGAGCGGTGCTGCACAGTGAGGCGGTGATGCACAGTGAGGCGGTGATGCACAGTGAGGCGGTGATGCAAAGTGAGGCGGTGCTGCACAGTGAGCGGTGATGCACAGTGAGGCGGTGCTGCACAGTGAGCGGTGCTGCACAGTGAGCTGTGATGCACAGTGAGCGGTGATGCAGAGTGAGGTGGTGCTGCACAGTGAGCGGTGCTGCACAGTGAGGCGGTGATGCACAGTGACCGGTGATGCACAGTGAGCGGTGATGCACAGTGAGGCGGTGATGCACAGTGAGGCGGTGCTGCACAGTGAGGCGGTGATGCACAGTGAGCGGTGATGCACAGTGAGGCGGTGATGCACAGTGAGGCGGTGATGCACAGTGAGCGGTGATACACAGTGAGCGGTGATGCACAATGAGCGGTGATGCACAGTGAGGCGGTGATGCACAGTGAGGCGGTGATGCACAGTGAGCGGTGATGCACAGTGAGCGGTGATGCACAGTGAGGCGGTGCTGCACAGTGAGGCGGTGCTGCACAGTGAGGCGGTGATGCACAGTGAGGCGGTGATGCACAGTGAGGCGGTGATACACAGTGAGCGGTGATGCACAGTGAGCGGTGATGCACAGTGAGCAGTGATGCACAGTGAGCGGTGCTGCACAGTGAGGCGGTGATGCACAGTGAGGCGGTGATGCACAGTGAGTGGTGATGCACAGTGAGCGGTGATGCACAGTGAGCGGTGATGCACAGTGAGCAGTGATGCACAGTGAGCGGTGCTGCACAGTGAGCGGTGCTGCACAGTGAGGCGGTGATGCACAGTGAGGCGGTGATGCACAGTGAGCGGTGATGCACAGTGAGCAGTGATGCACAGTGAGCGGTGCTGCACAGTGAGGCGGTGATGCACAGTGAGCGGTGATGCACAGTGAGGCGGTGCTGCACAGTGAGCGGTGCTGCACAGTGAGCGGTGCTGCACAGTGAGCAGTGATGCAGAGTGAGGTGGTGCTGCACAGTGAGCGGTGCTGCACAGTGAGGCGGTGATGCACAGTGAGGCGGTGCTGCACAGTGAGCAGTGATGCACAGTGAGGCGGTGATGCACAGTGAGGGGTGATGCACAGTGAGGCGGTGATGCACAGTGAGCGGTGATGCACAGTGAGCGGTGATGCACAGTGAGGCGGTGCTGCACAGTGAGGCTGTGATGCACAGTGACGCGGTGATGCACAGTGAGCGGTGCTGCACAGTGAGCAGTGATGCACAGTGAGGCGGTGATGCACAGTGAGGCGGTGATGCACAGTGAGGGGTGATGCACAGTGAGGCGGTGATGCACAGTGAGCGTTGATGCACAGTGAGTGGTGATGCACAGTGAGCGGTGATGCACAGTGAGGCGGTGATGCACAGTGAGGCGGTGATGCACAGTGAGCAGTGATGCACAGTGAGCGGTGATGCACAGTGAGCGGTGATGCACAGTGAGGCGGTGCTGCTCAGTGAAGCAGTGATGATGGTGCTGCACAGTTGGGCGGTGCTGCACAGTGAGGCGGTGCTGCACAGTGAGGCGGTGCTGCACAGTGAGCGGTGAGGCACAGTGAGGCGGTGCTGCACAGTGAGCGGTGATGCACAGTGAGCGGTGATGCACAGTGAGCGGTGATGCACAGTGAGCGGTGCTGCACAGTGAGGCGGTGATGCACAGTGAGCGGTGATGCTCAGTGAGGCGCTGCTGCACAGTGAGCGGTGATGCACAGTGAGCGGTGATGCACAGTGAGCGGTGATGCACAGTGAGGCGGTGCTGCACAGTGAGGCGGTGATGCACAGTGAGGCGGTGATGCACAGTGAGCGGTGCTGCACAGTGAGCGGTGATGCACAGTGAGGCGGTGCAGCAGAGTGAGGCGGTGCTGCACAGTGAGGCGGTGATGCACAGTGAGCGGTGATGCAGAGTGAGGCGGTGATGCACAGTGAGCGGTGATGCACAGTGAGCGGTGATGCAGAGTGAGGCGGTGCTGCACAGTGAGGCGGTGATGCACAGTGAGCGGTGATGCAGAGTGAGGCGGTGATGCACAGTGAGCGGTGATGCACAGTGAGCGGTGATGCAGAGTGAGGCGGTGATGCACAGTGAGTCGGTGATGCACAGTGAGCGGTGCTGCACAGTGAGGCGGTGCTGCACAGTGAGCGGTGATGCACAGTGGGGCGCTGATGCACAGTGAGGCGGTGATGCACAGTGAGCGGTGATACACAGTGAGCGGTGATGCACAGTGAGGCGGTGCTGCACAGTGAGGCGGTGCTGCACAGTAAGCGGTGCTGCACAGTGAGGCGGTGATGCACAGTGAGGCGGTGCTGCTCAGTGAGGCAGTAATGACGGTGCTGCACAGTTGGGCGGTGCTGCACAGTGAGGCGGTGATGCACAGTGAGGCGGTGATGCACAGTGAGGCGGTGATGCACAGTGAGGCGGTGATGCACAGTGAGCGGTGATGCACAGTGAGCGGTGCTGCACAGTGAGGCGGTGATGCACAGTGAGCGGTGATGCACAGTGAGGCGGTGACGCACAGTGAGGCGGTGATGCACAGTGAGGCGGTGATGCACAGTGAGCGGTGATGCACAGTGAGGCGGTGATGCACAGTGAGGCGGTGATGCACAGTGAGGCGGTGACGCACAGTGAGCGGTGATGCACAGTGAGGCGGTGCTGCACAGTGAGCGGTGATGCACAGTGAGGCGGTGATGCACAGTGAGGCGGTGCTGCACAGTGAGGCGGTGACGCACAGTGAGCAGTGATGCACAGTGAGGCGGTGACGCACAGTGAGCGGTGATGCACAGTGAGGCGGTGCTGCACAGTGAGGCGGTGATGCACAGTGAGGCGGTGATGCACAGTGAGGCGGTGATGCACAGTGAGGCGGTGACGCACAGTGAGCGGTGATGCACAGTGAGGCGGTGACGCACAGTGAGCGGTGATGCACAGTGAGGCGGTGCTGCACAGTGAGCGGTGAGGCACAGTGAGGCGGTGATGCACAGTGAGGCGGTGATGCACAGTGAGGCGGTGACGCACAGTGAGCGGTGATGCACAGTGAGGCGGTGCTGCACAGTGAGGCGGTGACGCACAGTGAGCAGTGATGCACAGTGAGGCGGTGACGCACAGTGAGCGGTGATGCACAGTCAGGCGGTGCTGCACAGTGAGGCGGTGACGCACAGTGAGGCGGTGATGCACAGTGAGGCGGTGCTGCACAGTGAGGAGTGATGCACAGTGAGGCGGTGATGCACAGTGAGGCGGTGATGCACAGTGAGGCGGTGATGCACAGTGAGGCGGTGATGCACAGTGAGCGGTGATGCACAGTGAGGCGGTGATGCACAGTGAGGCGGTGCTGCACAGTGAGGCGGTGATGCACAGTGAGGCGGTGCTGCACAGTGAGGCGGTGCTGCACAGTGAGGCGGTGCTGCACTGTGAGCGGTGATGCAGTGAGGCGGTGCTGCACAGTGAGGCGGTGATGCACAGTGAGGCAGTGATGCACAGTGAGGCGGTGATGCAAAGTGAGGCGGTGCTGCACAGTGAGGCGGTGATGCACAGTGAGGCGGTGCTGCACAGTGAGGCAGTGATGCACAGTGAGGCGGTGATGCAAAGTGAGGCGGTGCTGCACAGTGAGGCGGTGATGCACAGTGAGGCGGTGCTGCACAGTGAGGCGGTGATGCACAGTGAGCTGTGATGCACAGTGAGAGGTGATGCACAGTGAGGCGGTGATGCACAGTGAGGCGGTGCTGCACAGTGAGGCGGTGATGCACAGTGAGGCGGTGATGCACAGTGAGCGGTGATGCACAGTGAGGCGGTGATGCACAGTGAGGCGGTGATGCACAGTAAGCGGTGATGCACAGTGAGGCGGTGATGCACAGTGCGGCGGTGCTGCACAGTGAGGCGGTGATGCACAGTGAGGCGGTGATGCACAGTGAGCGGTGATGCACAGTGAGGCGGTGCTGCACAGTGAGGCGGTGATGCACAGTGAGGCGGTGATGCGCAGTGAGGCGGTGATGCGCAGTGAGGCGGTGATGCACAGTGAGGCGGTGATGCACAGTGAGGCGGTGATGCGCAGTGAGGCGGTGCTGCACAGTGAGCGGTGCTGCACAGTGAGGCGGTGATGCACAGTGAGCGGTGCTGCACAGTGAGCGGTGATGCACAATGAGCGGTGATGCACAGTGACGCGGTGATGCACAGTGAGCGGTGATGCACAGTGAGGCGGTGCTGCACAGTGAGGCGGTGATGCACAGTGAGGCGGTGATTCACAGTGAGGCGGTGATGCACAGTGAGCGGTGCTGCACAGTGAGCGGTGATGCACAATGAGCGGTGATGCACAGTGACGCGGTGATGCACAGTGAGCGGTGATGCACAGTGAGGCGGTGCTGCACAGTGAGGCGGTGATGCACAGTGAGGCGGTGCTGCACAGTGAGGCGGTGATGCACAGTGAGGCGGTGCTGCAGAGTGAGGCGGTGATGCACAGTGAGGCGGTGATTCACAGTGAGGCGGTGATGCACAGTGAGGCGGTGCTGCACAGTGAGCGGTGATGCACAGTGAGGCGGTGATGCACAGTGAGGCGGTGCTGCAGAGTGAGGCGGTGATGCACAGTGAGGCGGTGATGCACAGTGAGGCGGTGCTGCACAGTGAGCGGTGATGCACAGTGAGGCGGTGCTGCACAGTGAGCGGTGATGCACAGTGAGCGGTGCTGCAGAGTGAGGCGGTGATGCACAGTGAGGCGGTGATTCACAGTGAGGCGGTGATGCACAGAGAGGCGGTGCTGCACAGTGAGCGGTGATGCACAGTGAGGCGGTGATGCACAGTGAGCGGTGAAGCACAGTGAGGCGGTGATGCACAGTGAGCGGTGATGCACAGTGAGGCGGTGCTGCACAGTGAGCGGTGATGCACAGTGAGGCGGTGCTGCACAGTGAGCGGTGAAGCACAGTGAGGCGGTGATGCACAGTGAGCGGTGATGCACAGTGAGCGGGGCTGCACAGTGAGGTGGTGATGCACAGAGAGCGGTGCTGCACAGTGAGCGGTGATGCACAGTGAGGCGGTGATGCACAGTGAGCGGTGATGCACAGTGAGCGGTGATGCACAGTGAGCGGTGATGCACAGTGAGGCGGTGATGCACAGTGAGGCGGTGATGCACAGTAAGCAGTGATGCACAGTGAGGCGGTGATGCACAGTGCGGCGGTGCTGCACAGTGAGGCGGTGATGCACAGTGAGGCGGTGATGCACAGTGAGCGGTGATGCGCAGTGAGGCGGTGATGCACAGTGAGGCGGTGCTGCACAGTGAGGCGGTGCTGCACAGTGAGGCGGTGATGCACAGTGAGGCGGTGCTGCACAGTGAGGCGGTGATGCACAGTGCGGCGGTGATGCACAGTGAGCGGTGATGCACAGTGAGCGGTGATGCACAGTGAGGCGGTGATGCACAGTGAGGCGGTGCTGCACAGTGAGGCGGTGCTGCACAGTGAGGCGGTGCTGCACAGTGAGGCGGTGCTGCACAGTGAGGCGGTGATGCACAGTGAGCGGTGCTGCACAGTGAGCGGTGCTGCACAGTGAGGCGGTGATGCACAGTGAGCGGTGCTGCACAGTGAGCGGTGATGCACAGTGAGGCGGTGCTGCACAGTGAGCCGGTGATGCACAGTGAGGCGGTGCTGCACAGTGAGCGGTGATGCACAGTGAGCGGTGCTGCACAGTGAGGCGGTGCTGCACAGTGAGCGGTGATGCACAGTGAGGAGTGATGCACAGTGAGCGGTGATGCACAGTGAGCGGTGATGCACAGTGAGGCGGTGCTGCACAGTGAGCGGTGATGCACAGTGAGTGGTGCTGCACAGTGAGGCGGTGATGCACAGTGAGCGGTGATGCACAGTGAGCGGTGGTGCACAGTGAGGCGGTGATGCACAGTGAGCGGTGATGCACAGTGAGCGGTGATGCACAGTGAGGAGTGATGCACAGTGAGCGGTGATGCACAATGAGGCGGTGATGCACAGTGAGCGGTGATGCACAGTGAGGAGTGATGCACAGTGAGCGGTGATGCACAGTGAGCGGTGATGCACAGTGAGGCGGTGATGCACAGTGAGGCGGTGCTGCACAGTGAGCGGTGATGCACAGTGAGGAGTGATGCACAGTGAGCGGTGATGCACAGTGAGCGGTGATGCACAGTGAGGCGGTGCTGCACAGTGAGCGGTGATGCACAGTGAGTGGTGCTGCACAGTGAGGCGGTGATGCACAGTGAGCGGTGATGCACAGTGAGCGGTGGTGCACAGTGAGGCGGTGATGCACAGTGAGCGGTGATGCACAGTGAGCGGTGATGCACAGTGAGCGGTGATGCACAGTGAGCGGTGATGCACAGTGAGGAGTGATGCACAGTGAGCGGTGATGCACAGTGAGGCGGTGATGCACAGTGAGCGGTGATGCACAGTGTGCGGTGATGCACAGTGAGGCGGTGATGCACAGTGAGGCGGTGATGCACAGTGAGGCGGTGCTGCACAGTGAGTCGGTGATGCACAGTGAGGCGGTGATGCACAGTGAGGCGGTGCTGCACAGTGAGTCGGTGATGCACAGTGAGGCGGTGATGCACAGTGAGGCGGTGATGCACAGTGAGGTGGTGATGCACAGTGAGCGGTGCTGCACAGTGTGCGGTGATGCACAGTGAGGCGGTGCTGCACAGTGAGGCGGTGATGCACAGTGAGGCGGTGATGCACAGTGAGCGGTGATGCACAGTGAGGCGGTGCTGCACAGTGAGTCGGTGATGCACAGTGAGGCGGTGATGCACAGTGAGGCGGTGATGCACAGTGAGGTGGTGATGCACAGTGAGCGGTGCTGCACAGTGTGCGGTGATGCACAGTGAGCGGTGCTGCACAGTGAGGCGGTGATGCACAGTGAGGCGGCGATGCACACTGAGGCGGTGATGCACAGTGAGCGGTGATGCACAGTGACCGGTGATGCACAGTGAGGCGGTGATGCACAGTGAGGCGGTGATGCACAGTGAGGCGGTGCTGCACAGTGAGTCGGTGATGCACAGTGAGGCGGTGATGCACAGTGAGGCGGTGCTGCACAGTGAGGCGGTGATGCACAGTGAGCGGTGATGCACAGTGAGGCGGTGATGCACAGTGAGCGGTGATGCACAGTGAGGCGGTGATGCACAGTGAGGCGGTGATGCACAGTGAGGCGGTGATGCACAGTGAGGCGGTGATGCACAGTGAGTCGGTGCTGCACAGTGTGGCGGTGCTGCACAGTGAGCGGTGATGCACAGTGAGCGGTGCTGCACAGTGAGGCGGTGCTGCACAGTGAGCGGTGATGCACAGTGAGGAGTGATGCACAGTGAGCGGTGATGCACAGTGAGGCACAGTGAGGCGGTGCTGCACAGTGAGCGGTGATGCACAGTGAGCGGTGCTGCACAGTGAGGCGGTGATGCACAGTGAGCGGTGATGCACAGTGAGGCGGTGCTGCACAGTGAGGCGGTGATGCACAGTGAGGCGGTGCTGCACAGTGAGGCGGTGATGCACAGTGAGCGGTGATGCACAGTGAGGCGGTGCTGCACAGTGAGGCGGTGATGCACAGTGAGGCGGTGCTGCACAGTGAGGCGGTGCTGCACAGTGAGGCGGTGATGCACAGTGAGCGGTGATGCACAGTGAGCGGTGATGCACAGTGAGCGGTGCTGCACAGTGAGCGGTGATGCACAGTGAGGCGGTGATGCACAGTGAGGCGGTGATGCACAGTGAGGCGGTGATGCACAGTGAGGCGGTGATGCACAGTGAGGCGGTGATGCACAGTGAGGCGGTGATGCACAGTGAGGCGGTGATTCACAGTGAGGCGGTGCTGCACAGTGAGCGGTGCTGCACAGTGTGCGGTGATGTACAGTGAGGCGGTGCTGCACAGTGTGGCGGTGATGCACAGTGAGGCGGTGCTGCACAGTTAGCGGTGATGCACAGTGAGCGGTGATGCACAGTGAGGCGGTGATGCACAGTGAGGCGGTGATGCACAGTGTGGCGGTGATGCACAGTGAGCGGTGCTGCACAGTGAGGCGGTGCTGCACAGTGAGCGGTGAAGCACAGTGAGGCGGTGCTGCACAGTGAGGCGGTGATGCACAGTGAGGGGTGATGCACAGTGAGGTGGTGATGCACAGTGAGGCGGTGATGCACAGTGAGGCGGTGATGCACAGTGAGGCGGTGATGCACAGTGAGCGGTGCTGCACAGTGAGGCGGTGCTGCACAGTGAGGCGGTGATGCACAGTGAGGCGGTGATGCACAGTGAGGCGGTGATGCACAGTGAGGCGGTGATGCACAGTGAGGCGGTGCTGCACAGTGAGGCGGTGCTGCACAGTGAGGCGGTGATGCACAGTGAGGCGGTGCTGCACAGTGAGGCGGTGATGCACAGTGAGGCGGTGATGCACAGTGTGGCGGTGATGCACAGTGAGGCGGTGATGCACAGTGAGGCGGTGCTGCACAGTGAGGCGGTGCTGCACAGTGAGGCGGTGATGCACAGTGTGGCGGTGATGCACAGTGAGGCGGTGATGCACAGTGTGCGGTGATGCACAGTGTGTGGTGATGCACAGTGAGGCGGTGATGCACAGTGAGGCGGTGATGCACAGTGAGGCGGTGCTGCACAGTGAGGCGGTGCTGCACAGTGAGCGGTGCTGCATAGTGAGGCGGTGATGCACAGTGAGGCGGTGATGCACAGTGAGGCGGTGATGCACAGTGAGCGGTGATGCACTGTGAGCGATGATGCACAGTGAGCGGTGATGCACAGTGAGGCGGTGATGCACAGTGAGCGGTGATGCACAGTGAGGCGGTGCTGCACAGTGTGGCGGTGATGCACAGTGAGCGGTGATGCACAGTGAGGTGGTGCTGCACAGTGAGCGGTGCTGCACAGTGAGGCGGTGATGCACAGTGTGCGGTGATGTACAGTGAGGCGGTGCTGCACAGTGAGCGGTGATGCACAGTGAGCGGTGATGCACAGTGAGCAGTGATGCACAGTGAGGCGGTGCTGCACAGTGAGGCGGTGATGCACAGTGAGCGGTGCTGCACAGTGTGGTGGTGATGCACAGTGAGGCGGTGCTGCACAGTGAGGAGTGATGCACAGTGAGGCGGTGCTGCACAGTGAGCGGTGATGCACAGTGAGCGGTGCTGCACAGTGAGGCGGTGATGCACAGTGAGCGGTGATGCACAGTGTGCGGTGATGTACAGTGAGGCGGTGATGCACAGTGAGGCGGTGCTGCACAGTGAGGCGGTGCTGCACAGTGAGGCGGTGATGCATAGTGAGGCGGTGATGCACAGTGAGGCGGTGATGCACAGTGAGGCGGTGCTGCACAGTGTGGCGGTGATGCACAGTGAGCGGTGATGCACAGTGAGGTGGTGCTGCACAGTGAGCGGTGCTGCACAGTGAGGCGGTGATGCACAGTGTGCGGTGATGTACAGTGAGGCGGTGCTGCACAGTGAGCGGTGATGCACAGTGAGCGGTGATGCACAGTGAGCGGTGATGCACAGTGAGGCGGTGCTGCACAGTGAGGCGGTGATGCACAGTGAGGAGTGATGCACAGTGAGGCGGTGCTGCACAGTGAGGCGGTGCTGCACAGTGAGGCAGTGATGCACAGTGAGCGGTGCTGCACAGTGTGGCGGTGATGCACAGTGAGGCAGTGATGCACAGTGAGCGGTGCTGCACAGTGAGCGGTGATGCACAGTGTGCGGTGATGTACAGTGAGGCGGTGCTGCACAGTGAGCGGTGATGCACAGTGAGCGGTGATGCACAGTGTGGCGGTGCTGCACAGTGAGGCGGTGATGCACAGTGAGCGGTGCTGCACAGTGTGGCAGTGATGCACAGTGAGGCGGTGATGCACAGTGAGCGGTGATGTACAGTGAGGCGGTGCTGCACAGTGAGCGGTGATGCACAGTGAGGCGGTGCTGCACAGTGAGCGGTGATGCACAGTGTGGCGGTGCTGCACAGTGAGGCGGTGATGCACAGTGAGGCGGTGCTGCACAGTGAGGCGGTGCTGCACAGTGAGCGGTGATGCACAGTGAGGTGGTGATGCACAGTGAGCGGTGCTGCACAGTGAGGCGGTGCTGCACAGTGAGGCGGTGCTGCACAGTGAGCGGTGATGCACAGTGAGGCGGTGCTGCACAGTGAGCGGTGATGCACAGTGAGGAGTGATGCACAGTGAGCGGTGATGCACAGTGAGGCACAGTGAGGCGGTGCTGCACAGTGAGCGGTGCTGCACAGTGAGGCGGTGCTGCACAGTGAGGCGGTGATGCACAGTGAGGCGGTGATGCACAGTGAGCGGCGATGCACAGTGAGGCGGTGATGCACAGTGAGGCGGTGATGCACAGTGAGGCGGTGATGCACAGTGAGGCGGTGCTGCACAGTGAGGCGGTGCTGCACAGTGTGGCGGTGATGCACAGTGAGGCGGTGCTGCACAGTGAGGCGGTGATGCACAGTGAGGCGGTGCTGCACAGTGAGGCGGTGATGCACAGTGAGGCGGTGCTGCACAGTGAGCGGTGCTGCACAGTGAGACGGTGCTGCACAGTGAGGCGGTGCTGCACAGTGAGCGGTGATGCACAGTGAGGCGGTGCTGCACAGTGAGGCGCTGCTGCACAGTGAGCGGTGCTGCACAGTGAGGCGGTGATGCAACGTGAGGCGGTGATGCACAGTGAGGCAGTGATGCACAGTGAGCGGTGATGCACAGTGAGGCGGTGCTGCACAGTGAGGCGCTGCTGCACAGTGAGCGGTGCTGCACAGTGAGGCGGTGATGCACAGTGAGGCGGTGATGCACAGTGAGCGGTGCTGCACAGTGAGGCGGTGATGCACAGTGAGGCGGTGCTGCACAGTGAGCGGTGCTGCACAGTGAGGCGGTGCTGCACAGTGAGGCGGTGCTGCACAGTGAGCGGTGATGCACAGTGAGCGGTGATGCACAGTGAGCGGTGATGCACAGTGAGCGGTGATGCACAGTGAGGAGTGATGCACAGTGAGCGGTGATGCACAGTGAGGCGGTGATGCACAGTGAGCGGTGATGCACAGTGTGCGGTGATGCACAGTGAGGCGGTGATGCACAGTGAGGCGGTGATGCACAGTGAGGCGGTGCTGCACAGTGAGTCGGTGATGCACAGTGAGGCGGTGATGCACAGTGAGGCGGTGCTGCACAGTGAGTCGGTGATGCACAGTGAGGCGGTGATGCACAGTGAGGCGGTGATGCACAGTGAGGTGGTGATGCACAGTGAGCGGTGCTGCACAGTGTGCGGTGATGCACAGTGAGGCGGTGCTGCACAGTGAGGCGGTGATGCACAGTGAGGCGGTGATGCACAGTGAGCGGTGATGCACAGTGAGGCGGTGCTGCACAGTGAGTCGGTGATGCACAGTGAGGCGGTGATGCACAGTGAGGCGGTGATGCACAGTGAGGCGGTGATGCACAGTGAGCGGTGCTGCACAGTGTGCGGTGATGCACAGTGAGCGGTGCTGCACAGTGAGGCGGTGATGCACAGTGAGGCGGCGATGCACACTGAGGCGGTGATGCACAGTGAGCGGTGATGCACAGTGACCGGTGATGCACAGTGAGGCGGTGATGCACAGTGAGGCGGTGATGCACAGTGAGGCGGTGCTGCACAGTGAGTCGGTGATGCACAGTGAGGCGGTGATGCACAGTGAGGCGGTGCTGCACAGTGAGGCGGTGATGCACAGTGAGCGGTGATGCACAGTGAGGCGGTGATGCACAGTGAGCGGTGATGCACAGTGAGGCGGTGATGCACAGTGAGGCGGTGATGCACAGTGAGGCGGTGATGCACAGTGAGGCGGTGATGCACAGTGAGTCGGTGCTGCACAGTGTGGCGGTGCTGCACAGTGAGCGGTGATGCACAGTGAGCGGTGCTGCACAGTGAGGCGGTGCTGCACAGTGAGCGGTGATGCACAGTGAGGAGTGATGCACAGTGAGCGGTGATGCACAGTGAGGCACAGTGAGGCGGTGCTGCACAGTGAGCGGTGATGCACAGTGAGCGGTGCTGCACAGTGAGGCGGTGATGCACAGTGAGCGGTGATGCACAGTGAGGCGGTGCTGCACAGTGAGGCGGTGATGCACAGTGAGGCGGTGCTGCACAGTGAGGCGGTGATGCACAGTGAGCGGTGATGCACAGTGAGGCGGTGCTGCACAGTGAGGCGGTGATGCACAGTGAGGCGGTGCTGCACAGTGAGGCGGTGCTGCACAGTGAGCGGTGATGCACAGTGAGCGGTGATGCACAGTGAGCGGTGCTGCACAGTGAGGCGGTGATGCACAGTGACGCGGTGATGCACAGTGAGCGGTGATGCACAGTGAGGCGGTGCTGCACAGTGAGCGGTGCTGCACAGTGAGGCGGTGATGCACAGTGAGGCGGTGATGCACAGTGAGCGGTGATGCACAGTGAGCGGTGATGCACAGTGAGCGGTGCTGCACAGTGAGCGGTGATGCACAGTGAGGCGGTGATGCACAGTGAGGCGGTGATGCACAGTGAGGCGGTGATGCACAGTGAGGCGGTGCTGCACAGTGAGCGGTGCTGCACAGTGTGCGGTGATGTACAGTGAGGCGGTGCTGCACAGTGTGGCGGTGATGCACAGTGAGGCGGTGCTGCACAGTTAGCGGTGATGCACAGTGAGCGGTGATGCACAGTGAGGCGGTGATGCACAGTGAGGCGGTGATGCACAGTGAGCGGTGATGCACAGTGAGGCGGTGCTGCACAGTGAGGCGGTGCTGCACAGTGAGGCGGTGATGCACAGTGAGGCGGTGCTGCACAGTGAGGCGGTGATGCACAGTGAGGCGGTGATGCACAGTGAGGCGGTGATGCACAGTGAGGCGGTGCTGCACAGTGAGGCGGTGCTGCACAGTGAGGCGGTGATGCACAGTGAGGCGGTGATGCACAGTGAGGCGGTGATGCACAGTGAGCGGTGATGCACAGTGAGGCGGTGATGCACAGTGAGCGGTGATGCACAGTGAGGCGGTGATGCACAGTGAGGCGGTGATGCACAGTGAGCGGTGATGCACAGTGAGGCGGTGATGCACAGTGAGCGGTGATGCACAGTGAGGCGGTGATGCACAGTGAGGCGGTGCTGCACAGTGAGGCGGTGCTGCACAGTGAGGCGGTGATGCACAGTGAGGCGGTGCTGCACAGTGAGGCGGTGCTGCACAGTGAGGCGGTGCTGCACAGTGAGGCGGTGCTGCACAGTGAGGCGGTGATGCACAGTGTGGCGGTGATGCACAGTGAGGCGGTGATGCACAGTGTGCGGTGATGCACAGTGTGTGGTGATGCACAGTGAGGCGGTGATGCACAGTGAGGCGGTGATGCACAGTGAGGCGGTGATGCACAGTGAGCGGTGATGCACAGTGAGCGGTGATGCACAGTGAGCGGTGATGCACAGTGAGGCGGTGCAGCACAGTGAGGCGGTGCTGCACAGTGAGGCGGAGATGCACAGTGAGGCGGTGATGCACAGTGAGGCGGTGATGCACAGTGAGCAGTGCTGCACAGTGAGCGGTGATGCACAGTGAGGCGGTGATGCACAGTGAGGCGGTGCTGCACAGTGAGCGGTGATGCACAGTGAGGCGGTGATGCACAGTGAGGCGGTGATGCACAGTGAGCGGTGATGCACAGTGAGGCGGTGATGCACAGTGAGGCGGTGATGCACAGTGAGGCGGTGATGCACTGTGAGGCGGTGATGCACAGTGAGGCGGTGATGTACAGTGTGGCGGTGATGCACAGTGAGGCGGTGCTGCACAGTGAGGCGGTGATGCACAGTGAGGCGGTGCTGCACAGTGAGCGGTGATGCACAGTGAGGCGGTGATGCACAGTGAGGCGGTGATGCACAGTGAGCGGTGATGCACAGTGAGGCGGTGATGCACAGTGAGGCGGTGATGCACAGTGAGGCGGTGATGCACTGTGAGGCGGTGATGCACAGTGAGGCGGTGATGTACAGTGTGGCGGTGATGCACAGTGAGGCGGTGCTGCACAGTGAGGCGGTGCTGCACAGTGAGGCGGTGCTGCACAGTGAGGCGGTGCTGCACAGTGAGGCGGTGATGCACAGTGAGCGGTGATGCACAGTGAGCGGTGATGCACAGTGAGCGGTGATGCACAGTGAGGCGGTGCTGCACAGTGAGGCAGTGATGCACAGTGAGGCGGTGATGCACAGTGTGGCGGTGCTGCACAGTGAGGCAGTGATGCACAGTGAGGCGGTGATGCACAGTGAGGCGGTGATGCACAGTGAGCGGTGATGCACAGTGTGGCGGTGCTGCACAGTGAGGCAGTGATGCACAGTGAGGCGGTGATGCACAGTGAGGCGGTGATGCACAGTGAGGCGGTGATGCACAGTGAGGCGGTGCTGCACAGTGAGGCGGTGATGCACAGTGAGGCGGTGATGCACAGTGAGGCGGTGCTGCACAGTGAGGCGGTGATACACAGTGAGGCGGTGATGCACAGTGAGGCGGTGATGCACAGTGAGGCGGTGATGCACAGTGAGGCGGTGCTGCACAGTGAGGCGGTGATGCACAGTGAGGCGGTGATGCACAGTGAGGCGGTGCTGCACAGTGAGGCGGTGCTGCACAGTGAGGCGGTGCTGCACAGTGAGGCGGTGATGCACAGTGAGCGGTGATGCACAGTGAGGCGGTGATGCACAGTGAGGCGGTGATGCACAGTGAGGCGTTGATGCACAGTGAGCGGTGATGCACAGTGAGGCGGTGATGCACAGTGTGGCGGTGCTGCACAGTGAGGCAGTGATGCACAGTGAGGCGGTGATGCACAGTGAGCGGTGATGCACAGTGAGCGGTGCTGCACAGTGAGGCGGTGATGCACAGTGAGCGGTGCTGCACAGTGTGGCGGTGATGCACAGTGAGGCGGTGATGCACAGTGAGGCGGTGATGCACAGTGAGGCGGTGATGCACAGTGAGCGGTGATGCACAGTGAGCGGTGATGCACAGTGAGCGGTGATGCACAGTGAGCGGTGATGCACAGTGAGGCGGTGATGCACAGTGAGGCGGTGATGCACAGTGAGGCGGTGATGCACAGTGAGCGGTGATGCACAGTGAGCGGTGATGCACAGTGAGCGGTGATGCACAGTGAGGCGGTGATGCACAGTGAGGCGGTGATGCACAGTGCGGCGGTGCTGCACAGTGAGGCGGGGCTGCACAGTGAGCGGTGATGCACAGTGAGGCGGTGCTGCACAGTGAGTTGGTGATGCACAGTGAGCGGTGCTGCACAGTGTGGCGGTGATGCACAGTGAGGCGGTGATGCACAGTGAGGCGGTGATGCACAGTGAGGAGTGATGCACAGTGAGGCGGTGATGCACAGTGAGCGGTGATGCACAGTGAGGCGGTGCTGCACAGTGAGGCGGTGATGCACAGTGAGGAGTGATGCACAGTGAGCGGTGATGCACAGTGAGCGGTGATGCACAGTGAGGAGTGATGCACAGTGAGCGGTGATGCACAGTGAGGCGGTGATGCACAGTGAGGCGGTGCTGCACAGTGAGGTGGTGATGCACAGTGAGCGGTGCTGCACAGTGAGGTGGTGATGCACAGTGAGCGGTGATGCACAGTGAGGCGGTGATGCACAGTGAGGCGGTGATGCACAGTGAGGCGGTGCTGCACAGTGAGGCGGTGCTGCACAGTGAGGCGGTGCTGCACAGTGAGGCGGTGCTGCACAGTGAGGCAGTGATGCACAGTGAGGCGGTGCTGCACAGTGAGCGGTGATGCACAGTGAGGCGGTGCTGCACAGTGAGGCGGTGATGCACAGTGAGGCAGTGATGCACAGTGAGCGGTGATGCACAGTGAGCGGTGATGCACAGTGAGGCGGTGCTGCACAGTGAGGCGGTGATGCACAGTGAGGCAGTGATGCACAGTGAGCGGTGATGCACAGTGAGGCGGTGATGCACAGTGAGGCGGTGATGCACAGTGAGCGGTGCTGCACAGTGAGCGGTGATGCACAGTGAGGCGGTGCTGCACAGTGAGGCGGTGATGCACAGTGAGGCGGTGCTGCACAGTGAGCGGTGATGCACAGTGAGGCGGTGCTGCACAGTGAGGCGGTGATGCACAGTGAGGCAGTGATGCACAGTGAGCAGTGATGCACAGTGAGCGGTGCTGCACAGTGTGGCGGTGCTGCACAGTGAGCGGTGATGCACAGTGAGGAGTGATGCACAGTGAGCGGTGATGCACAGTGTGCGGTGATGCACAGTGAGGCGGTGATGCACAGTGAGGCGGTGATGCACAGTGAGGCGGTGATGCACAGTGAGCGGTGATGCACAGTGAGGCGATGATGCACAGTGAGCGGTGCTGCACAGTGAGGCGGTGATGCACAGTGAGGCGGTGATGCACAGTGAGCGGTGCTGCACAGTGAGGCGGTGCTGCACAGTGAGCGGTGATGCACAGTGAGGCGGTGATGCACAGTGAGGCGGTGCTGCACAGTGAGCGGTGCTGCACAGTGAGCGGTGATGCACAGTGAGGCGGTGCTGCACAGTGAGGCAGTGATGCACAGTGAGGCGGTGCTGCACAGTGAGCGGTGATGCACAGTGAGGCGGTGCTGCACAGTGAGGCGGTGATGCACAGTGAGGCAGTGATGCACAGTGAGCGGTGCTGCACAGTGAGGCGGTGATGCACAGTGAGGCGGTGATGCACAGTGAGGCGGTGATGCACAGTGAGGCGGTGATGCACAGTGAGCGGTGATGCACAGTGAGCGGTGATGCACAGTGAGGCGGTGATGCACAGTGAGGCGGTGCTGCACAGTGAGGCGGTGATGCACAGTGAGCGGTGCTGCACAGTGAGCGGTGCTGCACAGTGAGGCGGTGCTGCACAGTGAGGCGGTGATGCACAGTGAGGCGGTGATGCACAGTGAGGCGGTGATGCACAGTGAGCGGTGATGCACAGTGAGGCGGTGCTGCACAGTGTGGCGGTGATGCACAGTGAGCGGTGATGCACAGTGAGCGGTGATGCACAGTGAGGCGGTGCTGCACAGTGAGCGGTGCTGCACAGTGAGGCGGTGCTGCACAGTGAGGCGGTGCTGCACAGTGAGCGGTGCTGCACAGTGAGGCGGTGCTGCACAGTGAGGCGGTGATGCACAGTGAGCGGTGATGCACAGTGAGGCGGTGCTGCACAGTGAGCGGTGCTGCACAGTGAGGCGGTGATGCACAGTGAGCGGTGCTGCACAGTGAGCGGTGCTGCACAGTGAGGCGGTGCTGCACAGTGAGGCGGTGATGCACAGTGAGCGGTGCTGCACAGTGAGGCGGTGATGCACAGTGAGGCGGTGATGCACAGTGAGCGGTGATGCACAGTGAGGCGGTGCTGCACAGTGAGGCGGTGATGCACAGTGAGCGGTGCTGCACAGTGAGCGGTGCTGCACAGTGAGGCGGTGCTGCACAGTGAGGCGGTGATGCACAGTGAGCGGTGCTGCACAGTGAGCGGTGATGTACAGTGAGGCGGTGCTGCACAGTGAGGCGGTGATGCACAGTGAGCGGTGCTGCACAGTGAGCGGTGCTGCACAGTGAGGCGGTGCTGCACAGTGAGGCGGTGATGCACAGTGAGCGGTGCTGCACAGTGAGCGGTGATGCACAGTGAGCGGTGCTGCACAGTGAGCGGTGATGCACAGTGACGCGGTGATGCACAGTGAGGCGGTGATGCACAGTGAGGCGGTGATGCACAGTGAGGCGGTGATGCACAGTGAGGCGGTGATGCACAGTGAGGCAGTGATGCACAGTGAGGCGGTGCAGCACAGTGAGGCGGTGCTGCACAGTGAGGCGGTGATGCACAGTGAGGCGGTGCAGCACAGTGAGGCGGTGCTGCACAGTGAGGCGGTGATGCACAGTGAGGAGTGATGCACAGTGAGCGGTGATGCACAGTGAGGCGGTGCTGAACAGTGAGGCGGTGATGCACAGTGAGCGGTGATGCACAGTGAGGCGGTGCTGCACAGTGAGCGGTGATGCACAGTGAGGCGGTGATGCACAGTGAGGCGGTGCTGCACAGTGAGCGGTGATGCACAGTGAGGCGGTGCTGCACAGTGAGGCGGTGATGCACAGTGAGCGGTGATGCACAGTGAGCGGTGATGCACAGTGAGCGGTGATGCACAGTGAGGCGGTGCTGCACAGTGAGGCGGTGATGCACAGTGAGCGGTGATGCACAGTGAGTGGTGATGCACAGTGAGCCGGTGATGCACAGTGAGCGGTGCTGCACAGTGAGGCGGTGCTGCACAGTGAGGCGGTGATGCACAGTGAGCGGTGATGCACAGTGAGGCGGTGACGCACAGTGAGCGGTGATGCACAGTGAGGCGGTGCTGCGCAGTGAGCGGTGATGCACAGTGAGTGGTGATGCACAGTGAGGCGGTGCTGCGCAGTGAGCGGTGATGCACAGTGAGGCGGTGATGCACAGTGAGCGGTGATGCACAGTGAGTGGTGATGCACAGTGAGCCGGTGATGCACAGTGAGCGGTGCTGCACAGTGAGCGGTGCTGCACAGTGAGGCGGTGCTGCACAGTGAGCCGGTGATGCACAGTGAGCGGTGCTGCACAGTGAGGCGGTGCTGCGCAGTGAGCGGTGCTGCACAGTGAGCGGTGCTGCGCAGTGAGCGGTGATGCACAGTGAGCGGTGATGCACAGTGAGGCGGTGCTGCGCAGTGAGCGGTGATGCACAGTGAGTGGTGCTGCACAGTGAGGCGGTGATGCACAGTGAGTGGTGATGCACAGTGAGGCGGTGCTGCGCAGTGAGCGGTGATGCACAGTGAGTGGTGATGCACAGTGAGGCGGTGCTGCGCAGTGAGCGGTGATGCACAGTGAGGCGGTGATGCACAGTGAGCGGTGATGCACAGTGAGTGGTGATGCACAGTGAGCCGGTGATGCACAGTGAGCGGTGCTGCACAGTGAGGCGGTGCTGCACAGTGAGCCGGTGATGCACAGTGAGCGGTGCTGCACAGTGAGGCGGTGCTGCGCAGTGAGCGGTGCTGCACAGTGAGCGGTGCTGCACAGTGAGGCAGTGATGACGGTGCTGCACAGTTGGGCGGTGCTGCACAGTGAGGCGGTGATGCACAGTGAGCGGTGCTGCACAGTGAGCGGTGCTGCACAGTGAGCGGTGCTGCACAGTGAGGCAGTGATGACGGTTGCTGCACAGTTGGGCGGTGCTGCACAGTGAGGCGATGATGCACAGTGAGCGGTGCTGCACAGTGAGGCGGTGCTGCGCAGTGAGCGGTGCTGCACAGTGAGCGGTGCTGCACAGTGAGGCAGTGATGACGGTGCTGCACAATTGGGCGGTGCTGCACAGTGAGGCGGTGATGCACAGTTGGGCGGTGCTGCACAGTGAGGCGGTGATGCACAGTGAGCGGTGCTGCACAGTGTGGCGGTGCTGCACAGTGAGGCGGTGATGCACAGTGAGGCGGTGTTGCACAGTGAGGCGGTGCTGCACAGTGAGCGGTGATGCACAGTGAGCGGTGATGCACAGTGAGGCGGTGATGCACAGTGAGCGGTGCTGCACAGTGAGGCGGTGCTGCACAGTGAGGCGGTGCTGCACAGTGTGGCGGTGCTGCACAGTGAGCGGTGATGCACAGTGAGGCGGTGATGCACAGTGAGGCGGTGATGCACAGTGAGGCGGTGATGCACAGTGAGCGGTGATGCACAGTGAGGCGGTGATGCACAGTGAGGCGGTGATGCACAGTGAGCGGTGATACACAGTGAGCGGTGCTGCACAGTGAGGCGGTGATGCACAGTGAGGCGGTGATGCACAGTGAGGCGGTGATGCACAGTGAGGCGGTGATGCACAGTGAGGCGGTGATGCACAGTGAGCGGTGATACACAGTGAGCGGTGATGCACAGTGAGGCGGTGATGCACAGTGAGGCGGTGATGCACAGTGAGGCGGTGATGCACAGTGAGGCGGTGATGCACAGTGAGGCGGTGATGCACAGTGAGCGGTGATACACAGTGAGCGGTGATGCACAGTGAGCGGTGATGCACAGTGAGGCGGTGCTGCACAGTGAGGCGGTGCTGCACAGTGAGCGGTGATGCACAGTGAGGGGTGATGCAATGTTAGCGGTGATGCACAGTGAGGCGGTGCTGCACAGTGAGGCGGTGCTGCACAGTGAGGCGGTGATGCACAGTGAGCGGTGATACACAGTGAGCGGTGATGCACAGTAAGCGGTGCTGCACAGTGAGGCGGTGCTGCACAGTGAGCGGTGATGCACAGTGAGGGGTGATGCAATGTTAGCGGTGATGCACAGTGAGGCGGTGCTGCACAGTGAGGCGGTGCTGCACAGTGAGCGGTGATGCACAGTGAGGCGGTGCTGCACAGTGAGCGGTGATGCACAGTGAGGCGGTGCTGCACAGTGAGCGCTGATGCACAGTGAGCGGTGATGCACAGTGAGCGGTGATGCACAGTGAGCGGTGATGCACAGTGAGGCGGTGATGCACAGTGAGGCGGTGATGCACAGTGAGGGGTGATGCACAGTTAGCGGTGATGCACAGTGAGGCGGTGCTGCACAGTGAGCGGTGCTGCACAGTGAGCGGTGCTGCACAGTGAGGCGGTGATGCACAGTGAGGCGGTGATGCACAGTGAGGCGGTGATGCAAAGTGAGGCGGTGCTGCACAGTGAGCGGTGATGCACAGTGAGGCGGTGCTGCACAGTGAGCGGTGCTGCACAGTGAGCTGTGATGCACAGTGAGCGGTGATGCAGAGTGAGGTGGTGCTGCACAGTGAACGGTGCTGCACAGTGAGGCGGTGATGCACAGTGACCGGTGATGCACAGTGAGGCGGTGATGCTCAGTGAGGCGGTGCTGCACAGTGAGGCGGTGATGCACAGTGAGCGGTGATGCACAGTGAGGCGGTGATGCACAGTGAGGCGGTGATGCACAGTGAGCGGTGATACACAGTGAGCGGTGATGCACAGTGAGCGGTGATGCACAGTGAGGCGGTGCTGCACAGTGAGGCGGTGCTGCACAGTGAGGCTGTGATGCACAGTGAGGCGGTGATGCACAGTGAGGCGGTGATACACAGTGAGCGGTGATGCACAGTGAGCGGTGATGCACAGTGAGCAGTGATGCACAGTGAGCGGTGCTGCACAGTGAGGCGGTGATGCACAGTGAGGCGGTGATGCACAGTGAGTGGTGATGCACAGTGAGCGGTGATGCACAGTGAGCGGTGATGCACAGTGAGCAGTGATGCACAGTGAGCGGTGCTGCACAGTGAGCGGTGCTGCACAGTGAGGCGGTGATGCACAGTGAGGCGGTGATGCACAGTGAGCGGTGATGCACAGTGAGCAGTGATGCACAGTGAGCGGTGCTGCACAGTGAGGCGGTGATGCACAGTGAGCGGTGATGCACAGTGAGGCGGTGCTGCACAGTGAGCGGTGCTGCACAGTGAGGCGGTGCTGCACAGTGAGGCGGTGATGCACAGTGAGCGGTGCTGCACAGTGAGCGGTGCTGCACAGTGAGGCGGTGCTGCACAGTGAGGCGGTGATGCACAGTGAGCGGTGCTGCACAGTGAGCGGTGATGCACAGTGAGCGGTGCTGCACAGTGAGCGGTGATGCACAGTGACGCGGTGATGCACAGTGAGGCGGTGATGCACAGTGAGGCGGTGATGCACAGTGAGGCGGTGATGCACAGTGAGGCGGTGATGCACAGTGAGGCAGTGATGCACAGTGAGGCGGTGCAGCACAGTGAGGCGGTGCTGCACAGTGAGGCGGTGATGCACAGTGAGGCGGTGCAGCACAGTGAGGCGGTGCTGCACAGTGAGGCGGTGATGCACAGTGAGGAGTGATGCACAGTGAGCGGTGATGCACAGTGAGGCGGTGCTGCACAGTGAGGCGGTGATGCACAGTGAGCGGTGATGCACAGTGAGGCGGTGCTGCACAGTGAGCGGTGATGCACAGTGAGGCGGTGATGCACAGTGATGCGGTGCTGCACAGTGAGCGGTGATGCACAGTGAGGCGGTGCTGCACAGTGAGGCGGTGATGCACAGTGAGCGGTGATGCACAGTGAGCGGTGATGCACAGTGAGCGGTGATGCACAGTGAGGCGGTGCTGCACAGTGAGGCGGTGATGCACAGTGAGCGGTGATGCACAGTGAGTGGTGATGCACAGTGAGCCGGTGATGCACAGTGAGCGGTGCTGCACAGTGAGGCGGTGCTGCACAGTGAGGCGGTGATGCACAGTGAGCGGTGATGCACAGTGAGGCGGTGACGCACAGTGAGCGGTGATGCACAGTGAGGCGGTGCTGCGCAGTGAGCGGTGATGCACAGTGAGTGGTGATGCACAGTGAGGCGGTGCTGCGCAGTGAGCGGTGATGCACAGTGAGGCGGTGATGCACAGTGAGCGGTGATGCACAGTGAGTGGTGATGCACAGTGAGCCGGTGATGCACAGTGAGCGGTGCTGCACAGTGAGCGGTGCTGCACAGTGAGGCGGTGCTGCACAGTGAGCCGGTGATGCACAGTGAGCGGTGCTGCACAGTGAGGCGGTGCTGCGCAGTGAGCGGTGCTGCACAGTGAGCGGTGCTGCGCAGTGAGCGGTGATGCACAGTGAGCGGTGATGCACAGTGAGGCGGTGCTGCGCAGTGAGCGGTGATGCACAGTGAGTGGTGCTGCACAGTGAGGCGGTGATGCACAGTGAGGCGGTGCTGCGCAGTGAGCGGTGATGCACAGTGAGTGGTGATGCACAGTGAGGCGGTGCTGCGCAGTGAGCGGTGATGCACAGTGAGGCGGTGATGCACAGTGAGCGGTGATGCACAGTGAGTGGTGATGCACAGTGAGCCGGTGATGCACAGTGAGCGGTGCTGCACAGTGAGGCGGTGCTGCACAGTGAGCCGGTGATGCACAGTGAGCGGTGCTGCACAGTGAGGCGGTGCTGCGCAGTGAGCGGTGCTGCACAGTGAGCGGTGCTGCACAGTGAGGCAGTGATGACGGTGCTGCACAGTTGGGCGGTGCTGCACAGTGAGGCGGTGATGCACAGTGAGCGGTGCTGCACAGTGAGCGGTGCTGCACAGTGAGCGGTGCTGCACAGTGAGGCAGTGATGACGGTTGCTGCACAGTTGGGCGGTGCTGCACAGTGAGGCGATGATGCACAGTGAGCGGTGCTGCACAGTGAGGCGGTGCTGCGCAGTGAGCGGTGCTGCACAGTGAGCGGTGCTGCACAGTGAGGCAGTGATGACGGTGCTGCACAATTGGGCGGTGCTGCACAGTGAGGCGGTGATGCACAGTTGGGCGGTGCTGCACAGTGAGGCGGTGATGCACAGTGAGCGGTGCTGCACAGTGTGGCGGTGCTGCACAGTGAGGCGGTGATGCACAGTGAGGCGGTGATGCACAGTGAGGCGGTGCTGCACAGTGAGCGGTGATGCACAGTGAGCGGTGATGCACAGTGAGGCGGTGATGCACAGTGAGCGGTGCTGCACAGTGAGGCGGTGCTGCACAGTGAGGCGGTGCTGCACAGTGTGGCGGTGCTGCACAGTGAGCGGTGATGCACAGTGAGGCGGTGATGCACAGTGAGGCGGTGATGCACAGTGAGGCGGTGATGCACAGTGAGCGGTGATGCACAGTGAGGCGGTGATGCACAGTGAGGCGGTGATGCACAGTGAGCGGTGATACACAGTGAGCGGTGCTGCACAGTGAGGCGGTGATGCACAGTGAGGCGGTGATGCACAGTGAGGCGGTGATGCACAGTGAGGCGGTGATGCACAGTGAGGCGGTGATGCACAGTGAGCGGTGATACACAGTGAGCGGTGATGCACAGTGAGGCGGTGATGCACAGTGAGGCGGTGATGCACAGTGAGGCGGTGATGCACAGTGAGGCGGTGATGCACAGTGAGGCGGTGATGCACAGTGAGCGGTGATACACAGTGAGCGGTGATGCACAGTGAGCGGTGATGCAGAGTGAGGCGGTGCTGCACAGTGAGGCGGTGCTGCACAGTGAGCGGTGATGCACAGTGAGGGGTGATGCAATGTTAGCGGTGATGCACAGTGAGGCGGTGCTGCACAGTGAGGCGGTGCTGCACAGTGAGCGGTGATGCACAGTGAGGCGGTGCTGCACAGTGAGCGGTGATGCACAGTGAGGCGGTGCTGCACAGTGAGCGGTGATGCACAGTGAGCGGTGATGCACAGTGAGCGGTGATGCACAGTGAGCGGTGATGCACAGTGAGGCGGTGATGCACAGTGAGGCGGTGATGCACAGTGAGGGGTGATGCACAGTTAGCGGTGATGCACAGTGAGGCGGTGCTGCACAGTGAGCGGTGCTGCACAGTGAGCGGTGCTGCACAGTGAGGCGGTGATGCACAGTGAGGCGGTGATGCACAGTGAGGCGGTGATGCAAAGTGAGGCGGTGCTGCACAGTGAGCGGTGATGCACAGTGAGGCGGTGCTGCACAGTGAGCGGTGCTGCACAGTGAGCTGTGATGCACAGTGAGCGGTGATGCAGAGTGAGGTGGTGCTGCACAGTGAGCGGTGCTGCACAGTGAGGCGGTGATGCACAGTGACCGGTGATGCACAGTGAGGCGGTGATGCTCAGTGAGGCGGTGCTGCACAGTGAGGCGGTGATGCACAGTGAGCGGTGATGCACAGTGAGGCGGTGATGCACAGTGAGGCGGTGATGCACAGTGAGCGGTGATACACAGTGAGCGGTGATGCACAGTGAGCGGTGATGCACAGTGAGGCGGTGCTGCACAGTGAGGCGGTGCTGCACAGTGAGGCGGTGATGCACAGTGAGGCGGTGATGCACAGTGAGGCGGTGATACACAGTGAGCGGTGATGCACAGTGAGCGGTGATGCACAGTGAGCAGTGATGCACAGTGAGCGGTGCTGCACAGTGAGGCGGTGATGCACAGTGAGGCGGTGATGCACAGTGAGTGGTGATGCACAGTGAGCGGTGATGCACAGTGAGCGGTGATGCACAGTGAGCAGTGATGCACAGTGAGCGGTGCTGCACAGTGAGCGGTGCTGCACAGTGAGGCGGTGATGCACAGTGAGGCGGTGATGCACAGTGAGCGGTGATGCACAGTGAGCAGTGATGCACAGTGAGCGGTGCTGCACAGTGAGGCGGTGATGCACAGTGAGCGGTGATGCACAGTGAGGCGGTGCTGCACAGTGAGCGGTGCTGCACAGTGAGCGGTGCTGCACAGTGAGCAGTGATGCAGAGTGAGGTGGTGCTGCACAGTGAGCGGTGCTGCACAGTGAGGCGGTGATGCACAGTGAGGCGGTGCTGCACAGTGAGCAGTGATGCACAGTGAGGCGGTGATGCACAGTGAGGGGTGATGCACAGTGAGGCGGTGATGCACAGTGAGCGGTGATGCACAGTGAGCGGTGATGCACAGTGAGGCGGTGCTGCACAGTGAGGCTGTGATGCACAGTGAGGCGGTGATGCACAGTGAGCGGTGCTGCACTGTGAGCAGTGATGCACAGTGAGGCGGTGATGCACAGTGTGGCGGTGATGCACAGTGAGGGGTGATGCACAGTGAGGCGGTGATGCACAGTGAGCGTTGATGCACAGTGAGTGGTGATGCACAGTGAGCGGTGATGCACAGTGAGGCGGTGATGCACAGTGAGGCGGTGATGCACAGTGAGCAGTGATGCACAGTGAGCGGTGATGCACAGTGAGCGGTGATGCACAGTGAGGCGGTGCTGCTCAGTGAAGCAGTGATGACGGTGCTGCACAGTTGGGCGGTGCTGCACAGTGAGGCGGTGCTGCACAGTGAGCGGTGATGCACAGTGAGGCGGTGATGCACAGTGAGCGTTGATGCACAGTGAGTGGTGATGCACAGTGAGCGGTGATGCACAGTGAGGCGGTGATGCACAGTGAGGCGGTGATGCACAGTGAGCAGTGATGCACAGTGAGCGGTGATGCACAGTGAGCGGTGATGCACAGTGAGGCGGTGCTGCTCAGTGAAGCAGTGATGACGGTGCTGCACAGTTGGGCGGTGCTGCACAGTGAGCGGTGCTGCACAGTGAGCGGTGATGCACAGTGAGGCGGTGCTGCACAGTGAGCGGTGAGGCACAGTGAGGCGGTGCTGCACAGTGAGCGGTGATGCACAGTGAGCGGTGATGCACAGTGAGCGGTGATGCACAGTGAGCGGTGCTGCACAGTGAGGCGGTGATGCACAGTGAGCGGTGATGCTCAGTGAGGCGCTGCTGCACAGTGAGCGGTGATGCACAGTGAGCGGTGATGCACAGTGAGCGGTGATGCACAGTGAGGCGGTGCTGCACAGTGAGGCGGTGATGCACAGTGAGGCGGTGATGCACAGTGAGCGGTGCTGCACAGTGAGCGGTGATGCACAGTGAGCGGTGATGCACAGTGAGGCGGTGCTGCACAGTGAGGCGGTGATGCACAGTGAGCGGTGATGCACAGTGAGGCGGTGCTGCACAGTGAGCGGTGATGCACAGTGAGGCGGTGCAGCAGAGTGAGGCGGTGCTGCACAGTGAGGCGGTGATGCACAGTGAGCGGTGATGCAGAGTGAGGCGGTGATGCACAGTGAGCGGTGATGCACAGTGAGCGGTGATGCAGAGTGAGGCGGTGCTGCACAGTGAGGCGGTGATGCACAGTGAGCGGTGATGCAGAGTGAGGCGGTGATGCACAGTGAGCGGTGATGCACAGTGAGCGGTGATGCAGAGTGAGGCGGTGATGCACAGTGAGTCGGTGATGCACAGTGAGCGGTGCTGCACAGTGAGGCGGTGCTGCACAGTGAGCGGTGATGCACAGTGGGGCGCTGATGCACAGTGAGGCGGTGATGCACAGTGAGCGGTGATACACAGTGAGCGGTGATGCACAGTGAGGCGGTGCTGCACAGTGAGGCGGTGCTGCACAGTGAGCGGTGCTGCACAGTGAGGCGGTGATGCACAGTGAGGCGGTGCTGCTCAGTGAGGCAGTAATGACGGTGCTGCACAGTTGGGCGGTGCTGCACAGTGAGGCGGTGATGCACAGTGAGGCGGTGATGCACAGTGAGGCGGTGATGCACAGTGAGGCGGTGATGCACAGTGAGCGGTGATGCACAGTGAGCGGTGCTGCACAGTGAGGCGGTGATGCACAGTGAGCGGTGTTGCACAGTGAGGCGGTGACGCACAGTGAGGCGGTGATGCACAGTGAGGCGGTGATGCACAGTGAGCGGTGATGCACAGTGAGGCGGTGATGCACAGTGAGGCGGTGATGCACAGTGAGGCGGTGACGCACAGTGAGCGGTGATGCACAGTGAGGCGGTGCTGCACAGTGAGCGGTGATGCACAGTGAGGCGGTGCTGCACAGTGAGCGGTGATGCACAGTGAGCGGTGCTGCACAGTGAGGCGGTGATGCACAGTGAGGTGGTGATGCACAGTGAGGCGGTGCTGCACAGTGAGGCGGTGACGCACAGTGAGGCGGTGGTGCACAGTGAGGCGGTGCTGCACAGTGAGGAGTGATGCACAGTGAGGCGGTGATGCACAGTGAGGCGGTGATGCACAGTGAGGCGGTGATGCACAGTGAGGCGGTGATGCACAGTGAGCGGTGATGCACAGTGAGGCGGTGCTGCACAGTGAGGCGGTGCTGCACAGTGAGGCGGTGATGCACAGTGAGGCGGTGCTGCACAGTGAGGCGGTGATGCACAGTGAGGCGGTGCTGCACAGTGAGCGGTGCTGCACAGTGAGGCGGTGCTGCACAGTGAGGCGGTGCTGCACTGTGAGGCAGTGATGCACAGTGAGGCGGTGATGCAAAGTGAGGCGGTGCTGCACAGTGAGGCGGTGATGCACAGTGAGGCGGTGCTGCACAGTGAGCGGTGATGCACAGTGAGGCGGTGCTGCACAGTGAGGCGGTGATGCACAGTGAGGCAGTGATGCACAGTGAGGCGGTGATGCAAAGTGAGGCGGTGCTGCACAGTGAGGCGGTGATGCACAGTGAGGCGGTGCTGCACAGTGAGGCGGTGATGCACAGTGAGCCGTGATGCACAGTGAGAGGTGATGCACAGTGAGGCGGTGATGCACAGTGAGGCGGTGATGCACAGTGAGGCGGTGATGCACAGTGAGCAGTGATGCAGAGTGAGGCGGTGCTGCACATTGAGCGGTGATGCACAGTGAGCGGTGATGCACAGTGAGGCGGTGCTGCGCAGTGAGGCGGAGATGCACAGTGAGGCGGTGATGCACAGTGAGGCGGTGATGCACAGTGAGCGGTGATGCAGAGTGAGGTGGTGCTGCACAGAGAGGTGGTGATGCACAGTGAGCGGTGCTGCACAGTGAGGCGGTGATGCACAGTGAGGCGGTGATGCACAGTGAGGCGGTGCTGCACAGTGAGGCGGCGATGCACAGTGAGCGGTGATGCACAGTGAGGCGGTGATGCACGGTGAGGCGGTGCTGCACAGTGGAGCGGTGCTGCACACTGAGCGGTGCTGCACAGTGAGGCGGTGATGCACAGTGAGGCGGTGCTGCACAGTGAGCGGTGATGCACAGTGAGCGGTGATGCACAGTGAGCGGTGATGCACAGTGAGGCGGTGCTGCACAGTGAGCGGTGATGCACAGTGAGCGGTGCTGCATAGTGAGGCGGTGATGCACAGTGAGGCGGTGCTGCACAGTGTGCGGTGATGCACAGTGAGGATGTACTGCACAGTGAGCGGTGATGCACAGTGAGGCGGTGCTGCACAGTGAGCGGTGATGCACAGTGAGGCGGTGCTGCACAGTGAGCGGTGATGCACCGTGAGGCGGTGCTGCACAGTGAGGCGGTGCTGCACAGTGAGCGGTGATGCACAGTGAGCGGTGATGCACAGTGAGGCGGTGATGCACAGTGAGGCGGTGCTGCACAGTGAGCGGTGATGCACAGTGAGGCGGTGATGCACAGTGAGCGGTGATGCACAGTGAGGCGGTGCTGCACAGTGAGCGGTGATGCACAGTGAGGCGGTGCTGCACAGTGAGGTGGTGATGCACAGTGAGGCGGTGCTGCACAGTGAGCGGTGATGCACAGTGAGGCGGTGATGCATAGTGAGCGGTGATGCACAGTGAGCGGTGCTGCACAGTGAGGCGGTGATGCACAGTGAGCGGTGCTGCACAGTGAGCGGTGATGCACAGTGAGGCGGTGATGCACAGTGAGCGGTGCTGCACAGTGAGCGGTGCTGCACAGTGAGCGGTGATGCACAGTGAGGCGGTGATGCACAGTGAGGCGGTGATGCACAGTGAGCGGTGATGCACAGTGAGGCGGTGATGCACAGTGAGGCGGTGATGCACAGTGAGCGGTGATGCACAGTGAGGCGGTGATGCACAGTGAGGCGGTGATGCACAGTGAGGCGGTGCTGCACAGTGAGGCGGTGATGCACAGTGAGGCGGTGATGCATAGTGAGGCGGTGATGCACAGTGAGGCGGTGATGCACAGTGAGCGGTGATGCATAGTGAGGCGGTGATGCACAGTGAGGCGGTGCTGCATAGTGAGGCGGTGATGCACAGTGAGGCGGTGCTGCACAGTGAGGGGTGATGCACAGTGAAGCGGTGATGCACAGTGAGGCGGTGCTGCACAGTGAGCGGTGATGCACAGTGAGGCGGTTATGCACAGTGAGGCGGTGCTGCACAGTGAGGCGGTGATGCACAGTGAGTCGGTGATGCACAGTGAGGCGGTGATGCACAGTGAGCGGTGATGCACAGTGAGGCGGTGATGCACAGTGAGCGGTGATGCACAGTGAGGCGGTGCTGCACAGTGAGGCGGTGATGCACAGTGAGCGGTGATGCACAGTGAGCGGTGATGCACAGTGAGCGGTGATGCACAGTGAGAGGTGATGCACAGTGAGGCGGTGATGCACAGTGAGGCGGTGCTGCACAGTGTGGCGGTGCTGCACAGTGAGCGGTGATGCACAGTGAGGCGGTGATGCACAGTGAGGCGGTGATGCACAGTGAGCGGTGATGCACAGTGAGGCGGTGATGCACAGTGAGCGGTGATGCACAGTGAGCGGTGATGCACAGTGAGAGGTGATGCACAGTGAGCGGTGATGCACAGTGAGCGGTGATGCACAGTGAGCGGTGATGCACAGTGAGCGGTGATGCACAGTGAGCGGTGATGCACAGTGAGCGGTGATGCACAGTGAGGCGGTGCTGCACAGTGAGGCGGTGATGCACAGTGAGCGGTGATGCACAGTGAGGCGGTGATGCACAGTGAGCGGTGATGCACAGTGAGGCGGTGATGCACAGTGAGCGGTGATGCACAGTGAGGCGGTGATGCACAGTGAGCGGTGATGCACAGTGAGCGGTGATGCACAGTGAGCGGTGATGCACAGTGAGCGGTGATGCACAGTGAGCGGTGATGCACAGTGAGGCGGTGATGCACAGTGAGGCGGTGCTGCACAGTGAGGCGGTGATGCACAGTGAGCGGTGATGCACAGTGAGGCGGTGATGCACAGTGAGCGGTGATGCACAGTGAGCGGTGATGCACAGTGAGGCGGTGATGCACAGTGAGCGGTGATGCACAGTGAGCGGTGATGCACAGTGAGCGGTGATGCACAGTGAGCGGTGATGCACAGTGAGCGGTGCTGCACAGTGAGGCGGTGATGCACAGTGAGGCGGTGCTGCACAGTGAGGCGGTGATGCACAGTGAGGTGGTGATGCACAGTGAGCGGTAATGCACAGTGAGCGGTGCTGCACAGTGAGCGGTGATGCATAGTGAGCAGTGATGCACAGTGAGGCGGTGATGCACAGTGAGGCAGTGCTGCACAATGAGTGGTGATGCACAGTGAGGCGGTGCTGCAGAGTGAGGCGGTGCTGCACAGTGAGCGGTGATGCACAGTGAGGCGGTGATGCACAGTGAGCGGTGATGCACAGTGAGCGGTGATGCACAGTGAGCGGTGATGCACAGTGAGGCGGTGCTGCAGAGTGAGGCGGTGCTGCACAGTGAGCGGTGCTGCACAGTGAGGCGGTGATGCACAGTGAGGCGGTGCTGCACAGTGAGCAGTGATGCACAGTGAGGCGGTGCTGCACAGTGAGCGGTGATGCACAGTGAGGCGGTGATGCACAGTGAGCGGTGATGCACAGTGAGGCGATGCTGCACAGTGAGGCGGTGATGCACAGTGAGGCGGTGCTGCACAGTGAGCGGTGCTGCACAGTGAGGCGGTGCTGCACAGTGAGCGGTGCTGCACAGTGAGGCGGTGCTGCATAGTGAGCGGTGATGCACAGTCTGCGGTGATGCACAGTGAGCGTTGATGCACAGTGTGCGGTGATGCACAGTGAACGGTGATGCACAGTGAGGCGGTGCTGCACAGTGAGGCGGTGATGCACATTGAGCGGTGCTGCACAGTGAGCGGTGATGCACAGTGAGCGGTGATACACAGTGTGCGGTGATGCACAGTGAGCGGTGATGCACAGTGAGGCGGTGCTGCACAGTGAGGCGGTGATGCACAGTGAGCGGTGATGCACAGTGAGGTGGTGCTGCACAGAGAGGTGGTGATGCACAGTGAGCGGTGATGCACAGTGAGCGGTGGTGCACAGTGAACGGTGATGCACAGTGAGCGATGATGCACAGTGAGCGGTGATGCACAGTGAGGCGGTGATGCACAGTGAGGCGGTGCTGCACAGTGAGCGGTGATGCACAGTAAGGCGGTGATGCACAGTGAGCGGTGATGCACAGTGAGGCGGTGACGCACAGTGAGGTGGTGATGCACAGTGTGGCGGTGATGCACAGTGAGGCGGTGCTGCACAGGGAGGCGGTGATGCACAGTGAGCGGTGATGCACAGTGAGCGGTGATGCACAATGAGCGGTGATGCACAGTGAGGCGGTGATGCACAGTGAGGCGGTGATGCACAGTGAGGCGGTGCTGCACAGTGAGGCGGTGATGCACAGTGAGGTGGTGATGCACAGTGAGCGGTAATGCACAGTGAGCGGTGCTGCACAGTGAGCGGTGATGCATAGTGAGCAGTGATGCACAGTGAGGCGGTGATGCACAGTGAGGCAGTGCTGCACAGTGAGTGGTGATGCACAGTGAGCGGTGATGCACAGTGAGGCGGTGATGCACAGTGAGGCGGTGATGCACAGTGAGGCGATGCTGCACAGTGAGGCAGTGATGCACAGTGAGGCGATGCTGCACAGTGAGGCGGTGATGCACAGTGAGGCGGTGCTGCACAGTGAGGCAGTGATGCACAGTGAGGCGATGCTGCACAGTGAGGCGGTGATGCACAGTGAGGCGGTGCTGCACAGTGAGCGGTGCTGCACAGTGAGGCGGTGCTGCACAGTGAGGCGGTGATGCACAGTGAGGCGGTGCTGCACAGTGAGGCGGTGCTGCACAGTGAGCGGTGATGCACAGTGCGGCGGTGATGCACAGTGAGCGGTGATGCACAGTGAGGCGATGCTGCACAGTGAGCGGTGATGCACAGTGCGGCGGTGATGCACAGTGAGCGGTGATGCACAGTGAGGCGATGCTGCACAGTGAGCGGTGCTGCACAGTGAGGCGGTGCTGCACAGTGAGGCGGTGATGCACAGTGAGCGGTGATGCACAGTGAGCGGTGATGCACAGTGAGGCGGTGATGCACAGTGAGGCGGTGCTGCACAGTAAGGCGGTGATGCACAGTGAGGCGGTGATGCACAGTGAGCGGTGATGCACAGTGAGGCGGTGCTGCACAGTGAGCGGTGCTGCACAGTGAGGCGGTGATGCACAGTGAGACGGTGATGCACAGTGAGGCGGTGCTGCACAGTGAGCAGTGATGCACAGTGAGGCGGTGCTGCACAGTGAGCGGTGCTGCACCGTGAGGCGGTGCTGCACAGTGAGTCGGTGCTGCACAGTGAGCGGTGATGCACAGTGAGGCGGTGATGCACAGTGAGCGGTGCTGCACAGTGAGGCGGTGCTGCACAGTGAGGCGGTGATGCCAAGTGAGGCGGTGCTGCACAGTGAGCGGTGATGCACAGTGAGGCGGTGCTGCACAGTGTGCGGTGATGCACAGTGAGGCGGTGCTGCACAGTGAGCTGTGCTGCACAGTGAGGCGGTGCTGCACAGTGAGGCGGTGATGCACAGTGAGCGGTGATGCACAGTGAGCGGTGCTGCACAGTGAGCGGTGCTGCACAGTGAGCGGTGCTGCACAGTGAGGCGGTGATGCACAGTGAGGCGGTGATGCACAGTGAGCGGTGCTGCACAGTGAGGCGGAGATGCACAGTGAGGCGGTGATGCACAGTGAGGCGGTGATGCACAGTGAGCGGTGATGCACAGTGAGGCGGTGATGCACAGTGAGGCGGTGATGCACAGTGAGGCGGTGCTGCACAGTGAGCGGTGATGCACAGTGAGGCGGTGATGCACAGTGTGCGGTGATGCACAGTGAGGCGGTGATGCACAGTGAGGCGGTGCTGCACAGTGAGACGGTGCTGCACAGTGAGCGGTGATGCACAGTGTGTGGTGATGCACAGTGAGGTGGTGATGCACAGTGAGGCGGTGCTGCACAGTGAGCGGTGATGCACAGTGAGGCGGTGATGCACAGTGAGGCGGTGATGCACAGTGAGGCGGTGCTGCACAGTGAGGCGGTGCTGCACAGTGAGCGGTGATGCACAGTGAGGCGGTGATGCACAGTGAGCGATGATGCACAGTGAGCGGTGATGCACAGTGAGGCGATGCTGCACAGTGAGGCGGTGATGCACAGTGAGGCGGTGCTGCACAGTGATACGGTGCTGCACAGTGAGGCGGTGCTGCACAGTGAGGCGGTGATGCACAGTGAGGCGGTGATGCACAGTGAGGCGGTGATGCACAGTGAGGCGGTGATGCACAGTGAGTGGTGATGCACAGTGAGGCGGTGATGCACAGTGAGCGGTGATGCACAGTGAGGCGGTGATGCACAGTGAGGCGGTGATGCACAGTGAGGCGGTGATGCACAGTGAGGCGGTGATGCACAGTAAGGGGGTGCTGCACAGTGAGCGGTGCTGCACAGTGAGGCGGTGATGCACAGTGAGGCGGTGATGCATAGTGAGGCGGTGATGCACAGTGAGGCGGTGATGCACAGTGAGCAGTGATGCACAGTGAGGCGGTGATGCACAGTGAGCAGTGATGCACAGTGAGCAGTGATGCACAGTGAGCGGTGATGCACAGTGAGCGGTGCTGCTCATTGAGGTGGTGCTGCACAGTGAGGCGGTGACGCACAGTGAGGCGGTGCTGCACAGTGAGGCGGTGCTGCACAGTGAGCGGTGCTGCACAGTGCGCGGTGATGCACAGTGAGGCGGTGATGCACAGTGAGGCGGTGATGCACAGTGAGGCGGTGATGCACAGTGAGGCGGTGCTGCACGGTGAGCGGTGATGCACAGTGAGGCGGTGATGCACAGTGAGGCGGTGATGCACAGTGTGGTGGTGATGCACAGTGAGCGGTGATGCACAGTGAGCGGTGATGCACAGTGAGCAGTGATGCACAGTGAGCAGTGATGCACAGTGAGCGGTGATGCACAGTGAGCGGTGCTGCTCATTGAGGTGGTGCTGCACAGTGAGGCGGTGACGCACAGTGAGGCGGTGCTGCACAGTGAGGCGGTGCTGCACAGTGAGCGGTGCTGCACAGTGCGCGGTGATGCACAGTGAGGCGGTGATGCACAGTGAGGCGGTGATGCACAGTGAGGCGGTGATGCACAGTGAGGCGGTGCTGCACGGTGAGCGGTGATGCACAGTGAGGCGGTGATGCACAGTGAGGCGGTGATGCACAGTGTGGTGGTGATGCACAGTGAGCGGTGATGCACAGTGAGGCGGTGATGCACAGTGAGCGGTGATGCACAGTGAGGCGGTGATGCACAGTGAGACGGTGATGCACAGTGAGGCGGTGCTGCACAGTGAGCAGTGATGCACAGTGAGGCGGTGCTGCACAGTGAGCGGTGCTGCACAGTGAGGCGGTGCTGCACAGTGAGCGGTGATGCACAGTGAGGCGGTGATGCACAGTGAGGCGGTGATGCACAGTGAGCGGTGCTGCACAGTGAGTCGGTGCTGCACAGTGAGCGGTGATGCACAGTGAGGCGGTGATGCACAGTGAGCGGTGCTGCACAGTGAGGCGGTTCTGCACAGTGAGGCGGTGATGCCAAGTGAGGCGGTGCTGCACAGTGAGCGGTGATGCACAGTGAGGCGGTGCTGCACAGTGTGCGGTGATGCACAGTGAGGCGGTGCTGCACAGTGAGCGGTGCTGCACAGTGAGGCGGTGCTGCACAGTGAGGCGGTGATGCACAGTGAGCGGTGATGCACAGTGAGCGGTGCTGCACAGTGAGCGGTGCTGCACAGTGAGCGGTGCTGCACAGTGAGGCGGTGATGCACAGTGAGGCGGTGATGCACAGTGAGCGGTGCTGCACAGTGAGGCGGAGATGCACAGTGAGGCGGTGATGCACAGTGAGGCGGTGATGCACAGTGAGCGGTGATGCACAGTGAGGCGGTGATGCACAGTGAGGCGGTGATGCACAGTGAGGCGGTGCTGCACAGTGAGCGGTGATGCACAGTGAGGCGGTGATGCACAGTGTGCGGTGATGCACAGTGAGGCGGTGATGCACAGTGAGGCGGTGCTGCACAGTGAGACGGTGCTGCACAGTGAGCGGTGATGCACAGTGTGTGGTGATGCACAGTGAGGTGGTGATGCACAGTGAGGCGGTGCTGCACAGTGAGCGGTGATGCACAGTGAGGCGGTGATGCACAGTGAGGCGGTGATGCACAGTGAGGCGGTGCTGCACAGTGAGGCGGTGCTGCACAGTGAGCGGTGATGCACAGTGAGGCGGTGATGCACAGTGAGCGATGATGCACAGTGAGCGGTGATGCACAGTGAGGCGATGCTGCACAGTGAGGCGGTGATGCACAGTGAGGCGGTGCTGCACAGTGAGACGGTGCTGCACAGTGAGGCGGTGCTGCACAGTGAGGCGGTGATGCACAGTGAGGCGGTGATGCACAGTGAGGCGGTGATGCACAGTGAGGCGGTGATGCACAGTGAGTGGTGATGCACAGTGAGGCGGTGATGCACAGTGAGCGGTGATGCACAGTGAGGCGGTGATGCACAGTGAGGCGGTGATGCACAGTGAGGCGGTGATGCACAGTGAGGCGGTGATGCACAGTAAGGGGGTGCTGCACAGTGAGCGGTGCTGCACAGTGAGGCGGTGATGCACAGTGAGGCGGTGATGCATAGTGAGGCGGTGATGCACAGTGAGGCGGTGATGCACAGTGAGCAGTGATGCACAGTGAGGCGGTGATGCACAGTGAGCAGTGATGCACAGTGAGCAGTGATGCACAGTGAGCGGTGATGCACAGTGAGCGGTGCTGCTCATTGAGGTGGTGCTGCACAGTGAGGCGGTGACGCACAGTGAGGCGGTGATGCACAGTGAGCGGTGATGCACAGTGAGCGGTGCTGCTCATTGAGGTGGTGCTGCACAGTGCGCGGTGATGCACAGTGAGGCGGTGATGCACAGTGAGGCGGTGATGCACAGTGAGGCGGTGATGCACAGTGAGGCGGTGCTGCACGGTGAGCGGTGATGCACAGTGAGGCGGTGATGCACAGTGAGGCGGTGATGCACAGTGTGGTGGTGATGCACAGTGAGCGGTGATGCACAGTGAGCGGTGATGCACAGTGAGAGGTGCTGCACAGTGAGGCGGTGATGCACAGTGAGCGGTGATGCACAGTGAGCGGTGATGCACAGTGAGCGGTGCTGCACAGTGAGGCGGTGCTGCACAGTGAGGCGGTGATGCACAGTGAGCGGTGATGCACAGTGAGCGGTGCTGCACAGTGAGGCGGTGCTGCACAGTGAGGCGGTGATGCACAGTGAGGCGGTGATGCACAGTGAGCGGGACTGCACAGTGAGGTGGTGCTGCACAGTGAGCGGTGATGCACAGTGAGCGGTGATGCACAGTGAGCGGGACTGCACAGTGAGGTGGTGCTGCACAGTGAGCGGTGCTGTACAGTGAGCGGTGATGCACAGTGAGGCGGTGACGCACAGTGAGGCGGTGCTGCACAGTGAGCGGTGCTGCACAGTGAGGCGGTGCTGCACAGTGAGCGGTGCTGCACAGTGAGGCGGTGATGCACAGTGAGGTGGTGATGCACAGTGAGGCGGTGATGCACAGTGAGCTGGTGATGCACAGTGAGGCGGTGATGCACAGTGAGCGGTGATGCACAGTGAGCGGTGCTGCACAGTGAGGCGGTGCTGCACAGTGAGGCGGTGATGCCAAGTGAGGCGGTGCTGCACAGTGAGCGGTGATGCACAGTGAGGCGGTGATGCACAGTGAGCGGTGATGCACAGTGAGGCGGTGCTGCACAGTGAGCGGTGATGCACAGTGAGGCGGTGATGCACAGTGTGCGGTGACGCACAGTGAGGCGGTGATGCACAGTGAGGCGGTGCTGCACAGTGAGGCGGTGCTGCACAGTGAGGCGGTGATGCACAGTGAGGGGTGATGCACAGTTAGCGGTGATGCACAGTGAGGCGGTGCTGCACAGTGAGGCGGTGATGCACAGTGAGGCGGTGATGCACAGTGAGGTGGTGATGCACAGTGAGTGGTGATGCACAGTGAGGCGGTGATGCACAGTGAGCGGTGATGCACAGTGAGGCGGTGATGCACAGTGAGGCGGTGATGCACAGTGAGCGGTGATGCACAGTGAGGGGGTGCTGCACAGTGAGCGGTGCTGCACAGTGAGGCGGTGATGCACAGTGAGGCGGTGCTGCACAGTGAGCGGTGATGCACAGTGAGGTGGTGCTGCACAGTGAGGCGGTGATGCATAGTGAGCGGTGATGCACAGTGTGCGGTGATGCACAGTGAGCGTTGATGCACAGTGAGCGTTGATGCACAGTGTGCGGTGATGCACAGTGAACGGTGATGCACAGTGAGGCGGTGCTGCACAGTGAGGCGGTGATGCACATTGAGCGTTGCTGCACAGTGAGCGGTGATGCACAGTGAGCGGTGATGCACAGTGTGCGGTGATGCACAGTGAGCGGTGATGCACAGTGAGGCGGTGCTGCACAGTGAGGCGGTGATGCACAGTGAGCGGTGATGCACAGTGAGGTGGTGCTGCACAGAGAGGTGGTGATGCACAGTGAGAGGTGATGCACAGTGAGCGGTGGTGCACAGTGAACGGTGATGCACAGTGAGCGATGATGCACAGTGAGCGGTGATGCACAGTGAGGCGGTGATGCACAGTGAGGCGGTGCTGCACAGTGAGCGGTGATGCACAGTAAGGCGGTGATGCACAGTGAGGCGGTGCTGCACAGTGAGGCGGTGATGCACAGTGAGTCGGTGATGCACAGTGAGGCGGTGATGCACAGTGAGGCGGTGCTGCACAGTGAGGCGGTGATGCGCAGTGAGCGGTGATGCACAGTGACGCGGTGATGCACAGTGAGCGGTGATGCACAGTGAGGCGGTGCTGCACAGTGAGGCGGTGATGCACAGTGAGCGGTGATGCACAGTGAGGCGGTGATGCACAGTGAGGCGGTGCTGCACAGTGAGGCGGTGATGCACAGTGAGTCGGTGATGCGCAGTGAGGCGGTGATGCACAGTGAGTCGGTGATGCACAGTGAGTCGGTGATGCACAGTGGGGTGGTGATGCACAGTGAGTCGGTGATGCAGCGTGAGGTGGTGCTGCACAGTGAGGCGGTGATGCACAGTGAGTCGGTGCTGCACAGTGAGGCGGTGATGCACAGTGAGCGGTGATGCACAGTGAGCGATGATGCACAGTGAGGGGGTGCTGCACAGTGAGGAGGTGCTGCACAGTGAGCGGTGCTGCACAGAGAGGTGGTGATGCACAGTGAGCGGTGCTGCACAGTGAGGCGGTGACGCACAGTGAGGCGGTGCTGCACAGTGAGGCGGTGCTGCACAGTGAGCGGTGCTGCACAGAGGTGGTGATGCACAGTGAGCGGTGATGCACAGTGAGGCGGTGATGCACAGTGAGGCGGTGCTGCACAGTGAGCGGTGATGCACAGTGACTGGTGATGCACAGTGAGGCGGTGATGCACAGTGAGGCGGTGCTGCTCATTGAGGTGGTGCTGCACAGTGAGGCGGTGCTGCACAGTGAGGCGGTGATGCACAGTGAGGCGGTGATGCACAGTGTGGTGGTGATGCACAGTGAGCGGTGATGCACAGTGAGCGGTGATGCACAGTGAGAGGTGCTGCACAGTGAGGCGGTGATGCACAGTGAGCGGTGATGCACAGTGAGCAGTGATGCACAGTGAGCGGTGATGCACAGTGAGGCGGTGATGCAGTGAGGCGGTGCTGTACAGTGAGCGGTGAGGCACAGTGAGGCGGTGCTGCACAGTGAGCGGTGCTGCACAGTGAGGCGGTGATGCACAGTGAGGCGGTGCTGCACAGTGAGGCGGTGATGCACAGTGAGGCGGTGATGCACAGTGAGGCGGTGATGCACAGTGAGGCGGTGCTGCACAGTGATCGGTGCTGCACAGTGAGCGGTGCTGCACAGTGATCGGTGCTGCACAGTGATCGGTGCTGCACAGTGAGCGGTGCTGCACAGTGAGCGGTGATGCACAGTGAGGTGGTGATGCACAGTGAGGCGGTGATGCACAGTGAGGCGGTGATGCACAGTGAGGCGGTGCTGCACAGTGAGGCGGTGATGCACAGTGAGCGGTGATGCACAGTGAGGCGGTGATGCACAGTGAGGCGGTGATGCACAGTGAGGCGGTGCTGCACAGTGAGGCGGTGATGCACAGTGAGCGGTGATGCACAGTGAGGCGGTGACGCACAGTGAGGCGGTGATGCACAGTGAGCGGTGATGCACAGTGAGCGGTGATGCACAGTGAGGCGGTGATGCACAGTGAGGCGGTGACGCACAGTGAGGCGGTGACGCACAGTGAGCGGTGCTGTACAGTGAGCGGTGATGCACAGTGAGGCGGTGACGCACAGTGAGGCGGTGACGCACAGTGAGGCGGTGACGCACAGTGAGGCGGTGATGCACAGTGAGGCGGTGACGCACAGTGAGGCGGTGATGCACAGTGAGGCGGTGACGCACAGTGAGGCGGTGCTGCACAGTGAGGCGGTGCTGCACAGTGAGCGGTGATGCACAGTGAGGCGGTGATGCACAGTGAGGCGGTGCTGCAGAGTGAGGCGGTGCTGCACAGTGGGGTGGTGATGCACAGTGAGCGGTGCTGCACAGTGAGGCGGTGATGCACAGTGAGGCGATGCTGCACAGTGAGGCGGTGATGCACAGTGAGCGGTGATGCACAGTGAGGCGATGCTGCACAGTGAGGCGGTGATGCACAGTGAGGCGGTGCTGCACAGTGAGGCAGTGATGCACAGTGAGGCGATGCTGCACAGTGAGGCGGTGATGCACAGTGAGGCGGTGCTGCACAGTGAGCGGTGCTGCACAGTGAGGCAGTGATGCACAGTGAGGCGATGCTGCACAGTGAGGCGGTGATGCACAGTGAGGCGGTGCTGCACAGTGAGGCGGTGATGCACAGTGAGGCAGTGATGCACAGTGAGGCGATGCTGCACAGTGAGGCGGTGATGCACAGTGAGGCGGTGCTGCACAGTGAGGCAGTGATGCACAGTGAGGCGATGCTGCACAGTGAGGCGGTGATGCACAGTGAGGCGGTGCTGCACAGTGAGCGGTGCTGCACAGTGAGGCGGTGCTGCACAGTGAGGCGGTGATGCACAGTGAGGCGGTGCTGCACAGTGAGGCGGTGCTGCACAGTGCGGCGGTGATGCACAGTGAGCGGTGATGCACAGTGAGCGGTGATGCACAGTGAGGCGATGCTGCACAGTGAGCGGTGATGCACAGTGCGGCGGTGATGCACAGTGAGCGGTGATGCACAGTGAGGCGATGCTGCACAGTGAGCGGTGCTTCACAGTGAGGCGGTGCTGCACAGTGAGGCGGTGATGCACAGTGAGCGGTGATGCACAGTGAGCGGTGATGCACAGTGAGGCGGTGATGCACAGTGAGGCGGTGCTGCACAGTAAGGCGGTGATGCACAGTGAGGCGGTGATGCACAGTGAGCGGTGATGCACAGTGAGGCGGTGCTGCACAGTGGGCGGTGCTGCACAGTGAGCGGTGCTGCACAGTGAGGCGGTGATGCACAGTGAGACGGTGATGCACAGTGAGGCGGTGCTGCACAGTGAGCAGTGATGCACAGTGAGGCGGTGCTGCACAGTGAGCGGTGCTGCACAGTGAGGCGGTGCTGCACAGTGAGCGGTGATGCACAGTGAGGCGGTGATGCACAGTGAGGCGGTGATGCACAGTGAGCGGTGCTGCACAGTGAGTCGGTGCTGCACAGTGAGCGGTGATGCACAGTGAGGCGGAGATGCACAGTGAGGCGGTGCTGCACAGTGAGGCGGTGATGCCAAGTGAGGCGGTGCTGCACAGTGAGCGGTGATGCACAGTGAGGCGGTGCTGCACAGTGTGCGGTGATGCACAGTGAGGCGGTGCTGCACAGTGAGCGGTGCTGCACAGTGAGGCGGTGCTGCACAGTGAGGCGGTGATGCACAGTGAGCGGTGATGCACAGTGAGCGGTGCTGCACAGTGAGCGGTGCTGCAGAGTGAGCGGTGCTGCACAGTGAGGCGGTGATGCACAGTGAGGCGGTGATGCACAGTGAGCGGTGCTGCACAGTGAGGCGGAGATGCACAGTGAGGCGGTGATGCACAGTGAGGCGGTGATGCACAGTGAGCGGTGATGCACAGTGAGGCGGTGATGCACAGTGAGGCGGTGATGCACAGTGAGGCGGTGCTGCACAGTGAGCGGTGATGCACAGTGAGGCGGTGATGCACAGTGTGCGGTGATGCACAGTGAGGCGGTGATGCACAGTGAGGCGGTGCTGCACAGTGAGACGGTGCTGCACAGTGAGCGGTGATGCACAGTGTGTGGTGATGCACAGTGAGGTGGTGATGCACAGTGAGGCGGTGCTGCACAGTGAGCGGTGATGCACAGTGAGGCGGTGATGCACAGTGAGGCGGTGATGCACAGTGAGGCGGTGCTGCACAGTGAGGCGGTGCTGCACAGTGAGCGGTGATGCACAGTGAGGCGGTGATGCACAGTGAGCGATGATGCACAGTGAGCGGTGATGCACAGTGAGGCGATGCTGCACAGTGAGGCGGTGATGCACAGTGAGGCGGTGCTGCACAGTGAGGCGGTGCTGCACAGTGAGGCGGTGCTGCACAGTGAGGCGGTGATGCACAGTGAGGCGGTGATGCACAGTGAGGCGGTGATGCACAGTGAGGCGGTGATGCACAGTGAGTGGTGATGCACAGTGAGGCGGTGATGCACAGTGAGCGGTGATGCACAGTGAGGCGGTGATGCACAGTGAGGCGGTGATGCACAGTGAGGCGGTGATGCACAGTGAGGCGGTGATGCACAGTAAGGGGGTGCTGCACAGTGAGCGGTGCTGCACAGTGAGGCGGTGATGCACAGTGAGGCGGTGATGCATAGTGAGGCGGTGATGCACAGTGAGGCGGTGATGCACAGTGAGCAGTGATGCACAGTGAGGCGGTGATGCACAGTGAGCAGTGATGCACAGTGAGCAGTGATGCACAGTGAGCGGTGATGCACAGTGAGCGGTGCTGCTCATTGAGGTGGTGCTGCACAGTGAGGCGGTGACGCACAGTGAGGCGGTGATGCACAGTGAGCGGTGCTGCACAGTGCGCGGTGATGCACAGTGAGGCGGTGATGCACAGTGAGGCGGTGATGCACAGTGAGGCGGTGATGCACAGTGAGGCGGTGCTGCACGGTGAGCGGTGATGCACAGTGAGGCGGTGATGCACAGTGAGGCGGTGATGCACAGTGTGGTGGTGATGCACAGTGAGCGGTGATGCACAGTGAGCGGTGATGCACAGTGAGAGGTGCTGCACAGTGAGGCGGTGATGCACAGTGAGCGGTGATGCACAGTGAGCGGTGATGCACAGTGAGCGGTGCTGCACAGTGAGGCGGTGCTGCACAGTGAGGCGGTGATGCACAGTGAGCGGTGATGCACAGTGAGCGGTGCTGCACAGTGAGGCGGTGCTGCACAGTGAGGCGGTGATGCACAGTGAGGCGGTGATGCACAGTGAGCGGGACTGCACAGTGAGGTGGTGCTGCACAGTGAGCGGTGATGCACAGTGAGCGGTGATGCACAGTGAGCGGGACTGCACAGTGAGGTGGTGCTGCACAGTGAGCGGTGCTGTACAGTGAGCGGTGATGCACAGTGAGGCGGTGACGCACAGTGAGGCGGTGCTGCACAGTGAGCGGTGCTGCACAGTGAGGCGGTGCTGCACAGTGAGCGGTGCTGCACAGTGAGGCGGTGATGCACAGTGAGGTGGTGATGCACAGTGAGGCGGTGATGCACAGTGAGCTGGTGATGCACAGTGAGGCGGTGATGCACAGTGAGCGGTGATGCACAGTGAGCGGTGCTGCACAGTGAGGCGGTGCTGCACAGTGAGGCGGTGATGCCAAGTGAGGCGGTGCTGCACAGTGAGCGGTGATGCACAGTGAGGCGGTGATGCACAGTGAGGCGGTGAAGCACAGTGAGCGGTGATGCACAGTGAGGCGGTGCTGCACAGTGAGCGGTGATGCACAGTGAGGCGGTGATGCACAGTGTGCGGTGATGCACAGTGAGGCGGTGATGCACAGTGAGGCGGTGCTGCACAGTGAGGCGGTGCTGCACAGTGAGGCGGTGATGCACAGTGAGGGGTGATGCACAGTTAGCGGTGATGCACAGTGAGGCGGTGCTGCACAGTGAGGCGGTGATGCACAGTGAGGCGGTGATGCACAGTGAGGTGGTGATGCACAGTGAGTGGTGATGCACAGTGAGGCGGTGATGCACAGTGAGCGGTGATGCACAGTGAGGCGGTGATGCACAGTGAGGCGGTGATGCACAGTGAGCGGTGATGCACAGTGAGGGGGTGCTGCACAGTGAGCGGTGCTGCACAGTGAGGCGGTGATGCACAGTGAGGCGGTGCTGCACAGTGAGCGGTGATGCACAGTGAGGTGGTGCTGCACAGTGAGGCGGTGATGCATAGTGAGCGGTGATGCACAGTGTGCGGTGATGCACAGTGAGCGTTGATGCACAGTGAGCGTTGATGCACAGTGTGCGGTGATGCACAGTGAACGGTGATGCACAGTGAGGCGGTGCTGCACAGTGAGGCGGTGATGCACATTGAGCGGTGCTGCACAGTGAGCGGTGATGCACAGTGAGCGGTGATGCACAGTGTGCGGTGATGCACAGTGAGCGGTGATGCACAGTGAGGCGGTGCTGCACAGTGAGGCGGTGATGCACAGTGAGCGGTGATGCACAGTGAGGTGGTGCTGCACAGAGAGGTGGTGATGCACAGTGAGCGGTGATGCACAGTGAGCGGTGGTGCACAGTGAACGGTGATGCACAGTGAGCGATGATGCACAGTGAGCGGTGATGCACAGTGAGGCGGTGATGCACAGTGAGGCGGTGCTGCACAGTGAGCGGTGATGCACAGTAAGGCGGTGATGCACAGTGAGGCGGTGCTGCACAGTGAGGCGGTGATGCACAGTGAGTCGGTGATGCACAGTGAGGCGGTGATGCACAGTGAGGCGGTGCTGCACAGTGAGGCGGTGATGCGCAGTGAGCGGTGATGCACAGTGACGCGGTGATGCACAGTGAGCGGTGATGCACAGTGAGGCGGTGCTGCACAGTGAGGCGGTGATGCACAGTGAGCGGTGATGCACAGTGAGGCGGTGATGCACAGTGAGACGGTGCTGCACAGTGAGGCGGTGATGCACAGTGAGTCGGTGATGCGCAGTGAGGCGGTGATGCACAGTGAGTCGGTGATGCACAGTGAGTCGGTGATGCACAGTGGGGTGGTGATGCACAGTGAGTCGGTGATGCAGCGTGAGGTGGTGCTGCACAGTGAGGCGGTGATACACAGTGAGTCGGTGCTGCACAGTGAGGCGGTGATGCACAGTGAGCGGTGATGCACAGTGAGCGATGATGCACAGTGAGGGGGTGCTGCACAGTGAGGAGCTGCTGCACAGTGAGCGGTGCTGCACAGAGAGGTGGTGATGCACAGTGAGCGGTGCTGCACAGTGAGGCGGTGACGCACAGTGAGGCGGTGCTGCACAGTGAGGCGGTGCTGCACAGTGAGCGGTGCTGCACAGAGGTGGTGATGCACAGTGAGCGGTGATGCACAGTGAGGCGGTGATGCACAGTGAGGCGGTGCTGCACAGTGAGCGGTGATGCACAGTGACTGGTGATGCACAGTGAGGCGGTGATGCACAGTGAGGCGGTGCTGCTCATTGAGGTGGTGCTGCACAGTGAGGCGGTGCTGCACAGTGAGGCGGTGATGCACAGTGAGGCGGTGATGCACAGTGTGGTGGTGATGCACAGTGAGCGGTGATGCACAGTGAGCGGTGATGCACAGTGAGAGGTGCTGCACAGTGAGGCGGTGATGCACAGTGAGCGGTGATGCACAGTGAGCAGTGATGCACAGTGAGCGGTGATGCACAGTGAGGCGGTGATGCAGTGAGGCGGTGCTGTACAGTGAGCGGTGAGGCACAGTGAGGCGGTGCTGCACAGTGAGCGGTGCTGCACAGTGAGGCGGTGATGCACAGTGAGGCGGTGCTGCACAGTGAGGCGGTGATGCACAGTGAGGCGGTGATGCACAGTGAGGCGGTGATGCACAGTGAGGCGGTGCTGCACAGTGATCGGTGCTGCACAGTGAGCGGTGCTGCACAGTGCTCGGTGCTGCACAGTGATCGGTGCTGCACAGTGAGCGGTGCTGCACAGTGAGCGGTGATGCACAGTGAGGTGGTGATGCACAGTGAGGCGGTGATGCACAGTGAGGCGGTGATGCACAGTGAGGCGGTGCTGCACAGTGAGGCGGTGATGCACAGTGAGCGGTGATGCACAGTGAGGCGGTGATGCACAGTGAGGCGGTGATGCACAGTGAGGCGGTGCTGCACAGTGAGGCGGTGATGCACAGTGAGCGGTGATGCACAGTGAGGCGGTGACGCACAGTGAGGCGGTGATGCACAGTGAGCGGTGATGCACAGTGAGCGGTGATGCACAGTGAGGCGGTGATGCACAGTGAGGCGGTGACGCACAGTGAGGCGGTGACGCACAGTGAGCGGTGCTGTACAGTGAGCGGTGATGCACAGTGAGGCGGTGACGCACAGTGAGGCGGTGACGCACAGTGAGGCGGTGACGCACAGTGAGGCGGTGACGCACAGTGAGGCGGTGATGCACAGTGAGGCGGTGACGCACAGTGAGGCGGTGATGCACAGTGAGGCGGTGACGCACAGTGAGGCGGTGCTGCACAGTGAGGCGGTGCTGCACAGTGAGCGGTGATGCACAGTGAGGCGGTGATGCACAGTGAGGCGGTGATGCACAGGGAGCGGTGATGCACAGTGAGGCGGTGCTGCACAGTGAGCGGTGATGCACAGTGAGGCGGTGCTGCACAGTGAGCGGTGATGCACAGTGAGCGGTGCTGCACAGTGAGCGGTGATGCACAGTGAGGCGGTGATGCACAGTGAGGCGGTGCTGCACAGTGAGCGGTGCTGCACAGTGAGCGGTGATGCACAGTGAGCGGTGCTGCACAGTGAGCGGTGATGCACAGTGAGGCGGTGATGCACAGTGAGGCGGTGCTGCACAGTGAGCGGTGATGCACAGTGAGCGGTGCTGCACAGTGAGCGGTGATGCACAGTGAGGCGGTGATGCACAGTGAGGCGGTGATGCACAGTGAGGCGGTGATGCACAGTGAGCGGTGATGCACAGTGAGGCGGTGCTGCACAGTGAGCGGTGATGCACAGTGAGGCGGTGATGCACAGTGAGCGATGATGCACAGTGAGCGGTGATGCACAGTGAGGCGATGCTGCACAGTGAGGCGGTGATGCACAGTGAGGCGGTGCTGCACAGTGAGGCGGTGCTGCACAGTGAGGCGGTGCTGCACAGTGAGGCGGTGATGCACAGTGAGGCGGTGATGCACAGTGTGGCGGTGATGCACAGTGAGGCGGTGATGCACAGTAAGGGGGTGCTGCACAGTGAGCGGTGCTGCACAGTGAGGCGGTGATGCACAGTGAGGCGGTGATGCATAGTGAGGCGGTGATGCACAGTGAGGCGGTGCTGCACAGTGAGCGGTGATGCACAGTGAGCGGTGCTGCTCATTGAGGTGGTGCTGCACAGTGAGGCGGTGACACACAGTGAGGCGGTGATGCACAGTGAGCGGTGCTGCACAGTGCGCGGTGATGCACAGTGAGGCGGTGATGCACAGTGAGGCGGTGATGCACAGTGAGGCGGTGATGCACAGTGAGGCGGTGCTGCACGGTGAGCGGTGATGCACAGTGAGGCGGTGATGCACAGTGAGGCGGTGATGCACAGTGTGGTGGTGATGCACAGTGAGCGGTGATGCACAGTGAGCGGTGATGCACAGTGAGAGGTGCTGCACAGTGAGGCGGTGATGCACAGTGAGCGGTGCTGCACAGTGAGGCGGTGCTGCACAGTGAGGCGGTGATGCACAGTGAGCGGTGATGCACAGTGAGCGGTGCTGCACAGTGAGGCGGTGCTGCACAGTGAGGCGGTGATGCACAGTGAGGCGGTGCTGCACATTGAGCGGTGATGCACAGTGAGCGGTGATGCACAGTGAGCGGGACTGCACAGTGAGGTGGTGCTGCACAGTGAGCGGTGCTGTACAGTGAGCGGTGATGCACAGTGAGGCGGTGACGCACAGTGAGGCGGTGCTGCACAGTGAGCGGTGCTGCACAGTGAGGCGGTGCTGCACAGTGAGCGGTGCTGCACAGTGAGGCGGTGATGCACAGTGAGGTGGTGATGCACAGTGAGGCGGTGATGCACAGTGAGCTGGTGATGCACAGTGAGGCGGTGATGCACAGTGAGCGGTGATGCACAGTGAGCGGTGCTGCACAGTGAGGCGGTGCTGCACAGTGAGGCGGTGATGCCAAGTGAGGCGGTGCTGCACAGTGAGCGGTGATGCACAGTGAGGCGGTGATGCACAGTGAGCGGTGATGCACAGTGAGGCGGTGCTGCACAGTGAGCGGTGATGCACAGTGAGGCGGTGATGCACAGTGTGCGGTGATGCACAGTGAGGCGGTGATGCACAGTGAGGCGGTGCTGCACAGTGAGGCGGTGCTGCACAGTGAGGCGGTGATGCACAGTGAGGGGTGATGCACAGTTAGCGGTGATGCACAGTGAGGCGGTGCTGCACAGTGAGGCGGTGATGCACAGTGAGGCGGTGATGCACAGTGAGGTGGTGATGCACAGTGAGTGGTGATGCACAGTGAGGCGGTGATGCACAGTGAGCGGTGATGCACAGTGAGGCGGTGATGCACAGTGAGGCGGTGATGCACAGTGAGCGGTGATGCACAGTGAGGGGGTGCTGCACAGTGAGCGGTGCTGCACAGTGAGGCGGTGATGCACAGTTAGGCGGTGCTGCACAGTGAGCGGTGATGCACAGTGTGGTGGTGCTGCACAGTGAGGCGGTGATGCATAGTGAGCGGTGATGCACAGTGTGCGGTGATGCACAGTGAGCGTTGATGCACAGTGAGCGTTGATGCACAGTGTGCGGTGATGCACAGTGAACGGTGATGCACAGTGAGGCGGTGCTGCACAGTGAGGCGGTGATGCACATTGAGCGGTGCTGCACAGTGAGCGGTGATGCACAGTGAGCGGTGATGCACAGTGTGCGGTGATGCACAGTGAGCGGTGATGCACAGTGAGGCGGTGCTGCACAGTGAGGCGGTGATGCACAGTGAGCGGTGATGCACAGTGAGGTGGTGCTGCACAGAGAGGTGGTGATGCACAGTGAGCGGTGATGCACAGTGAGCGGTGGTGCACAGTGAACGGTGATGCACAGTGAGCGATGATGCACAGTGAGCGGTGATGCACAGTGAGGCGGTGATGCACAGTGAGGCGGTGCTGCACAGTGAGCGGTGATGCACAGTAAGGCGGTGATGCACAGTGAGGCGGTGCTGCACAGTGAGGCGGTGATGCACAGTGAGTCGGTGATGCACAGTGAGGCGGTGATGCACAGTGAGGCGGTGCTGCACAGTGAGGCGGTGATGCGCAGTGAGCGGTGATGCACAGTGACGCGGTGATGCACAGTGAGCGGTGATGCACAGTGAGGCGGTGCTGCACAGTGAGGCGGTGATGCACAGTGAGCGGTGATGCACAGTGAGGCGGTGATGCACAGTGAGGCGGTGCTGCACAGTGAGTCGGTGATGCGCAGTGAGGCGGTGATGCACAGTGAGTCGGTGATGCACAGTGAGTCGGTGATGCACAGTGGGGTGGTGATGCACAGTGAGTCGGTGATGCAGCGTGAGGTGGTGCTGCACAGTGAGGCGGTGATGCACAGTGAGTCGGTGCTGCACAGTGAGGCGGTGATGCACAGTGAGCGGTGATGCACAGTGAGCGATGATGCACAGTGAGGGGGTGCTGCACAGTGAGGAGGTGCTGCACAGTGAGCGGTGCTGCACAGAGAGGTGGTGATGCACAGTGAGCGGTGCTGCACAGTGAGGCGGTGACGCACAGTGAGGCGGTGCTGCACAGTGAGGCGGTGCTGCACAGTGAGCGGTGCTGCACAGAGGTGGTGATGCACAGTGAGCGGTGATGCACAGTGAGGCGGTGATGCACAGTGAGGCGGTGCTGCACAGTGAGCGGTGATGCACAGTGACTGGTGATGCACAGTGAGGCGGTGATGCACAGTGAGGCGGTGCTGCTCATTGAGGTGGTGCTGCACAGTGAGGCGGTGCTGCACAGTGAGGCGGTGATGCACAGTGAGGCGGTGATGCACAGTGTGGTGGTGATGCACAGTGAGCGGTGATGCACAGTGAGCGGTGATGCACAGTGAGAGGTGCTGCACAGTGAGGCGGTGATGCACAGTGAGCGGTGATGCACAGTGAGCAGTGATGCACAGTGAGCGGTGATGCACAGTGAGGCGGTGATGCAGTGAGGCGGTGCTGTACAGTGAGCGGTGAGGCACAGTGAGGCGGTGCTGCACAGTGAGCGGTGCTGCACAGTGAGGCGTTGATGCACAGTGAGGCGGTGCTGCACAGTGAGGCGGTGATGCACAGTGAGGCGGTGATGCACAGTGAGGCGGTGATGCACAGTGAGGCGGTGCTGCACAGTGATCGGTGCTGCACAGTGAGCGGTGCTGCACAGTGATCGGTGCTGCACAGTGATCGGTGCTGCACAGTGAGCGGTGCTGCACAGTGAGCGGTGATGCACAGTGAGGTGGTGATGCACAGTGAGGCGGTGATGCACAGTGAGGCGGTGATGCACAGTGAGGCGGTGCTGCACAGTGAGGCGGTGATGCACAGTGAGCGGTGATGCACAGTGAGGCGGTGATGCACAGTGAGGCGGTGATGCACAGTGAGGCGGTGCTGCACAGTGAGGCGGTGATGCACAGTGAGCGGTGATGCACAGTGAGGCGGTGACGCACAGTGAGGCGGTGATGCACAGTGAGCGGTGATGCACAGTGAGCGGTGATGCACAGTGAGGCGGTGATGCACAGTGAGGCGGTGACGCACAGTGAGGCGGTGACGCACAGTGAGCGGTGCTGTACAGTGAGCGGTGATGCACAGTGAGCCGGTGACGCACAGTGAGGCGGTGACGCACAGTGAGGCGGTGACGCACAGTGAGGCGGTGACGCACAGTGAGGCGGTGATGCACAGTGAGGCGGTGACGCACAGTGAGGCGGTGATGCACAGTGAGGCGGTGACGCACAGTGAGGCGGTGCTGCACAGTGAGGCGGTGCTGCACAGTGAGCGGTGATGCACAGTGAGGCGGTGATGCACAGTGAGGCGGTGATGCACAGGGAGCGGTGATGCACAGTGAGGCGGTGCTGCACAGTGAGCGGTGATGCACAGTGAGGCGGTGCTGCACAGTGAGCGGTGATGCACAGTGAGCGGTGCTGCACAGTGAGCGGTGATGCACAGTGAGGCGGTGATGCACAGTGAGGCGGTGCTGCACAGTGAGCGGTGCTGCACAGTGAGCGGTGATGCACAGTGAGCGGTGCTGCACAGTGAGCGGTGATGCACAGTGAGGCGGTGATGCACAGTGAGGCGGTGCTGCACAGTGAGCGGTGATGCACAGTGAGCGGTGCTGCACAGTGAGCGGTGATGCACAGTGAGGCGGTGATGCACAGTGAGGCGGTGATGCACAGTGAGGCGGTGATGCACAGTGAGCGGTGATGCACAGTGAGCGGTGCTGCACAGTGAGCGGTGATGCACACTGAGGCGGTGATGCACAGTGAGGCGGTGACGCACAGTGAGCGGTGATGCACAGTGAGCGTTGCTGCACAGTGAGACGGTGATGCACAGTGAGCGGTGATGCACAGTGAGGCGGTGATGCACAGTGAGGCGGTGCTGCACAGTGAGGCGGTGCTGCACAGTGAGGCGGTGATGCACAGTGAGACGGTGATGCACAGTGAGCGGTGATGCACAGTGAGGGGGTGCTGCACAGTGAGACGGTGATGCACAGTGAGGGGGTGATGCACAGTGAGACGGTGATGCACAGTGAGCGGTGATGCACAGTGAGGCGGTGCTGCACAGTGAGCGGTGCTGCACAGTGAGACGGTGCTGCACAGTGAGCGGTGATGCACAGTGAGACGGTGCTGCACAGTGAGGCGGTGATGCACAGTGAGGGGGTGCTGCACAGTGAGGCGGTGATGCACAGTGAGGCGGTGCTGCACAGTGAGCGGTGATGCACAGTGAGGCGGTGATGCACAGTGAGGCGGTGATGCACAGTGAGGCGGTGCTGCACAGTGAGGCGGTGCTGCACAGTGAGGCGGTGATGCACAGTGAGCGGTGCTGCACAGAGAGCGGTGATGCACAGTGAGACGGTGCTGCACAGTGAGCGGTGATGCACAGTGAGGCGGTGCTGCACAGTGAGGCGGTGATGCACAGTGAGGCGGTGATGCACAGTGAGGCGGTGCTGCACAGTGACGCGGTGATGCACAGTGAGCGGTGCTGCACAGCGAGGGGTGATGCACAGTGAGGCGGAGATGCACAGTGAGGCGGAGATGCACAGTGAGGCGGTGATGCACAGTGAGGCGGTGATGCACAGTGAGCGGTGCTGCACAGTGAGCGGTGCTGCACAGTGAGCGGTGCTGCACAGTGAGGCGGTGATGCACAGTGAGGCGGTGCTGCACAGTGAGCGGTGCTGCACAGTGAGGCGGTGATGCACAGTGAGGCGGTGATGCACTGTGAGGCGGTGATGCACAGTTAGGCGGTGATGCACAGTGAGCGGTGCTGCACAGTGAGGCGGTGATGCACAGTGAGCGGTGATGCACAGTGAGGCGGTGATGCACAGTGAGCGGTGATGCACAGTGAGGCGGTGATGCACAGTGAGGCGGTGATGCACAGTGAGGCGGTGCTGCACAGTGAGCGGTGATGCACAGTGAGGGGTGATGCACAGTGAGCGGTGATGCACAGTGAGCGGTGCTGCACAGTGAGGGGTGATGCACAATGAGGCGGAGATGCACAGTGAGGTGGAGATGCACAGTGAGGCGGTGATGCACAGTGAGGCGGTGCTGCACAGTGAGGCGGTGCTGTACAGTGAGCGGTGATGCACAGTGAGCGGTGATGCACAGTGAGCGGTGATGCAGAGTGAGGCGGTGATGCACAGTGAGGCGGTGATGCACAGTGAGGCGGTGCAGCAGAGTGAGGCGGTGATGCACAGTGAGGCGGTGATGCACAGTGAGCGGTGATGCACAGTGAGTGGTGATGCACAGTGAGCGGTGATGCACAGTGAGCGGTGATGCACAGCGAGGCGGTGCTGCACAGTGAGCGGTGATGCACAGTGAGACGGTGCTGCACAGTGAGACGGTGCTGCATAGAGAGGCGGTGCTGCACAGTGAGCGGTGCTGCACAGTGAGGCGGTGATGCACAGTGAGCCGGTGATGCACAGTGAGCGGTGCTGCACAGTGAGACGGTGCTGCACAGTGAGGCGGTGATGCACAGTGAGGCGGTGATGCACAGTGAGGCGGTGATGCACAGTGAGCGGTGCTGCACAGTGAGGCGATGCTGCACAGTGAGGCGGTGCTGCACAGTGAGCGGTGATGCACAGTGAGGTGGTGATGCACAGTGTGGCGGTATTGCACAGTGAGCGGTGATGCACAGTGAGGCGGTGATGCACAGTGAGCGGTGATGCACAGTGAGGCGGTGATGCACAGTGAGGGGTGATGCACAGTGAGGCGGAGATGCACAGTGAGGCGGAGATGCACAGTGAGGCGGTGATGCACAGTGAGGCGGTGATGCACAGTGAGCGGTGCTGCACAGTGAGCGGTGCTGCACAGTGAGCGGTGCTGCACAGTGAGGCGGTGATGCACAGTGAGGCGGTGCTGCACAGTGAGCGGTGCTGCACAGTGAGGCGGTGATGCACAGTGAGGCGGTGATGCACAGTGAGGCGGTGATGCACAGTGAGGCGGTGATGCACAGTGAGCGGTGCTGCACAGTGAGGCGGTGATGCACAGTGAGCGGTGATGCACAGTGAGGCGGTGATGCACAGTGAGCGGTGATGCACAGTGAGGCGGTGATGCACAGTGAGGCGGTGATGCACAGTGAGGCGGTGCTGCACAGTGAGCGGTGATGCACAGTGAGGGGTGATGCACAGTGAGCGGTGATGCACAGTGAGCGGTGCTGCACAGTGAGGGGTGATGCACAATGAGGCGGAGATGCACAGTGAGGTGGAGATGCACAGTGAGGCGGTGATGCACAGTGAGGCGGTGCTGCACAGTGAGGCGGTGCTGTACAGTGAGCGGTGATGCACAGTGAGCGGTGATGCACAGTGAGCGGTGATGCAGAGTGAGGCGGTGATGCACAGTGAGGCGGTGATGCACAGTGAGGCGGTGCAGCAGAGTGAGGCGGTGATGCACAGTGAGGCGGTGATGCACAGTGAGCGGTGATGCACAGTGAGTGGTGATGCACAGTGAGCGGTGATGCACAGTGAGCGGTGATGCACAGCGAGGCGGTGCTGCACAGTGAGCGGTGATGCACAGTGAGGCGGTGATGCACAGTGAGGCGGTGCTGCACAGTGAGGCGGTGATGCACAGTGAGTCGGTGATGCACAGTGAGCGGTGATGCACAGTGAGGGGGTGCTGCACAGTGAGGCGGTGCTGCACAGTGAGCGGTGCTGCACAGAGAGGTGGTGATGCACAATGAGCGGTGCTGCACAGTGAGGCGGTGACGCACAGTGAGGCGGTGATGCACAGTGAGTCGGTGATGCACAGTGAGGCGGTGCTGCACAGTGAGCGGTGCTGCACAGTGAGGCGGTGCTGCACAGTGAGGCGGTGATGCACAGTGAGGCGGTGATGCACAGTGAGGCGGTGCTGCACAGTGAGCGGTGATGCACAGTGAGGCGGTGATGCACAGTGAGGCGGTGCTGCACAGTGAGCGGTGCTGCACAGAGGTGGTGACGCACAGTGAGGCGGTGATGCACAGTGAGGCGGTGATGCACAGTGAGGCGGTGATGCACAGTGAGGTGGTGATGCGGTGATGCACAGTTAGCGGTGATGCACAGTGAGCGGTGCTGCTCATTGAGGTGGTGCTGCACAGTGAGGCGGTGATGCACAGTGAGGCGGTGATGCACAGTGAGGTGGTGATGCACAGTGAGCGGTGATGCACAGTGAGCGGTGATGCACAGTGAGAGGTGCTGCACAGTGAGGCGGTGATGCACAGTGAGCGGTGATGCACAGTGAGCAGTGATGCACAGTGAGCGGTGATGCACAGTGAGCGGTGATGCACAGTGAGCGGTGCTGCACAGTGAGGCGGTGCTGCACAGTGAGCGGTGATGCACAGTGATCGGTGCTGCACAGTGAGGTGGTGCTGCACAGTGAGCGGTGCTGCACAGTGAGCGGTGCTGCACAGTGAGGTGGTGCTGCACAGTGAGCGGTGCTGTACAGTGAGCGGTGATGCACAGTGAGGCGGTGACGCACAGTGAGGCGGTGCTGCACAGTGAGGCGGTGATGCACAGTGAGGCGGTGCTGCACAGTGAGCGGTGATGCACAGTGAGGCGGTGATGCACAGTGAGGCGGTGATGCACAGGGAGCGGTGATGCACAGTGAGGCGGTGCTGCACAGTGAGCGGTGATGCACAGTGAGGCGGTGCTGCACAGTGAGCGGTGATGCACAGTGAGCGGTGCTGCACAGTGAGCGGTGATGCACAGTGAGGCGGTGACGCACAGTGAGGCGGTGACGCACAGTGAGGCGGTGATGCACAGTGAGGCGGTGCTGCACAGTGAGCGGTGATGCACAGTGAGGCGGTGCTGCACAGTGAGCGGTGATGCACAGTGAGCGGTGCTGCACAGTGAGCGGTGATGCACAGTGAGGCGGTGATGCACAGTGAGGCGGTGCTGCACAGTGAGCGGTGCTGCACAGTGAGGCGGTGATGCACAGTGAGCGGTGATGCACAGTGAGCGGTGCTGCACAGTGAGCGGTGATGCACAGTGAGGCGGTGATGCACAGTGAGGCGGTGATGCACAGTGAGGCGGTGCTGCACAGTGAGCGGTGATGCACAGTGAGGCGGTGATGCACAGTGAGCGGTGCTGCACAGTGAGCGGTGATGCACAGTGAGGCGGTGACGCACAGTGAGGCGGTGACGCACCGTGAGGCGGTGATGCACAGTGAGGCGGTGCTGCACAGTGAGCGGTGATGCACAGTGAGGCGGTGATGCACAGGGAGCGGTGATGCACAGTGCGGCGGTGCTGCACAGTGAGCGGTGATGCACAGTGAGGCGGTGCTGCACAGTGAGCGGTGATGCACAGTGAGCGGTGCTGCACAGTGAGCGGTGATGCACAGTGAGGCGGTGCTGCACAGTGAGCGGTGATGCACAGTGAGCGGTGCTGCACAGTGAGCGGTGCTGCACAGTGAGGCGGTGATGCACAGTGAGCGGTGATGCACAGTGAGCGGTGCTGCACAGTGAGCGGTGATGCACAGTGAGGCGGTGATGCACAGTGAGGCGGTGCTGCACAGTGAGCGGTGCTGCACAGTGAGCGGTGATGCACAGTGAGGCGGTGATGCACAGTGAGGCGGTGCTGCACAGTGAGCGGTGCTGCACAGTGAGCGGTGATGCACACTGAGGCGGTGATGCACATTGAGCGTTGCTGCACAGTGAGACGGTGATGCACAGTGAGCGGTGATGCACAGTGAGGCGGTGATGCACAGTGAGGCGGTGCTGCACAGTGAGGCGGTGCTGCACAGTGAGGCGGTGATGCATAGTGAGACGGTGATGCACAGTGAGCGGTGATGCACAGTGAGGGGGTGCTGCACAGTGAGACGGTGATGCACAGTGAGGGGGTGCTGCACAGTGAGCGGTGATGCACAGTGAGACGGTGATGCACAGTGAGCGGTGCTGCACAGTGAGCGGTGATGCACAGTGAGGCGGTGCTGCACAGTGAGCGGTGCTGCACAGTGAGACGGTGCTGCACAGTGAGCGGTGATGCACAGTGAGGCGGTGATGCACAGTGAGGCGGTGATGCACAGTGAGGCGGTGCTGCACAGTGAGGCGGTGATGCACAGTGAGCGGTGATGCACAGTGAGGCGGTGCTGCACAGTGACGCGGTGATGCACAGTGAGCGGTGCTGCACAGTGAGGGGTGATGCACAGTGAGGCGGAGATGCACAGTGAGGCGGAGATGCACAGTGAGGCGGTGATGCACAGTGAGGCGGAGATGCACAGTGAGCGGTGATGCACAGTGAGCGGTGATGCACAGTGAGGCGGAGATGCACAGTGAGGTGGAGATGCACAGTGAGGCGGTGATGCACAGTGAGGCGGTGCTGCACAGTGAGGCGGTGCTGTACAGTGAGCGGTGATGCACAGTGAGCGGTGATGCACAGTGAGCGGTGATGCAGAGTGAGGCGGTGATGCACAGTGAGGCGGTGATGCACAGTGAGGCGGTGCAGCAGAGTGAGGCGGTGATGCACAGTGAGGCGGTGATGCACAGTGAGCGGTGATGCACAGTGAGTGGTGATGCACAGTGAGGCGGTGATGCACAGTGAGCGGTGCTGCACAGTGAGCGGTGATGCACAGTGAGGCGGTGATGCACAGTGAGCGGTGATGCACAGTGAGACGGTGCTGCACAGTGAGCGGTGATGCACAGTGAGCGGTGATGCACAGTGAGGCGGTGCTGCACAGTGAGCGGTGATGCACAGTGAGACGGTGCTGCACAGTGAGACGGTGCTGCACAGTGAGCGGTGATGCACAGTGAGGCGGTGATGCACAGTGAGGCGGTGCTGCACAGTGAGGTGGTGCTGCACAGTGAGACGGTGCTGCACAGTGAGGCGGTGATGCACAGTGAGGCGGTGCTGCACAGTGAGCGGTGCTGCACAGTGAGGCGGTGATGCACAGTGAGGCGGTGCTGCACAGTGAGCGGTGCTGCACAGTGAGCGGTGATGCACAGTGAGGCGGAGATGCACAGTGAGGCGGTGATGCACAGTGAGGTGGTGCTGCACAGTGAGGCGGTGATGCACAGTGAGCCGGTGATGCACAGTGAGCGGTGATGCACAGTGCGGCGGTGATGCACAGTGAGGTGGTGATGCACAGTGAGCGGTGATGCACAGTGAGCGGTGATGCACAGTGAGCGGTGATGCACAGTGAGGGGGTGATGCACAGTGAGGCGGTGCTGCACAGTGAGCGGTGATGCACAGTGAGCGGTGATGCACAGTGAGGGGGTGATGCACAGTGAGGCGGTGCTGCACAGTGAGCGGTGCTGCACAGTGAGGTGGTGCTGCACAGTGAGACGGTGCTGCACAGTGAGGCGGTGATGCACAGTGAGGCGGTGATGCACAGTGAGCCGGTGATGCACAGTGAGCGGTGATGCACAGTGAGCGGTGATGCACAGTGAGGTGGTGCTGCACAGTGAGGCGGTGATGCACAGTGAGCCGGTGATGCACAGTGAGCGGTGATGCACAGTGAGCGGTGATGCACAGTGAGGCGGTGCTGCACAGTGAGCGGTGCTGCACAGTGAGCGGTGATGCACAGTGTGGCGGTGATGCACAGTGAGGCGGTGCTGCACAGTGAGCGGTGATGCACAGTGCGGCGGTGATGCACAGTGATGCGGTGCTGCACAGTGAGGCGGTGCTGCACAGTGAGCGGTGCTGCACAGTGAGGCGGTGCTGCACAGTGAGGCGATGCTGCACAGTGAGTCGGTGATGCAGCGTGAGGTGGTGCTGCACAGTGAGCGGTGATGCACAGTGCGGCGGTGATGCACAGTGAGGTGGTGATGCACAGTGTGGCGGTACTGCACAGTGAGCGGTGCTGCACAGTGAGCGGTGATGCACAGTGAGGCGGTGATGCACAGTGAGGCGGTGCTGCACAGTGAGCGGTGATGCACAGTGAGGTGGTGATGCACAGTGTGGCGGTACTGCACAGTGAGGCGGTGATGCACAGTGAGCGGTGATGCACAGTGAGGCGGTGATGCACAGTGAGCGGTGATGCACAGTGAGCAGTGATGCACAGTGAGCGGTGCAGCACAGTGAGGCGGTGCTGCACAGTGAGGCGGTGATGCACAGTGAGCGGTGCTGCACAGTGAGCGGTGATGCACAGTGAGGCGGTGCTGCACAGTGAGCAGTGATGCACAGTGAGGCGGTGCTGCACAGTGAGCGGTGATGCACAGTGAGGCGGTGATGCACAGTGAGCGTTGATGCACAGTGAGGCGGTGCTGCACAGTGAGGCGGTGCTGCACAGTGAGCTGTGATGCACAGTGAGCGGTGATGCAGTGAGCCGGTGATGCACAGTGAGGCGGTGCTGCACAGTGAGCGGTGATGCAGTGAGCCGGTGATGCACAGTGAGGCGGTGCTGCACAATGAGGCGGTGCTGCACAGTGTGCGGTGATGCACAGTGAGGCGGTGATGCACAGTGAGGTGGTGATGCACAGTGAGGCGGTGCTGCACAGTGAGCGGTGATGCACAGTGAGCAGTGATGCACAGTGAGGCGGTGATGCACAGTGCGGCGGTGCTGCACAGTGAGAGGTGATGCACAGTGAGGTGGTGATGCACAGTGAGGCGGTGCTGCACAGTGAGAGGTGATGCACAGTAAGCAGTGATGCACAGTGAGGCGGTGATGCACAGTGAGGCGGTGATGCACAGTGAGGCGGTGATGCACAGTGAGCGGTGATGCACAGTGAGGCGGTGATGCACAGCGAGGCGGTGATGCACAGTGAGGCGGTGATGCACAGTGAGTCGGTGATGCACAGTGAGGTGGTGATGCACAGTGAGGCGGTGATGCACAGTGAGCGGTGATGCACAGTGAGGCGGTGATGCACAGTGAGGCGGTGATGCACAGTGAGGCGGTGATGCACAGTGAGGCGGTGATGCACAGTGAGGCGGTGATGCACAGTGCGGCGGTGATGCACAGTGAGCGGTGATGCACAGTGAGGCGGTGATGCACAGTGAGGCGGTGATGCGCAGTGAGCGGTGATGCACAGTGAGGCGGTGATGCACAGTGAGGCGGTGATGCACAGTGAGCGGTGATGCACAGTGAGGCGGTGATGCACAGTGAGGCGGTGATGCACAGTGAGCGGTGATGCACAGTGAGGCGGTGATGCACAGTGAGGCGGTGATGCACAGTGAGGCGGTGCTGCACAGTGAGGCGGTGCTGCACAGTGAGGCGGTGATGCACAGTGAGGCGGTGCTGCACAGTGAGGCGGTGATGCACAGTGAGGCGGTGCTGCACAGTGAGGCGGTGATGCACAGTGCGGCGGTGATGCACAGTGAGCGGTGATGCACAGTGAGGCGGTGATGCACAGTGAGGCGGTGATGCACAGTGAGCGGTGATGCACAGTGAGGCGGTGATGCACAGTGAGGCGGTGATGCACAGTGAGCGGTGATGCACAGTGAGGCGGTGATGCACAGTGAGGCGGTGATGCACAGTGAGCGGTGATGCACAGTGAGGCGGTGATGCACAGTGAGGCGGTGATGCACAGTGAGGCGGTGCTGCACAGTGAGGCGGTGCTGCACAGTGAGGCGGTGATGCACAGTGAGGCGGTGCTGCACAGTGAGGCGGTGATGCACAGTGAGGCGGTGCTGCACAGTGAGCGGTGATGCACAGTGAGCGGTGCTGCACAGTGAGCGGTGCTGCACAGTGTGCGGTGATGTACAGTGAGGCGGTGCTGCACAGTGAGGCGGTGCTGCACAGTGAGCGGTGATGCACAGTGAGGCGGTGATGCACAGTGAGGCGGTGCTGCACAGTGAGCGGTGATGCACAGTGAGCGGTGATGCACAGTGAGCGGTGATGCACAGTGAGGCGGTGATGCACAGTGAGGCGGTGCTGCACAGTGAGCGGTGATGCACAGTGAGGCGGTGATGCACAGTGAGGCGGTGCTGCACAGTGAGCGGTGATGCACAGTGAGCGGTGCTGCACAGTGAGCGGTGCTGCACAGTGAGCGGTGATGCACAGTGAGGCGGTGCTGCACAGTGAGGCGGTGCTGCACAGTGAGCGGTGATGCACAGTGAGGCGGTGATGCACAGTGAGGCGGTGCTGCACAGTGAGCGGTGATGCACAGTGAGCGGTGCTGCATAGTGAGGCGGTGATGCACAGTGAGGCAGTGCTGCACAGTGAGCGGTGATGCACAGTGAGCGGTGATGCACAGTGAGGCGGTGATGCACAGTGAGCGGTGATGCACAGTGAGGCGGTGCTGCACAGTGAGGCGGTGCTGCACAGTGAGCGGTGATGCACAGTGAGGCGGTGCTGCACAGTGAGGCGGTGATGCACAGTGAGCGGTGATGCACAGTGAGGCGGTGATGCACAGTGAGCGGTGATGCACAGTGAGACGGTGATGCACAGTGAGGCGGTGATGCACAGTGAGGCGGTGCTGCACAGTGAGGCGGTGCTGCACAGTGAGCGGTGATGCACAGTGAGCGGTGATGCACAGTGAGGCGGTGCTGCACAGTGAGCGGTGATGCACAGTGAGCGGTGATGCACAGTGAGGCGGTGATGCACAGTGAGCGGTGATGCACAGTGAGGCGGTGCTGCACAGTGAGCGGTGATGCACAGTGAGCGGTGATGCACAGTGAGGCGGTGCTGCACAGTGAGCGGTGATGCACAGTGAGGCGGTGATGCACAGTGAGGCAGTGCTGCACAGTGAGCGGTGATGCACAGTGAGCGGTGATGCACAGTGAGCGGTGATGCACAGTGAGGTGGTGCTGCACAGTGAGGCGGTGCTGCACAGTGAGGCGGTGATGCACAGTGAGGCGGTGCTGCACAGTGAGGCGGTGATGCACAGTGAGGCGGTGATGCACAGTGAGGCGGTGCTGCACAGTGAGCGGTGCTGCACAGTGAGCAGTGATGCACAGTGAGGCGGTGATGCACAGTGAGGCGGTGATGCACAGTGAGGCGGTGCTGCACAGTGAGCGGTGATGCACAGTGAGGCGGTGATGCACAGTGATGCGGTGCTGCACAGTGAGCGGTGCTGCACAGTGAGGCGGTGATGCACAGTGAGGCGGTGCTGCACAGTGAGACGGTGATGCACAGTGAGGCGGTGCTGCACAGTGAGCGGTGATGCACAGTGAGGCGGTGCTGTACAGTGAGCGGTGATGCACGGTGAGGCGGTGACGCACAGTGAGGCGGTGATGCACAGTGAGGCGGTGACGCACAGTGAGGCGGTGATGCACAGTGAGGCGGTGATGCACAGTGAGGCGGTGACGCACAGTGAGGTGGTGATGCACAGTGAGGCGGTGATGCACAGTGAGGCGGTGATGCACAGTGAGGGGGTGATGCACAGTGAGGTGGTGATGCACAGTGAGGCGGTGACGCACAGTGAGGTGGTGATGCACAGTGAGGCGGTGACGCACAGTGAGGTGGTGTTGCACAGTGAGCGGTGATGCAGTGAGCCGGTGATGCACAGTGAGGCGGTGCTGCACAGTGAGGCGGTGATGCACAGTGAGGCGGTGATGCACAGTGAGGCGGTGACGCACAGTGAGGTGGTGCTGCACAGTGAGGCAGTGCTGCACAGTGAGACGGTGATGCACAGTGAGCGGTGATGCACAGTGAGGCGGTGCTGCACAGTGAGCGGTGCTGCACAGTGAGACGGTGCTGCACAGTGAGCGGTGATGCACAGTGAGCGGTGCTGCACAGTGAGGCGGTGATGCACAGTGAGCGGTGATGCACAGTGAGCGGTGCTGCACAGTGAGGCGGTGATGCACAGTGAGCGGTGCTGCACAGTGAGGGGTGATGCACAGTGAGGCGGAGATGCACAGTGAGGCGGAGATGCACAGTGAGGCGGTGATGCACAGTGAGGCGGTGATGCACAGTGAGGCGGTGACGCACAGTGAGGCGGTGATGCACAGTGAGGCGGTGATGCACAGTGAGGCGGTGATGCACAGTGAGGCGGTGCTGCACAGTGAGCGGTGATGCACAGTGAGCGGTGCAGCACAGTGAGGCGGTGATGCACAGTGAGCGGTGCTGCACAGTGAGGGGTGATGCACAGTGAGGCGGAGATGCACAGTGAGGCGGAGATGCACAGTGAGGCGGTGATGCACAGTGAGGCGGTGATGCACAGTGAGGCGGTGACGCACAGTGAGGCGGTGACGCACATTGAGGCGGTGATGCACAGTGAGGCGGTGACGCACAGTGAGGCGGTGCTGCACAGTGAGCGGTGCTGCACAGTGAGCGGTGATGCACAGTGAGGCGGTGATGCACAGTGAGGCGGTGATGCACAGTGAGCGGTGATGCACAGTGAGGCGGTGCTGCACAGTGAGTCGGTGATGCACAGTGAGACGGTGCTGCATAGTGAGGCGGTGATGCACAGTGAGGCGGTGATGCACAGTGAGGCGGTGATGCACAGTGAGGCGGTGCTGCACAGTGAGGCGGTGCTGCACAGTGAGGCGGTGATGCACAGTGAGCGGTGATGCACAGTGAGGCGGTGATGCACAGTGAGGTGGTGCTGCACAGTGAGGCGGTGATGCACAGTGAGGTGGTGATGCACAGTGAGGCGGTGATGTACAGTGAGCGGTGCTGCACAGTGAGGCGGAGATGCACAGTGAGGCGGAGATGCACAGTGAGGCGGTGATGCACAGTGAGCGGTGCTGCACAGTGAGCGGTGCTGCACAGTGAGCGGTGATGCACAGTGAGGCGGTGATGCACAGTGAGGCGGTGATGCACAGTGAGCGGTGATGCACAGTGAGGCGGTGATGCACAGTGAGGCGGTGATGCACAGTGAGCGGTGATGCACAGTGAGGCGGTGCTGCACAGTGAGTCGGTGATGCACAGTGAGACGGTGCTGCACAGTGAGGCGGTGATGCACAGTGAGCGGTGCTGCACAGTGAGGCGGTGATGCACAGTGAGGCGGTGATGCACAGTGAGGCGGTGCTGCACAGTGAGGCGGTGCTGCACAGTGAGCGGTGCTGCACAGTGAGGCGGTGATGCACAGTGAGCGGTGATGCACAGTGAGCGGTGATGCACAGTGAGCGGTGATGCACAGTGAGGCGGTGATGCACAGTGAGGCGGTGCTGCACAGTGAGCGGTGCTGCACAGTGAGGCGGTGATGCACAGTGAGGCGGTGATGCACAGTGAGGCGGTGCTGCACAGTGAGGCGGTGCTGCACAGTGAGCGGTGCTGCACAGTGAGCGGTGATGCACAGTGAGCGGTGATGCACAGTGAGCGGTGATGCACAGTGAGGCGGTGATGCACAGTGAGGCGGTGCTGCACAGTGAGCGGTGCTGCACAGTGAGATGGTGCTGCACAGTGAGGCGGTGATGCACAGTGAGGGGTGATGCACAGTGAGCGGTGATGCACAGTGAGGCGGTGATGCACAGTGAGCGGTGATGCACAGTGAGCGGTGCTGCACAGTGAGACGGTGCTGCACAGTGAGGCGGTGATGCACAGTGAGGGGTGATGCACAGTGAGCGGTGATGCACAGTGAGGCGGTGCTGCACAGTGAGCGGTGCTGCACAGTGAGCGGTGACGCACAGTGAGGCGGTGCTGCACAGTGAGGCGGTGCTGCACAGTGAGCGGTGATGCACAGTGAGCGGTGCTGCACAGTGAGGCGGTGCTGCACAGTGAGCGGTGCTGCACAGTGAGGCGGTGATGCACAGTGAGGCGGTGCTGCACAGTGAGCGGTGCTGCACAGTGAGGCGGTGCTGCACAGTGAGCGGTGATGCACAGTGAGGCGGTGCTGCACAGTGAGCGGTGATGCACAGTGAGCGGTGATGCACAGTGAGGCGGTGCTGCACAGTGAGCGGTGATGCACAGTGAGCGGTGCTGCACAGTGAGGCGGTGCTGCACAGTGAGCGGTGCTGCACAGTGAGGCGGTGATGCACAGTGAGGCGGTGCTGCACAGTGAGCGGTGCTGCACAGTGAGGCGGTGATGCACAGTGAGGCGGTGCTGCACAGTGAGCGGAGATGCACAGTGAGGCGGTTCTGCACAGTGAGGCGGTGCTGCACAGTGAGGCGGTGCTGCACAGTGAGCGGTGATGCACAGTGAGGCGGTGATGCACAGTGAGGCGGTGATGCACAGTGAGGCGGTGATGCACAGTGAGGCGGTGATGCACAGTGAGGCGGTGATGCACAGTGAGCGTTGATGCACAGTGAGTGGTGATGCACAGTGAGCGGTGCTGCACAGTGAGGTGGTGATGCACAGTGAGGCGGTGGTGCACAGTGAGGCGGTGATGCACAGTGAGCGGTGATGCACAGTGAGCGGTGACGCACAGTGAGCGGTGCTGCACAGTGAGCGGTGATGCACAGTGAGGAGTGCTGCACAGTGAGCGGTGATGCACAGTGAGGCGGTGCTGCACAGTGAGCGGTGCTGCACAGTGAGCGGTGACGCACAGTGAGGCGGTGCTGCACAGTGAGGCGGTGCTGCACAGTGAGCGGTGATGCACAGTGAGCGGTGCTGCACAGTGAGGCGGTGCTGCACAGTGAGCGGTGCTGCACAGTGAGGCGGTGATGCACAGTGAGGCGGTGCTGCACAGTGAGCGGTGCTGCACAGTGAGGCGGTGCTGCACAGTGAGCGGTGATGCACAGTGAGGCGGTGCTGCACAGTGAGCGGTGATGCACAGTGAGCGGTGATGCACAGTGAGGCGGTGCTGCACAGTGAGCGGTGATGCACAGTGAGCGGTGCTGCACAGTGAGGCGGTGCTGCACAGTGAGCGGTGCTGCACAGTGAGGCGGTGATGCACAGTGAGGCGGTGCTGCACAGTGAGCGGTGCTGCACAGTGAGGCGGTGATGCACAGTGAGGCGGTGCTGCACAGTGAGCGGAGATGCACAGTGAGGCGGTTCTGCACAGTGAGGCGGTGCTGCACAGTGAGGCGGTGCTGCACAGTGAGCGGTGATGCACAGTGAGGCGGTGATGCACAGTGAGGCGGTGATGCACAGTGAGGCGGTGATGCACAGTGAGGCGGTGATGCACAGTGAGGCGGTGATGCACAGTGAGCGTTGATGCACAGTGAGTGGTGATGCACAGTGAGCGGTGCTGCACAGTGAGGTGGTGATGCACAGTGAGGCGGTGGTGCACAGTGAGGCGGTGATGCACAGTGAGCGGTGATGCACAGTGAGCGGTGACGCACAGTGAGCGGTGCTGCACAGTGAGCGGTGATGCACAGTGAGGAGTGCTGCACAGTGAGCGGTGATGCACAGTGAGGCGGTGATGCACAGTGAGGCGGTGATGCACAGTGAGTCGGTGATGCACAGTGAGCGGTGATGCACAGTGAGCGGTGATGCACAGTGAGGCGGTGCTGCACAGTGAGCGCTGACGCACAGTGAGCGGTGATGCACAGTGAGGCGGTGATGCACAGTGAGGCGGTGCTGCACAGTGAGACGGTGCTGCACAGTGAGGCGGTGATGCACAGTGAGCGGTGATGCACAGTGAGCGGTGATGCACAGTGAGCGGTGCTGCACAGTGAGACGGTGATGCACAGTGAGCGGTGATGCACAGTGAGGCGGTGATGCACAGTGAGTCGGTGCTGCACAGTGAGACGGTGCTGCACAGTGAGGCGGTGATGCACAGTGAGGCGGTGATGCACAGTGAGTCGGTGCTGCACAGTGAGACGGTGCTGCACAGTGCGGCGGTGATGCACAGTGAGCGGTGCTGCACAGTGAGCGGTGATGCACAGTGAGGCGGTGATGCACAGTGAGGCGGTGATGCACAGTGAGCGGTGCTGCACTGTGAGGCGGTGATGCACAGTGAGGCGGTGATGCACAGTGAGGCGGTGATGCACAGTGAGGCGGTGATGCACAGTGAGGCGGTGCTGCATAGTGTGCGGTGCTGCACAGTGAGCGGTGATGCACAGTGAGGCGGTGATGCACAGTGACGCGGTGCTGCACAGTGAGGCGGTGCTGGACAGTGAGCGGTGATGCACAGTGAGCGGTGATGCACAGTGAGGTGGTGATGCACAGTGAGGCGGTGCTGCACAGTGAGCGGTGATGCACAGTGAGCGGTGATGCACAGTGAGGCGGTGATGCACAGTGAGGCGGTGATGCACAGTGAGGCGGTGATGCACAGTGAGGCGGTGATGCACAGTGAGGCGGTGCTGCACAGTGAGCGGTGATGCACAGTGAGCGGTGATGCACAGTGAGGTGGTGATGCACAGTGAGGCGGTGCTGCACAGTGAGCGGTGATGCACAGTGAGGCGGTGATGCACAGTGAGGCGGTGATGCACAGTGAGGTGGTGATGCACAGTGAGGCGGTGATGCACAGTGAGGTGGTGATGCACAGTGAGGCGGTGATGCACAGTGAGCGGTGATGCACAGTGAGGGGTGATGCACAGTGAGGCGGTGATGCACAGTGACGCGGTGATGCACAGTGAGCGGTGATGCACAGTGAGCGGTGCTGCACAGTGAGGCGGTGCTGCACAGTGAGGCGGTGATGCACAGTGAGGCGGTGATGCACAGTGAGCGGTGATGCACAGTGAGGCGGTGATGCACAGTGAGGTGGTGATGCACAGTGAGGCGGTGCTGCACAGTGAGGCGGTGATGCACAGTGAGGCGGTGATGCACAGTGACGCGGTGCTGCACAGTGAGGCGGTGCTGCACAGTGAGCGGTGATGCACAGTGAGCGGTGATGCACAGTGAGGCGGTGATGCACAGTGACGCGGTGATGCACAGTGAGCGGTGATGCACAGTGAGCGGTGCTGCACAGTGAGGCGGTGCTGCACAGTGAGACGGTGATGCACAGTGAGCGGTGCTGCACAGTGAGGCGGTGATGCACAGTGAGGGGTGATGCACAGTGAGGGGTGATGCACAGTTGGGCGGTGCTGCACAGTGAGCGGTGCTGCACAGTGAGGTGGTGATGCACAGTGAGGCGGTGATGCACAGTGAGGCGGTGATGCACAGTGAGGCGGTGATGCACAGTGAGGCGGTGATGCACAGTGAGGCGGTGATGCACAGTGAGCGGTGATGCACAGTGAGCGGTGATGCACAGTGAGCGGTGCTGCACAGTGAGGCGGTGCTGCACAGTGAGCGGTGATGCACAGTGAGCGGTGATGCACAGTGAGCGGTGCTGCACAGTGAGGCGGTGCTGCACAGCGAGCGGTGATGCACAGTGAGCGGTGCTGCATAGTGAGGCGGTGATGCACAGTGAGGCGGTGATGCACAGTGAGTCGGAGATGCACAGTGAGGCGGAGATGCACAGTGAGGCGGTGATGCACAGTGAGGCGGTGATGCACAGTGAGGCGGAGATGCACAGTGAGGCGGAGATGCACAGTGAGGCGGTGATGCACAGTGAGGTGGTGATGCACAGTGAGGTGGTGATGCACAGTGAGCGGTGATGCACAGTGAGGCGGTGATGCACAGTGAGGGGTGATGCACAGTGAGCGGTGATGCACAGTGAGGCGGTGATGCACAGTGAGGGGTGATGCACAGTGAGGTGGTGATGCACAGTGAGCGGTGATGCACAGTGAGGCGGTGCTGCACAGTGAGCGGTGCTGCACAGTGAAGGCGGTGATGCACAGTGAGCGGTGATGCATAGTGAGGCGGTGATGCACAGTGAGGCGGTGATGCACAGTGAGGCGGTGATGCACAGTGAGGCGGTGCTGCACAGTGAGGCGGTGATGCACAGTGAGGCGGTGCTGCACAGTGAGGCGGTGATGCACAGTGAGGCGGTGCTGCACAGTGAGGCGGTGATGCACAGTGAGCGGTGCTGTACAGTGAGCGGTGATGCATAGTGAGGCGGTGATGCACAGTGAGGCGGTGATGCACAGTGAGGCGGTGATGCACAGTGAGGCGGTGATGCACAGTGAGGCGGTGCTGCACAGTGAGGCGGTGATGCACAGTGAGGCGGTGCTGCACAGTGAGGCGGTGATGCACAGTGAGCGGTGCTGCACAGTGAGGCGGTGATGCACAGTGAGCGGTGATGCACAGTGAGCGGTGATGCACAGTGAGGCGGTGCTGCACAGTGAGGCGGTGATGCACAGTGAGGCGGTGCTGCACAGTGAGGCGGTGATGCACAGTGAGGCGGTGCTGCACAGTGAGGCGGTGATGCACAGTGAGGCAGTGCTGCACAGTGAGACGGTGATGCACAGTGAGCGGTGATGCACAGTGAGGCGGTGCTGCACAGTGAGCGGTGCTGCACAGTGAGACGGTGCTGCACAGTGAGCGGTGATGCACAGTGAGCGGTGCTGCACAGTGAGGCGGTGATGCACAGTGAGCGGTGATGCACAGTGAGCGGTGCTGCACAGGGAGGCGGTGATGCACAGTGAGCGGTGATGCACAGTGAGGCGGTGCTGCACAGTGAGGCGGTGATGCACAGTGAGGCGGTGCTGCACAGTGAGGCGGTGCTGCACAGTGAGCGGTGATGCACAGTGAGGCGGTGCTGCACAGTGAGGCGGTGATGCACAGTGAGGCGGTGCTGCACAGTGAGGCGGTGATGCACAGTGAGGCAGTGCTGCACAGTGAGACGGTGATGCACAGTGAGCGGTGATGCACAGTGAGCGGTGCTGCACAGTGAGGCGGTGATGCACAGTGAGGCGGTGCTGCACAGTGAGGCGGTGATGCACAGTGAGGCGGTGCTGCACAGTGAGGCGGTGATGCACAGTGAGGCAGTGCTGCACAGTGAGACGGTGATGCACAGTGAGCGGTGATGCACAGTGAGGCGGTGCTGCACAGTGAGCGGTGCTGCACAGTGAGACGGTGCTGCACAGTGAGCGGTGATGCACAGTGAGCGGTGCTGCACAGTGAGGCGGTGATGCACAGTGAGCGGTGATGCACAGTGAGCGGTGCTGCACAGGGAGGCGGTGATGCACAGTGAGCGGTGCTGCACAGTGAGGGGTGATGCACAGTGAGGCGGAGATGCACAGTGAGGCGGAGATGCACAGTGAGGCGGTGATGCACAGTGAGGCGGTGATGCACAGTGAGGCGGTGACGCACAGTGAGGCGGTGATGCACAGTGAGGCGGTGATGCACAGTGAGGCGGTGATGCACAGTGAGGCGGTGCTGCACAGTGAGCGGTGATGCACAGTGAGCGGTGCAGCACAGTGAGGCGGTGATGCACAGTGAGCGGTGCTGCACAGTGAGGGGTGATGCACAGTGAGGCGGAGATGCACAGTGAGGCGGAGATGCACAGTGAGGCGGTGATGCACAGTGAGGCGGTGATGCACAGTGAGGCGGTGACGCACAGTGAGGCGGTGACGCACATTGAGGCGGTGATGCACAGTGAGGCGGTGACGCACAGTGAGGCGGTGCTGCACAGTGAGCGGTGCTGCACAGTGAGCGGTGATGCACAGTGAGGCGGTGATGCACAGTGAGGCGGTGACGCACAGTGAGCGGTGATGCACAGTGAGGCGGTGCTGCACAGTGAGTCGGTGATGCACAGTGAGACGGTGCTGCATAGTGAGGCGGTGATGCACAGTGAGGCGGTGATGCACAGTGAGGCGGTGATGCACAGTGAGGCGGTGCTGCACAGTGAGGCGGTGCTGCACAGTGAGGCGGTGATGCACAGTGAGCGGTGATGCACAGTGAGGCGGTGATGCACAGTGAGGCGGTGCTGCACAGTGAGGCGGTGATGCACAGTGAGGCGGTGCTGCACAGTGAGGCGGTGCTGCACAGTGAGGTGGTGATGCACAGTGAGGCGGTGATGTACAGTGAGCGGTGCTGCACAGTGAGGCGGAGATGCACAGTGAGGCGGAGATGCACAGTGAGGCAGTGATGCACAGTGAGCGGTGCTGCACAGTGAGCGGTGCTGCACAGTGAGCGGTGATGCACAGTGAGGCGGTGATGCACAGTGAGGCGGTGATGCACAGTGAGCGGTGATGCACAGTGAGGCGGTGATGCACAGTGAGGCGGTGATGCACAGTGAGCGGTGATGCACAGTGAGGCGGTGCTGCACAGTGAGTCGGTGATGCACAGTGAGACGGTGCTGCATAGTGAGGCGGTGATGCACAGTGAGCGGTGCTGCACAGTGAGGCGGTGATGCACAGTGAGGCGGTGATGCACAGTGAGGCGGTGCTGCACAGTGAGGCGGTGCTGCACAGTGAGCGGTGCTGCACAGTGAGGCGGTGATGCACAGTGAGCGGTGATGCACAGTGAGCGGTGATGCACAGTGAGCGGTGATGCACAGTGAGGCGGTGATGCACAGTGAGGCGGTGCTGCACAGTGAGCGGTGCTGCACAGTGAGGCGGTGATGCACAGTGAGGCGGTGATGCACAGTGAGGCGGTGCTGCACAGTGAGGCGGTGCTGCACAGTGAGCGGTGCTGCACAGTGAGGCGGTGCTGCACAGTGAGCGGTGATGCACAGTGAGCGGTGATGCACAGTGAGCGGTGATGCACAGTGAGGCGGTGATGCACAGTGAGGCGGTGCTGCACAGTGAGCGGTGCTGCACAGTGAGATGGTGCTGCACAGTGAGGCGGTGATGCACAGTGAGGGGTGATGCACAGTGAGCGGTGATGCACAGTGAGGCGGTGATGCACAGTGAGCGGTGATGCACAGTGAGCGGTGCTGCACAGTGAGACGGTGCTGCACAGTGAGGCGGTGATGCACAGTGAGGGGTGATGCACAGTGAGCGGTGATGCACAGTGAGGCGGTGCTGCACAGTGAGCGGTGCTGCACAGTGAGCGGTGACGCACAGTGAGGCGGTGCCGCACAGTGAGGCGGTGCTGCACAGTGAGCGGTGATGCACAGTGAGCGGTGCTGCACAGTGAGGCGGTGCTGCACAGTGAGCGGTGCTGCACAGTGAGGCGGTGATGCACAGTGAGGCGGTGCTGCACAGTGAGCGGTGCTGCACAGTGAGGCGGTGCTGCACAGTGAGCGGTGATGCACAGTGAGGCGGTGCTGCACAGTGAGCGGTGATGCACAGTGAGCGGTGATGCACAGTGAGGCGGTGCTGCAAAGTGAGCGGTGATGCACAGTGAGCGGTGCTGCACAGTGAGGCGGTGCTGCACAGTGAGCGGTGCTGCACAGTGAGGCGGTGATGCACAGTGAGCGGTGATGCACAGTGAGCGGTGATGCACAGTGAGCGGTGCTGCACAGTGAGGCGGTGCTGCACAGTGAGCGGTGCTGCACAGTGAGGCGGTGCTGCACAGTGAGCGGTGCTGCACAGTGAGGCGGTGCTGCACAGTGAGCGGAGATGCACAGTGAGGCGGTTCTGCACAGTGAGGCGGTGCTGCACAGTGAGGCGGTGCTGCACAGTGAGCAGTGATGCACAGTGAGGCGGTGATGCACAGTGAGGCGGTGATGCACAGTGAGGCGGTGATGCACAGTGAGGCGGTGATGCACAGTGAGGCGGTGATGCACAGTGAGGCGGTGATGCACAGTGAGCGTTGATGCACAGTGAGTGGTGATGCACAGTGAGCGGTGCTGCACAGTGAGGTGGTGATGCACAGTGAGGCGGTGGTGCACAGTGAGGCGGTGATGCACAGTGAGCGGTGATGCACAGTGAGCGGTGACGCACAGTGAGCGGTGCTGCACAGTGAGCGGTGATGCACAGTGAGGAGTGCTGCACAGTGAGCGGTGATGCACAGTGAGGCGGTGATGCACAGTGAGGCGGTGATGCACAGTGAGTCGGTGATGCACAGTGAGCGGTGATGCACAGTGAGCGGTGATGCACAGTGAGGCGGTGCTGCACAGTGAGCGGTGACGCACAGTGAGCGGTGATGCACAGTGAGGCGGTGATGCACAGTGAGGCGGTGCTGCACAGTGAGTCGGTGATGCACAGTGAGACGGTGCTGCATAGTGAGGCGGTGATGCACAGTGAGGCGGTGATGCACAGTGAGGCGGTGATGCACAGTGAGGCGGTGCTGCACAGTGAGGCGGTGCTGCACAGTGAGGCGGTGATGCACAGTGAGCGGTGATGCACAGTGAGGCGGTGATGCACAGTGAGGCGGTGCTGCACAGTGAGGCGGTGATGCACAGTGAGGTGGTGATGCACAGTGAGGCGGTGATGTACAGTGAGCGGTGCTGCACAGTGAGGCGGAGATGCACAGTGAGGCGGAGATGCACAGTGAGGCGGTGGTGCACAGTGAGCGGTGCTGCACAGTGAGCGGTGCTGCACAGTGAGCGGTGATGCACAGTGAGGCGGTGATGCACAGTGAGGCGGTGATGCACAGTGAGCGGTGATGCACAGTGAGGCGGTGATGCACAGTGAGGCGGTGATGCACAGTGAGCGGTGATGCACAGTGAGGCGGTGCTGCACAGTGACTCGGTGATGCACAGTGAGACGGTGCTGCATAGTGAGGCGGTGATGCACAGTGAGCGGTGCTGCACAGTGAGGCGGTGATGCACAGTGAGGCGGTGATGCACAGTGAGGCGGTGCTGCACAGTGAGGCGGTGCTGCACAGTGAGCGGTGCTGCACAGTGAGGCGGTGATGCACAGTGAGCGGTGATGCACAGTGAGCGGTGATGCACAGTGAGCGGTGATGCACAGTGAGGCGGTGATGCACAGTGAGGCGGTGCTGCACAGTGAGCGGTGCTGCACAGTGAGGCGGTGATGCACAGTGAGGCGGTGATGCACAGTGAGGCGGTGCTGCACAGTGAGGCGGTGCTGCACAGTGAGCGGTGCTGCACAGTGAGGCGGTGCTGCACAGTGAGCGGTGATGCACAGTGAGCGGTGATGCACAGTGAGCGGTGATGCACAGTGAGGCGGTGATGCACAGTGAGGCGGTGCTGCACAGTGAGCGGTGCTGCACAGTGAGATGGTGCTGCACAGTGAGGCGGTGCTGCACAGTGAGGCGGTGATGCACAGTGAGGCGGTGATGCACAGTGAGGGGTGATGCACAGTGAGCGGTGATGCACAGTGAGGCGGTGCTGCACAGTGAGCGGTGCTGCACAGTGAGCGGTGACGCACAGTGAGGCGGTGCTGCACAGTGAGGCGGTGCTGCACAGTGAGCGGTGATGCACAGTGAGCGGTGCTGCACAGTGAGGCGGTGCTGCACAGTGAGCGGTGCTGCACAGTGAGCGGTGCTGCACAGTGAGGCGCTGCTGCACAGTGAGCGGTGATGCACAGTGAGGCGGTGCTGCACAGTGAGCGGTGCTGCACAGTGAGGCGGTGATGCACAGTGAGGCGGTGATGCACAGTGAGGTGGAGATGCACAGTGAGCGGTGATGCACAGTGAGGCGGTGATGCACAGTGAGGCGGTGCTGCACAGTGAGCGGTGCTGCACAGTGAGGCGGTGCTGCACAGTGAGCGGTGATGCACAGTGAGGCGGTGCTGCACAGTGAGCGGTGCTGCACAGTGAGGCGGTGATGCACAGTGAGGCGGTGATGCACAGTGAGCGGTGCTGCACAGTGAGGCGGTGCTGCACAGTGAGCGGTGCTGCACAGTGAGGCAGTGATGCACAGTGAGGCGGTGATGCACAGTGAGGTGGAGATGCACAGTGAGCGGTGATGCACAGTGAGGCGGTGATGCACAGTGAGGCGGTGCTGCACAGTGAGCGGTGCTGCACAGTGAGGCGGTGCTGCACAGTGAGCGGTGATGCACAGTGAGGCGGTGCTGCACAGTGAGCGGTGATGCACAGTGAGCGGTGCTGCACAGTGAGGCGGTGCTGCACAGTGAGCGGTGCTGCACAGTGAGGCGGTGATGCACAGTGAGGCGGTGCTGCACAGTGAGCGGTGCTGCACAGTGAGGCGGTGATGCACAGTGAGGCGGTGCTGCACAGTGAGCGGAGATGCACAGTGAGGCGGTTCTGCACAGTGAGGCGGTGCTGCACAGTGAGGCGGTGCTGCACAGTGAGCGGTGATGCACAGTGAGGCGGTGATGCACAGTGAGGCGGTGATGCACAGTGAGGCGGTGATGCACAGTGAGGCGGTGATGCACAGTGAGGCGGTGATGCACTGTGAGGCGGTGATGCACAGTGAGCGTTGATGCACAGTGAGTGGTGATGCACAGTGAGCGGTGCTGCACAGTGAGGTGGTGATGCACAGTGAGGCGGTGGTGCACAGTGAGGCGGTGATGCACAGTGAGCGGTGATGCACAGTGAGCGGTGACGCACAGTGAGCGGTGCTGCACAGTGAGCGGTGATGCACAGTGAGGAGTGCTGCACAGTGAGCGGTGATGCACAGTGAGGCGGTGATGCACAGTGAGGCGGTGATGCACAGTGAGTCGGTGATGCACAGTGAGCGGTGATGCACAGTGAGCGGTGATGCACAGTGAGGCGGTGCTGCACAGTGAGCGGTGACGCACAGTGAGCGGTGATGCACAGTGAGGCGGTGATGCACAGTGAGGCGGTGCTGCACAGTGAGACGGTGCTGCACAGTGAGGCGGTGATGCACAGTGAGCGGTGATGCACAGTGAGCGGTGATGCACAGTGAGCGGTGCTGCACAGTGAGACGGTGATGCACAGTGAGCGGTGATGCACAGTGAGGCGGTGATGCACAGTGAGTCGGTGCTGCACAGTGAGACGGTGCTGCACAGTGAGGCGGTGATGCACAGTGAGGCGGTGATGCACAGTGAGTCGGTGCTGCACAGTGAGACGGTGCTGCACAGTGCGGCGGTGATGCACAGTGAGCGGTGCTGCACAGTGAGCGGTGATGCACAGTGAGGCGGTGATGCACAGTGAGGCGGTGATGCACAGTGAGCGGTGCTGCACAGTGAGGCGGTGATGCACAGTGAGGCGGTGATGCACAGTGAGGCGGTGATGCACAGTGAGGCGGTGATGCACAGTGAGGCGGTGCTGCATAGTGAGCGGTGCTGCACAGTGAGCGGTGATGCACAGTGAGGCGGTGATGCACAGTGACGCGGTGCTGCACAGTGAGGCGGTGCTGCACAGTGAGCGGTGATGCACAGTGAGCGGTGATGCACAGTGAGGTGGTGATGCACAGTGAGGCGGTGCTGCACAGTGAGCGGTGATGCACAGTGAGCGGTGATGCACAGTGAGGCGGTGATGCACAGTGAGGCGGTGATGCACAGTGAGGCGGTGATGCACAGTGAGGCGGTGATGCACAGTGAGGCGGTGCTGCACAGTGAGCGGTGATGCACAGTGAGCGGTGATGCACAGTGAGGTGGTGATGCACAGTGAGGCGGTGCTGCACAGTGAGCGGTGATGCACAGTGAGGCGGTGATGCACAGTGAGGCGGTGATGCACAGTGAGGTGGTGATGCACAGTGAGGCGGTGATGCACAGTGAGGTGGTGATGCACAGTGAGGCGGTGATGCACAGTGAGCGGTGATGCACAGTGAGGGGTGATGCACAGTGAGGCGGTGATGCACAGTGACGCGGTGATGCACAGTGAGCGGTGATGCACAGTGAGCGGTGCTGCACAGTGAGGCGGTGCTGCACAGTGAGGCGGTGATGCACAGTGAGGCGGTGATGCACAGTGAGCGGTGATGCACAGTGAGGCGGTGATGCACAGTGAGGTGGTGATGCACAGTGAGGCGGTGCTGCACAGTGAGGCGGTGATGCACAGTGAGGCGGTGATGGACAGTGAGGCGGTGATGCACAGTGAGCGGTGATGCACAGTGAGGTGGTGATGCACAGTGAGGCGGTGATGCACAGTGAGGCGGTGATGCACAGTGAGGCGGTGATGCACAGTGAGCGGTGCTGCACAGTGAGGCGGTGCTGCACAGTGAGGCGGTGCTGCACAGTGAGCGGTGATGCACAGTGAGGCGGTGCTGCACAGTGAGCGGTGATGCACAGTGAGCGGTGCTGCACAGTGAGGCGGTGCTGCACAGTGAGCGGTGCTGCACAGTGAGGCGGTGATGCACAGTGAGGCGGTGATGCACAGTGAGGTGGAGATGCACAGTGAGCGGTGATGCACAGTGAGGCGGTGATGCACAGTGAGGCGGTGCTGCACAGTGAGCGGTGCTGCACAGTGAGGCGGTGCTGCACAGTGAGCGGTGATGCACAGTGAGGCGGTGCTGCACAGTGAGCGGTGATGCACAGTGAGCGGTGCTGCACAGTGAGGCGGTGCTGCACAGTGAGCGGTGCTGCACAGTGAGGCGGTGATGCACAGTGAGGCGGTGCTGCACAGTGAGCGGTGCTGCACAGTGAGGCGGTGATGCACAGTGAGGCGGTGCTGCACAGTGAGCGGTGATGCACAGTGAGGCGGTGCTGCACAGTGAGGCGGTGATGCACAGTGAGAGGTGCTGCACAGTGAGCGGTGATGCACAGTGAGGCGGTGATGCACAGTGAGGCGGTGACGCACAGTGAGGCGGTGACGCACAGTGAGCGGTGATGCACAGTGAGGCGGTGATGCACAGTGAGGCGGTGCTGCACAGTGAGGCGGTGACGCACAGTGAGGCGGTGATGCACAGTGAGGCGGTGCTGCACAGTGAGCGGTGATGCACAGTGAGGCGGTGATGCACAGTGTGGCGGTGATGCACAGTGAGGCGGTGCTGCACAGTGAGGCGGTGCTGCACAGTGAGCGGTGATGCACTGTGAGGCGGTGCTGCACAGTGAGGCGGTGATGCACAGTGAGGCGGTGATGCACAGTGAGGCGGTGCTGCACAGTGAGCGGTGATGCACAGTGAGGCGGTGATGCACAGTGAGGCGGTGATGCACAGTGAGCGGTGCTGCACAGTGAGGCGGTGATGCACAGTGAGGCGGTGCTGCACAGTGAGGCGGTGATGCACAGTGAGCGGTGATGCACAGTGAGGCGGTGATGCACAGTTAGCGGTGATGCACAGTGAGGCGGTGATGCACAGTGAGGCGGTGCTGCACATTGAGCGGTGATGCACAGTGAGCGGTGATGCACAGTGAGCGGTGATGCACAGTGAGGCGGTGCTGCACAGTGAGGCGGTGATGCACAGTGAGCGGTGATGCACAGTGAGCGGTGATGCACAGTGAGGCGGTGATGCACAGTGAGGTGGTGATGCACAGTGAGCGGTGATGCACAGTGACCGGTGATGCACAGTGACGCGGTGATGCACAGTGAGCGGTGATGCACAGTGAGGCGGTGCTGCACAGTGAGGCGGTGCTGCACAGTGAGCGGTGATGCAGAGTGAGGCGGTGCTGCACAGTGAGGCGGTGATGCACAGTGAGGCGGTGATGCACAGTGAGCGGTGCTGCACAGTGAGTGGTGATGCACAGTGAGTGGTGATGCACAGTGAGCGGTGCTGCACAGTGAGCGGTGATGCAGAGTGAGGCGGTGCTGCACAGTGAGGCGGTGATGCACAGTGAGGCGGTGCTGCACAGTGAGGCGGTGATGCACAGTGAGTGGTGATGCACAGTGAGTGGTGATGCACAGTGAGCGGTGATGCACAGTGAGGCGGTGATGCACAGTGAGGCGGTGATGCACAGTGAGGCGGTGCTGCACAGTGAGCGGTGATGCACAGTGAGGCGGTGCTGCACAGTGAGGCGGTGATGCACAGTGAGTCGGTGATGCACAGTCAGGGGGTGATGCACAGTGAGGGGGTGATGCACAGTGAGGCGGTGCTGCACAGTGAGCGGTGATGCAGAGTGAGCCGGTGCTGCACAGTGAGGCGGTGATGCACAGTGAGTCGGTGATGCACAGTCAGGGGGTGATGCACAGTGAGGGGTTGATGCACAGTGAGCGGTGATGCACAGTGAGGCGGTGATGCACAGTGAGTCGGTGATGCACAGTGAGGCGGTGATGCACAGTGAGGCGGTGCTGCACAGTGAGGCGGTGATGCACAGTGAGCGGTGCTGCACAGTGAGCGGAGATGCACAGTGAGGCGGTGATGCACAGTGAGGCGGTGCTGCACAGTGTGCGGAGATGCACAGTGAGGCGGTGATGCACAGTGAGGCGGTGATGCACAGTGAGCGGTGATGCACAGTGAGGCGGTGATGCACAGTGAGGCGGTGATGCACAGTGAGGCGGTGATGCACAGTGAGGCGGTGCTGCACAGTGAGGCAGTGCTGCACAGTGAGGCGGTGCTGCACAATGAGCGGTGATGCACAGTGAGCGGTGATGCACAGTGAGAGGTGATGCACAGTGAGCGGTGATGCACAGTGAGGCGGTGCTGCACAGTGAGGCAGTGCTGCACAGTGAGGCGGTGATGCACAGTGAGTCGGTGCTGCACAGTGAGGCGGTGCTGCACAGTGAGGCGGTGATGCACAGTGAGGCGGTGCTGCACAGTGAGGCGGTGATGCACAGTGAGGCGGTGATGCACAGTGAGGCGGTGCTGCACAGTGAGCGGTGATGCACAGTGAGGAGGTGCTGCACAGTGAGCGGTGATGCACAGTGAGCGGTGAGGCACAGTGAGGCGGTGATGCACAGTGAGGCGGTGCTGCACAGTGAGGCGGTGATGCACAGTGAGGCGGTGACGCACAGTGAGGCGGTGCTGCACAGTGAGGCGGTGCTGCACAGTGAGGTGGTGATGCACAGTGAGGCGGTGATGCACAGTGAGGCGGTGCTGCACAGTGAGCGGTGCTGCACAGTGAGGCGGTGATGCACAGTGAGGCGGTGCTGCACAGTGAGGCGGTGATGCACAGTGAGTGGTGATGCACAGTGAGCGGTGATGCACAGTGAGGCGGTGCTGCACAGTGAGGCGGTGATGCACAGTGAGCGGTGATGCACAGTGAGGCGGTGATGCACAGTGAGTCGGTGATGCACAGTGAGGCGGTGATGCACAGTGAGGCGGTGCTGCACAGTGAGCGGTGATGCACAGTGAGCGGTGATGCACAGTGAGAGGTGATGCACAGTGAGCGGTGATGCACAGTGAGGCGGTGCTGCACAGTGAGGCGGTGATGCACAGTGAGGCGGTGATGCACAGTGAGGCGGTGATGCACAGTGAGGCAGTGCTGCACAGTGAGGCGGTGATGCACAGTGAGTCGGTGCTGCACAGTGAGGCGGTGATGCACAGTGAGCGGTGATGCACAGTGAGCGGTGATGCACAGTGAGGCAGTGCTGCACAGTGAGCGGTGATGCACAGTGAGGCGGTGCTGCACAGTGAGGCGGTGCTGCAAAGTGATGCGGTGATGCACAGTGAGCGGTGATGCACAGTGAGCGGTGCTGCACAGTGAGCGGTGATGCACAGTGAGGCGGTGCTGCACAGTGAGGCAGTGATGCACAGTGAGCGGTGATGCACAGTGAGGCGGTGATGCACAGTGAGTCGGTGATGCACAGTGAGGCGGTGATGCACAGTGAGGCGGTGCTGCACAGTGAGGCGGTGATGCACAGTGAGCGGTGATGCACAGTGAGCGGTGCTGCACAGTGAGCGGTGATGCACAGTGAGCGGTGATGCACAGTGAGAGGTGATGCACAGTGAGCGGTGATGCACAGTGAGGCGGTGATGCACAGTGAGGCAGTGCTGCACAGTGAGGCGGTGATGCACAGTGAGGCGGTGATGCACAGTGAGGCAGTGCTGCACAGTGAGCGGTGATGCACAGTGAGGCGGTGATGCACAGTGAGGCGGTGCTGCACAGTGAGGCGGTGATGCACAGTGAGGCGGTGATGCACAGTGAGGCGGTGATGCACAGTGAGGCGGTGATGCACAGTGAGCGTTGCTGCACAGTGCGCGGTGATGCACAGTGAGGCAGTGCTGCACAGTGAGGCGGTGATGCACAGTGAGTCGGTGCTGCACAGTGAGGCGGTGATGCACAGTGAGCGGTGATGCACAGTGAGCGGTGATGCACAGTGAGGCAGTGCTGCACAGTGAGCGGTGATGCACAGTGAGGCGGTGCTGCACAGTGAGCGGTGATGCACAGTGAGCGGTGCTGCACAGTGAGGCGGTGATGCACAGTTAGCGGTGATGCACAGTGAGGTGGTGATGCACAGTGAGCGGTGATGCACAGTGAGGCGGTGCTGCACAGTGAGGTGGTGATGCACAGGGCGCGGTGATGCACAGTGAGCGGTGATGCACAGTGAGGTGGTGATGCACAGTGAGCGGTGATGCACAGTGAGGTGGTGCTGCACAGTGAGGTGCTGCTGCACAGTGAGCGGTGATGCACAGTGAGCGGTGATGCACAGTGAGGTGGTGGTGCACAGTGAGGTGGTGCTGCACAGTGAGCTGGTGATGCACAGTGAGCGGTGATGCACAGTGAGGTGGTGGTGCACAGTGAGGTGGTGCTGCACAGTGAGGTGGTGATGCACAGTGAGGCGGTGATGCACAGTGAAGCGGTGCTGCACAGTGAGCGGTGATGCACAGTGAGGCGGTGCTGCACAGTGAGCGGTGATGCACAGTGAGGCGGTGATGCACAGTGAGTGGTGATGCACAGTGAGGCGGTGATGCACAGTGAGGCGGTGATGCACAGTGAGGCGGTGATGCACAGTGAAGCGGTGCTGCACAGTGAGCGGTGATGCACAGTGAGCGGTGATGCACAGTGAGGCGGTGATGCACAGTGAGGCGGTGATGCACAGTGAGGCGGTGATGCACAGTGAAGCGGTGCTGCACAGTGAGCGGTGATGCACAGTGAGCGGTGATGCACAGTGAGGCGGTGATTCACAGTTAACGGTGGTGCACAGTGAGGCGGTGATGCACAGTGAGGTGGTGATGCACAGTGAGGCGGTGATGCACAGTGAGGCGGTGCTGCACAGTCAGGCGGTGATGCACAGTGAGCGGTGATGCACAGTGAGCGGTGGTGCACAGTGAGCGGTGATGCACAGTGAGGCGGTGATGCACAGTGAGCGGTGATGCACAGTGAGCGGTGATGCACAGTGAAGTGGTGCTGCACAGTGAGGCGGTGATGCACAGTGAGGCGGTGATGCACAGTGAGCGGTGATGCACAGTGAGCGGTGCTGCACAGTGAGCGGTGATGCACAGTGAAGTGGTGCTGCACAGTGAGGCGGTGATGCACAGTGAGGCGGTGATGCACAGTGAGCGGTGATGCACAGTGAGCGGTGATGCACAGTGAGCGGTGGTGCACAGTGAGCGGTGATGCACAGTGAGGCGGTGATGCACAGTGAGCGGTGATGCACAGTGAGCGGTGATGCACAGTGAAGTGGTGCTGCACAGTGAGGCGGTGATGCACAGTGAGGCGGTGATGCACAGTGAGCGGTGATGCACAGTGAGCGGTGATGCACAGTGAGCGGTGGTGCACAGTGAGCGGTGATGCACAGTCAGGCGGTGATGCACAGTGAGCGGTGATGCACAGTGAGCGGTGGTGCACAGTGAGCGGTGATGCACAGTGAGGCGGTGATGCACAGTGAGCGGTGATGCACAGTGAGCGGTGATGCACAGTGAAGTGGTGCTGCACAGTGAGGCGGTGATGCACAGTGAGGCGGTGATGCACAGTGAGCGGTGATGCACAGTGAGCGGTGCTGCACAGTGAGGTGGTGATGCACAGTGAGCGGTGATGCACAGTGAGGTGGTGATGCACAGTGAGCGGTGATGCACAGTGAGGCGGTGATGCACAGTGAGCGGTGATGCACAGTGAGCGGTGCTGCACAGTGAGGTGGTGATGCACAGTGAGCGGTGATGCACAGTGAGGCGGTGATGCACAGTGAGCGGTGATGCACAGTGAGCGGTGATGCACAGTGAGCGGTGCTGCACAGTGAGGCGGTGACGCACAGTGAGGCGGTGCTGCACAGTGAGGCGGTGACGCACAGTGAGGCGGTGATGCACAGTGAGGCGGTGCTGCACAGTGAGGCGGTGCTGCACAGTGAGCGGTGATGCACAGTGAGCGGTGCTGCACAGTGAGCGGTGATGCACAGTGAGCGGTGATGCACAGTGAGGCGGTGACGCACAGTGAGGCGGTGATGCACAGTGAGGCGGTGCTGCACAGTGAGGCGGTGCTGCACAGTGAGCGGTGATGCACAGTGAGCGGTGCTGCACAGTGAGCGGTGATGCACAGTGAGCGGTGCTGCACAGTGAGGCGGTGACGCACAGTGAGGCGGTGCTGCACAGTGAGGCGGTGCTGCACAGTGAGCGGTGATGCACAGTGAGCGGTGCTGCACAGTGAGCGGTGATGCACAGTGAGCGGTGATGCACAGTGAGGCGGTGCTGCACAGTGAGGCGGTGCTGCACAGTGAGGCGGTGACGCACAGTGAGGCGGTGATCCACAGTGAGCGGTGATGCACAGTGAGCGGTGATGCACAGTGAGCGGTGATGCACAGTGAGCGGTGATGCACAGTGAGCGGTGATGCACAGTGAGCGGTGATGCACAGTGAGGCGGTGATGCACAGTGAGCGGTGATGCACAGTGAGCGGTGCTGCACAGTGAGGTGGTGATGCACAGTGAGCGGTGATACACAGTGAGGCGGTGCTGCACAGTGAGGTGGTGATGCACAGTGAGGCGGTGATGCACAGTGAGCGGTGATGCACAGTGAGCGGTGATGCACAGTGAGCGGTGCTGCACAGTGAGGTGGTGATGCACAGTGAGCGGTGATACACAGTGAGGCGGTGCTGCACAGTGAGGTGGTGATGCACAGTGAGGCGGTGCTGCACAATGAGCGGTGATGCACAGTGAGGTGGTGATGCACAGTGAGCGGTGACGCACAGTGAGGCGGTGATGCACACTGAGGCGGTGATGCACAGTGAGGCGGTGATGCACAGTGAGGCGGTGATGCACAGTGAGGCGGTGATGCACAGTGAGGCGGTGATGCACAGTGAGGTGGTGATGCACAGTGAGGCGGTGATGCACAGTGAGCGGTGATGCACAGTGAGGCGGTGATGCACAGTGAGCGGTGATGCACAGTGAGGCGGTGATGCACAGTGAGGTGGTGATGCACAGTGAGGCGGTGATGCACAGTGAGGTGGTGATGCACAGTGAGGCGGTGATGCACAGTGAGCGGTAATGCACAGTGAGGCGGTGATGCACAGTGAGGCGGTGATGCACAGTGAGGCGGTGATGCACAGTGAGGCGGTGATGTACAGTGAGCGGTGATGCACAGTGAGCGGTGATGCACAGTGAGCGGTGATGCACAGTGACCGGTGATGCACAGTGAGGCGGTGCTGCACAGTGAGCGGTGATGCACAGTGAGGCGGTGCTGCACAGTGAGCGGCGATGCACAGTGAGCGGTGATGCACAGTGACCGGTGATGCACAGTGACCGGTGATGCACAGTGAGCGGTGATGCACAGTGAGCGGTGATGCACAGTGAGCGGTGATGCACAGTGAGCGGTGATGCACACTGAGGCGGTGCTGCACAGTGAGCGGTGATGCACAGTGAGGCGGTGCTGCACAGTGAGGCGGTGATGCACAGTGAGCGGTGATGCACAGTGAGCGGTGATGCACAGTGAGCGGTGATGCACAGTGAGCGGTGATGCACAGTGACCGGTGATGCACAGTGAGCGGTGATGCACAGTGAGCGGTGATGCACACTGAGGCGGTGCTGCACAGTGAGCGGTGATGCACAGTGAGGCGGTGCTGCACAGTGAGCGGTGATTCACAGTGAGCGGTGACGCACAGTGAGGCGGTGCTGCACAGTGAGCGGTGATGCACAGTGAGCGGTGACGCACAGTGAGCGGTGATGCACAGTGAGCGGTGATGCACAGTGAGCGGTGATGCACAGTGACCGGTGATGCACAGTGAGCGGTGATGCACAGTGAGCGGTGATGCACACTGAGGCGGTGCTGCACAGTGAGCGGTGATGCACAGTGAGGCGGTGCTGCACAGTGAGCGGTGATGCACAGTGAGCGGTGACGCACAGTGAGGCGGTGCTGCACAGTGAGCGGTGAAGCACAGTGAGCGGTGCTGCACAGTGAGCGGTGCTGCACAGTGACGCGGCGATGCACAGTGAGGCGGTGATGCACAGTGAGGCGATGCTGCACAGTGAGCGGTGATGCACAGTGAGGCGGTGATGCACAGTGAGCGGTGATGCACAGTGAGCAGTGATGCACAGTGAGGCGGTGATGCACAGTGAGCGGTGATGCACAGTGAGCGGTGATGCACAGTGAGCGGTGATGCACAGTGAGGCGGTGCTGCACAGTGAGGCGGTGATGCACAGTGAGGCGGTGCTGCACAGTGAGCGGTGCTGCACAGTGAGCGGTGATGCACAGTGAGGCGGTGCTGCACAGTGAGGCGGTGATGCACAGTGAGGCGGTGATGCACAGTGAGCGGTGATGCACAGTGAGCGGTGATGCACAGTGAGGCGGTGATGCACAGTGAGGCGGTGATGCACAGTGAGCGGTGATGCACAGTGAGCGGTGCTGCACAGTGAGCGGTGATGCACAGTGAGGCGGTGCTGCACAGTGATGTGGTCCTGCACAGTGAGGCGGTGATGCACAGTGAGCGGTGCTGCACAGTGAGGCGGTGCTGCACAGTGAGCGGTGATGCACAGTGAGGCGGTGCTGCACAGTGAGCGGTGATGCACAGTGAGCGGTGATGCACAGTGAGGCGGTGATGCACAGTGAGGCGGTGATGCACAGTGAGCGGTGATGCACAGTGAGCGGTGATGCACAGTGAGGTGGTGCTGCACAGTGAGGCGGAGATGCACAGTGAGGCGGTGATGCACAGTGAGCGGTGCTGCACAGTGAGCGGTGATGCACAGTGAGCGGTGATGCACAGTGAGGCGGTGCTGCACAGTGAGGCGGTGATGCACAGTGAGGCGGTGCTGCACAGTGAGGCGGTGCTGCACAGTGAGGCGGTGATGCACAGTGAGCGGTGACGCACAGTGAGGCGGTGATGCACAATGAGGCGGTGATGCACAGTGAGGCGGTGCTGCACGGTGAGCGGTGATGCACAGTGAGGCGGTGATGCACAGTGAGGCGGTGCTGCACAGTGAGGCGGTGATGCACAGTGAGCGGTGATGCACAGTGAGCGGTGATGCACAGTGAGCGGTGATGCACAGTGAGGCGGTGCTGCACAGTGAGGCGGTGATGCACAGTGAGCGCTGATGCACAGTGAGCGGTGATGCACAGTGAGCGGTGATGCACAGTGAGCGGTGATGCACAGTGAGGCGGTGATGCACAGTGAGCGGTGATGCACAGTGAGGCGGTGCTGCACAGTGAGACGGCGCTGCACAGTGAGCGGTGATGCACAGTGAGCGGTGATGCACAGTGAGGCGGTGATGCACAGTGAGGCGGTGCTGCACAGTGAGGCGGTGCTGCACAGTGAGGCGGTGATGCACAGTGAGGCGGTGCTGCACAGTGAGCGGTGATGCACAGTGAGGCGGTGATGCACAGTGAGCGGTGCTGCACAGTGAGCGGTGATGCACAGTGAGCGGTGCTGCACAGTGAGGCGGTGATGCACAGTGAGCGGTGACGCACAGTGAGGCGGTGATGCACAATGAGGCGGTGATGCACAGTGAGGCGGTGCTGCACGGTGAGCGGTGATGCACAGTGAGGCGGTGATGCACAGTGAGCGGTGATGCACAGTGAGGCGGTGCTGCACAGTGAGGCAGTGCTGCACAGTGAGCGGTGATGCACAGTGAGCGGTGATGCACAGTGAGGCGGTGCTGCACAGTGAGGCGGTGATGCACAGTGAGCGGTGATGCACAGTGAGCGGTGCTGCACAGTGAGGCGGTGATGCACAGTGAGGCGGTGATGCACAGTGAGCGGTGGTGCACAGTGAGCGGTGATGCACAGTGAGGCGGTGATGCACAGTGAGCGGTAATGCAAAGTGAGGCGGTGCTGCACTGTGAGGCGGTGCTGCACAGTGAGGCGGTGATGCACACTGAGGCGGTGATGCACACTGAGGCGGTGATGCACAGTGAGGCGGTGCTGCACAGTGAGCGGTGATGCACAGTGAGGCGGTGCAGCAGAGTGAGGCGGTGATGCACAGTGAGCGGTGATGCACAGTGAGGCGGTGATGCACAGTGAGGCGGTGCTGCACAGTGAGGCGGTGCTGCACAGTGAGCGGTGATGCACAGTGAGGCGGTGCTGCATAGTGAGCGGTGATGCACAGTGAGGCGGTGATGCACAGTGAGCGGTGCTGCACAGTGAGCAGTGCTGCACAGTGAGGCGGTGATGCACAGTGAGGCGGTGATGCACAGTGAGGGGGTGCTGCACAGTGAGCGGTGATGCACAGTGAGGCGGTGATGCACAGTGAGACGGTGATGCACAGTGAGCGGTGAAGCACAGTGAGGTGGTGATGCACAGTGAGCGGTGCTGCACAGTGAGGCGGTGATGCACAGTGAGGCGGTGCTGCACAGTGAGGCGGTGATGCACAGTGAGGCGGTGCTGCACAGTGAGGGGGTGCTGCACAGTGAGCGGTGATGCACAGTGAGGCGGTGATGCACAGTGAGGCGGTGATGCACAGTGAGGCGGTGCTGCACAGTGAGGCGGTGATGCACAGTGAGGCGGTGCTGCACAGTGAGCAGTGATGCACAGTGAGGCGGTGCTGCACAGTGAGGCGGTGCTGCACTGTGAGCGGTGAAGCACAGTGAGGCGGTGATGCACAGTGAGGCGGTGATGCACAGTGAAGCGGTGCTGCACAGTGAGCGGTGATGCACAGTGAGCGGTGATGCACAGTGAGGCGGTGATTCACAGTTAACGGTGGTGCACAGTGAGGCGGTGATGCACAGTGAGGTGGTGATGCACAGTGAGGCGGTGATGCACAGTGAGGCGGTGCTGCACAGTCAGGCGGTGATGCACAGTGAGCGGTGATGCACAGTGAGCGGTGGTGCACAGTGAGCGGTGATGCACAGTGAGGCGGTGATGCACAGTGAGCGGTGATGCACAGTGAGCGGTGATGCACAGTGAAGTGGTGCTGCACAGTGAGGCGGTGATGCACAGTGAGGCGGTGATGCACAGTGAGCGGTGATGCACAGTGAGCGGTGCTGCACAGTGAGCGGTGATGCACAGTGAAGTGGTGCTGCACAGTGAGGCGGTGATGCACAGTGAGGCGGTGATGCACAGTGAGCGGTGATGCACAGTGAGCGGTGATGCACAGTGAGCGGTGGTGCACAGTGAGCGGTGATGCACAGTGAGGCGGTGATGCACAGTGAGCGGTGATGCACAGTGAGCGGTGATGCACAGTGAAGTGGTGCTGCACAGTGAGGCGGTGATGCACAGTGAGGCGGTGATGCACAGTGAGCGGTGATGCACAGTGAGCGGTGATGCACAGTGAGCGGTGGTGCACAGTGAGCGGTGATGCACAGTCAGGCGGTGATGCACAGTGAGCGGTGATGCACAGTGAGCGGTGGTGCACAGTGAGCGGTGATGCACAGTGAGGCGGTGATGCACAGTGAGCGGTGATGCACAGTGAGCGGTGATGCACAGTGAAGTGGTGCTGCACAGTGAGGCGGTGATGCACAGTGAGGCGGTGATGCACAGTGAGCGGTGATGCACAGTGAGCGGTGCTGCACAGTGAGGTGGTGATGCACAGTGAGCGGTGATGCACAGTGAGGTGGTGATGCACAGTGAGCGGTGATGCACAGTGAGGCGGTGATGCACAGTGAGCGGTGATGCACAGTGAGCGGTGCTGCACAGTGAGGTGGTGATGCACAGTGAGCGGTGATGCACAGTGAGGCGGTGATGCACAGTGAGCGGTGATGCACAGTGAGCGGTGATGCACAGTGAGCGGTGCTGCACAGTGAGGCGGTGACGCACAGTGAGGCGGTGCTGCACAGTGAGGCGGTGACGCACAGTGAGGCGGTGATGCACAGTGAGGCGGTGCTGCACAGTGAGGCGGTGCTGCACAGTGAGCGGTGATGCACAGTGAGCGGTGCTGCACAGTGAGCGGTGATGCACAGTGAGCGGTGATGCACAGTGAGGCGGTGACGCACAGTGAGGCGGTGATGCACAGTGAGGCGGTGCTGCACAGTGAGGCGGTGCTGCACAGTGAGCGGTGATGCACAGTGAGCGGTGCTGCACAGTGAGCGGTGATGCACAGTGAGCGGTGCTGCACAGTGAGGCGGTGACGCACAGTGAGGCGGTGCTGCACAGTGAGGCGGTGCTGCACAGTGAGCGGTGATGCACAGTGAACGGTGCTGCACAGTGAGCGGTGATGCACAGTGAGCGGTGATGCACAGTGAGGCGGTGCTGCACAGTGAGGCGGTGCTGCACAGTGAGGCGGTGACGCACAGTGAGGCGGTGATCCACAGTGAGCGGTGATGCACAGTGAGCGGTGATGCACAGTGAGCGGTGATGCACAGTGAGCGGTGATGCACAGTGAGCGGTGATGCACAGTGAGCGGTGATGCACAGTGAGGCGGTGATGCACAGTGAGCGGTGATGCACAGTGAGCGGTGCTGCACAGTGAGGTGGTGATGCACAGTGAGCGGTGATACACAGTGAGGCGGTGCTGCACAGTGAGGTGGTGATGCACAGTGAGGCGGTGATGCACAGTGAGCGGTGATGCACAGTGAGCGGTGATGCACAGTGAGCGGTGCTGCACAGTGAGGTGGTGATGCACAGTGAGCGGTGATACACAGTGAGGCGGTGCTGCACAGTGAGGTGGTGATGCACAGTGAGGCGGTGCTGCACAATGAGCGGTGATGCACAGTGAGGTGGTGATGCACAGTGAGCGGTGACGCACAGTGAGGCGGTGATGCACACTGAGGCGGTGATGCACAGTGAGGCGGTGATGCACAGTGAGGCGGTGATGCACAGTGAGGCGGTGATGCACAGTGAGGCGGTGATGCACAGTGAGGTGGTGATGCACAGTGAGGCGGTGATGCACAGTGAGCGGTGATGCACAGTGAGGCGGTGATGCACAGTGAGCGGTGATGCACAGTGAGGCGGTGATGCACAGTGAGGTGGTGATGCACAGTGAGGCGGTGATGCACAGTGAGGTGGTGATGCACAGTGAGGCGGTGATGCACAGTGAGCGGTGATGCACAGTGAGGCGGTGATGCACAGTGAGGCGGTGATGCACAGTGAGGCGGTGATGCACAGTGAGGCGGTGATGTACAGTGAGCGGTGATGCACAGTGAGCGGTGATGCACAGTGAGCGGTGATGCACAGTGACCGGTGATGCACAGTGAGGCGGTGCTGCACAGTGAGCGGTGATGCACAGTGAGGCGGTGCTGCACAGTGAGCGGCGATGCACAGTGAGCGGTGATGCACAGTGACCGGTGATGCACAGTGACCGGTGATGCACAGTGAGCGGTGATGCACAGTGAGCGGTGATGCACAGTGAGCGGTGATGCACAGTGAGCGGTGATGCACACTGAGGCGGTGCTGCACAGTGAGCGGTGATGCACAGTGAGGCGGTGCTGCACAGTGAGGCGGTGATGCACAGTGAGCGGTGATGCACAGTGAGCGGTGATGCACAGTGAGCGGTGATGCACAGTGAGCGGTGATGCACAGTGACCGGTGATGCACAGTGAGCGGTGATGCACAGTGAGCGGTGATGCACACTGAGGCGGTGCTGCACAGTGAGCGGTGATGCACAGTGAGGCGGTGCTGCACAGTGAGCGGTGATGCACAGTGAGCGGTGACGCACAGTGAGGCGGTGCTGCACAGTGAGCGGTGATGCACAGTGAGCGGTGACGCACAGTGAGCGGTGATGCACAGTGAGCGGTGATGCACAGTGAGCGGTGATGCACAGTGACCGGTGATGCACAGTGAGCGGTGATGCACAGTGAGCGGTGATGCACACTGAGGCGGTGCTGCACAGTGAGCGGTGATGCACAGTGAGGCGGTGCTGCACAGTGAGCGGTGATGCACAGTGAGCGGTGACGCACAGTGAGGCGGTGCTGCACAGTGAGCGGTGAAGCACAGTGAGCGGTGCTGCACAGTGAGCGGTGCTGCACAGTGACGCGGCGATGCACAGTGAGGCGGTGATGCACAGTGAGGCGATGCTGCACAGTGAGCGGTGATGCACAGTGAGGCGGTGATGCACAGTGAGCGGTGATGCACAGTGAGCAGTGATGCACAGTGAGGCGGTGATGCACAGTGAGCGGTGATGCACAGTGAGCGGTGATGCACAGTGAGCGGTGATGCACAGTGAGGCGGTGCTGCACAGTGAGGCGGTGATGCACAGTGAGGCGGTGCTGCACAGTGAGCGGTGCTGCACAGTGAGCGGTGATGCACAGTGAGGCGGTGCTGCACAGTGAGGCGGTGATGCACAGTGAGGCGGTGATGCACAGTGAGCGGTGATGCACAGTGAGCGGTGATGCACAGTGAGGCGGTGATGCACAGTGAGCGGTGATGCACAGTGAGCGGTGATGCACAGTGAGGCGGTGCTGCACAGTGAGGCGGTGCTGCACAGTGAGGTGGTGATGCACAGTGAGGCGGTGATGCACAGTGAGCGGTGCTGCACAGTGAGGCGGTGATGCACAGTGAGGTGGTGATGCACAGTGAGGCGGTGCTGCACAGTGAGGCGGTGATGCACAGTGAGCAGTGATGCACAGTGAGGCGGTGCTGCACAGTGAGGTGGTGATGCACAGTGAGGCGGTGCTGCACAGTGAGACGGTGATGCACAGTGAGGTGGTGATGCACAGTGAGCGGTGATGCACAGTGAGGCGGTGCTGCACAGTGAGCGGTGATGCACAGTGAGCGGTGCTGCACAGTGAGCGGTGATGCACAGTGAGCGGTGATGCACAGTGAGGTGGTGATGCACAGTGAGCGGTGATGCACAGTGAGGCGGTGATGCACAGTGAGCGGTGATGCACAGTGAGCGGTGCTGCACAGTGAGGTGGTGATGCACAGTGAGCGGTGATGCACAGTGAGGCGGTGATGCACAGTGAGCGGTGATGCACAGTGAGCGGTGATGCACAGTGAGCGGTGCTGCACAGTGAGGCGGTGACGCACAGTGAGGCGGTGCTGCACAGTGAGGCGGTGACGCACAGTGAGGCGGTGATGCACAGTGAGGCGGTGCTGCACAGTGAGGCGGTGCTGCACAGTGAGCGGTGATGCACAGTGAGCGGTGCTGCACAGTGAGCGGTGATGCACAGTGAGCGGTGATGCACAGTGAGGCGGTGACGCACAGTGAGGCGGTGATGCACAGTGAGGCGGTGCTGCACAGTGAGGCGGTGCTGCACAGTGAGCGGTGATGCACAGTGAGCGGTGCTGCACAGTGAGCGGTGATGCACAGTGAGCGGTGCTGCACAGTGAGGCGGTGACGCACAGTGAGGCGGTGCTGCACAGTGAGGCGGTGCTGCACAGTGAGCGGTGATGCACAGTGAGCGGTGCTGCACAGTGAGCGGTGATGCACAGTGAGCGGTGATGCACAGTGAGGCGGTGCTGCACAGTGAGGCGGTGCTGCACAGTGAGGCGGTGACGCACAGTGAGGCGGTGATCCACAGTGAGCGGTGATGCACAGTGAGCGGTGATGCACAGTGAGCGGTGATGCACAGTGAGCGGTGATGCACAGTGAGCGGTGATGCACAGTGAGCGGTGATGCACAGTGAGGCGGTGATGCACAGTGAGCGGTGATGCACAGTGAGCGGTGCTGCACAGTGAGGTGGTGATGCACAGTGAGCGGTGATACACAGTGAGGCGGTGCTGCACAGTGAGGTGGTGATGCACAGTGAGGCGGTGATGCACAGTGAGCGGTGATGCACAGTGAGCGGTGATGCACAGTGAGCGGTGCTGCACAGTGAGGTGGTGATGCACAGTGAGCGGTGATACACAGTGAGGCGGTGCTGCACAGTGAGGTGGTGATGCACAGTGAGGCGGTGCTGCACAATGAGCGGTGATGCACAGTGAGGTGGTGATGCACAGTGAGCGGTGACGCACAGTGAGGCGGTGATGCACACTGAGGCGGTGATGCACAGTGAGGCGGTGATGCACAGTGAGGCGGTGATGCACAGTGAGGCGGTGATGCACAGTGAGGCGGTGATGCACAGTGAGGTGGTGATGCACAGTGAGGCGGTGATGCACAGTGAGCGGTGATGCACAGTGAGGCGGTGATGCACAGTGAGCGGTGATGCACAGTGAGGCGGTGATGCACAGTGAGGTGGTGATGCACAGTGAGGCGGTGATGCACAGTGAGGTGGTGATGCACAGTGAGGCGGTGATGCACAGTGAGCGGTGATGCACAGTGAGGCGGTGATGCACAGTGAGGCGGTGATGCACAGTGAGGCGGTGATGCACAGTGAGGCGGTGATGTACAGTGAGCGGTGATGCACAGTGAGCGGTGATGCACAGTGAGCGGTGATGCACAGTGACCGGTGATGCACAGTGAGGCGGTGCTGCACAGTGAGCGGTGATGCACAGTGAGGCGGTGCTGCACAGTGAGCGGCGATGCACAGTGAGCGGTGATGCACAGTGACCGGTGATGCACAGTGACCGGTGATGCACAGTGAGCGGTGATGCACAGTGAGCGGTGATGCACAGTGAGCGGTGATGCACAGTGAGCGGTGATGCACACTGAGGCGGTGCTGCACAGTGAGCGGTGATGCACAGTGAGGCGGTGCTGCACAGTGAGGCGGTGATGCACAGTGAGCGGTGATGCACAGTGAGCGGTGATGCACAGTGAGCGGTGATGCACAGTGAGCGGTGATGCACAGTGACCGGTGATGCACAGTGAGCGGTGATGCACAGTGAGCGGTGATGCACACTGAGGCGGTGCTGCACAGTGAGCGGTGATGCACAGTGAGGCGGTGCTGCACAGTGAGCGGTGATGCACAGTGAGCGGTGACGCACAGTGAGGCGGTGCTGCACAGTGAGCGGTGATGCACAGTGAGCGGTGACGCACAGTGAGCGGTGATGCACAGTGAGCGGTGATGCACAGTGAGCGGTGATGCACAGTGACCGGTGATGCACAGTGAGCGGTGATGCACAGTGAGCGGTGATGCACACTGAGGCGGTGCTGCACAGTGAGCGGTGATGCACAGTGAGGCGGTGCTGCACAGTGAGCGGTGATGCACAGTGAGCGGTGACGCACAGTGAGGCGGTGCTGCACAGTGAGCGGTGAAGCACAGTGAGCGGTGCTGCACAGTGAGCGGTGCTGCACAGTGACGCGGCGATGCACAGTGAGGCGGTGATGCACAGTGAGGCGATGCTGCACAGTGAGCGGTGATGCACAGTGAGGCGGTGATGCACAGTGAGCGGTGATGCACAGTGAGCAGTGATGCACAGTGAGGCGGTGATGCACAGTGAGCGGTGATGCACAGTGAGCGGTGATGCACAGTGAGCGGTGATGCACAGTGAGGCGGTGCTGCACAGTGAGGCGGTGATGCACAGTGAGGCGGTGCTGCACAGTGAGCGGTGCTGCACAGTGAGCGGTGATGCACAGTGAGGCGGTGCTGCACAGTGAGGCGGTGATGCACAGTGAGGCGGTGATGCACAGTGAGCGGTGATGCACAGTGAGCGGTGATGCACAGTGAGGCGGTGATGCACAGTGAGCGGTGATGCACAGTGAGCGGTGATGCACAGTGAGGCGGTGCTGCACAGTGAGGCGGTGCTGCACAGTGAGGTGGTGATGCACAGTGAGGCGGTGATGCACAGTGAGCGGTGCTGCACAGTGAGGCGGTGATGCACAGTGAGGTGGTGATGCACAGTGAGGCGGTGCTGCACAGTGAGGCGGTGATGCACAGTGAGCAGTGATGCACAGTGAGGCGGTGCTGCACAGTGAGGTGGTGATGCACAGTGAGGCGGTGCTGCACAGTGAGACGGTGATGCACAGTGAGGTGGTGATGCACAGTGAGCGGTGATGCACAGTGAGGCGGTGCTGCACAGTGAGCGGTGATGCACAGTGAGGCGGTGATGCACAGTGAGCGGTGATGCACAGTGAGCGGTGCTGCACAGTGAGCGGTGATGCACAGTGAGGCGGTGCTGCACAGTGATGTGGTCCTGCACAGTGAGGCGGTGATGCACAGTGAGCGGTGCTGCACAGTGAGGCGGTGCTGCACAGTGAGCGGTGATGCACAGTGAGGCGGTGCTGCACAGTGAGCGGTGATGCACAGTGAGCGGTGATGCACAGTGAGGCGGTGATGCACAGTGAGGCGGTGATGCACAGTGAGCGGTGATGCACAGTGAGCGGTGATGCACAGTGAGGTGGTGCTGCACAATGAGGCGGAGATGCACCGTGAGGCGGTGATGCACAGTGAGCGGTGCTGCACAGTGAGCGGTGATGCACAGTGAGCGGTGATGCACAGTGAGGCGGTGCTGCACAGTGAGGCGGTGATGCACAGTGAGGCGGTGCTGCACAGTGAGGCGGTGCTGCACAGTGAGGCGGTGATGCACAGTGAGCGGTGACGCACAGTGAGACGGTGATGCACAATGAGGCGGTGATGCACAGTGAGGCGGTGCTGCACGGTGAGCGGTGATGCACAGTGAGGCGGTGATGCACAGTGAGGCGGTGCTGCACAGTGAGGCGGTGATGCACAGTGAGCGGTGATGCACAGTGAGCGGTGATGCACAGTGAGCGGTGATGCACAGTGAGGCGGTGCTGCACAGTGAGGCGGTGATGCACAGTGAGCGCTGATGCACAGTGAGCGGTGATGCACAGTGAGCGGTGATGCACAGTGAGCGGTGATGCACAGTGAGGCGGTGATGCACAGTGAGCGGTGATGCACAGTGAGGCGGTGCTGCACAGTGAGACGGCGCTGCACAGTGAGCGGTGATGCACAGTGAGCGGTGATGCACAGTGAGGCGGTGATGCACAGTGAGGCGGTGCTGCACAGTGAGGCGGTGCTGCACAGTGAGGCGGTGATGCACAGTGAGGCGGTGCTGCACAGTGAGCGGTGATGCACAGTGAGGCGGTGATGCACAGTGAGCGGTGCTGCACAGTGAGCGGTGATGCACAGTGAGCGGTGCTGCACAGTGAGGCGGTGATGCACAGTGAGCGGTGACGCACAGTGAGGCGGTGATGCACAATGAGGCGGTGATGCACAGTGAGGCGGTGCTGCACGGTGAGCGGTGATGCACAGTGAGGCGGTGATGCACAGTGAGCGGTGATGCACAGTGAGGCGGTGCTGCACAGTGAGGCAGTGCTGCACAGTGAGCGGTGATGCACAGTGAGCGGTGATGCACAGTGAGGCGGTGCTGCACAGTGAGGCGGTGATGCACAGTGAGCGGTGATGCACAGTGAGCGGTGCTGCACAGTGAGGCGGTGATGCACAGTGAGGCGGTGATGCACAGTGAGCGGTGGTGCACAGTGAGCGGTGATGCACAGTGAGGCGGTGATGCACAGTGAGCGGTAATGCAAAGTGAGGCGGTGCTGCACTGTGAGGCGGTGCTGCACAGTGAGGCGGTGATGCACACTGAGGCGGTGATGCACACTGAGGCGGTGATGCACAGTGAGGCGGTGCTGCACAGTGAGCGGTGATGCACAGTGAGGCGGTGCAGCAGAGTGAGGCGGTGATGCACAGTGAGCGGTGATGCACAGTGAGGCGGTGATGCACAGTGAGGCGGTGCTGCACAGTGAGGCGGTGCTGCACAGTGAGCGGTGATGCACAGTGAGGCGGTGCTGCATAGTGAGCGGTGATGCACAGTGAGGCGGTGATGCACAGTGAGCGGTGCTGCACAGTGAGCAGTGCTGCACAGTGAGGCGGTGATGCACAGTGAGGCGGTGATGCACAGTGAGGGGGTGCTGCACAGTGAGCGGTGATGCACAGTGAGGCGGTGATGCACAGTGAGACGGTGATGCACAGTGAGCGGTGAAGCACAGTGAGGTGGTGATGCACAGTGAGCGGTGCTGCACAGTGAGGCGGTGATGCACAGTGAGGCGGTGCTGCACAGTGAGGCGGTGATGCACAGTGAGGCGGTGCTGCACAGTGAGGGGGTGCTGCACAGTGAGCGGTGATGCACAGTGAGGCGGTGATGCACAGTGAGGCGGTGATGCACAGTGAGGCGGTGCTGCACAGTGAGGCGGTGATGCACAGTGAGGCGGTGCTGCACAGTGAGCAGTGATGCACAGTGAGGCGGTGCTGCACAGTGAGGCGGTGCTGCACAGTGAGGCGGTGCTGCACAGTGGGGCGGTGCTGCACAGTGAGGCGGTGATGCACAGTGAGGCGGTGCTGCACAGTGAGGCGGTGCTGCACAGTGAGCGGTGAAGCACAGTGAGGCGGTGATGCACAGTGAGGCGGTGATGCACAGTGAGCGGTGCTGCAAAGTGAGGCGGTGCTGCACAGTGAGCGGTGATGCACAGTGAGGCGGTGATGCACAGTGAGGCGGTGATGCACAGTGAGCGGTGATGCACAGTGAGGCGGTGATGCACAGTGAGCGGTGATGCACAGTGAGGCGGTGCTGCACAGTGAGCGGTGATGCAGAGTGAGGCGGTGATGCACAGTGAGGCGGTGCTGCACAGTGAGCGGTGATGCACAGTGAGCGGTGATGCACAGTGAGCGGTGCTGCACAGTGAGCGGTGATGCACAGTGAGCGGTGATGCACAGTGAGGCGGTGCTGCACAGTGAGGCGGTGATGCACAGTGAGGCGGTGATGCACAGTGAGGCGGTGCTGCACAGTGAGGCGGTGATGCACAGTGAGGCGGTGATGCACTGTGAGGCGGTGCTGCACAGTGAGGCGGTGCTGCACAGTGAGGTGGTGATGCACAGTGAGGCGGTGATGTACAGTGAGGCGGTGATGCACTGTGAGCGGTGATGCACAGTGAGGCGGTGATGCACAGTGAGCGGTGATGTACAGTGAGCGGTGCTGCACAGTGAGCGGTGATGCACAGTGAGGCGGTGATGCACAGTGAGCGGTGATGCACAGTGAGCGGTGATGCACAGTGAGGAGTGATGCACAGTGAGGCGGTGATGCACAGTGAGGCGGTGCTGCACAGTGAGGCGGTGATGCACAGTGAGGCGGTGATGCACAGTGAGGCGGTGCTGCACAGTGAGGCGGTGATGCACAGTGAGGCGGTGATGCACAGTGAGGCGGTGATGTACAGTGAGCGGTGCTGCACAGTGAGGCGGTGATGCACAGTGAGGCGGTGATGCACAGTGAGGCGGTGCTGCACAGTGAGGCGGTGATGCACAGTGAGCGGTGATGCACAGTGAGCGGTGATGCACAGTGAGGAGTGATGCACAGTGAGGCGGTGATGCACAGTGAGGCGGTGCTGCACAGTGAGGCGGTGATGCACAGTGAGGCGGTGATGCACAGTGAGGCGGTGATGCACAGTGAGGCGGTGATGTACAGTGAGCGGTGCTGCACAGTGAGGCGGTGATGCACAGTGAGGCGGTGATGCACAGTGAGGCGGTGCTGCACAGTGAGGCGGTGATGCACAGTGAGGCGGTGCTGCACAGTGAGCGGTGATGCACAGTGAGGCGGTGATGCACAGTGAGCGGTGCTGCGCAGTGAGGCGGTGCTGCACAGTGAGGCGGTGCTGCACAGTGAGGCGGTGATGCACAGTGAGGCGGTGCTGCACAGTGAGGCGGTGATGCACAGTAAGCGGTGATGCACAGTGAGCGGTGATGCACAGTGAGCGGTGATGCACAGTGAGGAGTGATGCACAGTGAGGCGGTGCTGCACAGTGAGCGGTGATGCACAGTGAGTCGGTGCTGCACAGTGTGGCGGTGCTGCACAGTGAGGCGGTGATGCACAGTGAGGCGGTGATGCACAGTGAGGCGGTGCTGCACAGTGAGGCGGTGATGCACAGTGAGGCGGTGATGCACAGTAAGCGGTGATGCACAGTGAGCGGTGATGCACAGTGAGCGGTGATGCACAGTGAGCGGTGCTGCACAGTGAGGCGGTGACGCACAGTGAGGCGGTGCTGCACAGTGAGGCGGTGATGCACAGTGAGGCGGTGATGCACAGTGAGGCGGTGATGCACAGTGACCGGTGATGCACAGTGAGGCGGTGATGCACAGTGAGGCGGTGATGCACAGTGAGGCGGTGATGCACAGTGACCGGTGATGCACAGTGAGGCGGTGATGCACAGTGAGCGGTGATGCACAGTGAGGCGGTGATGCACAGTGAGCGGTGATGCACAGTGAGGCGGTGATGCACAGTGAGGCGGTGATGCACAGTGAGGCGGTGATGCACAGTGAGGCGGTGATGCACAGTAAGCGGTGATGCACAGTGAGCGGTGATGCACAGTGAGCGGTGATGCACAGTGAGCGGTGCTGCACAGTGAGGCGGTGATGCACAGTGAGGCGGTGATGCACAGTGAGGCGGTGATGCACAGTGAGGCGGTGATGCACAGTGAGGCGGTGCTGCACAGTGAGCGGTGATGCACAGTGAAGCGGTGATGCACAGTGAGGCGGTGATGCACAGTAAGCGGTGATGCACAGTGAGCGGTGATGCACAGTGAGCGGTGATGCACAGTGAGCGGTGCTGCACAGTGAGGCGGTGACGCACAGTGAGGCGGTGCTGCACAGTGAGGCGGTGATGCACAGTGAGGCGGTGATGCACAGTGAGGCGGTGATGCACAGTGACCGGTGATGCACAGTGAGGCGGTGATGCACAGTGAGGCGGTGATGCACAGTGAGGCGGTGATGCACAGTGACCGGTGATGCACAGTGAGGCGGTGATGCACAGTGAGCGGTGATGCACAGTGAGGCGGTGCTGCACAGTGAGCGGTGATGCAGAGTGAGGCGGTGATGCACAGTGAGGCGGTGCTGCACAGTGAGCGGTGATGCACAGTGAGCGGTGATGCACAGTGAGCGGTGCTGCACAGTGAGCGGTGATGCACAGTGAGCGGTGATGCACAGTGAGGCGGTGCTGCACAGTGAGGCGGTGATGCACAGTGAGGCGGTGATGCACAGTGAGGCGGTGCTGCACAGTGAGGCGGTGATGCACAGTGAGGCGGTGATGCACTGTGAGGCGGTGCTGCACAGTGAGGCGGTGCTGCACAGTGAGGTGGTGATGCACAGTGAGGCGGTGATGTACAGTGAGGCGGTGATGCACTGTGAGCGGTGATGCACAGTGAGGCGGTGATGCACAGTGAGCGGTGATGTACAGTGAGCGGTGCTGCACAGTGAGCGGTGATGCACAGTGAGGCGGTGATGCACAGTGAGCGGTGATGCACAGTGAGCGGTGATGCACAGTGAGGAGTGATGCACAGTGAGGCGGTGATGCACAGTGAGGCGGTGCTGCACAGTGAGGCGGTGATGCACAGTGAGGCGGTGATGCACAGTGAGGCGGTGCTGCACAGTGAGGCGGTGATGCACAGTGAGGCGGTGATGCACAGTGAGGCGGTGATGTACAGTGAGCGGTGCTGCACAGTGAGGCGGTGATGCACAGTGAGGCGGTGATGCACAGTGAGGCGGTGCTGCACAGTGAGGCGGTGATACACAGTGAGCGGTGATGCACAGTGAGCGGTGATGCACAGTGAGGAGTGATGCACAGTGAGGCGGTGATGCACAGTGAGGCGGTGCTGCACAGTGAGGCGGTGATGCACAGTGAGGCGGTGATGCACAGTGAGGCGGTGATGCACAGTGAGGCGGTGATGTACAGTGAGCGGTGCTGCACAGTGAGGCGGTGATGCACAGTGAGGCGGTGATGCACAGTGAGGCGGTGCTGCACAGTGAGGCGGTGATGCACAGTGAGGCGGTGCTGCACAGTGAGCGGTGATGCACAGTGAGGCGGTGATGCACAGTGAGCGGTGCTGCGCAGTGAGGCGGTGCTGCACAGTGAGGCGGTGCTGCACAGTGAGGCGGTGATGCACAGTGAGGCGGTGCTGCACAGTGAGGCGGTGATGCACAGTAAGCGGTGATGCACAGTGAGCGGTGATGCACAGTGAGCGGTGATGCACAGTGAGGAGTGATGCACAGTGAGGCGGTGCTGCACAGTGAGCGGTGATGCACAGTGAGTCGGTGCTGCACAGTGTGGCGGTGCTGCACAGTGAGGCGGTGATGCACAGTGAGGCGGTGATGCACAGTGAGGCGGTGCTGCACAGTGAGGCGGTGATGCACAGTGAGGCGGTGATGCACAGTAAGCGGTGATGCACAGTGAGCGGTGATGCACAGTGAGCGGTGATGCACAGTGAGCGGTGCTGCACAGTGAGGCGGTGACGCACAGTGAGGCGGTGCTGCACAGTGAGGCGGTGATGCACAGTGAGGCGGTGATGCACAGTGAGGCGGTGATGCACAGTGACCGGTGATGCACAGTGAGGCGGTGATGCACAGTGAGGCGGTGATGCACAGTGAGGCGGTGATGCACAGTGACCGGTGATGCACAGTGAGGCGGTGATGCACAGTGAGCGGTGATGCACAGTGAGGCGGTGATGCACAGTGAGCGGTGATGCACAGTGAGGCGGTGATGCACAGTGAGGCGGTGATGCACAGTGAGGCGGTGATGCACAGTAAGCGGTGATGCACAGTGAGCGGTGATGCACAGTGAGCGGTGATGCACAGTGAGCGGTGCTGCACAGTGAGGCGGTGATGCACAGTGAGGCGGTGATGCACAGTGAGGCGGTGATGCACAGTGAGGCGGTGATGCACAGTGAGGCGGTGCTGCACAGTGAGCGGTGATGCACAGTGAAGCGGTGATGCACAGTGAGGCGGTGATGCACAGTAAGCGGTGATGCACAGTGAGCGGTGATGCACAGTGAGCGGTGATGCACAGTGAGCGGTGCTGCACAGTGAGGCGGTGACGCACAGTGAGGCGGTGCTGCACAGTGAGGCGGTGATGCACAGTGAGGCGGTGATGCACAGTGAGGCGGTGATGCACAGTGACCGGTGATGCACAGTGAGGCGGTGATGCACAGTGAGGCGGTGATGCACAGTGAGGCGGTGATGCACAGTGACCGGTGATGCACAGTGAGGCGGTGATGCACAGTGAGGCGGTGATGCACAGTGAGGCGGTGATGCACAGTGAGGCGGTGATGCACAGTGAGCGGTGATGCACAGTGAGGCGGTGATGCACAGTGAGGCGGTGATGCACAGTGAGGCGGTGATGCACCGTGAGCGGTGCTGTACAGTGAGCGGTGATGCATAGTGAGGCGGTGATGCACAGTGAGGCGGTGATGCACAGTGAGGCGGTGATGCACAGTGAGGCGGTGATGCACAGTGAGGCGGTGCTGCACAGTGAGGCGGTGATGCACAGTGAGGCGGTGATGCACAGTGAGGCGGTGATGTCTTCTGGAGGAAGTGGTTAACGAGGACCCGCCTGCGATCCGGGTGAATGTTAGATATCTCATGGCATTTTTTTTTTAGATGTGCAAGGAGCCTAACCCCCGTGTCCTGGCCCAAATTGATCCCTCAGGCACTGTCAATTCATAAAATCTTGTCATTATCTCATTGCTTTCTGTGCATAGTTTGGATCTTGTGTTTTCTATTACAACAGTGACTACCAAAGGTACTGTGGGCACTGTCAGGTGCTTTGGAATTTTCCAAGGTTGTGAAAGGCGCTATAGGAATGTAAATCAATTTAAAATCTGAACTAAGGGACTTTGAGATAAGTAAGTCACTCGGCGTCTGCTGCTTTAGTGAATCCTCACTTGTCTATTGTAACCAAACCCTGGGGTATCCTCAGTCGTACACTCAATCTAACATTCCGTAAGATTGAGTTGCCAACTTATGATTAGCTCAATTTCCTGAGTTCAATTGCAGTGTAAATCGCTCTCTCATACAGTAACCGTTTTTCTAACAGGGCTTCACTGACTTCCGTGTATCTCGGTCCTCAAATAATACTTTAGATTTTAATCAGATTTATGTTCCATATTGCACTGATAGAGTCGTTCAATCATCTATTACTATCTTAGAATCATGCACTCCTGCAACTTGTGTCACTGAACTGTTACAGGCTCCACTGGCGACTAGGAAGGCAGAAACAAATTCAATTGTGTCTTTCCATAATGTAGGAAACGTGGCAGCCAATTTACACACAGCAAGATCCCTCAGTCAACTCCAGTCAGGCTGTTTATGGCATAGATATTGGGCAGGACACTGGAGAGAACTCTTGCCCTTCTGTGAAATAGTGGACAAGGGGGGGGTGGGGGGGATTCTCTGTCCCCCTGCACCGGTTTTCTGGTGTGGCCAATGTGGGCACTCCCACACCGTCAGGAAATCCGCAGGCGTGAGTGCGATGCCGTGAAGCGGAGGATCCCGCGGACGGAGAATAGCTCCGTGCGGCACTCCCTCAGTACTGACCCTCTGACAGTGCGGCACTCCCTCAGTACTGACCCTCTGACAGTGCGGCACTCCCTCAGTACTGACCCTCTGACAGTGCGGCACTCCCTCAGTACTGACCCTCTGACAGTGCGGCACTCCCTCAGTACTGACCCTCTGACAGTGCGGCACTCCCTCAGTACTGACCCTCTGACAGAGCGGCACTCCCTCAGTACTGACCCTCTGACAGTGCGGCACTCCCTCAGTACTGACCCTCTGACAGTGCAGCACTCCCTCAGTACTGACCCTCTGACAGTGCAGCACTCCCTCAGTTCTGACCCTCTGACAGTGCGGCACTCCCTCAGTACTGATCCTCTGACAGTGCAGCACTCCCTCAGTACTGATCCTCTGACAGTGCAGCACTCCCTCAGTACTGACCCTCTGACAGTGCAACAATCCTTCAGTACTGACCCTCTGACAGTGCAGCACTCCCTCAGTACTGACCCACTGACAGTGCGGCACTCCCTCAGTACTGACCCTCTGACAGTGCGGCACACCCTCAGTAGTGACTCTCTGACAGTACAGCACTTCCTCAGTACTGACCCCCTGACAGTGCAGCACTCCCTCAGTACTGACCATCTGACAGTACAGTACTCCCTCAGTACTGACCCTCTGACAGTGCGGCACTCCCTCAGTACTGACCCTCTGACAGTGCAGCAATCCCTCAGTACTGACCCTCTGACAGTGCGGCACTCCCTCAGTAGTGACTCTCTGACAGTGCAGCACTCCCTCAGTACTGACCCTCTGACAGTGCAGCTCTCCCTCAGTACTGACCCTCTGACAGTGCAGCACTCCCTCAGTACTGACCCTCTGACAGTGCAGCACTCCCTCAGTACTGACCCTCTGACATTGCAGCAATCCCTCAGTACTGACCCTCTGACAGTGCGGCACTCCCTCAGTACTGACCCTCTGACAGTGCAGCAATCCCTCAGTACTGACCCTCTGACAGTGGAGCACTCCCTCAGTACTGACCCTCTGACAGTGCAGCACTCCCTCAGTACTGACCCTCTGACAGTGCAGCAATCCCTCAGTACTGACCCTCTGACAGTGCAGCACTCCCTCAGTACTGACCCTCTGACAGTGCAGCACTCCCTCAGTACTGACCCTCTGACAGTGCAGCACTCCCTCAGTACTGACCCTCTGACAGTGCGGCACTCCCTCAGTACTGACCCTCTGACAGTGCGGCACTCCCTCAGTACTGACCCTCTGACAGTGCAGCACTCCCTCAGTACTGACCCTCTGACAGTGCGGCACTCCCTCAGTACTGACCCTCTGACAGTGCGGCGCTCCCTCAGTACTGACCCTCTGACAGTGCGGCACTCCCTCAGTACTGACCCTCTGACAGTGCAGCAATCCCTCAGTACTGACCCTCTGACAGTGCGGCACTCCCTCAGTAGTGACTCTCTGACAGTGCAGCACTCCCTCAGTACTGACCCTCTGACAGTGCAGCACTCCCTCAGTACTGACCCTCTGACAGTACAGCACTCCCTCAGCACTGACCCTCTGAAATTGCAGCAATCCCTCAGTACTGACCCTCTGACAGTGCGGCGCTCCCTCAGTACTGACCCTCTGACAGTGCAGCACTCCCTCAGTACTGACCCTCTGACAGTGCAGCAATCCCTCAGTACTGACCCTCTGACAGTGCAGCACTCCCTCAGTACTGACCCTCTGACAGTGCGGCACTCCCTCAGTACTGACCCTCTGACAGTGCGGCACTCCCTCAGTACTGACCCTCTGACAGTGCAGCAATCCCTCAGTACTGACCCACTGACAGTGCGGCACTCCCTCAGTACTGACCCTCTGACAGTGCAACAAACAAAGAACAAAGAAATGTACAGCACAGGAACAGGCCCTTCGGCCCTCCAAGCCCGTGCCGACCATGCTGCCCGACTAAACTACAATCTTCTACACTTCCTGGGTCCATATCCTTCTATTCCCATCCTATTCATATATTTGTCAAGATGCCCCTTAAATGTCCCTATCGTCCCTGCTTCCACTACCTCCTCCGGTAGCGAGTTCCAGGTACCCACTACCCTCTGCGTAAAAAACTTGCCTCGTACATCTACTCTAAACCTTGCCCTTCTCACCTTAAACCTATGCCCCCTAGTAATTGACCCCTCTACCCTGGGGAAAAGCCTCTGACTATCCACTCTGTCTATGCCCCTCATAATTTTGTATACCTCTATCAGGTCTCCCCTCAACCTCCTTCGTTCCAGTGAGAACAAACCGAGTTTATTCAACCGCTCCTCATAGCTAATGCCCTCCATACCAGGCAACATTCTGGTAAATCTCTTCTGCACCCTCTCTAAAGCCTCCACATCCTTCTGGTAGTGTGGCGACCAGAATTGAACACTATACTCCAAGTGTGGCCTAACTAAGTTTCTATACAGCTGCAACATGACTTGCCAATTCTTATACGCAATGCCCCGGCCAATGAAGGCAAGCATGCCGTATGCCTTCTTGACTACCTTCTCCACCTGTGTTGCCCCTTTCAATGACCTGTGGACCTGTACTCCTAGGTCTCTTTGACTTTCAATACTCTTGAGGGTTCTACCATTCACTGTATATTCCCTACCTGCATTAGACCTTCCAAAGCGGCACTCCCTCAGTAGTGACTCTCTGACAGTACAGCACTTCCTCAGTACTGACCCTCTGACAGTGCAGCACTCCCTCAGTACTGACCCTCTGACAGTGCAGCACTCCCTCAGTACTGACCCTCTGACAGTGCAGCACTCCCTCAGTACTGACCCACTGACAGTGCAGCACTCCCTCAGTACTGATCCTCTGACAGTGCAGCACTCCCTCAGTACTGACCCTCTGACAGTGCAACAATCCTTCAGTACTGACCCTCTGACAGTGCAGCACTCCCTCAGTACTGACCCACTGACAGTGCGGCACTCCCTCAGTACTGACCCTCTGACAGTGCGGCACACCCTCAGTAGTGACTCTCTGACAGTACAGCACTTCCTCAGTACTGACCCCCTGACAGTGCAGCACTCCCTCAGTACTGACCATCTGACAGTACAGCACTCCCTCAGTACTGACCCTCTGACAGTGCAACAATCCTTCAGTACTGACCCTCTGACAGTGCAGCACTCCCTCAGTACTGACCCACTGACAGTGCGGCACTCCCTCAGTACTGACCCTCTGACAGTGCAGCACTCCATCAGTACTGACCCTCTGACAGTACAGCACTCCCTCAGTACTGACCCTCTGACAGTGCAACACTCCCTCAGTACTGACTCTCTGACAGTGCAACACTCCCTCAGTACTGGCCCTCTGACAGTGCGGCACTCCCTCAGTACTGACCCTCTGACAGTACAGCACTCCCTCAGTACTGACCCTGTGACAGTGCGGCACTCCCTCAGTACTGACCCCAGGGTAGAGGGGTCAATTACTAGGGGGCATAGGTTTAAGGTGAGAGGGGCAAAGTTTAGAGTAGATGTACGAGGCAAGTTTTTTACGCAGAGGGTAGTGGGTGCCTGGAACTCACTACCGGAGGAGGTAGTGGAGGCAGGGACGATAGGGACATTTAAGGGGCATCTTGACAAATATATGAATAGGATGGGAATAGAAGGATACGGACCCAGGAAGTGTAGAAGATTGTAGTTTAGTCGGGCAGTATGGTCGGCACGGGCTTGGAGGGCCGAAGGGCCTGTTCCTGTGCTGTACATTTCTTTGTTCTTTGTTCTTTGACCCTCTGACAGTGCGGCACTCCCTCAGTAGTGACTCTCTGACAGTACAGCACTTCCTCAGTACTGACCCTCTGACAGTGCAGCACTCCCTCAGTACTGACCCTCTGACAGTGCAGCACTCCCTCAGTACTGACCCTCTGACAGTGCAGCACTCCCTCAGTACCGATCCTCTGACAGTGCAGCACTCCCTCAGTACTGACCCTCTGACAGTGCAACAATCCTTCAGTACTGACCCTCTGACAGTGCAGCACTCCCTCAGTACTGACCCACTGACAGTGCGGCACTCCCTCAGTACTGACCCTCTGACAGTGCAGCACTCCCTCAGCACTGACCCTCTGACAGTGCAGCACTCCCCCAGTACTGACCCTCTGACAGTGCGGCACTCCCTCAGTACTGACCCTCTGACAGTGCGGCACTCCCTCAGTACTGACCCTCTGACAGTGCGGCACTCCCTCAGGACTGGAACTGTGAGTGTCAGCCAAGGATAAGTCTCTGTAGTGAGGCCCAGAAGTATGAATTGTAAATCCGATAAGGAGGCCATTCTGCCCATCACGCCTGTGCCAGCCCTTTGAACATGGTATCCAATGAGACACTTCTCCTGCTCTCGACCATACTGCCCTTCACCGGTTTATTTTCCTTGCCTTTGTAAATATATGGTTCATTAATCATTTTCACAGGGACGCTGTTTGTTAAAGTTACTAAGTTAAACTAATGTTGGCCAGATGATTAATGTACTCAGAAAGATTATGCCTGGTCTGTTGTTGGCGTATGCAATACTTTGGTGATTGGTCCGAGTGAGTGCGCAGGGAGTTTTGGCTGGAAGTGAAGACTTCAGTAGTGCTTGGGTAGATCCCAGATGGACAAACAAGTTGGAGTTGCTGATCAAACACGTCCAAGGGCTCCACTTGCCTCAGTCATGAATGAAAGGCTCGCAAAATGTCAGGTCAACATTAAAGCTCACATCTAAATAAACTGAAGTCAGAGTTATTTAATAAATATGAGAAAATCTGCAGAGGGTATTATCGCCGCTGGGAAGTTGTTAGCGATATTTTCCTCCTGTTGCCAAAATTAAATTTTAAAAGGGAAACAAAGCACAAGGTGTTGCTCCAATGGACGTGGGACATGTTGGAAATACTCAGCACATCTGGGAACATTGTAGAAACAGAAATAGTGTTTACATTTCGGGTTGATGATTGTATTGTTGCTTGTTTCAAAAAATGTTCCCTTCAATGGGGAATAATTTTCATTTGTTTTATAGAATCCTAGAATCCCTACAGTGCAGAAGGAGACCATTCGGCCCGTCGAGTCTGCACCGACCTTCTGAAACAGCACCCTGCCTAGTCCCACTCGCCCACCCAAACCCCGTAACCCCACCCAACCTTTGGAGATTGAGAGCGGGATTCTGTGATCCTGAGGCCAAGTGTTGACGCCGTCTGAAACGGCGTTGCGTTTCTCGACAGCGTCAACACGGCCTCAGGATCAGCAATTCTGGCCCCTGCAGGGGGCCCGCACGGCGATGGAGCGGTTCACGCCGCTCCAGCTGCCGATCCCGGTGTCAACTGGGCGCCACGGTGTCTGCACGTGCGCAGTGGCTTCCTTCAACGCGCCGGCCCCGACGCAACATGGCGCAGGTCTACAGGGGCTGGCACGGAAGATCGGTGGGCCCCGATCGCGGGCCAGGCCACATCAGAGGCTCCCCCGGGGTCGGGACCCCCCCCCCCCCCGCCCCCCCCCCACGGGTCACCCCCCCAATCCTTCCACGCCGAGTTCCCACTGGCTGAGAGCAGGTGGGGACGGCACCGGAGGGAACCCCGCTTTTTTACGACGGCCGCTCGGCCCATCCACCGTGCCAACCACGCCGGCGCCATTCCGCTCTGCGGAGAATCACGTGCCGGCTTCGGGGTGGCAGGGCGCGATTCGCAGGGTTTCTCCGGACCTTCCCAGGGCTGAGAGAATTCCGCCCTAAGGGTCAATTTATCGCGGCCGATCCACCTAACCTGTACGTCTTTGGACTGTGGGAGGAAACCGGAGCACCCGGAGGAAACCCACGCAAGACACGGGGAGAACGTGCAGACTCCGCACAGACACCCAAGGCCAGAATTGAACCCAGGTCCCCAGCGCTGGGAATCGAGGAGATGTAACATGGCAGCAAAATCACTTTAAAGCCAACACATACCCCACATCACAGCTGATTAATACCTGGTGGACTGCCCTGATTATCTAGCGCAATCCCAATGTAGTAATCAGCCTAATCGCACTGAGTGACCTGCCGAGTAAATAATCATCATGGAGATACCCCACCTCACGTCACTTTTACACACAGAAGACCAAGGGCAGCAGGTGCACTGGACAACACAACACTTCCAAGCTGCTCTACAAGAGCCTCACCATCCTGACTTGGAGCGATTTCGCCGTTCCTTCATCACCACTGGGTCACAATCCTGGAATTACCTCCCTAACAGCAATGTGGGTGTACATACACCACACAGACTGCACCTGTTCAAGAAGCAGAGAATTACAGAATTATTACAGCGCAGAAGGAGGCCATTCAGCCCCTCGTGTCTGCACCAGCTCTCCAAACGAGCAACTCACTGAGTGCTATTCCCTTGCCTCCTCCCCGTTATCCTATTTCGATAACAATCCATTTACCTTTGGAATGCCTCAACTGAACTTGCCTCCGCCACACTTTCGGGCAGGGCATTCTGAAGCTTTACCACTTGCTGCATAACAAAAGTTTTCCTGGTTGACTGCTGGACCTAGTTTTGAAATCCCAGTGAAGACAAAAGAACGAAGATGGGGAATAGGCAAAAGGAAAGTGGGGGAAGGCTTGAGTGTTGACAGTGAACAGAAAAATGGTCACCCCTCAAAGGGCAAGAAAGAAATAAGGGCAGGGTTAAGTTGTATGTATGTAAATGCATGGAGTAAGTGAACAAAATTTGGGATCAGGAAGCAGAAATTGCTCTAAGGGGATATGACATAGTAGCATTGGGAGAAACATGCCTCAAGCCAGAACAGGACTGGATACGTAGCATACTGGGTTATAAGGGTTTCAGTAGGAACAGGGTGGGTACAAAGGGAGGAGGTGTAGCAATCTTGGTCAAAGATAATATCAGAGCTCTTGAACGAGATGCAGTTCCTGAATTTGAATCTACATGGTTGGAGATGAGAAACAGGAAGGGAGCGGTGACCTTCGTGGGCATTTATTCCAGACCTCCAAGTAGTGTGGAGGATGTACAAGGGAGCATTTGTAGGCTGATTATGGAAACCTGCAAGGCAAGTAGGGTTGTGATAGTTGGGGATTTCAATGATCCCAAGGTAGACTGGGAGAAGGGTAGAGTGTGGGGCATGGAACGGGAGCGATTCCAGCAGTGTGTGAAGGAGAACTTTCTGGAACAGTAGATTTCCAGTCCTACTAGGAAGGAAGCTGTGCTGGATCTAGTCCTAAGAAATGAGGCAGGGCAGGTGGAGACCATCAGAATGGGGGAGCCGTTGGGAAATAATGATCATAATATAATACGGAAATTGATAAAAATCAGTCATGAATTAAGATTGGAAAAGCGCAAATTTTAGGAGTCTAAAAGTTGAACTCGTGCAGGTTGATTGGAAACGCATTTTGATGGATAAAATAGTGGATGAAAAATGGGAGACTTTCAAAGGAGAGATGAGTAGGGTGCAAACTAGGTACATACTAATGAGAAATAAAAACGGAGTATCCAAAGCTAGAATACCCTGGATAACTAAGGGTATTGAGGAAAAAATAAGTAAGAAAAAAGAGGCAATGATACATGCAGGAAAAATAATAACAATAGAAATCAGGAAGAGTATTTCAAATGCAAGAGAGAGGCGAAGGCTGGAATAAGGAAGGGGAAGAGGAAGCATGAGGAAAGGATGGCAGGCTGTGCTAAAACAAATAGCAGCATTCTCTTCAAACATATCAATAGTAAAAGATTAGTAGGTGGAGGGAAGTGGGGCTGGTCAAGGTGAGGGATCTGTATTTGGAGGAAGGGTTCGCCAGTCCGGAGGAGCTAAGTGAGAGGGTAGAGCTTCCGAGGGGGAGTGAGTTCAGGTATCCGCAGGTTAGGGGCTTTGCGTGAAAGGTCTAGAGGGGGTTCCCTAGGTTGCCGAGATACACCCTGCTGGTGTGACTGCTGCTCCCAGATGTGGAAGGGGAGGGAAGAATTGGGGATATATACAAGTGGCTGGGGGAGCAGGGAGGTGAGCAGATAAGAACATAAGAACTCGGAGCAGGAGTAGGCCACTTGGCCCCTCGAGCCTGCTCCGCCATTCAATGAGATCATGGCTGATCTTTTGTGGACTCAGCTCCACTTTCCGGCCTGAAAACCATAACCCTTAATCCCTTTATTCTTCAAAAAACTATCTATCTTTATCTTAAAAACATTTAATGAAGGAGCCTCTACTGCTTCACTGGGCAAGGAATTCCACAGATTCACAACCCTTTGGGTGAAGAAGTTCCTCCTAAGCTTAGTCCTAAATCTACTTCCCCTTATTTTGAGGCTATGCCCCCTAGATTTGCTTTCACCCGCCAGTGGAAACAACCTGCCCGCATCTATCCTATCTATTCCCTTCATAATTTTATATATTTCTTTAAGATCCCCCCTCATCCTTCTAAATTCCAACGAGTACAGTCCCAGTCTACTCAACCTCTCCTCATAATCCAACCCCTTCAGCTCTGGGATTAACCTAGTGAATCTCCTCTGCACACCCTCCAGTGCCAGTACGTCCTTTCTCAAGTAAGGAGACCAAAACTGAACACAATACTCCAGGTGTGGCCTCACCTTATACAATTGCAGCATAAACTCTCTAGTCTTAAACTCCATCCCTCTAGCAATGAAGGACAAAATTCCATTCACCTTCTTAATCACCTGTTGCACCTGTAAACCAACTTTTTGTGTCTCATGCACTAGCACACCTAGGTCTCTCTGTACAGCAGCATGTTTTAATATTTTATCATTTAAATAATAATCTCTTTTGCTGTTATTCCTACCAAAATGGATAACCTCACATTTGTCAACATTGTATTCCATCTGCCAGACCCTAGCCCATTCACTTAGCCTATCCAAATCCCTCTGCAGACTTCCGGTATCCTCTGCACTTTTTGCTTTACCACTCATCTTAGTGTCGTCTGCAAACTTGGACACATTGCCCTTGGTCCCCAACTCCAAATCATCTATGTAAATTGTGAACAATTGTGGGCCCAACACTGATCCCTGAGGGACACCACTGATTGCCAACCAGAGAAACACCCATTAATCCCCACTCTTTGCTTTCTATTAATTGACCAATCCTCTATCCATGCTACTACTTTCCCCTTAATGCCATGCATCTTTATCTTATGCAGCAACCTTTTGTGTGGCACCTTGTCAAAAGCTTTCTGGAAATCCAGATATACCACATCCATTGGCTCCCTGTTATCTACCGCACTGGTAATGTCCTCAAGAAGTTCCACTAAATTAGTTAGACATGACCTGCCCTTTATGAACCCATGCTGCGTCTGCCCAATGGGACAATTTCCATCCAGATACCTCGCTATTTCTTCCTTGATGATCGATTCCAGCATCCTCCCTACTACCGAAGTTAAGCTCACTGGCCTATAATTACCAGCTTTCTGCCTACATCCTTTTTTAAACAGTGGTGTCACGTTTGCTAATTTCCAATCCGCCGGGACCACCCCAGAGTCGAGTGAATTTTGGGAAATTATCACTAGTGCATTTGCAATTTCCCTAGCCATCTCTTTTAGCACTCTGGGATGCATTCCATCAGGGCCAGGAGACTTGTCTACCTTTAGCCCCATTAGCTTGCCCATCACTACCTCCTTAGTGATAACAATCCTCTCAAGGTCCTCACCTGTCATAGCCTCATTTCTATCAGTCACTGGCATGTGATTTGTGTCTTCCACTGTGAAGACCGACCCAAAAAACCTGTTCAGTTCCTCAGCCATTTCCTCATCTCCCATTATTAAATCTCCCTTTTCATCCTCTAAAGGACCAATATTTATCTTAGCCACTCTTTTTTGTTTTATATATTTGTAGAAACTTTTACTATCTGTTTTTATATTCTGAGCAAGTTTACTCTCATAATCTATCTTACTCTTCTTTATAGCTTTTTTAGTAGCTTTCTGTTGCCCCCTAAAGATTTCCCAGTCCTCTAGTCTCCCACTGATCTTTGCTACTTTGTATGTTTTTTCATTCAATTTGATACTCTCCCTTATTTCCTTAGATATCCACGGTCGATTTTCCCTCTTTCTACCGTCCTTCCTTTTTGTTGGTATAAACCTTTGCTGAGCACTGTGAAAAATCGCTTGGAAGGTTCTCCACTGTTCCTCAACTGTTTCACCATAAAGTCTTTGCTCCCAGTCTACCTTAGCTAGTTCTTCTCTTATCCCATTGTAATCTCCTTTGATTAAGCACAAAACGCTAGTGTTTGATTTTACCTTCTCACCCTCCATCTGTATTTTAAATTCCACTATATTGTGATCGCTCCTTCCGAGAGGATCCCTAACTATGAGATCATGAATCAATCCTGTCTCATTATACAGGACCAGATCTAGGACCGCTTGTTCCCTCGTAGGTTCCGTTACATACTGTTCTATGAAACTATCGCGGATACATTCTATAAACTGCTCCTCAAGGCTGCCTTGACCGACCTGGTTAAACCAATCGACATGTAGATTAAAATCCCCCATGATAACTGCTGTACCATTTCTACATGCATCCGTTATTTCTTTGTTTATTGCCTGCCCCACCATAATGTTACTATTTGGTGGCCTTTAGACTACTCCTATCAGTGACTTTTTCGCCTTACTATTCCTGATTTCCACCCAAATGGATTCAACCTTATCCTCCAGAGCAGCGATGTCATCCCTTACTGTTGCCCAGATGTTATCCTTAATTAACAGAGCTACACCACCTCCCTTACCATCCACTCTGTCCTTCCGAATAGTTTGATACCCTTGGATATTTAACTCCCAGTCGTGACCATCCTTTAACCATGTTTCAGTAATGGCCACTAAATCATAGTCATTCACGATGATTTGCGCCATCAACTCATTTACCTTATTCCGAATACTACGAGCATTCAGGTAAAGTACACTTATGTTGGCTTTTTTACCTCTGTTTTGAATCTTAACACCTCGACCAGTAACCTCTCCTAAGTTATATTCCGTCTTACCTTTTCTCCTAATTTTCCTTGTCGTTGAACTCATATCTTCATGTAACAACCTGCCGTGGGTGAGAGGCTTGAAAATCGGAATCCTTGGCCCCTAACAAAGATATTTTGCACTTTTCCCCTCCCTTTATCCACACACAAGCACATCCCTGCTCATCCATCCTTTTCTTTTTCTTTATAAATTTAGTGTACCCAATTATTATTTTCCAATTAAGGGGCAATTTAGCGCGGCCAATCCACCTACCCTGCACATCTTTGGGTTGTGGGGGTGAGACCAATGCAGACACGGGGAGAATGTGCAAACTCCACACGGACAGTGACCCAGAGCCGGGATTGAACCTGGGACCTCGGCGCCGTGAGGCAGCAGTGCTAATCACTGCGCCACCGTGCTGCCCATCCATCCTTTTCATGTGGAAGACTGGACCTTGCGTTTCAGCAGAATATTCAACTCTGGAAGACATCACAAGTGAGTCTATTCCTGTCCTCACCCAAAAACCTCTACACACACCAACCATACACTTGCATATGGATACAGCTAAGTATACATACATGAACATGGTGATGTATGTAGATATCCACAGTCACAGACTCGCAAGCATACTTATACAATCACATAATATATTCTCACACATTCACACACATCTGCACACACAAATACGCATACATACAGACCACACACACATAAACACACTTGCGGTCACATACATTTGCTGACAATTTTGCATGCATACACATTCACCCACAAACACCCGCCCCGACCTCGATTTGGAGCCGACCCGGACCTCGGAGCACCAAACCCGGCCTAACTACCGATGTCAGCCCCCGGATCGCCTTGCCCAGTCCCCGGAGCTCCCGACCTGACCCCCGACGGCAAGACCCGGCCCAACGCGACCCCGAGAGACCCGCCCAGCGACCCGACCCGGAGAGGCCCGCCCAGCGACCCGACCTACCTGGTGATGGAAGAAAGAAAAATCCACGTGGAGGCTCGACCGGGCCTACTTCAAGATCCGACCCCAGGAGCGCCCAAGGAGGGAACAGACCACGGGACCCAGCCCAACCTGCCTCAGGAAGCCCCTGCCCATGACCCAGGACCCCCGAAATGGCAAAGACCCCGCGCGAGGACCCGAACGCGCTGCAAGGTATTCCCACGCCCGCAGAACGCCGGGACCCATCCGGATCGCAAACATGCCCCCCTAGCAACCCCTCTACCTCAACCAGTGCCCGGGACCCTGCCAGACGCGACCCCAGATACGTAAACAGCGCCCTGGTCCCCGCCAGATGCGACCACCTACCGTCCACAAGAGCTGACATCTGCCAACAGATCCCAGGATCATCCAGCAGCAGCCGCCGACCGGGGAAGCGAGGGAAACGCAGCGGTCTGCAGGTTAGACTGAAGCAATGCGGTTTCAAGACCCCTCTCCCCAGCAGACTCCTGGCAAACGTCCAAGTGATCGAAAACAAGCTGGATGAACTTAACGCCAGACTTACCTCTCAGAGGGAAGTAAGAGACTGCTGTGTGCTCTGTTTCACAGAGACATGGCTCACCCCCGCCTCACCAGACTGTGCCATACAACCTGAAGGCTTCTTAATTCACCGGGCGGACCGCACGGCATCATCAGGCAAAGCGAAGGGGGGAGGGGTTTGCCTCCTCATCAACCCCTCCTGGTGCTTGGATGTGGCGACTCTGGCGACCTACTGCTCCCCAGACCTGGAATACCTGACCGTGAAGTGCCGCCCATATTATCTTCCACGTGAGTTCACTTCAGCCATTATCACAGCGGTCTACATCCCACCCCAGGCAGTAGTGAGGAAGGTGCTGGACGAACAACTACGAAACAGAACACCCGGAGGCCTTGTTCATCGTGGCCGGAGACTTCAACAAGGCCAACCTCAAGAGTGTTCTGCCAAAATTCCACCAGCACATCTCCTGTCCCACCAGGGGCGACAACACTCTTGACCACTGCTACTCAAAAATCAAAGGCGCCTACCATTCCATCCCCCGACCGCACTTTGGGAAATCAGACCATAAGACGGTGCTCCTTCTCCCGGCATACAAGCAGAAACTCAAGCGGGAGAATCCAGCTAAGAAGGTTGTGCAGTGCTGGTCCGAGGAGACAGAAGAGCTCTTACGTGACTGCTTAGAGACAGTGGACTGGTCCATATTTAAGAACTCAGCGACCAACTCAAATGAGTATGCCACCACCGTCACAGACTTCATCAGCAAATGTGTGGACGACTGCGTGCCAAAGAAAGCAGTACATGCGTTCCCCAACCGGAAACCATGGCTCAATCGTGAGATTGACTCCCTACTGAAGGACAGATCTGAGGCGTTCAAGGCAGACGACCTTGACCTATACAAGAAATCCAGGTACGACCTCCGCAAAGCCATCAGGAATGCCAAGAGAGAATATCAAACCAAGTTAGAGTCACAGACAGACTCTCGGCGGTTGTGGCAAGGACTAAACAATATAACGGGCTACAAAGCGAAGCCAAACAGTATCTCTGGCAGCAGCGCACCCCTCCCCGATGAACTCAATGCATTCTATGCCCGGTTCGAGCAGGCAACCAACAATCCACTGGCGAGTGCCCCAGCAGCCCATAATTCACCCATACCCACCATCACAGCTTCCGAAGTCAGATTGGCCTTCCTGAAAGTGAACCCTCGGAAGGCGACGGGCCCAGGCGGGATCCCTGGTCGTGCACTCAGAGCCTGCGCGGACCAGCTGGCAGAGGTATTCATGGACATCTTTAACCTGTCCCTACTCCACTCCGAGGTCCCCACCTGCTTCAAGAAGACCACCATCATACCGGTACCAAAGAAGAACCAGGCAACGTGCCTCAATGACTACCGACCAGTGGTCCTGACTTCAGTCGTAATGAAGTGCTTCGAGAGGTTGATCATGAAGCGCATCACCTCCATACTCCCAGAATGCCTTGATCCACTGCAATTCGCATACCGCTGCAACCGGTCCACATCAGACACCATTTCCCTGGCCCTACACTCATCCCTAGAGCATCTCGAAAACAAGGACTCCTACATTAGACTCCTATTTATTGACTACAGCTCCGCCTTCAACAGCATAATCCCAGCCAAGCTCATATCAAAGCTCCAAAACCTAGGACTTGGCTCCCCACTCTGCAACTGGATTCTCGATTTTCTGACCAACAGACCACAATCAGTAAGAATGAACAACAACATCTCCTCCACAATAGACCTCAACACCGGGGCCCCGCAAGGCTGCGTACTTAGCCCCCTATTCTACTCCCTGTACACACACGACTGCGTGGCAAAACTTGGTTCCAACTCCATCTACAAGTTTGCTGACGATACGACCATAGTGGGCCGGATCTCGAATAACGATGAGTCAGAATACAGGAGGGAGATAGAGAACCTAGTGGAGTGGTGTAGCGACAACAATCTCTCCCTCAATGCCAGCAAAACTAAAGAGCTGGTCATTGACTTCAGGAAGCAAAGTACTGTACATACCCCTGTCAGCATCAACGGGGCCGAGGTGGAGATGAATAGCAGTTTCAAATTCCTAGGGGTGCACATCTCCAAAAATCTGTCCTGGTCCACCCACGTCGACGCTACCACCAAGAAAGCACAACAGCGCCTATACTTCCTCAGGAAACTAAGGAAATTCAGCATGTCCACATTGACTCTTACCAACTTTTACAGATGCACCATAGAAAGCATCCTATCAGGCTGCATCACAGCCTGGTATGGCAACTGCTCGGCCCAGGACCGCAAGAAACTTCAGAGAGTCGTGAACACCGCCCAGTCCATCACACAAACCTGCCTCCCATCCATTGACTCCATCTACACCTCCCGCTGCCTGGGGAAAGCGGGCAGTATAATCAAAGATCCCTCCCACCCGGCTTACTCACTCTTCCAACTTCTTCCATCGGGCAGGAGATACAGAAGTCTGAAAACACGCACGAACAGACTCAAAAACAGCTTCTTCCCCACTGTCACCAGACTCCTAAATGACCCTCTTATGGACTGATTTCATTAACACTACACCCTGTATGCTTCATCCGATGCCAGTGCTTATGTAGTTACATTGTATATGTTGTGTTGCCCTATTATGTATTTTCTTTTATTCCCTTTTCTTCTCATGTACTTAATGATCTGTTGAGCTGCTCGCAGAAAAATACTTTTCACTGTACCACGGTACACGTGACAATAAACAAATCCAATCCAATCCAATCCAACACACACCCACGCACATACACCCATACACTCATCCACTATCCATCCACATGCACAACCATGCACGCCCACACACACCCACATATACAAACACACACCCACATTTGAACTCCCACATACCCATAAATACCCACACCCACGTACACTCCCACAAACACCTACATACACACCCACATGCACCCATGTACCACACCCACCCACATACACACCCACACAAACCCATATACCCCCCACATACACACCTATATACACACCCACACAGCCATCCATATGTAGACAGACATACACACCCATACACCCACCCACCCACACACACAAACATATCCATTTACAGACTTAAACAACCTCACATACACACCTATGCACACCCACATTCACACCACCACACACGCATATATACAAATGCATACACACACCAACATACACACCTATATACATACCCATATATACACACACACTCATCCACACACACCCATACACACCCACCTACACACCCACATACACACCGTTATGCACACCTACATACACATCCACATTCACCCTCATACACACCCAAATACACCCACCCACCTACACACCCATATACACGCCTGCATACACACGCACATGCACACCCACATATCTCCCCATCTGCACACTTACATACACACCCACATACACACCATTATACACACCTACATACACACCCACATACACACCATTATACACACTTACATACACACCCACATACACACCCATATACACACCCACACACACACACACATATCTCTTCCATTGACAGACACTGGATAATAAACATATGTTTTTCTTTCTTCTAATCGCAGCAGACACAGAGACAAACTGGAATGACACAACTTTTCCTTGAATCAAAGATCTCTCACTTCAGTAACAATCTCTCCTACTGAGAGTTTAATTTTTTAACCTACTTTTTAAAAATCTTCCACTTTGAATTATCAATGGGAGGTTGGACCGGCTCAGCAATATTAAAACAGCAACTAACAAACCAGGATCTGTGGGTGCTTCTTACAGTTTAGAAAAACACAATTCTTTGCCAACCTCCCTGGAGGGGAGGTGGGGCAAGAGGTGAACCCAGTTGAGGTTTTTCTTCATTGTAAACTGTTACAGATAAGGCCAATGCCTCCTCCATTGTCCAAAGTATTTTTAATTATGCAGTAAAGCAGGGAAACACAGTGGTTATCATCATAGAATTACATGAGATTTACAGTAGAAAAAGCGGCCATTCAACCCAACTGGTCTGTGCTAGGTCCCTTTGACCCTCATCTTACCCAATCAGTAAATCCTTTTATTCCTTACTCCCAGAGGCATTTACGGCATTTTAAATGTTCTTGGAGATCAGTGTGACTGATTGTTTAAAATTGCATTTCATAGAATCATAGAATTTACAGTGCAGAAGAAGGCCATTCGGCCCATCGAGACTGCACCGGTCCTTGGAAAGAACACCCTAACTAAGCCCACACATCCACCCTATCCCTGTAACCTCACCTAAACATTTTGGACACTAAGGGCAATTTTTGCACGGCCAATCAGCCTAACCTGCACATGTTTGGACTGTGGGGGGAAACCGTAGCACCCGGAGGAAACCCACGCAGACACGGGGAGGAGATGCAGACTCTGCACAGACAGTGACCCAAGCCAGGAATCGAACCCGGGACCCTGGAGCTGTGAAGCAACTGTGCTGAAACATTGTTTATTGTGTATTGCTCAAGTAATCCAAATGGAGGAGCATTGCCCTTTTAAGACATTTAAAAAATTCCCTTTTAAGAATGTGGGACGCCCTTCTGGGAATAAATGACGTCTACGTGGACTGTGATTGACATCTGATTGCCAGGGATTGCCATTCTGTTTCTGATTTCTCTCAGTGTCTCATCTGTGCCTGGGAGCTGCCCCCAAGCTGCAGGTTCCTGCCTTTTTCTTTCCCTGTGACTGATTATTTCTCTGGTTGTGTTTGCGAAACTCCGTCACCCTGAAGTATCTAACCATCTTGCTGGGGGCAGGGATGCTTGCCTTTCTGGGTGCAATCATTTGCATCATTGCAAGCATCGCCCCGGGTTCCCCGGGAGCTGTCCCTGGTGCTGGAGATGAGGAGGCGGCTTTGTACGGCACGGCTGGCGGCGCTGGAGCTGTCCAGGGTGCTGGAGCTGTCCACGGTGCTGAAGGGGATCGCTCCCACCCAACCGCGGCTGGCAAAGCCTCTGCCACCTCCCACCTCGGCCAGGCACCCGCCTTGGGCTCTGCCCCAGACCTTGGCACCACCAGACGCTTCCTCTGCCTGCCCTTAGCCCAGGACTGCCCTTCCCCGTCGGTCAGGGAGGACCTGCTGCTGCTGAGGAGCACCGCAGCCCACCTCCACCAGATGGTCATTCAACAGGAGGAGCAGATCCTCCACGACCAGGAAACCATCAGAGAGCTGACGGGCAAGCTCAGCCGCTGTGAGAGCGGCCAAGAGCTGGGCTCTTTCCAAAACCACCCCGAGGAATACGTGTGGGACCTTGGGAGGAGCAGCCTGGAGGACGGGACTGGAGAGTCGGAGCAGACGGTGTTGCAGCTGGAGAATACCATACACTCCTTAAAGAACAGCATTGAAAACCTGGAGGTAAATCACATCTAACTCTGCACCCACATAATCCCGCAGCAACAGATTGTCACTGGGCAGGTTACCAATGTTGCAAAAAAAAAAAAAAAGTCTTTTCACAAACCAAAGGTGTTCCATTGCAGGAAGGTATAGATTCCACTACAGATTCTATATTCTTGATTGTTCTTCAAATATCCCTGGACTCCAAATAGTGGGGAATGGATCGAGGACCTGTTGGACCCACCCCGAGCTGGGACTGTTTGGCGTCAGGAGCCCTATTCTCTCAGTTGGTCCACCCAGCCTTTGAAAAATAAAACCATCTCTGGCACATTGGGGGTTTACAGGGGGAGGGACGCAATAATATTCACTGGTGACTTCCATTGATAACCTCCTCCTGCCTTTGCTCTCTGCATGTTGTCTGCCTCGAGCCATCTGTTCCATTCTGACCCTCCCCACCCCACTCCGCCCCCAGCCCAAAGCTGACTGCTCCCCATTAGAACGGCGATCTGCTTCTCAGCTTTGCAGAGGCGCAATTCAAACGCATAGGGACGGCCTGGGGCTCGATCTCGGGGGATTTGGCCGGCTGCCTTCAGGCTCTGGCACTATGCTTAACACCCCAGGTCCTGGAAAGGGAAATCATCAGGGACCTGCTGCCAATCATAGACCGTGATAGCACAGCAATGGGCCACTCGGCCCTGCGTGACTGCCCGAGCTCTGTCATACAGCTATGCACTTAGAGAGCCATTAACTTGATCTTGCCCCACACTCTTTCACACCGGCATTCATTATCTAGCTGCCCCCCCCCCCACCCCACTGGATGTATATGTGTGAGTGTCTTTAAGACAGAGATAGATAAGTTCTTGATTAATAAGGGGATCAGGGGTTATGGGGAGAAGGCAGGAGAATGGGGATGAGAAAATATCAGCCATGATTGAATGGTGGAGCAGACTCGATGGGCCGAGTGGCCTAATTCTGCTCCTTTGTCTTATGGCCTTAGGACAGGAGGGCTGACTGGAGTGAAGCCTCCCTCTCTGTTGCAATGACCTTTGACAATCATTCGGAATAGCAGCTGTTGCGTGAGAGTTGCCCCCCCACTCAGGTTTCTGAACTCTCAGCTTTCATCGCTGCTTTCTGGACATGAAGAGAGAATCATTTTTAATTAAGACGCCGCAGCGATATTTCCTAACGCCCCCCAAAACACCATCAGAATACTAAGCAGAACCGGTGCAGCCTGTGAAATATGTTTTACATTTCCAGTTGCGACAGTTCCACTTGTGCAGCAATTTATTGCTTCACTGGAAAGCTCGGTGCAAATGAAATGATAGCTCACAGTGATGGACTGAGAGTTCTGTCCGCCTCACTGATGCTGGGGAATATTGAATATCTTTCATCTGTCAGTACAAACACATTCTTCTTGGTGCCACTGATCCTCAGCTTCCGTGAGTCTTTTTTGATACTTGTACAAAAATAATTTTCATTGATAGAACAACATTACTGTAGTAATATGTCCCAAGGTGCTTCAGATTAAAAACTGAGCCAAAACAGGAGATAAGAGGGTGGCATGGTGGCGCAGTGGTTAGCACTGCTGGCTCATGGCGCCGAGGACCCAGGTTCTATCCTGACCCTGGGTCACTGTCTGTGTGGGGTTTGCACATTCTCCCTGTGTCTGCATGGGTCTCACCCCTACAATCCAAAAGATGCGCAGGGTACGTGGTTTGGCCAAGCTAAATTGCCCCTTAATTGGAGAAAATAAATTGGGTACTCTAAATTTATTTTTTTTAAAACAGGAGATATTCGGACATTTGGCCAAAAGATGTTGGTCTTGAGCAGGGATTCTGGGGTTTGTCTTGTGAAGAGAGCTTGAGCAGTTTAGGCCTATACCCTCTCGGGTTCAGAAGAATGAGTAGAGATCTATGAAATGAAATTAAAATCGCTTATTGTCACAAGTAGGCTTCAAATGAAGTTACTGTGAAAAGCCCCTAGTCGCTACATTCCGGCGCCTGTTTGGGGAGGCTGTTACAGGAATTGAACCGTGCTGCTGGTCTGCCTTGGTCTGCTTTCAAAGCCAGCGATTTAGCCCTGTGCTAAACAGCCCCTGTGTCACCATTGAGGCGTATAAGACGATAGGGGGATTGACAAAGTAGATGTAGAGAGGATGCTTCCTCTTGTGGGCATTCTAGAACAAGAGGTCATAGATTTCGGATAAGAGATGGCAGATTTCAAACAGAGATGAAGAGGAATTAATTCTCTCAAAGGGTCATGAATCTGTGGAATTCACATCCCAGCGTGCGGAGGATGCTGCGACATTGAGTAAATTTAAGGAGGAGATGGCCAGATTTTTAATTAGTAATGGGTTGAGGGGACTTCCGGTTGTGATCATGGAGTGAGTGGTCACATAAAGGGTTGTTCCTGCTTTAAGTCACAGAAAAGGGCTCTTTTCACACAGATCCAGGTGGAAATTTGATGAAAAGGTGTCGGTGAATGTTAGAGGAGTAGTTTACACCTGGAATGGTAGGTCTCCTGATCACCAGACCCGGCAGAAAACTGTGAGAAATTTGGCTGGAAAGTTGAAACAGTTTGGTGCTGCAACAACAGCCTCTTCCAGCATGCAGGCAGGGGAGGGGCAAGCTGGAAAGCCCCAGATACAGGAACCAATGACTTTTATCAAGGAGGCATTCCATAAACAGAGGAAAGAAATGCGTGAGGATCATGCAAAGGCCATTGCAGTAGCTGTGACACCCCTGAAGAGTACTTTGGAGCAGATGGAGAGGTGTTTGGAGGTGCAGGGGTCACAAATTTGGGAGATTAAAGGAGTGATTGTGGACCACAGTGATTGTGTGGTGGCTCTGGAGGTGGAGGTGGGGATCCTATGAGACCTTTGTAAGATGTTGAGGGCAGGAAAATACCTCGAGAAGACAGAACCTGCGAATAGTGGGCCTGCCTGAAGGAGTGGAAGGTGTGAGTGCAACGAGGTACGTCTCGAGGATGCTGGCGGGGCTGGTGGCAGAAGGGGTGCTGGATAAGGCGCCTGAAGTGGCCCGAGCGCATAAGTCTCTGAGGCAGAAGCCTAGAGCTGGGGAGCCGCCGCGGGCGGTGATCGTGAGGCTCCATAAATTTGTGGAGAAAGAGAAAATTCTACGGTGGGCCAGGCAGAGGCGTAGCTGTGACTGGGAGGGAAATAACGTCGGGATTTATCAGGACATCGGAGCCGAGTTGGCAAAGCGGCGGGCAGGTTTCGGCAAGGCCAAGGCTGTGCTGTACCGGCGGCAGATCAGGTTTGGGGGGATCTACCCGGCGAAATTATGGATAATGTTCGGAGGCCGGGAGTATTATTTTGAGACCCCAGAAGCGGCCGAAGACTTCATTAAGGAGCATAAACTGGGGGAGAACTGAGTGGACAATGCTTGGGAACCGGGGTGCTGGCACTATATAATGGTCGGGAGCATGTTTGAAGTGGGTGTAGGGATTGGGGCATTTTCACCTTTTTTGTAGGGGGTGGGGGGGGGGGGGGGTTCTGTTCAATGTTGAGATTGTAAGGACTTGTAGGAGTGAAAGGTTTATGTGGGGATGGATGTTCCCATCCCCCCTCCTGTTTTATGGGATTGTTTGTGTTTAACATCTGTTTGTTTGCTTTTGGCGAAGGCTACCTGGAGTTCAGGAGAAGTCCTTGTTTGGGTGGGGGAGGGTAAGGCCAGCAGGGAGCCTTCTTCTTTGAGCTGAGGAGTAGCAGGGGGAGAAGGAGGAGGAGGTCATTAGGATGTGCCTTTGGGCAGGGGCAGCCGCGCTAACAGGTTATGATTTGATTTGATTTATTATTGTCACGTATTAGCATACAGGGAAAAGTGTTGTTTCTTGCATGCTGTACAGACAACGCACACCATACACAGGGAAGGAAGGAGAGACTGCAGAATATAATGTTACAGTTATAGCAAGGTGTAGAGAAAAGATCAACTTAATACGAGGTAGGTCCATTCAAAAGTCTGATGGCAGTAGAGAAGAAACTGTCCTTGAGTCGGTTGGTACGTGAACTCAAACCTTTGTATCTTTTTCCTGATGGAAGAAGGTGGAAGGGAGAATGTCCGGGGTGCGTGGGGTCCTTAATTATGCTGGCTGCCTTTCTGAGGCAGCGGGAATTATAGACAGAGTCAATGGATGGGAGGCTGGTTTGTGTGATGGACTGGGCTACATTCATGACTTTTTATAGTTTCCTGCGGTCTTGGGCAGAGCAGGCTCCATACCAAGCTGTGATACAACCAGAAAGAATGCTTTCTCTGGTGCATCTGTAGAAGTCGGTGAGGGTCGTAGCTGACATGCCAAATTTCCTTAGTCTTCTGAGAAAGTAGTCGTTGGTGGGCTTTCTTAACTATAGTGTCGGCATGGGGGGACCAGGGCAGGCTGTTGGTGATCTGTACACCTAAAAACGTGAAGCTCTCGACCCTTTCTACTTCGTTCCCATTGATATTGACAGGGGCATGTTCTCCACTATGATTCCTGAAGTCGATGACAATCTCCTTTGTTTTGTTGACATTGAGGGAGAGATTATTGTTGTCGCACCAGTTCACCAGATTCTCTATCTCATTCCTGTACTCTGTCTCGTCATTGTTCGAAATCCGACCCACTACGGTGGTGTCATCAGCAAATTTGAAAATCGAATTGGAGGGGAATTTGGCCACACAGTCATAGGTGTATAAGGAGTATAGTAGGGGGCTGAGGACACAGCCTTGTGGGGCACCGGTGTTGAGGATGATTGTGGAGGAGGTGTTGTTGCCTATCTTTACTGATTGTGGCCTGTAGGTTAGAAAGTTCAGGATCCAGTCACAGAGGGAGGAGCCGAGGCCAAGGCCACGGAGTTTGGAGATGAGTTTCGTAGGAATGATGGTGTTGAAGGCTGAGCTGTAGTCGATAAATAGGAGTCTGACATAGGTGCCTTTGTTATCTAGGTGTTCCAGGGTAGAGTGCAGGGCCATGGAGATGGCGTCTGCTGTAGGCGAACTGTAGTGGATCAAGGCAATCCGGAGGCTGGATTTGATTCATGTCATGACTAAACTTTCGAAGCACTTCATGATGATGGATGTCAGAGCCACTGGACGATAGTCATTAAGGCACGATGCTTGACTTTGTTTTTGGTACAGGGATGATGGTTGTCTTCTTGAAGCAGATAGGGAACTCAGATTGTTGTAAAGCGAGGTTGAAGATGTCTGCGAATACCCCCGCCAGCTGATCCGCACAAGACCTGAGTGCTCGTCCGGGTACCCCATCCGGGCCAGTGGCTTTCCGAGGGTTGACCTTCGAGAAGGCTGCTCTGACGTCTGCAGTGATGATCTCAGATACAAGTTCATCCGTGGCTTCTGGGGTGGAGGGCTCGCTCTCGCTGACCTCTTGCTCAAAGCAGGCATAGAATGTGTTGAGCTCATCAGGGAGGGATGCGTTCAAGCCGATGATTTTACATGCCTTCATCTTGTAGCCCGTTATGTCTTGCAGACCTTGCCATAGACAACGGGGATCAGTGTGGCTAACCTGGGACTTGAGCTTGGTCCGGTACTGTCTTTTGGCATCTTTGATGGATTTCTTTAGTGAGGTGGTGGTGTCCATAGACGCGGAGAAAGCATTTGATTGGGTGGAGTGATGGTACTTGTTCGAAGTTTTGGGAAAGTTTGGGTTTGGGCCGAGATTTGTGGCATGGGTGCGGTTGCTGTATGTGGCGCCAAGAGCAAGGGTGAGGACAAATGATATGAGCTCACAAAGCTTTGACTTACACAGGGTTACGAGGCAGGGGTGCCCGCTGTCGCCGCTGCTGTTTGTGCTGGCCATAGAGCCATTGGCGATGGCTCTCAGGGGGTCGGCAGAGTGGCGGGGGATAAGGAGGGGATAGAGGGAGCATCGGGTGTCGCTCTATGCCGATGACCGCCTGCTGTATGTTTCGGATCCGTTGGAGAGTATGGGAAGGATTATGGGCCTGTTGGGGAGGTTTGGAGGGTTCTCGGGATACAAGCTGAATGTAGGGAAAAGCGAGGTATTCCCGCTGAATGAGCTGGCACTGCGGGCTAATTTAGGGGGGATGCCATTTACGGTAGCGAGGGATAGGTTTAGGTACTTGGGGATTCAGGAAGCGAGGGAATGGACGGGGCTCCATAAGTGGAACTTAACGAAGCTGGGGGAGGAGGCCTGGGAGGATCTTAAGAGGTGGGATGCACTGCACTTAACGTTGGCGGGGAGGGTCCAAGTGGTGAAAATGAATATTCTGCCGAGGTTCTTGTTTATCTTTCAGGCTCTCCCGATCTTTATACCAAAGGCCTTTTTTCGGAAAGTGGACACAATCATCTCGGACTTTGTATGGGCGGGGAATGTGCTGAGGGTGGGGAGGACCCTGCTACAGAGGCAGAGGCAGCAGGGGGGGTTGGCGTTGCCAAACTTGCTTCATTATTATTGGGTGGCGAATGTGGACAAGGTGCGGCGGTGGTGGGAAGGAGAAGGGGTAGAGTGGGTTAGGATGGAGGAGGAATCTTGTAAGGGGTCTAGTTTGAGGGCGATGGTGATGGCAGCATTGCCAATGGCTCCGAGTAGGTATTCAGGGAGCCCAGTGGTGCAGTCCACGGTGAAGATATGGAATCAGCTGAAGATTTTAGGGTGGAAGGGATGTCGGTGCTAACGCCGCTGTGCGAGAATCATGGGTTTGAGCCGGGGGATGGATAGTGTATACAGGAGGTGGAGGGAAGTGGGGCTGGTCAAAGTGAGGGATTTGTATTTGGAGGAAGGGTTCGCCAGTCTGGAGGAGCTCAGGGAGAGGGTAGAGCTGCCGAGGGGGAGTGAGTTCAGGTATCTACAGGTTAGGGACTTTGCACAAAAGGTCTGGAAGGGGTTCCCTAGATTGCCAGGATACACCCTGCTGGAGCAACTGCTGCTTCCGGATGTGGAAGGGGAGGGAGGAATTGGGGATATATATAAGTGGCTGGGGGAGCAGGGAGGCGAGCGGGTGGTGAAGATCATGGCGAAATGGGAAGCGGAGTTGGGAATGGAGATCAATTGTGGAGCATGGAGTGAGGCACTGCGAAGGGTAAACGGGCCCTCCTCATGTGCAAGGATGAGCCTGATACAGTTTAAGGTGGTGTACAAGGTGCATATGACTCGGGTGAGAATGAGTGGGTTCTTTCAGGGGGTAGCAGATGAGTGTGAGAGGTGTGGGCGGGGGCCAGCGAATCATGCGCACATGTCTTGGGGTTGTGAAAAATTGGGAAGATTCTGGGCGGGAGTGTTCGCGGTCTTAGCCAGGATAGTGGAGGAGGGAGTGGACCCGGACCCTTTGGTGGTGATATTTGGGGTTTCAGAGGAGCCGGAGCTGATGGAGAGGAGGAAGGCCGATGTCTTGGCCTTCGCCTCTCTGATTGCACGGCGGTGAATTTTGCTGGAGTGGCGGTCGGCATCGCCACCGGGGGTAGCAGCTTGGTTGGGTGACCTGTACGACTTCCTGTGGTTAGAGAAGATAAAGTATGAGTTAAGGGGCTCAGCAGGGGAGTTTGAGAAAAGCTGGGGGATGTTTGTGACCATGTTTGAGGAGCTGTTCGTCGCGGGGGCGGGGGGGGGGGGGGGGGGGCGGGGGGGGCGGGGGGGTTATGGAGAGCGGGGATGATGGGTTATGGAGAATGGGCAGGAAAGTGGAGTTGAGGCTGAGAGGAGATCAGCCATGATCGCATTGGATGGTGGAGTGGGATTTAGGGGCTAAATTGCCCACTCCCCCCCCTAGTTCTTATGTTGTTCTTAAAGTAGGAGGGAGCGGTTGAGATGTCGAGTGGGTTTAGGGAGGGAATTCCAAAGCTGAGGGCCTAGCTGGCTGAAGACAGAGCCTCAAATGAAGGGTTGAAAGGAATGTGCATAAGGTGCCACATATGGAGGAATACAGAGATTCTGGAGGGCTGTAGGGTTGAGGGAGATTACAGGCATTGGGAGGGTGTGAACACAGGAGCAATTTGAACACCAGGGCGATCGTTTTCAAAATACAGGGATCTGTACACTGGGAGCTACTATAGGACAGCAAGTTTTGAATGAATCTCAAGTTTACAGAGGATGGGAAATGGATGAGGCCAATCAGAAAAGCATTTGAATAGTTAAGCCTGGAGGTAACAAGAGCGTGTTTGAGAGGGTACAGCAGGAGATGGGCTGAGACAGGATAGAGGAAGGCAATAAAAATAGTGGTGGAGTATGCAAATCAGAGCTATATTTCTGAAATATATCAAACGGTGAGTAAAAACAATAAAAGCAGCAGTGTGGTATGTAAATCAGTAAATATTAATGGAAAAACAGCAGAGAAATATTTGTGTTTACTTTAGAAAATTGCAAACTGAGATTAGAATATTATTGATTTACAACACATTGCTCCACCCACACAAATTGTCATATTCACTGTTGGCAACAAGAAAGCTACTTTTGCATTTAGCCAGAATATGAAATGTTCAGATAAATGTGATTAATGTTGACCAGACGGACCCCATTTACAACCAGCACGCCATCAGGTTCATGACCGGTGTTCTGATGTTGCACCTTTCACTTGCAAGTGTGAACTCAAGGCACACCAATGTGGACAGTTCATTGATGGCATGACTGGTGTTCGACCACAGTTAACAGAAGATTAATAATCCACTGGACTGTATGTGTAATAAGTACTTGTTATGAGAGTGAAACCTTGTTACATATAGTCCACACTCAGAGCATTTCCGTGCTCCTGAGTTTTTAGCTCCTGTTTAGATTAATAAATTATTAGTATAGACGGGATAATTAAAAAAAAGACTTGCATTTTATAGTGCCTTTCATTGCCTCAAAATGTCCCAAAGTACTTTACAACCAATGAATCACCTTTGAAGTGTCGTCACTGTTGTCATAAGAACATAAGAACTAGGAGCAGGAGTAGGCTTTCTGGCCCCTCGAGCCTGCTCCACCATTCAATGAGATCATGGCTGATCTTTTGTGGACTCAGCTCCACTTTCCGGCCCGAACACCATAACCCTTAATCCCTTTATTCTTCAAAAAACGATCTATCTTTATCTTAAAAACATTTAATGAAGGAGCCTCAACTGCTTCACTGGGCAAGGAATTCCATAGATTCACAACCCTTTGGGTGAAGACGTTCCTCCTAAACTCAGTCCTTAATCTACTTCCCCTTATTTTGAGGCTATGCCCCCTAGTTCTGCTTTCACCCGCCAGTTTAAACAACCTGCCCACATCTATCCTATCTATTCCCATCATCATGTTGGAAATGCAGCAATCAGTTTGCATTCAGCAAGATCCCATAAACAGCAATGAGCAAACTGGCCACATGAGTCTTAAATGAGCCCAGTGTCCTGGCTGTAACGGACGTTCCTGCTAACCCAATTCCAGCATTTTATTTGCCCCATCCTGCAATGTGAAATAAACAAAGGAAAGAACAAAGAAAAGTACAGCACAGGAACAGGCCCTTCGGCCCTCCAAGCCCGTGCCGACCATATTGCCCGCCTAACCTAAAACGTTCTACACTTCCTGGGTCCGTATCCCTCTATTCCCATCCTATTCATGTATTTGTCAAGATGCCCCTTAAATGTCACTATCGTCCCTGCTTCCACCACCTCCTCCCACAACGTGTTCCAGGCACCCACTACCCTCTGTGTAAAAAACGTGCCTTGTACATCGCCTCTAAACTTTGCCCCTCGCACCTTAATTCTATTCCCCTAGTAATTGACTCTTCCACCCTGGGAAAAAGCTTCTGACTATCCACTTTGTTCATGCCTCTCATAGTTTTGTAGACCTCTATCAGTTTTCCTCTCAACCTCCGTTATTCCAGTGAGAACAAACTGAGTTAACCCAACCTCTCCTCCTAGCTAATGCCCTCCATTCCAGGCAACATCCTGGTAAACCTCTTCTGCACCCTCTCTAAAGCCTCCACATCATCTGGTAGTGTGGTGACCAGAATTGAACATTATATTCCAAGTGTGGCCTAACTAAGGTTCTATACAGCTGCAACATGACTTGCCAATTTTTATACTCAATGCCCCGACCGATGAAGGCAAGCATGCCGTATGCCTTCTTGACTACCTTCTCCACCTGCATTGACACTTTCAGTGACATGTGGACCTGTACACCAAGATCCCTCTTCCTGTCGATACTCTTCAGGGTTCTGCCATTTACTATATATTTCCCACTTGTATCAGACCTTCCAAAATGCATATCTCTGACAGTCCTCATCCCTATCCGCAATTCGCAACCTTTGTGTCGTCTGTAAATTTACTAATAGACCAGTTACATTTTACGCCAAATCATTTATATAAAGAACAAAGAAAAGTACAGCACAGGAACAGGCCCTTCGGCCCTCCAAGCCCGTGCCGACCATGCTGCCCGACTAAACTACAATCTTCTACACTTCCTGGGTCCATATCCCTCTATATATACTACAAATAGCAAAGGTCCTAGCACTGATCCCTGTGGAACACCACTAGTCACAGCCCTCCATTCATAAAAGCACCCTTCCACTGCTACCCTCTGTCTTCTATGTCCGAGCCAGTTCTAAATCCATCTTGCCGGCAATCATCTTCGTCAGTTCCTCGAAAAAGTCAATCAAGTTAGTGAGACATGACCTTCCCTTCACAAAACATTGCTGTCTCTCGCTAATACATCCACTTGCTTCCAAATGGGAATAAATCTTGCCTCAAAGAATCCTCTCCAATAATTTCCCTACCACTGACATAAGGCTCACTGGCCTGTAATTTCCCGGATTATCCTTGCTACCCTTCATAAATAAAGGAACAACATTAGCTATTCTCCAGTCCTCAGGGACCTCAGCTGTGGCCAGTGAGGATACAGAGATTTCTGTCAAGGTCCTAGCAATTTCTTCCATGCCTCCCACATTATTCTGGTGTAGATCACATCAGGCCCTGGGGATTTATCACCTTAATGTTTTTCAAGACGCCCAACACCTCCTCCTTTTTGATCTCAATGTGGTACTTCCCAACATTTGCTCTTGACCTTGTGTTGGGGTGTCGCAGAGTGACTGCCCGGGATTACTCTCCCTATCTCACTTTGTGTCTTAATCACCTCAGTGAGCTGCTCGTTGTCATCTCTTTCTGTGACGTATGAGTCCCAGTTTATTGAGTTGTTGGTGCATCACACTCCCCACTTACACCTAGTCAGTTTCCTGAGGTCCCTTTTCAGAGGACAACCCAATGAAAAGGCTTCCTTGTTTCATCAAACAGTTATTTCTCCTAAGCATCGCTCACAATCAGATCTCTTCTGAATCCCTTCCAAAGTCATGTCGCTCTCTTGAGAAGTGGAGAAAGTTAACCAAGGACTTGAGGGCGAGGTCAATGTTTTTTGCGAAGTTTTACCCTACGGCTGAGTGACTTGTATTTAGGTGAAAATGTATCATTTGATTGAACCAGGTCTGTTTAAAATTCTGCAGCAAATTCTTCTTTATCGTTGGAAACTTGGGTGTGGGTGGGAGGGTTGAGAGTGTGAGGGGGAAGCATTGATTCTGTCCCAGGCCTTCGGGGACAGCAATGAACTGTTCAGACACATCTCACGGTAGATACTGGACACCAGGCTCTCACGGCAGAGCCAAGGTCTGAGTTTGAAATTAGATTAAAGGTTAATAATTAAATTGCCTTACCTGGCCTCTTTCTTTTTCTGAAACTCTATATCAAATATATTACATACATTTTATTCTGTTGGTGTGACATAGCTAGATTCAGACTAACCACTTCAAAAAGTAACCTCAGATTGGATTTCAAGCATTGAAGATTATGAAGACTCGGAAATGTCGGATGGAGTCAGTACAGATAAGGTTGAATTGTAAAGGGGGGAGAGAAAGACTAGATTCTATTGTGGAGACTGAGAAAAATTAGAACTGACAGTTTGACTGTAACTTCATAACAAACGGAGAGAGAATGTCAGAGAGCAAAAAGCATTTTGAAACTTTGACATCCAACCTGCACAACATGAAGTTTATTCCCAGGATAGACCGGGATGGAAAGATCAGAATGAAGACTTTGCAGTCAGTTCAGGGCAGGATGCGACAAAGCTTCCATACAAACGTTTGGCAATAATAAGGCAGGAAAAGAACAATTGGTCCATCTCAGCTTCCCCGTCACAGCCTGTGGTTCTCTCAGGCTCCTGTGAGATACATTGACTGGTTTAGCATTGTCTGGTGTTGCAATAACAATGCTTGAGCAGGCTGTGGCCTGTGGAGTGTTAGCTCAGTGGGTAACACTCTCGCTTCTGAGTCAACAGGTTGATGAAAACCTGCTCCAGGCCCTGAGTGTATAATCCAGGCTGATGATCTCAGTGCCGGTTTTGAGGGAGTGCTGCACTGTCGGAGCTACTGTGTCTCATATGAGTTGTTGAACTATGTGCACCAGTGTAGGAGAGTATTCCTCAGCATTCATCTCTCAAACACTATCATTGAAAACAGATTTTACCTGGTCATTATCACACTGTTCCCTGTGGGATCTTGCTCTGCATCGATCGGCTGCCGCCTCACCTGCTTTTACAACAGTGACTATACTTGATTGGCTGTGGTACACGCCGAGGCTTCCTGATGTTGTGAAAGGTGCTTTGGAAATGCAAATTTCCCCTCTGTCGAAAGGGCCACAAAGTCTATCTTTAAGGACCGGTTTTAACCTCTGGACATTTCACTGCCTTGCCAACTCCTCCCATGGTCTCAGAGAGAGAGGGTGGGTAACGCGAAGCTCAGAATATCTAGGCAAGTGTCTGACCTTTGTTTTCCTGTTGTGACATGTAGTGTGTGACAGGCCCGTTGCAATTGGCCAACGGATCAATAGACAACCCAGTGGGATAATTTCTCCTTTAAGATAAATTAATAACAGAAACTATTTAAAGTTGTGCCAAAAGTATTGAATTGAATTGGCTCCAATCTTGCCCGTTGATGCTTCTTATTGGGCATTCAACCTTGCTTTCATTAGAACAAACTCTCGTTTACCCAGTCAATTCCTCATGCCTGTCACACATTGGGGGGATTTTTAATCCATTCCTTCTTGACAGGAGGTGCCTTATCTGACTTCCCTCTCTGATCCTGTAACTGTCCAGTTTGTGATAGCAGTTTGGGCTCCATTAATGGCATCAGGGCCAAAGTAATCTTCACCCCAGCCTGCAACTGGATGGCTTTAGCACCATTCCGGAGTGGGCCCATGATCTCGCCCTCTAACCTTTCGCCAGGAAACCTGTGACCTCCCCGGCTGTGGGCTTCCTACCGACTGCCCTCAATATCTGATTGACATTCCTCCCTCTCTGAACCCCATGACGCTGGTAAGATGCAGACAGCGATGATCTATCTCAATGGTGGAACAGATTTGAGGGGCTGAATGGCCTCCTCCTGTTCCTATAATTTCCTGGGCTTCACAACGAGGGGGGGCGGTGGTGCTATCTATCTTGACTCCTGACTTCACCTGTTGTACCTTTAGACTAACAGTACAAAAGAATTTGATTGCTGAAGCACATGGGTGTGAAGCAAGATCAACAGAGGTTTTACTGAATCGGTCTTCACTGTACAAGGTTTGGCGCTGGACTCTCCAAAAGCCCGCAAGTTAGCCGGTGACATCACACACGCCACGTGACTTGGTTCTTAAAGAGACATTGCACACAACTCCAATAACCCACATATATAGCATCACCGATCTCCACCTTCATTAACACTGTCCTCAGTGATCATCTATCAGGCCAATTGTAATATTGTAATGTTATTTCCACCCCTCTGTGTGTGTCTGTCTTGTGCATGCAGGTAGAGGGTGGGAAAGGTAAAGGGTGTTGTAGATTAGCTTGCTTGTTATTCAGCTGTAATTACTGTATTTTGCAACTTTATTCCATTATAATGAACAATAATTATGTTTCAACTTAAAAACCTGGTGCCTGTAATTATTGGGCAGCAAAGGGCCAAAGATTTTGGGAATTTGTATAAGAATTATTGGCTAATTCACTTGTGTTGTGACTCTGGGGCCTGTGGGGCTGGGATTGACCGTGCACTTTCCCAGGGTGGCGTAACAACAGTCTACGTGCATTTTAGTAAAGCATTTGACAAGGTCCCACATGGCAGGCTGGTCAGAGAAATAGAACGCCATGGGACGCAGGGGAAAGTGCTTAGCTCGACCCAAAATTGGTCGATGATTGATAATGATTGACCGGGCGGCACGGTGGCACAGTGGTTAGCACTGCTGCCTCAAGGCGCCGAGGACCCAGGTTCAATCCCGGCCCCGGCCACTGTCCATGTGGAGTTTGCACATTCTCCCCGTGTCTGTGTGGGTCTCACCCCCACAACCCAGATGTGCAGACTAGGTGGATTGGCCACGCTAAATTGTCCCTTAATTGGAAAAAAAAACAATTGGGTACTCTAAATTTAATTTTTTTTTAAAAATTGTTTTAGCGAATGGTTTCCAATGGCATTCCACAGGGCTCAGTATTGGGCCCTAGCTGTTTGTTCCATATCTTAATGATTTGGACTTAAATGCGCGACGCATGATTGAGAAACTTACAGATGCCTCAAAAATCGGCACGTAGTTGATAGTTAAGAGGGTAGCTGTGGTCTCCACAGTTATTCAATGGTTTGGTTGAGTGGGCAGATCAGAGAATCATAGAATTTACAGTGCAGAAGGAGGCCATTTGGCCCATCGAGTCTGCACCGGCCCTTGAAAAGAGCGTCCTACCTAAGCCCACACCTCCACCCTCTCCCCGTAGCCAGTAACCCCAACATAACCTTTTTGGGGGCAATTTATCATGGCCAATCCACCTAACCTGCACATCTTTGGACTGTGGGAGGAAACCGGAGCACCCGGAGGAAACCCACGCAGACACAGAGAGAATGTGCAGACTCCGCACAGACAGTGACCCAAGCCTGGAATCGAACCTGGGACCCTGGCGCTGTGAAGCAACAGTGTTAACCACCGTGCCGTGCATTATTTGCATTTATTGCCCACCCTAATTGCCCTTGGACTGAAGGCGATTAAGAGTTTGCTGTGGATCTGGAGTCACATGTAGGCCAGGCCACGTAGGACCAGGAGATCTCCTTCCCTGAAGGACATTTGTGAACCAGATAGGTTTTTACAATAAATGGATAATGGTTTCATTATCATCATTGGACTTTTAATTCAGATTTCTTTGGAATTCAAATTTCACTCTCTGCAGTGGTGGGATTTGAACCCGCGTCCCCAGAGCCCTGGTTCTCTGGATTACTAGTCCACTGACAATACCACTGCCTTCTCCGGCTGAGGTTATCCCCAAAGGCCCCGCTTTCTCAACCTTGCCTCTCGCCTGAGGTGTGGTGACCCTCAGGTGAAATCACCACCAGTCAGCTCCCCCCCTCGAAGGGAGAGCAGCCCCTGGTCTTCGGGGACTATGGCGATTTAATTCTTTACACCCAGTATTCCAGTAAAGCTGCTGGAACAGGAGCTCTCCCACTGGGTATCCGACAGTGAGTCAAACTGCTGGTCGAATTGGACTCTCACCAAAAACAGAAAATTGATCATTTGCTTTGTGAGTGAAAAGATTTAACCACAGGGCAACATTTCAAACTGCGTTACAGTGCATAGGTCCCTCTCAGTAATACTTAAACATGTAAGAGGCAGCTGATCCATTTCTTATCCTTTTGTGCCAAAGACCCGCTTTAGTGGATGGTCACTCTGCCCAATCTCCTGATCCAGCTCGGAGAGCATTGTGGGGCACTGGAATTCTCTGCACACGGTCACCCTTCACCAGTGGCTCAGACCAGCCCAATAGCAAGGCCTTACTGACCCTGTAACGTTCTTTACCTGTCCGAGATCCCTGATCTCAGTCTGCACCTAGGGTCCCAAAGCAGGAATAATCAACCAGGATTCCGGCTCCTGATCGAGGGACCGTGAATCATGGTGGAAAACCCATGCGTGGAGTGTTGGGTGAGGTCAGGGTTGGGCTGGTCAGTGATGCCCACATGGTTGAATAGCTTGCCCATACTCCCTTATCGATAGGGATTGGCAAAGATTGGTTTAGCCCAGTGGGCTAGACAGCTGGTTTGTGATGCAGAACAAGGCCAGCAGCGCGGGCCCAATTCCCGTACCAGCTGCAAATTCTGAATTCTCCCTCCGTGTACCCGAACAGGCGGCGGAATGTGGCGACTAGGGGCTTTTCACAGTAACTTCATTGCAGTGTTAATGTAAGCCTACTTGTGACAATTAAAAAAAAGATTATTAGATGGAAGAAAGGTGGGAACAAAATCACGGAAGTGGAAGAGGCATAACCAGGGCTGGAAAGAATGAATATAATATTTTGGAACCATAGGTAAGTTATAATGCAGGAAGAGGCTATTTGCCCATTGTGTCTGTGCCGCTCATTTCAATCCCACTCCCCAGTGCCCGGTCCGTAGCCTTGCAGGTTCCAGCGCTTCGGAAGATCGAGGAACTTATTTAAATGAGTCGAGTGTTTCAGTTTCAACCATTAACTTGGGCCGTGAATTCCAGACGCCCACCACTCTCTGGGTGAAAACGGGTTTCCCCTCATGTCCCCCTCTCATCCTACCAATAATCTTAAATCTCTGGTATTTGGCCCCTCAGCTGGGGGGAAACGAGTCTATCCTGTCCACCCTGTCAAAGTCACTCATATTATCTTGTACACCTTAATTAGGTCACCCTTCAGCCTTCTCTGTTCTCAGAGGAACAATCCCAGCTCACCCAATCTCTCAGCATAGCTGCAGTTCCTCCAATGCTTTCCAATCTTACCCTGATGAATTTATAAATATGCAACACGATGAATTTATATCCTTGGGTTTTTTCACGTTAATTAAAATCTCTGTCTGGTGTGAGATCTTTAAAAGGCTGGGCAGGATTGTTGCATCTGAATGCAAAGGGCTGAAACCAATTGCTAGAGACATCAAACATGTGAATAAATAATTGAGGAGCTCTGCCAAACTCACACAGCCAACACCAAGGGCGTTCATTTCAGTGTAGCAGATATCTCCAATCGTTCCGTGTAGAATCAAGTATTCGCTGCCTAAGTAAAGACAAGAAAGAACTTGTATTTCTATTGCACCTTTCATAAACGTAGGACATTCCAAAATGCGTTACAGTCAGTGTTGTAATGTAAGAGATTTTTTATTTTTTTTCAAAAAAAAATACTTTATTCATAAAAATTTATCATGAGCATTACAGAAACATTTCAAATTGTCTTGACTGTACATTTCCGGCAGGGTTACATGTTGCCTTGACTTTCTTTCATTCAATTTTGATATTGTCGTACACATATCACTCTTTACATTACAATTCCTTCTTAAATATTTACAGTGGCATGTTTGTTTTATACATTGGAGTGTTGGTTGCCCAGACCGAGGGGCTTTACACTGTTACGCGCCCCTCGGTGTACATTTGCTGGAAAGACTTTACACAGTGGTCTTTCCCCATTGCGCCTTGGCGGCAGCTGCCCCAAGCTTGAGTGCGTCCCTCAGCACGTAGTCCTGGACCTTGGAATGTGCCAGTCTGCAACACTCGGTCGAGGACAATTCTTTGCACTGGAAGATCAGCAAGTTTCGGGCAGACCAAAGAGCGTCTTTCACCGAGTTGATGACCTTCCAGCAGCAGTTGATATTTGTCTCGGTGTGTGTCCCTGGAAACAGTCCGTAGAGCACAGAGTCCTGTGTCACAGATCTGTTTGGGATAAACCTTGACAAATACCACTGCATCTCTCTCCAGACCTTCTTTGCAAAGGCACATTCCACAAGGAGGTGTGTGACCGTCTCATTTCCCCCACAGCCACTCCGAGGGCAGCGTGCATTGGTGCAGAGCCTTCGGGTGTACCCGGCGCGGGGCTTGGAGAATCGGCCCCATGGACCCGGAGTAGTGTGGGCCATACCACCGAATACCGTTGCTTAATATAGATATGGCAATTAATTTATGCAGCTCCAGTTCTTACAGACACTGACGGTTCAAGAAGCAGATCCCTCCGCTCCATTCCCAACAAGCACTTTACATTCAGTCTGGTTTATGTCAAATTACCGTAAACTCATTTATCGAGGAGAATTCCTGTCCTGAGTGTCAGGTTTTACACTCAATCTGTGGCTCAGGTACACAGTGCCCCCAGTAACCAGTATTTAGTGGACGTGTTGCTAAATCCTTGTCAGTGTCTCCTGTAGGGAATATTAAGTTCTAATGAGTTTTGTGAGTTGTGTTAATTTATTAAGTGTTCCTGATCTTTTCGCTCACAGCTCCAGCTGTGGGCGTTTAAAATGCGGTTACAGCAATCTGAAAAATTAGATCTTTATAATCTGGGAGCTGAATAACTCTCTGATCCAAACGCAATCATTATTAAAAATAACAACAATTGTATTTAGATAGCCCCTTTAATGTGATAAAACGTAACACCACAGGGGCTGCAGCTGCTCAAGACTGGTCACCATCTTTTCCAGGGTAATCACAGAGCAATCATAGAACCATAGGGGCTGGTTTAGCACAGTGGGCTAAACAGCTGGCTTGTAATGCAGAACAAGGCCAGCAGCGCGGGTTCAATTCCCGTACCAGCCTCCCCGAACAGGGGAGAAAAGTAACTTTTCACAGAAACAGGAAGTTTCACAGTAACTTCATTGAAGCCTACTCATGACAATAACGATTATTAATACTTTGTAAATTTGTTGCGTTATTTTGTAAAATGTAAAATCTCAATAAACATACTTAAGAGAATATTTGGTTTGCTCAAGAGGGCAGAGTTGGAGGAGCACAGATATCGCGGAGGGTTGAGGGGCTGGAGAAGGTTAAAGAGTTGGGAAGGGCTGATGCTATGGAGGGATTTGAAAGCAGGATCTGGTGTAGGTCAGGCAGCACAGGGGTGATGGATGGATGGGTTAGGATATGTGAAATAGGGTCTTGGATGACCTGAGGTTAATGGAGATTAAAGATGGGAAAGCAGCCAATGCTGTGTCATAATAGTCATGTTTGGAAGCCTGGAAGAGCTGAATCAGGGACAGAGTTGGGTGATGTTCCACAAGAGAAAATAGGCGGTCTTTGTGATGGTGCAGATATGTGGTCGGGAGCTCAACTCGGACTCAAGTCTGACGGCAAGCTAATGAACAGTCTGGTCCATCCACAGCCCGGGAGAGGTATGGAACTAGTGAAGGGGGCTGAAGATGATGGCTTTGGTTGCCAATATTTAGTTGAAGGAAATTTCTGCTCATCCAATCCTGGATGTCAGACAAGATGCTGGATTCTCCGGTCGCCGACGCCAAAACCTCGTTCTGCGATCGGCCGGAGAATCACAGTTCCTGACCAAATCGAGGGCGGCCCCCCTTTCTCGGTGCTCGGCCCCCTCCAGTACTCAGAGAGTGCGCCGAGCGACGGCCTCAGGACATTGCCTGAGGCCCGCCCTCCGATGCTCCGCCCCCGACCGGCCAAGCTCCCGATGGCGTGGGTCTCTCATGGTCCCATCCGTCGGGAACTCGGCATGGCGGTTGCAGACTCAGGGGTTGGGGGTATTGTGGGGGGGAGGGGGGAATTGTCCCTCCCCCCCGCACATTGCCCGCGAGCTGGAAAAGGGGGGGGGGGTGCTATTTCCTGGGCCGAGTCCGTGAGTGGCCGCCGCCACGTAGCAGCCACGGACCTTCTCCGCAATTCTCCGGCCGTATCGGTAGCTGGAGCAGGGTGCCCCATGCTGCCTTCATGCTAGCCCCAGCCAAACGGGTAATCGGTGGCCGCTTTACGCCATTTTTCTGGGCGTAAAATGCCACCGTTCCCACGCCGTCGTGGGGCCATAGCCTCAAAAGCAGAGAATCCAGCCCAAGGAGTCTGAGAATTTAGAGACCGTGGCAGGGTTGAAAGAGGTGGCGATGAGGTAGGGCTAGGTGGAGTCAATGAACATGTATTAACTGATGCTGAGTTTTTAGGTGATGTTGCCCGAGTTCAACCTGCGATGGCTGAAGCGTGTTTTATTCAAACCTGCAGTTGTATTGATTTATCGTATAGTCTCTCCCTGCCTCCCCCTAACCCGCCAACACCCCACATACACAGACTGACTCTGTCACACAATCACAGCTGTTAAGTTAGAAGAAGTCAAATCAGATGCATTATTCATTCTCTACACGTGGGTGCCGTTGTTCAGGCTGGCATTGTTATCCATGTTGACGTACTCTGAGGAGGTGGTGATGAACAATGTTCCTAAATCACTTCATGAGGTTAGTTACGAGTCAACTTCATTGCTGTGGGTCTGCAGTCAGATGGAGGTGTGGAGCCTGGTAGGATGGCAGATTCCCTTCACTGGAGAACACGAGCACAGATGTCTCAGCCCACACCCCCAGTGCAGGACTGAAAACAAGGTGTTAAACCCAAGACTCAGTCTGCCTCCTCAGACAGATCAAAAAGGTGAGGTGGCACCATTTTGTAGAAGACCATTGGAGTTACCCCTGGTGTCCTGGGGAGGGGGGGGGAGGGGGTTGGGGGGGAGGCAAGGTGGCGAGGGACCATATTTATCTCTCGCAGCTTGCGGGATCTTACTGTGCACAGACTGGCTGCTGTGTTTCCCACATGACGGCACCATCCGCACTTCAAAAAGTACTTGGGCGGCACGGTCGCACAGTGGTTAGCACTGTTGCTTCACAGCTCCAGGGTCCCAGGTTCGATTCCCGGCTTGGGTCACTGTCTGTGCGGAGTCTGCACGTTCTCCCCGTGTCTGCGTGGGTTTCCTCCGGGCGCTCCGGTTTCCTCCCACAAGTCCCGAAAGACGTGCTGTTGGGTGAATTGGACATTCTGAATTCTCCCTCAGTGTACCCGAACAGGCGCCGGAGTGTGGAGACTAGGGGCTTTTCACAGTAACTTCATCGCAGTGTTAATGTAAGCCTACTTGTGACAATAAAGATTATTATTATTACTTCATTGGCTGTGAATCGCTTTGAGCCACCCTGAAGACACGGAAGGCACGATTATAAAAGCAAGTCTTTCTCCTGTCTTTTAACAAACAAATTAGATTTTAAATGACAAAAACGATCAGCTTTATGGTCACTTCCAGCGAGGCCAGTTTTTTATTTGGAGATTGCTCTTTATATAAAATTCATTTTGAATTCACAAACATCTGAACTGGTGGATTGTTAGTCCGGGACCATAAGTACGAAACCTCTGCTCAGGCGGGTCTTCTGACCAATGTTGACAGGTTCCCATCACATATTGAACACCTTCAGCACAACAGCCAAATGCTATATTAAACATTTCCTGCGGGACCTGCATGATTAGATTTTACTCTGTAAAGTTCAGGCGAAACTCATGTGATATATTAATCATTTCAAACGGACAAAGGCAGCCCAAAATTTCCATTAAAGAATTCTCCACGGATTGTTCCTGCAGGCATATAGTTTGATAATTAATTAGCAGATACTGTGGGGGAATGTCAGCTCAGAATGAACAAGAGTCAGGTGAGGGTGGGGGGGGGGGGGGTTGGGGGGGGGGGGGAGTGTGGGGGGTGGGGGGGGAGTGTGGGGGGGGTGGGAGGTGGGGAGGTGTGGGGGACAATGGGTCCAGTGTCTGAATCCTCGGAACACCAATTCAGCCTCTTGAGCCCACTCCATCATTCAGTCGCATCATGGCTGATCCCATCTCGGCCTCAGCTCTACTTTCCTGCCTGTTCTCCACAAACTGCTCATAAGACAAAACCCTCATGTGTGGAATCAACCTAGTGAACTTTCTCTGAACTGCCTCTAATGCCACTACATCCTTCCTCAAATAAGGGGACCAAAACTGTGCACATACTCCAGGTGCGGTCTCACCAATGTCTTGTACAATTGCAGCAACACTTCCCTACTTTTATTATACTCTATTTCTTTAGCTGTAAAGGCCAAAATTCCACTTGCCTTCCTTATTACCTGCTGCACCCGCACGCTAGTTTTCTGTGATTCATGCACAAGGACGCCCAGATCCCTCTGCACTGAAGCACTCTGAAGTTTCTCTCCATTCAGACAATAAGCTGCCTTTCCATTTCTCCGACCAAAATGGATAACCTCACACTTATCCACATTAAACACCATCTGACAAATTTTGGCCCACTCTCCTCACCTATCTGTATTCATTTGTAAATTTCTTATTTCCTCATTGCAACTTACTGGGCGAGATTCTCCGACCCCCCGCCGGGTCCGAGAATTGCCGGGGGCTGGCGTGAATCCCGCCCCCGCTGGTTGCCGAAGTCTCCGGCACCAGAGATTCGGCGGGGGCGGGAATCGCGCCGCGCCGGTTGGCGGGCCCCCCCCGCTCGATTCTCCGGCCTGGATGGGCCAAAGTCCCGCCGCTAAAATGCCTGTCCCGCCGGCGTAAATTAAACCAACTAGCCTACCGGCGGGACAAGGCGGCGCGGGCGGGCTCAGGGGTCCTGGGGGGGGGGGGTGCGGGGCGATCTGGCCCGGGGGGGGTGCCCCCACGGTGGCCTGGCCACGATCGGGGCCCACCGATCCGCGGGCGGGCCTGTGCCGTGGGGGCACTCTTTCCCTTCCGCCTCTGCCACGGTCTCCACCATGGCGGAGGCGGAAGAGACTCCCTCCACTGCGCATGCGCGGGAATGCCGTCAACGGCCGCTAACGCTCCCGCGCATGCGCCGCCCGGAGATGTCATTTCCGCGCCAGCTGGCGGGGCACCAACGGCCTTTTCCACCAGCTGGCGGGGCGGAAATTCGTCCGGCGCCGACCTAGCCCCTCAATGTTGGGGCTCGGCCCCAAAGATGCGGAGCATTCCGCACCTTTGGGGCGGCGCGATGCCCGTCTGATTTGCGCCGTTTTGGGCGCCAGTCAGCGGACATCGCGCCGTTTCCTGAGAATTTCGCCTACTGTCTCACCTATTTTTGTGTCACCTGCAAATTTGGCTGTAGTGCCTTCTATCCCTACATCCAAATCATTAATACATATTGGAAACAGTTGGAACCTGAGGACCGAACCCTGTGGCAGCCCACTAGTCACACCTTGCTACCCAAAGGCCCATTTAGCCTGACACTCCACCTTCTGTCCAGGCTTCTATCCAAGCTAATAAATTTATTATTTTTTTTAAAATTTAGAGTACCTAATATTTTTTTCTTCCAATTAAGGGGCAATTTAGCTTGGCCAATCCACCTAACCTGCACACCTTTGAGTTGTGGGGGTGAGGCCCATGCAGACAGGGGGAGAATGTGCAAACTCCACATGGACAGTGACCTGGGGCCGCGATTCGAATCCGGGTCCTCAGTGCCGTGAGGCAGCAGTGCTAACCACTGTGCCGCCCACCCAAGTTAATAAATTGCCCTTAATCCAATGTGATCGTACCTTGTGTATTAACCTTTTGTGCAGCACCTTATCAAATGTCTTCTGGAAGTCCAGGTATACTGCATCTACAGCATCCCCATTAAACCATTACATTGTGAGATAGGCATTGCCCCCACTTTGACAATCTTTCTCTCTCTCTCTCCTTCACTTCTACCACCCCCTCTCTTCCTTCATATCTCCCCAGGTCTCTCTCTTTCACTATCTAGATTTATCTGTCCATCCTCTCTTAATTCGTCTTTTGCTGTCTCCATCTCTTTCTCCTTTTCTCTCAGTTTTCTCTTTGATTCCAACTCTCTTATTTTTCTCTCTCTTTCACTGTTTTTCCTTCTCTTTCACATTCCTACTTTTGATTCTACCCTGTTTAACCCCAGCCACGTCTTTGTGGAGACAACAGTATTGGGACAAGGAGCGACGAAACAGCACTCTCCCCTGCTTTCTCCCTCTCCCCTGCACATTCCCTCTCTCCCACTCTTTCGATCTTCTTCTCTATCTTTCTCTTCTGCTTTCTCGTTCCAGTTCCTGTTCCTTTTCACGTGCCTCTAGCTCTCTGTTCCAATGGCTTTGCAGTGAAAGATTTCATAACACATGATGTCATCAGTCTTGAGAATATTTAAATATAGCAAATCCTGCATGCAACCAAATAGAGAAAAACAAACCTCAGACCCTATGCGTGACCATGCACACATCATGCACACATCATGCACACATCATGCACACACCATGCACACATCATGCACACATCATGCACACATCATGCACACATCATGCACACATCATGCACACATCATGCACACACCATGCACACACCATGCACACATCATGCACACATCATGCACACATCATGCACACACCATGCACACATCATGCACACACCATGCACACACCATGCACACACCATGCACACACCATGCACACACCATGCACACATCATGCACACGTCATGCACACATCATGCACACACCATGCACACACCATGCACACACCATGCACACACCATGCACACATCATGCACACATCATGCACACATCATGCACACATTAACACAGGTACACATTGATACAGATGAAACTTTGACAGGTACAGACTATAACTGGTACACACTGATGTAAGCAACATTGTGACACTTACATTCTGATATACTGCTACAGGTACACATTGTCACGACATGCTGGGCTAGGTCACGGTCAATTCCAGCCCCACTTGACCCACTTGAGTGGCAGCACAGGTGAAATTAGATTTTATTTAAAATACACGAGTCCTTGGTTGAGCCAATAAACTGCAGTCATCTGGGGCGGGCTTGTCCAACCCCCCGCCGGGTCGGAGAATCGCCGGGGGCTGGCGTGAATATCGCCCCCGCCGGTTGCCGAATTCTCTGGCACCAGATATTCGGCGGGGGTGGGAATCGCGCCGCGCCGGTTGGCGGGCACCCCCGGCGATTCTCCGGCCCGCGATGGGCCAAAGTCCCGCTGCTGGAATGCCTGTCCCGCCGGCTAGAATCAAACCACCTCTCTTACCGGCGGGACAAGGCGGCGTGGGCGGGCTCCGGGGTCCTGGGGGGGCGCGGTGCGATCTGGCCCCGGGGGGGTGCCCCCGCGGTGGCCTGGCCCGCGATCGGGGCCCACCGATCCGCGGGCGGGCCTGTGCCGTGGGGGCACACTTTTCCTTCCGCCTTCGCCTTGGTCTCCACTATGGCGGAGGCGGAAGAGACCCCCTCCACTGCGCATGCGCGGGGATTCCGTGAGTGGCTGCTGATGCTCCCGCGCATGCGCCACACGGCAAAGTCATTTCCGCGCCAGCTGGCGGGGCACCAAAGGCCTTTCCCGCCAGCTGGCAGGGCGGAAATCAGTCCAGCACGGGCCCAGCCCCTCAAGGTGAGGGCTCAGTCCCATAAGATGCGGAGAATTCCGCACCTTTGGGGCGGCGCGATGCCGGACTGATTTGCGCCGTTTTCGGTGCCGGTCGGCGGACATCGCGCCGATTGTGGAGAATCCCGCCCCTGGTTTGTAACTTTAACACAAGTAACCTTTTATTATGTACAATGTTATTAAACGGACCAAAGATGTAACTATCTAATACCCCTTTACCAACCCTTCTTCCTAACTCACACACACACACACACACAAAGGGTAGTGGGAAGGGAAAGAAAATATTAATAAAATAAAAGGATGCACTGGGATGACTTCCAGTCAAAGTCTTTCTGATGTTCGGACTTTCGTTTTGATACTTCTTCCTTCTAGGCTTGAGCTGGATTTCTCCGACAAGGTTGTCTACTTTCTCTGCAGACTCAGCATCATTTCAGGTTCACAGCAAAGGATGTGCCAGGGACTCACTGCTTTCAGAACAATAGAGCAGTTCTTTCACTACATCAAGCAGGAGAGAGAGAGGTCTATTTACTTCCAAGGTCTAAACACTTCTGCTAAGTTCTCTCCAAAAGTATCACTGGCTGTTGTCTGGCAAATACTATCACTGGCCAACCCACAGGTTGCCAGTTAACCAATAGAACTGACTTCCTCCAAAACCAGTTCCTAAGATGCACCCAGTGCTGAAGAGTCTGGCCTCTCCTCTCCCAAACACGAAGCCTGGGAACACAATGTCCTGGCAAGCAGGCTGTTTCAACTTTGATCCTTCCGCTTAAAGACACATTCCCATTATGGGTCCACCGACCAAAACAAAATAAAGTAAATGGGAAAAAGGAAATGTACAGGAGGCACTCTTCATAGGTGGAGACAGTGAGAAGTATACAATAATATGGACTGGTTTCAGGACTGTTATAGTCCTTCCTCTTGACTTCCCTGTGTTCCCATTTATTTTATTTTATACTTTTTGGTCCATGGACCCATAATCGGAATGTGCCTTTAAGCAAAGGACTCATGCTGAAGCTACCTGCTCGTCAGGACAGTATGTTCCAGGATTTGTATTTTGGAGAGGAGAAACAGACTCGTTGGTGCTGGGTGAATCTTAAAAAACTGCTTTGGAGGAAATCAGTTTGATTGGCTGGCTGGCTGGCAACCTGTGCGTTGGCCAGGGATAGTGTTCTACCTGATAACAGTCAATTATTTTTCCTGTAGGATGCTTCTGAGAGAGCTGGTCAGAAGTGATTAGACCTTGAATGAAGAAGGAACACTCTCTCTCTCTCTCTGCTTAAGTAAAGAACTGTTTTGTTGTTGTAAACCTAGTGGGTGCTTGGCATATCCTTATTATATATTTGAATTGATCTTGAATCTACAGAGAAGGTGGACATCTTTGCCAGAGAAAACCATCTCAGGCCTAGAAGGAAGAAGTATCAAAGAAAAAGTTTGAACCCCTGAAGGACTATAACTGGAAGTGATCCTAGTGCATCGGAGATCTTTTATCCTTTTATTTTATCTTTATTTTCTTCGCTCTCCACCACCCCTTCCCTCTGTGGTGTCTGTCTGTATGTGTGTATATAATGGGGAAAGTTGGAAAGAGGGGGATTAGGTAAGGGGTTACATTTTTGTCAGTTTAAATATATTACTGTTAAACAATAAAAGGTTATTTGTGTTAAATTTAAAGGTAAAGTCGCCATAGTCCCAGGTGATCATAGGCTGTTTTTCCCTTTGAGGGGGGGAGCTGACTGGTGGTGATTTAACCTGAGGGTCACCACACCTCAGGCGAGGGGCAAGGTTGAGAAGGCGGGGCCTTCCCGAATAACCTCAGCCGGTACGGGAATTTAACCTGAGCTGCTGGCCTTGTTCTGCATCACAAACCAGCTGTCTAGCCCACTGAGCTAAACCGGCCCCCTGTTAAATTTACAACCCTGGTATCTGCAATTTATTGGGCTCAGCTAAGGTCCTCAGATATTTTAAAATAACATCTAATTTATCGGAAAATCCCACCCCTTGGGCGAGATTCTCCGACCCCCCGCCGGGTCGGAGAATTGCCGGGGGCTGGCGTGAATCCCACCCCCACCGGTTGCCAGATTCTCCGGCACCGGAGATTCGGCAGGGGCGGGAATCGTGCCGCGCCGGTTGGCAGCCCCCCCCCCCCCCCCCCCCCCCGGCGATTCTCCGGCCCGGATGGGCCGAAGTCCCGCTGCTAGAATGCCTGTCCCACCGGCGTAGATTAAACCACCTCTCTTACCGGCGGGACAAGGCAGCGCGGGCGGCCTGCGGGGGGCGCGGGGCAGTCTGGCCCCGGGGGGTGCCCCCACGGTGGCCTGGCCTGCGATCGGGGCCCACCGATCCGCGGGCGGGCCTGTACCGTGGGGGCACTCTTTTCCTTCCGTCTTCGCCATGGTCTCCACCATGGCGGAGGCGGAAGAGACCCCCTCCACTGCGCATGCGCGGGAATGCCGTGAGCGGCCGCTAACGCTCCCGCGCATGCGCCGCCCGGAGATGTCATTTCCGCGCCAGCTGGCGGGGCACCAAAGGCCTTTCCCGCCAGCTGGCAGGGCGGAAATCAGTCCGGTGTGGGCCTAGCTCCTCAAGGTTAGGGCTCGCCCCCCCAAGATGCGGAGGATTCCGCACCTTTGGGGCGGCGCGATGCTGGACTGATTTGCGCCGTTTTTGGCGCCGGTCGGCGGACATCGCGCCGATTTCGGAGAATTTTGCGCCTTACATCTGGTACTCGGTGTCAATCAGTTATTCAACTCTCCATTGTCAAAGGACAGATATTCCAGATGATCCCACCTAGTTCCATTGGAAGCCCATGAAGCCATCTTATACCTCATCACTTGCGAGGACATCCCGTTTAATACTCAGGCAGATTGTTCATTTATGGGTCATGAGGTCAGCATTCCGCCCACCCCAATCATGATTAACAATGTCTTGTTTCAGAGCCTGTGCTAGAGACATGACAATAGCAGATATTTTTTAAAAATGTTAAATAAATTTAGAGTACCCAATTCATTTTTTCCAATTAAGGGGCAATTCAGCGTGGCCAATCCACCTGCCCTGCACATCTTTGGGTTGTGGGGGCGAAACCCACGCAGACACGGGGAGAATGTGCAAACTCCACACGGGCAGAGACCCAGAGCCGGGATCGAACCCGGGTCGCGGTGCCGTGAGGCAGCAGTGCTAACCATGGCGCCAACGTGCTAACCACTGTGCCCATGAGCATAGCAGAGAGAACAGGCTTTGCTGTTTTGGGCTTGTCACCCCAGTAAGCTGCCTTGGGAGAGAGAGGGATGAGATAGAATGACAAACAGACAGAGAGACGAATCTATGATATTCAATAACGTTCTTAGGATTTTTTGTAAAGTTACAGAGCAATAAACCCTATACCAGAAGCTTACGCACATATCCTTGCTGAACACTCCCACTGTAGTGTTGAGGTAGTGCTGCACTGTCAGATGGTCAGTACTGAGGGAGTGCCGCACTGTCAGATGGTCAGTACTGAGGGAGTGCCGCACTGTCAGAGAGTCAGTACTGAGGGAGTGCTGCAGTGTCAGAGGGTCAGTACTGAGGGAGTGCCGCACTGTCAGAGAGTCAGTACTGAGGGAGTGCTGCACTGTCAGAGGGTCAGTGCTGAGGGAGTGCTGCACTGTCAGAGGGTCAGTACTGAGGGAGTGCTGCACTGTCAGAGGGTCAGTACTGAGGGAGTGCTGCACTGTCAGAGGGTCAGTACTGAGGGAGTGATGCACTGTCAGAGGGTCGGTACTGAGGGAGTGCTGCACTGTCAGATGGTCAGTACTGAGGGAGTGCTGCAGTGTCAGAGGGTCAGTACTGAGGGAGTGCCGCACTGTCAGAGAGTCAGTACTGAGGGAGTGCTGCACTGTCAGAGGGTCAGTACTGAGGGAGTGCTGCACTGTCAGAGGGACAGTACTGAGGGAGTGGTGCACTGTCAGAGGGTCAGTGCTGAGGGAGTGCTGCACTGTCAGAGGGTCAGTACTGAGGGAGTGCCGCACTGTCAGAGGGTCAGTACTGAGGGAGTGCTGCACTGTCAGAGGGTCAGTACTGAGGGAGTGCCGCACTGCCAGAGGGTCAGTACTGAGTGAGTGCCGCACTGTCAGAGGGTCAGTACTGAGGGAGTGCTGCACTGTCAGAGGGTCAGTACTGAGGGAGTGCTGCACTGTCAGAGGGTCAGTACTGAGGGAGTGCTGCACTGTCAGAGGGTCAGTACTGAGGGAGTGCCGCACTGTCAGAGGGTCAGTACTGAGGGAGTACCGCACTGTCAGAGGGTCAGTACTGAGGGAGTGCTGCAATGTCAGAGGGTCAGTACTGAGGGAGTGCCGCACTGTCAGAGGGTCAGTACTGAGGGAGTGCTGCAATGTCAGAGGGTCAGTACTGAGGGAGTGCTGCAATGTCAGAGGGTCAGTACTGAGGGAGTGCTGCACTGTCAGAGAGTCAGTACTGAGGGAGTGCCGCACTGTCAGAGGGTCAGTACTGAGGGAGTGCCGCACTGTAGGAGGGTCAGTACTGAGGGAGTGCTGCACTGTCAGAGGGTCAGTACTGAGGGAGTGCCGCACTGTCAGAGGGTCAGTACTGAGGGAGTGCTGCACTGTCAGAGGGTCAGTACTGAGGGAGTGCTGCACTGTCAGAGGGTCAGTACTGAGGGAGTGCTGCACTGTCAGAGGGTCAGCACTGAGGGAGTGCCGCACTGTCAGAGAGTCAGTACTGAGGGAGTGCTGCACTGTCAGAGGGTCAGTACTGAGGGAGTGCCGCACTGTCAGAGGGTCAGTACTGAGGGAGTGCCGCACTGTCAGAGGGTCAGTACTGAGGGAGTGCCGCACTGTCAGAGGGTCAGTACTGAGGGAGCGCCGCACTGTCAGAGGGTCAGTACTGAGGGAGTGCTGCACTGTCAGAGGGTCAGTACTGAGGGAGTGCCGCACTGTCAGAGGGTCAGCACTGAGGGAGTGCCGCACTGTCAGAGGGTCAGTACTGAGGGAGTGCCGCACTGTCAGAGGGTCAGTACTGAGGGAGTGCCGCACTGTCAGTGGGTCAGTACTGAGGGAGTGCTGCACTGTCAGAGGGTCAGTACTGAGGGAGTGCTGCACTGTCAGAGGGTCAGTACTGAGGGAGTGCCGCACGGGCGGCCTGTGGGGTCCTCGGGGGGGGGGGGGGCGCGGGGAACCTGGCCCCGGGATGTGCCCCCACGGTGGCTTGGCCCACGATCGGAGCCCACCGACCCGCGGGCGTGCCTGTGCCTTGGGGACAGTCTATTCCTCCGCGTCAGCCACTGTGGTCCTCCGTGATGGGCGACGCGGAGATGAACCCCCATGCGCATGCGCCAATTCACGCCGGCTGCCGGATACCCTTTGGCACCGGTTGGCCTGGCGCCAAGCCCCTACCGTGCCGGCCGGCGCGGCGCAAACCACCCCGGCTACGGCTAGCCCCTGAAGGTGCGCAGGATTCCGCCCCTTTGGGCCGGCCCGATGCCCGAGTGGTTCATGCCGCTCCATCCCGCCTGAGTGGCCGGCCCCACCCATTCCCGCAGAATCCCGCCCATAATCCCATTCCATTTCAGACAGAAATGAGGAGGAATTACTTGTCTGAGACGGTCGTGAATCTGTGGATCTCTTTGTCATGGGGAGCTGCTGGGGCCGGACAGAAGTATGTTCAAGACAGATTTTTATTTAGTCAGGGGATCAAGGGCTCTGCTGTCAAAGTGAAGTTGAGGATTCTTGTGGGGGAGTCTCTGCATCTCCTGTGGTGTATTTTGTGGCTGTGGAAGGGGGCAGGATTTTGTGGGCCCACCGCTGTCAGTGGGGTCTCCCAACGTCTGCACCCTTCGCTGCTGGGGGCCCCGAGGAGGAGTGGTCTCCGCCGACAGACCCCGCCAGCGGGAACATCCACAAATTGCTGCCCATCGTGTCAGATCAGTCACGGTCTCCCGAATGGCGGAGCAGACAGTTCAGCTCCTACTTCTTATGGTCTAAACCGAGGACACGTATGCCTCTCAGGTGGATGTAAAAGATCCCATGGGAATTTTCCGAGGAGAGCGGGGAGATCACGCTGGTGCTGTGGCTGATATTTATCCCCTGATCACGGGACTCTTTATTGCGTTGTGGTTTGTGGGATCTGTACAGACTATAGCCGACATGATTCCCACATCACAATAGTGACTTCTGTTCCGGAATAGTACTTCAGTGGGGATACAGTACTCTGGGACACTGAGGTAATTTCAGCTCTCTACATCCAGGCCTTGTTTGTTTCAGTGATGATGCTGCAGTGAGGTTGGCCTGAAAATACAAACAGACGGGCCTGTGCCAGGCTGTGGACAGAGTTTTGTGTTGAGAGCTCCACTGAGTCCATCTGTTGTGCCCAGGGGTCGAGTTGATGCAGGAAACATTCCCGCTGTCGCTCTGCGTGGCCCAGTTCACTGAGGAGACAGTTCCCAGTTGCTGTGGTTCAGGCTTAACATTTCACACACTCGAACCAGACTCTGCTGTTATAGAATGAAGCAGATATCCACCGCCCCCCCCCGCCCGGCACATACCCCGCCCTCTGACAGCTCCACCCCTCCGACAGATACCCCCACTCTGACAGATACCCCACCCTCCGACAGATACCCCACCCTCCGACAGATACTCCCCTCCGGCAGATACCCCCACTCCGACAGATACCCCACCCTCCGGCAGATACCCCCACTCTGACAGATACCCCACCCTCCGACAGATACCCCCACTCTGACAGATACCCCCACTCTGACAGATACCCCACCCTCCGACAGATACCCCCACTCTGACAGATACCCCACCCTCCGGCAGATACCCCCACTCCGACAGATACCCCACCCTCCGGCAGATACCCCCACTCTGACAGATACCCCACCCTCCGACAGATACCCCCACTCTGACAGATACCCCCACTCTGACAGATACCCCACCCTCCGACAGATACCCCCACTCTGACAGATACCCCCACTCTGACAGATACCCCACCCTCCGACAGATACCCCGCCCTCTGACAGCTCCACCCCTTCAGCTGATACCCCCCCTCAGGCAGACACCCCACCCTCCGACAGATACCCCCACTCCGATAGATACCCCACTCCGACAGATACCCCCACTCCGACAGATACCCCCTCTGACAAATACCCCCCTCCGACAGATACCCCACCCTCCGACAGATACCCCCCTCCGACAGATAACCCACTCTCCGACAGATACCCCCCTCCGACAGATACCCCCCTCGACAGATACCCCCCTCCGACAGATACCCCCCTCCGACAGATACCCCACTCTCCGACAGATACCCCCCTCCGACAGATACCGCACTCTCTGACAGATACCCCCCTCCGGCAGATACCCCGCTCTCTGACAGATACCCCCCTCCGGCAGATACCCCGCTCTCTGACAGATACCCCCCTCCAGCAGATACCCCGCTCTCTGACAGATACCCCCCTCCGGCAGATACCCCGCTCTCTGACAGATACCCCCCTCCGGCAGATACCCCGCTCTCTGACAGATACCCCTCTCCAACAGATACCCTCCTCGGACAGATACCCCCTGCTGACAGAAAACACGCTCTCCGAGAGACAACCCACCCTCCGACAGATACCCCACTCTGACAGATAACCCCCTCCGACAGATACCCCACTCTCTGACAGATACCCCACCCTCCGACAGATACCCCACCCTCATAGAGAGGGTCAGTACTGAGGGAGTGCTGCACTGTCAGAGGGTCAGTACTGAGGGAGTGCCGCACTGTCAGAGGGTCAGTACAGAGGGAGTGCTGCACTGTCAGAGGGTCAGTACTGAGGGAGTGTCGCACAGTCAGAGGGTCAGTACTGAGGGAGTGTCTCACAGTCAGAGGGTCAGTACTGAGGGAGTGTCACACTGTCAGAGGTTCAGTACTGAGGGAGTTCCGCACTGTCAGAGGGTCAGTACTGAGGGAGTGCTGCACTATCAGAGGGTCAGTACTGAGGGAGTGCTGCACTGTCAGAGGGTCAGTACTGAGGGAGTGCTGCACTGTCAGAAGGTCAGTACTGAGGGAGTGCTGCACTGTCAGAGGGTCAGTACTGAGGGAGTGCCGCGCTGTCAGAGGGTCAGTACTGAGGGAGTGCCGCACTGTCAGAAGGTCAGTAATGAGGGAGTGCTGCCCTGTCAGAGGGTCAGTACTGAGGGAGTGCTGCACTGTCAGGGGGTCAGTACTGAGGGAGTGTCGCTCTGTCAGAGGGTCAGTACTGAGGGAGTGCCGCACTGCCAGGGGGTCAGTACTGAGGGAGTGTCGCTCTGTCAGGGGGTCAGTACTGAGGGAGTGCTGCACTGTCAGAGGGTCAGTACTGAGGGATGTCGCTCTGTCAGAGGGTCAGTACTGAGGGAGTGCCGCACTGTCAGAGGTGTCTTTCAGGTGAGGGATTGTTTCCTCTTGTGGGTGAGTCTAGGACCGGAAGACATTACCCCACTCTCCGACAGAAAACCCACCCTCCGACAGATACCCCACCCTCTGAGAGATACCCCCCTCCGACAGAAAACCCACCCTCCGACATATAACCCCCTCCAACAGATACCCCACTCTCCGACAGATACCTCAACCGACAGAATCCCGCTCTCTGAGAGATATCCCGCTCTCCGACAGATATCCCGCTCTCCGACAGATACCCCACTCTCCGAAAGATACCCCACCCTCCGACAGATACCCCCACTCCGCCAAATGCCCCCCTCCAACAGATACACCACTCTCTGACAGATACCCCCTCCGACAGATACCCCACTCTCCGACAGATACCCCCCTCCGACAGATACCTTACCCTCCGACAGATACCCCACTCTCCGACAGATACCCCACTCTCCGACAGATACCCCCCTCCGGCAGATACCCCGCTCTCTAACAGATACCCCCCTCCGACAGATACCCCACTCTCCGACAGATACCCCACTCTCCGACAGATACCCCCCTCCGGCAGATACCCCGCTCTCTGACAGATACCCCCCTCCGGCAGATACCCAGCTCTCTGACAGATACCCCCCTCCGACAGATACCCCACTCTCCGACAGATACCCCACTCTCCGACAGATACCCCCCTCCGGCAGATACCCCGCTCTCTGACAGATTCCCCCCCTCCAACAGATACACCACTCTCTGACAGATACCCCCTCCGACAGATACCCCACTCTCCGACAGATACCCCCCTCCGACAGATACCTTACCCTCCGACAGATACCCCACTCTCCGACAGATACCCCACTCTCCGACAGATACCCCACTCTCCGACAGATACCCCCCTCCGGCAGATACCCCGCTCTCTGACAGAAACCCCTCTCTGACAGATACCCCCTTCTGACAGAAAACCCACACTCCGAGAGATACCCCACTCTCCGACAGAAAACCCACCCTCTGACAGATACCCCACCCTCTGAGAGGTACCCCACCCTCCGACAGAAAATCCACCCTCCGACAGAAAATCCACCCTCCAACAGATACCCCACTCTCCGACAGATACCTCGACCGACAGATATCCCACCCTCCGACAGATACCCCACTCTCCGACAGATACCCCACTCTCCGGCTGATACCCCACCCTCCGACACATACCTCGTCCGACAGATATCCCGCTCTCTGAGAGATATCCTGCTCTCCCACAGATACCCCCCTCCGACAGATACCCCGCTCTCCGACAGATACCCCGCTCTCCGACAGATACCCCACTCTCCGACAGATACCCCACTCTCTGGCTGATACCCCACCCTCCGACAGATACCTCGTCCGACAGATATCCCGCTCTCTGAGAGATATCCTGCTCTCCCACAGATACCCCACTCTCCGACAGATACCCCACATTCCCACAGAACCCCACCCTCTGACAGATAACCCCTTCTGACAGAAAACCCGCTCTCTGAGAGATACCCCACCCTCCGACTGAATACCCCCTCTGACAGATACTGCCTCCGACAGATATCCTGCTCTCTGACAGATACCCCCCTCCGACAGATACCCCTCTCCAACAGATACCCTCCTCCGACAGATACCCCACTGTCCGACAGATACCCCACCCTCCGACAGATACCCCCCTCTAACAGATACCTCCTCTGACAGATACACCCTCCGACAGATACCCCACCCTCCGACAGATACCCCCCTCCGACAGATACCGCACTCTCTGACAGATACCCCCCTCCGGCAGATACCCCGCTCTCTGACAGATACCCCCCTCCGGCAGATACCCCGCTCTCTGACAGATACCCCCCTCCGGCAGATACCCCGCTCTCTGACAGATACCCCCCTCCGGCAGATACCCCGCTCTCTGACAGATACCCCTCTCCAACAGATACCCTCCTCTGACAGATACCCTCTACTGACAGAAAACACGCTCTCCGAGAGACACCCCACCCTCCGACAGATACCCCACTCTGACAGATAACCCCCTCCGAGAGATATCCCGCTCTCTGACAGATACCCCACCCTCCGACAGATACCCCACTCTCTGACAGATACCCCACCCTCCGACAGATACCCCACCCTCTGAGAGAGGGTCAGTACTGAGGGAGTGCTGCACTGTCAGAGGGTCAGTACTGAGGGAGTGCCGCACTGTCAGAGGGTCAGTACAGAGGGAGTGCTGCACTGTCAGAGGGTCAGTACTGAGGGAGTGTCGCACAGTCAGAGGGTCAGTACTGAGGGAGTGTCTCACAGTCAGAGGGTCAGTACTGAGGGAGTGTCACACTGTCAGAGGTTCAGTACTGAGGGAGTTCCGCACTGTCAGAGGGTCAGTACTGAGGGAGTGCTGCACTATCAGAGGGTCAGTACTGAGGGAGTGCTGCACTGTCAGAGGGTCAGTACTGAGGGAGTGCTGCACTGTCAGAGGGTCAGTACTGAGGGAGTGCCGCACTGTCAGAGGGTCAGTACAGAGGGAGTGCTGCACTGTCAGAGGGTCAGTACTGAGGGAGTGTCGCACAGTCAGAGGGTCAGTACTGAGGGAGTGTCGCACAGTCAGAGGGTCAGTACTGAGGGAGTGTCACACTGTCAGAGGTTCAGTACTGAGGGAGTGCTGTACTGTCAGAGGGTCAGTACTGAGGGAGTGCTGCACTGTCAGAGGGTCAGTACTGAGGGAGTGCTGCACTGCCAGAGGGTCAGTACTGAGGGTGTGCCGCACTGTCAGAGGTTCAGTACTGAGGGAGTTCCGCACTGTCAGAGGGTCAGTACTGAGGGAGTGCTGCACAGTCAGAGGGTCATACTGAGGGAGTGTCGCACAGTCAGAGGGTCAGTACTGAGGGAGCGCCGCACTGTCAGAGGGTCAGTACTGAGGGAGTGCTGCGCTGTTAGAGGGTCAGTATTGAAGGAGTGTCGCACAGTCAGAGGGTCAGAACTGAGGGATTGCTGCACTGTCAGAGGGTCAGTACTGAGGGAGTGCCGCACTGTCAGAGGGTCAGTGCTGAGGGAGTGCCGCACTGTCAGAGGGTCAGTACTGAGGGAGTGCCGCGCTGTCAGAGGGTCAGTACTGAGGGAGTGCCGCACTGTCAGAGGGTCAGTACTGAGGGAGTGCCGCACTGTCAGAGGGTCAGTGCTGAGGGAGTGCTGCACTGTCAGAAGGTCAGTACTGAGGGAGTGCTGCACTGTCAGAGGGTCAGTACTGAGGGAGTGCCGCGCTGTCAGAGGGTCAGTACTGAGGGAGTGCCGCACTGTCAGAGGGTCAGTACTGAGGGAGTGCCGCACTGTCAGAGGGTCAGTACTGAGGGAGTGCCGCACTGTCAGAGGGTCAGTACTGAGGGAGTGCTGCACTGTCAGAGGGTCAGTACTGAGGGAGTGCCGCACTGTCAGAGGGTCAGTACTGAGGGATTGCTGCACTGTCAGAGGGGTGGGAGTGCTGCACTGTCAGAGGGTCAGTACTGAGGGAGTGCCGCACTGTCAGAAGGTCAGTACTGAGGGAGTGCTGCACTGTCAGAGGGTCAGTACTGAGGGAGTGCCGCGCTGTCAGAGGGTCAGTACTGAGGGAGTGCCGCTCTGTCAGAGGGTCAGTACTGAGGGAGTGCCGCACTGTCAGAAGGTCAGTACTGAGGGAGTGCTGCCCTGTCAGAGGGTCAGTACTGAGGGAGTGCTGCACTGTCAGGGGGTCAGTACTGAGGGAGTGTCGCTCTGTCAGAGGGTCAGTACTGAGGGAGTGCCGCACTGCCAGGGGGTCAGTACTGAGGGAGTGTCGCTCTGTCAGGGGGTCAGTACTGAGGGAGTGCCGCACTGTCAGAGGGTCAGTACTGAGGGAGTGCCGCACTGTCAGAAGGTCAGTACTGAGGGAGAGCCGCACTGTCAGAGGGTCAGTACTGAGGGAGTGCCGCACTGTCAGAGGGTCAGTACTGAGGGAGTGCTGCACTGTCAGGGGGTCAGTACTGAGGGAGTGTCGCTCTGTCAGAGGGTCAGTACTGAGGGAGTGCCGCACTGCCAGGGGGTCAGTACTGAGGGAGTGCCGCACTGTCAGAGGGTCAGTACTGAGGGAGAGCCGCACTGTCAGAGGGTCAGTACTGAGGGAGTGCCGCACTGTCAGAGGGTCAGTACTGAGGGAGTGCTGCACTGTCAGGGGGTCAGTACTGAGGGAGTGTCGCTCTGTCAGAGGGTCAGTACTGAGGGAGTGCCGCACTGCCAGGGGGTCAGTACTGAGGGAGTGTCGCTCTGTCAGGGGGTCAGTACTGAGGGAGTGCCGCACTGTCAGAGGGTCAGTACTGAGGGAGTGCTGCACTGTCAGAGGGTCAGTACTGAGGGAGTGCTGCACTGTCAGAGGGTCAGTACTGAGGGATGTCGCTCTGTCAGAGGGTCAGTACTGAGGGAGTGTCGCTCTGTCAGAGGGTCAGTACTGAGGGAGTGCCGCACTGTCAGAGGTGTCTTTCAGGTGAGGGATTGTTTCCTCTTGTGGGTGAGTCTAGGACCGGAAGACATTACCCCACTCTCCGACAGAAAACCCACCCTCCGACAGAGACCCCACCCTCTGAGAGATACCCCACCCTCCGACAGAAAACCCACCCTCCGACATATAACCCCCTCCAACAGATACCCCACTCTCCGACAGATACCTCAACCGACAGAATCCCGCTCTCTGAGAGATATCCCGCTCTCCGACAGATATCCCGCTCTCCGACAGATACCCCACTCTCCGAAAGATACCCCACCCTCCGACAGATACCCCCACTCCGCCAAATGCCCCCCTCCAACAGATACACCACTCTCTGACAGATACCCCCTCCGACAGATACCCCACTCTCCGACAGATACCCCCCTCCAACAGATACCTTACCCTCCGACAGATACCCCACTCTCCGACAGATACCCCACTCTCAGACAGATACCCCCCTCCGGCAGATACCCCGCTCTCTGACAGATACCCCCCTCCGACAGATACCCCACTCTCCGACAGATACCCCACTCTCCGACAGATACCTTACCCTCCGACAGATACCTTACCCTCCGACAGATACCCCACTCTCCGACAGATACCCCACTCTCCGACAGATACCCCCCTCCGGCAGATACCCCGCTCTCTGACAGAAACCCCTCTCTGACAGATACCCCCTTCTGACAGAAAACCCACCCTCCGACAGATACCCCACCCTCTGAGAAGTACCCCCCACCGACAGAAAACCCACCCTCTGACAGAGACCCCACCCTCTGAGAGATACCCCACCCTCCGACAGAAAATCCACTCTCCGACAGATAACCCCCCCCAACAGATATCCCACTCTCCGAAAGATACCCCACTCTCCGACAGATATCCCACTCTCCGAAAGATACCCCACCCTCCGACAGATACCCCACTCTCCGACAGATATCCCACCCTCCGACAGATACCCCCCTCCGACAGAAAACCCACCCTCCAACTGATACCCCACCCTCTGAGAGATACCCCACTCTCCGACAGAAAACCCACCCTCCCACAGAAATCCCACCCTCCGACAGATACCCCACTCTCCGACAGATACCCCACTCTCCGGCTGATACCCCACTCTCCGACACATACCTCGTCCGACAGATATCCCGCTCTCTGAGAGATATCCTGCTCTCCCACAGATACCCCCCTCCGACAGATACCCCGCTCTCCGACAGATACCCCGCTCTCCGACAGATACCCCACTCTCCGACAGATACCCCACTCTCTGGCTGATACCCCACCCTCCGACAGATACCTCGTCCGACAGATATCCCGCTCTCTGAGAGATACCCCACCCTCCGACTGAATACCCCCTCTGACAGATACTGCCTCCGACAGATATCCTGCTCTCTGACAGATACCCCCCTCCGACAGATACCCCACATTCCCACAGAACCCCACCCTCTGACAGATACCCCCTTCTGACAGAAAACCCGCTCTCTGAGAGATACCCCACCCTCCGACTGAATACCACCTCTGACAGATACTGCCTCCGACAGATATCCTGCTCTCTGACAGATACCCCCCTCCGACAGATACCCCTCTCCAACAGATACCCTCCTCCGACAGATACCCCACTGTCCGACAGATACCCCACCCTCCGACAGATACCCCCCTCTAACAGATACCTCCTCTGACAGATACACCCTCCGACAGATACCCCACCCTCCGACAGATACCCCCCTCCGACAGATACCCCCCTCCGACAGATATCCCGCTCTCTGAAAGATATCCCGCTCTCTGTCAGATACCCCGCTCTCCGACAGATACCCCACCCTCCGACAGATACCCCACCCTCCGACAGATAACCCCTTCCGACACGTACCTGACTGCAATTGGCAGCCACAGGGTCAGCTTACAGTAGTTTAGGAGATGATCCCATAACGTGATGTGGACTGAGCCGCAGGGAGGCTGCTGATGCTCCCGTGTGCAGGCAGTTACCTGGGATGTCCACCTGACCAATAACCATTGCTTCCTCCTGCGTGTGATTACAATGCTGCTGATTGCTCCCTTATTCCCTCTCTCCCGGGGAGCAGGGGGAGCTGCTGACTTGGGGCAACGCTTCCTCGACGTTTGCTCTCTCTGGCCAACCCCGGGATCACATCTACCTGAAGATCCAGGAACTGGAAGCTCTGCTACTCTCCAAACTCTCTGAACTGGAGAAGGAGCGATCCTCACTGCACAACAAGGGTGACCGACAGAGGCATCGCCTGGAAGAACAGCTGGAGGCCCTTCACCAGCGCATCGAGAAGCTGGAGAAAGGTAAGGCTCAGCACAGGTGAAAGGTTAAAGGTCAGGGTGTCATGCGGGAGATAATCGGGCTGGTTCCTGCTGGCCCACATTGAGACACGGTGGGCTTGTCCCTCTGGATTGAACGGAAGCAGATTAGATCCATCTCCTTCAGCAGTGACTACAAACCAGCTGGAGTTGAAGACGCAGTTTATTACACCCCAGCTCACTGTGTGCCTGCCTTTATTCAGAGCTGACTGGCTCAAGGAAAAGCTGTCATTGAGCTGCAGGGGAGCTTGGAGAGATGAACAAAACTACCAGGAACAGTGTAGAATTGAAGGTTTTAAAAGATGGACTTAAAGCTTAAAACAATGCAGGGATTAGGAGTGAGAAAAGTACAAGTATCCCTCCAACAAATCTTTCTTTGGCCTGGGTCATGATCCTTCCTAGCCTGCCCTGCTTTTAGAAAATAACATTAAAATTCCCCCTAAAACCTGCTCCAGTCCCACAACCCTCTGAAAATCCCGCATTCCCCCAACTCTGGCCAGTCGTGGATCCTCCGCTTCCTTCAACCCAATGGTTTCAGGAGAGAGCTTCGGGTCTCTCTCGACTGGCCACCAATGGTGGAGTGTTTCGAATTGGAGGAAGTTACAAAGATCTCGGAGGGTTTCATAGAATCCCTACAGTGCAGGAGGAGGCCATTTGGCCCATCGAGTCTGCACCAGCCCTCTGAAAGAGAACCCTACCTCGTCCCAAGCCCTCACCCTTTCCCCGTAACCCCACCTAACCCGTTGGACCCTAAGGAGCAATTTAGCACGGTCAATCCACCTGCACACCTTTGGACAGTGGGAAGAAACCGGAGCACCCGGAGGAAACCCACGCACACACGGGGAGAAAGTGCAGACTCCACACAGACAGTGACCCAAGCCGGAATCGAACCTGGGCCCCTGGTGCTGTGAGGCAGTGCTAACCGCTGTGCTGCCGTGTCGCCCCAATTATTGGGTTGTAGGGCGAGGTGACAGAGATGGGGCACAGGGGGAGTGAGGCTGTAATCTGCTGCTTTATTTGGAACTCAGTGGGAAAAATTCTACTCTTTAGCATTAATAAGCAATGTTAAAGCTCGCAGCTCCTCTCTCAACACCTGAAAGTTGGAGGTTTGTAAGTGGGGAAACTTATTTTCACAGTCCCATTGCAAGGTTGAAATACGTGAGCAACAATCTCCCCAAACAGTAATCTGACAACAATCAGATCGTTCATTTTAGTGATACTGGTTGGAATTTAAATATTGGCTAGGATGGCGCAGTGGTTTGCACTGCTGCCTCACAGCGCCGAGGACCTGGATTTGATCCCGGCTCCGGCTCACTGTCCGTGTGGAGTTTGTACATTCTCCCCGTGTCTGCGTGGGTCTCACCCCCACAACCCAAAAATGTGCAGGGTAGGTGGATTGGCCGCGCTAAATTGCCCCTTAATTGGAAAATAAATGAACTGGGTGATGGGTGTTCTGGATCACAAACTGGTCACCAACACTGGAAGTGGTGCAACTCTATTTTATTATAAGGTTAACTATATTAACAGACTTGAACTGTGGGTAAATACGATACCAGCTTTAACTATAGACCTTCGCCTAGTCCTAACCAGGTGATGCACTCAGCACAGGGTGAATGTCTGTGTTGCAGGCTGTGAGCTCTGTGCTCTGAGCTGGCTGCTACTAGAATGAGCGGGAACTCTCCTGTCCCTGTCTTTATAGTGCGTGTGCTCTCACTGGTGATTGGCTGCAGTGTTGTGTATGCTGATTGGTCCCACTGCATGTCCATCAGTGTGTGTCTGCACCATGATATACTGGTGTATATTATGACACTGGGTACTTTAAATTTAAAAAAATATATTGGCCAGGGGTCAGTATGGGAAATTCTGCTGCTCTTTGAAATGTTGCGCTGGAAAATTCTGCTCCTACCCGAGAATGCTGAAGGAGCCTTGGTTTAACATAGAATCATAGAATCCCTAAACTGCAGGAGGAGGCCATTGGGCCCATCGAGTCTGCACCAACCCTCTGAAAGAGCACCCCACCTCGGGCCACTCATCCGCCGAACCCGCACACCTTTTGACTGTGGAAGGAAACCGGAGCATCCGGAGGTAACCCACATGGACACAGGGACAATGTGCAGACTCCGCAAGGCTGAATTGAACCCAGGTCCCTGGTGCTGTGAGGCAGCAGTGCTAACCACTTGAAAGCCGGCACCTCTGACAGCGCAGCACTCCCTCAGCTCTGTGTGGGTGGTGTCAGCCTGGACTTTGGGGGCATAGATCCATCACCTTCTCACTCCGAGGTGAGCGATCGGAAAGGCTAAAACCAAGCATTTTTATTTCTCCCCGACAGAGACGGCAGTGTATAAATTGCAAGAAGGTTACAAAATCTCATTCCCAGTAAGGACGAACTACATGTATGCGAGAATGAAGAGGAGTCTACCTGAGCTGTACACACTGACCATCTGCCTGTGGGTGAAGTCTAAAGGGACAGTGGGGATTGGAACACCATTCTCGTATGCAGTCCCTGGGCAAGCAAATGAGATGGTTCTACTTGAGTGGGGGAAGAACCCAATCGAACTGCTGATCAATGACAAAGTAAGTATTGAATTCTTTGGTAATGAAGCTCATAAATTAACATCTCTGGCTGACAGACAGTCTCGGCTGGGCCATTGCGCAGGATGTTATAATTGGTCTGAGCACATTGATTAGGGGAGAAGAAACAGCCATTGATCGATTCCTGGTCCTGAAATTAACTTTTTCATTGGTAATTATCAGTGAGGAAGGCCATTGATACATTTAATTTCATCCACCTTGAGTATCACATGTTTAGATTGGTGTATATTGGGGAAATTGATGTTTATTAAGGATGATGGTCGACAGTGTGCAGGGCTGGCCTGGGGAGGGCAGTGAGTGGCCTTTGAGCAGTGCCCAGTAACACCTCATGCCGTGTGGGAGAGAGAGGAAGGGGGCTGGGTTTATTCTGCAGCAGCAAGGGCTGGTCCTGGAAACTCAGCCAGTCACGCACGCTGAGCATCATCCTTCCAATTGACTCAAATTTGTAGCTTCAGAATAATTCCAACCCTGGGAGAGAGAGAAGAGGGGAGGGGGAGAGAGAGAAGAGGGGAGGGGGAGAGAGAGAAGAGGGGAGGGGGAGAGAGAGAAGAGGGGAGGGGGAGAGAGAGAAGAGGGGAGGGGGAGAGAGAGAAGAGGGGAGGGGGAGAGAGAGAGAAGAGGGGGGGAGGGAGTGAGAGAAGAGGGGGGGAGTAGCGGGGAGGGAGGGAGAGTAGCGGGGAGGGAGGGAGAGTAGCGGGGAGGGAGGGAGAGGGAAAAAAAAAGAAAGGATGATGGTCGTTTCTGGGGAAATTATTTACTGAGAATATTGCTGTTTATTGGGGAGTTCAATATATTTCAGGAATATTGGCTGATCCATGGAGGGATTGCAGTTTATTAGGGACGGTGGCTGCTTATTGGGCAGATTTCTGTACACAAGCAAGGGAGATACAATAATTGTTGTGTTTGTAGGTAACCCGTCTCCCGTTGGAGGTTAAAGGTGGCGAATGGCACCATGTGTGCATTACCTGGACAACCAGGGATGGGGTCTGGGAGGTGTACCAGGATGGCAAGCAAAGGGGATCAGGAGATAACCTGGCTCCATGGCACCCAATCAAACCAGGAGGCACTCTCGTCTTTGGCCAGGAGCAGGTAGGTACCAGGAAACCCATTGTTAACCCAGCACCGAGACGTGAATTAAGAACATAAGAACATAAGAACTAGGAGCAGGAGTCGGCCATCTGGCCCCTCGAGCCTGCTCCGCCATTTAATGAGATCATGGCTGATCTTTTGTGGACTCAGCTCCATTTTCCGGCCCGAACACCATAACCCTTAATCCCTTTATTCTTCAAAAAACTATCTATCTTTATCTCAAAAACATTTAATGAAGGAGTCTCTACTGCTTCATTGGGCAAGGAATTCCATAGATTCACAACCTTTTGGGTGAAGAAGTTCCTCCTAAACTCAGTCCTAAATTTACTTCCCCTTATTTTGAGGCTATGCCCCCTAGTTCTGCTTTCACCCGCCAGTGGAAACAACCTGCCCGCATCTATCCTATCTATTCCCTTCATAATTTTATATGTTTCTATAAGATCCCCCCTCATCCTTCTAAATTCCAACGAGTACAGTCCCAGTCTACTCAACCTCTCCTCGTAATCCAACCCCTTCAGCTCTGGGATTAACCTAGTGAATCTCCTCTGCACACCCTCCAGTGCCAGTACGTCCTTTCTCAAGTAAGGAGACCAAAACTGAACACAATACTCCAGGTGTGGCCTCACTAACACCTTATACAATTGCAGCATAACCTCCCCAGTCTTAAACTCCATCCCTCTAGCAATGAAGGACAAAACTCCATTTGCCTTCTTAATCACCTATTGCACCTGTAAACCAACTTTTTGCGACTCATGCACTAGCACACCCAGGTCTCTCTGCACAGCAGCATGTTTCAATATTTTATCATTTAAATAATAATCCCTTTTGCTGTTATTCCTACCAAAATGGATAACCTCACATTTGTCAACATTGTATTCCATCCGCCAGACCCTAGCCTGCTTTCACCCACCAGTGGTAGACACTTAGCCTATCCAAATCCCTCTGCAGACTTCCAGTATCCTCTGCACTTTTTGCTTTACCACTTATCTTAGTGTCGTCTGCAAACTTGGACACATTGCCCTTGGCCCCAACTCCAAATCATCTATGTAAATTGTGAACAATTGTGGGCCCAACACTGATCCCTGAGGGACACCACTAGCTACTGATTGCCAACCAGAGAAATACCCATTAATCCCCACTCTTTGCTTTCTATTAATTAACCAATCCTCTATCCATGCTACTACTTTCCCCTTAATGCCATGCATCTTTATCTTATGCAGCAACCTTTTGTGTGGCACCTTGTAAAAGGCTTTCTGGAAATCCAGATATACCACATCCATTGGCTCCCCATTATCTACCGCACTGGTAATGTCCTCAAAAAATTCCACTAAATTAGTTAGGCACGACCTGCCCTTTATGAACCCATGCTGCGTCTGCCCAATGGGACAATTTTAATCCAGATGCCTCGCTATTTCTTCCTTGATGATAGATTCCAGCATCTTCCCTACTACCGAAGTTAAGCTCACTGGCCTATAATTACCCGCTTTCTGCCTACCTCCTTTTTTAAACAGTGGTGTCACGTTTGCTAATTTCCAATCCGCCGGGACCACCCCAGAGTCTAGTGAATTTTGGTAAATTATCACTAGTGCATTTGCAATTTCCCTAGCCATCTCTTTTAACACTCTGGGATGCATTCCATCGGGTCCAGGAGACTTGTCTACCTTTAGCCCCATTAGCTCCTTGGTGATAACAATCATCTCAAGGTCCTCACCTGTCATAGCCTCATTTCCATCAGTCACTGGCATGTTATTTGTATCTTCCACTGTGAAGACCGACCCAAAAAACCTGTTCAGTTCCTCAGCCATTTCCTCATCTCCCATTATTAAATCTCCGTTTTCATCCTCTAAAGGACCAATATTTACCTTAGCCACTCCTTTTTGTTTTATATATTTGTAGAAACTTTTACTATCTGTTTTTATATTCTGAGCAAGTTTACTCTCATAATCTATCTTACTCTTCTTTATAGCTTTTTTAGTAGCTTTCTGTTGCCCGCTAAAGATTTCCCAGTCCTCTCATCTCCCACTGATCTTTGCCACTTTGTAAGCTTTTTCCTTCAATTTGATACTCTCCCTTATTTCCTTAGATATCCACGGTCGATTTTCCCTCTTTTTACCGCCCTTCCTTTTTGTTGGTATAAACCTTTGCTGAGCACTGTGAAAAATCACTTGGAAGGTTCTCCACTGTTCCTCAACTGTTTCATCATAAAGTCTTTGCTCCCAGTCTACCAATAGACCAGTCTATTGTCTTTCGATGGCAGAGCTGAACTCTTTTGGACAAGTGACATGTGGCCCACAGTTTTCCTTCTTATCGCCTGTTGTTGACCTTCTGACCAGGACAGTAACTCAGTTTAGCTGCCTCTATTCAACTGGAAATGGGTAAATCTGTGCCGATTACAACAGGACAGAGACTCCGAAACTCCAGCTGTGAATATTTTGCGCCAAGACATTGGTTCGTCAGTCAGTCCCAGCCAATTTGTTCAGCATTAACTGACACCACACTCTGATCACCAATACCTCCCAGTCAAGATTTACTATTGGAAAAACATCTTAATCAACCAACTGCAGAATCAACCTTCGTTTTACAGAGAGAACTTCAACTCAGTCTTCTGTATTAAAGAGTTTACCTCACAACAATCAAATTAATAAAAACTCCCTTGCTCTCTTTTCTTTCCTCTATCTCTCCCTCACCCCTCTCTCTCCTTGTCCCCTTCTCTCTCTCCATCTCTCCCCCAACCCCTCTCTCCTTTGCCCCTCCTCTCCCTGTCCCCTTCCTCTCCCATCTCCCCTTCTCGCCATCCTGCCCTTCTGTCATCTCCCCATTCTCTCCATACCCCCTTCTTTCTCTACCCCCTTGTCTCCATCCCCCCTTCTCTTAGTCTCCCCCTCTCCCCCTTCTTTCTCTTTTCCTTTTCTCTCTCTCTCTCCTCCCTTCTCTCTTGATCCTTCTCTCTCTTCCCTCCTCTCTCTCCCCTCTATCTGCCTCTCCCCTCCATCTCTCTCTCCCTTCCTTCTCTCTCTCTCCCCCACTCCCTCCTCCCTCTCTCTCTTTCTCTCTCATCAATCCTGCCCGTTTCCATCCCTTCCCTTGCTCTGTCACTATGCACCCAACAATTTTTAAAAATAAATTTAGAGTACCCAATTCATTTTTCCAATTCAGTGGCAATTTAGTGTGGCCAATCCCCCTACCCGGCACATCTTTGGGTTGTGGGGGCGAAACCCACGCAAACACGGAGAGAATGTGCAAACCCCCCACGGACAGTGACCCAGAGCCGGGATCGAACCTGGGACCTTGGCGCCGTGAGTCTGCAGTGCTAACCACTGCACCACCGTGTTGCCCTGCACCTAACAAAAATAAAATATTTTGAACTGTTGATTGATAGAGTCGGCTGGAGGGGGCGAATGGCCTGTGCTCATTCCTAACGTTATGTGACGGACAAAATCCCTTCCTTGGCCATGACCAACCCCTGATGTGACCGAGCTGGATCTTGGGATCTGCCTATGTGATGGGCTAAAGCCATTTGCAGCCTGTGCTCTGTATTCAGGGGGCTCTGGGTCTCCCAGGCTGTATCTGTACGTTTTACATCAAACTGGCCGAGATGTTGACACCAATCCATTTTTTTCTACTGTGCAGGATGTGGCTGGGGGCAGGTACGACGCTACACAAGCCTTTGTCGGGGAGATGGCAGAATTCAACATCTGGGACCGGATTCTGAGTGCAACCGAGATCCAGAACATCGCCAACTGCTCCTCCAGCATTTTGGGCAATGTCATCTCCTGGGATGGCAGCAGCATCGACCTGTACGGTGGGGCCACAAAGTGGCCTTTCCAGAGATGCAGCGAAAGCAAAGACTTGGGGGAGAATTGACCTTTCGTCCCTGGTCTGAGCTTCACCGAGCCAGACATGAACCAAAGCAGCTTCAGCAATCTTCACATTTCTCCAATGTGGTACAGGCACCTACAGGGGGCAGTAAACTGGGTAGAAGCGGACGGGGGGCTGGGTGAACTGACCTCTGAGTGGCTTAATTCACCTGTACAGCCCAACCCCAATTCAGTGAACAGAAATCACCACCATTCGGCCCGCATCCTGAGAGAAAACCTCACCCAATCCAAAGGACAGACCCGCTCTCAATATCCTCCCTGTGGATTTCCTGAGAGCTGCTCCCAGCGAATGGCAAATTCCTGGAGTGTTTGGAAAATGAGCCCCTGTAGGCACCGGTACTGCATCTTATACCATTCCAGTAATTATAGCAGCTCACCCAGTCCCGGAGTGGACCAATGTGCTGGGTGGGTGCGGTGGGTGAGACCTCCTCTTGCTATGCTGGGAAGGTCTCATTCTCCGAACTCTTCTGATATTTCCTGACTTTTATTTATTTTGTACATAGGAAATCTTACATTTCGTTCTTTGGCCAAAGTAGAAAAATAAATCACCAAGGTACCAATTCTCATTGTGTGCACTTCGCTTCACTTCTCCACGTTTCAGGGGATTGCAGTGACCTTTTAAGGATAAATTTAAAACTTTGATGTTAAACGGCCAACACTGTGGAACATTAGCGACCCAACACTCCCAACTGGAGCCAATAAAACAGGGTGTGCACCAGGAGGAGAGGAGGGGGACATGGGGCGGTTTCTGGACGAGCTGGAATTTCCCCAGATGGAGGGAGCAAAGAGGCTGGCGTTGGAGGAGCCCCTGGGGCTGAGGGAGGTGCTGGATAGTATCAGGGGTATGAAGTCGGGGAAGGCCCCTGGGCTGGACGGGTACCCGGCAGAATTTTATGAGGAATTTGCGGCGGACCTGGCACCACATCTGTTGGGGGCGTTTAATGAAGTGCTGGAGAAGGGGGAGTTGCCGGAGACGATGACGCAGGCAGTAATCACGCTAATCCCCAAAAAGGGAAGGATCCGGTGGAATGTGGGTCGTATTGACCCATATCACTATTGAACATGGATGTGAAAGTATTGGCTAAGTTGTTGGCGGGGAGGATGGAGGATTGTGTCCCGGGGGTGGTTGCAGAAGATCAAACAGGCTTCGTGAAGGGCGGGCAGCTCGCGAGTTATATAAGACGGCTGTTGAATGTGGTGATGAATCCGTTGAGAGCTCTGGTACCGGAGGTGGTGGTGCCCATGGATGCGGAGAAAGCATTTGATCGGGTGGAGTGGCGGTACTTGTTCGAAGTTTTGGCCAGTTTGGGTTTGGGCCGAGATTTGTGGCTTGGGTGCGGTTGCTGTATGTGGCACCAAGAGCGAGGGTGAGGACGAATGATATGAGCACTGTAAATTCTATGATAATCTATGATTAATCTAGGACAAAGGTTCGGCACAACATCGTGGGCCGAAGGGCCTGTTCTGTGCTGTATTTTTCTATGTTCTATGTTCTATGTATCTGGTGTATAATGTCGGTTGAAAGTCCTGTGTGGTGAGGAGGTCTTGTTCAAACTTGTAAGGGCGTGGAATGCCCTGCCTGCAACGTTAGTGGACTCACCAACACTAAGGGCATTTAAATGGTCATTGGATAGACAGATAGATGATAAAGGAATAGTGTAGATGGGCTTTAGATTGCTTTCACAGGTCGGTGCAACATCGAGGGTCGAAGGGCCTGTACTGCGCTGAAACGTTCTATGTTCTATGCGCTCACAAAGCTTTGACTTACACAGGGTTACGAGGCAGGGGTGCCCGCTGTCGCCGCTGCTGTTTGCGCTGGCCATAGAGCCATTGGCGATGGCTCTTAGGGGGGTCGGCAGAGTGGCGGGGGATAATGAGGGGACAGAGGGAGCATCGGGTGTCGCTCTATGCCGATGACCTCTTGATGTATGTTTAGGATCCGTTGGAGAGTATGGGAAGGAACCCTCCGCCTGTTGGGGAGGTTTAGAGGGTTCTCGGGATACAAGCTGAATGTAGGGAAAAGCGAGGTATTCCCGCTGAATGAGCTGGCACAGTGGGCTAATTTAGGGGGGATGCCATTTACGGTCGCGAGGGATAGGTTTAGGTACTTGGGGATTCAGGAAGCGAGGGAATGGACAGGGCTCCATAAGTGGAACTTAACGAAGCTGGGGGAGGAGGCCTGGGAGGATCTTAAGAGGTGGGATACACTGCACTTAACGTTGGCGGGGAGGGTCCAAGTGGTGAAAATGAATATTCTGCCGAGGTTCTTGTTTATCTTTCAGGCTCTCCCGATCTTTATACCAAAGGCCTTTTTTCGGAAAGTGGACACAATCATCTCGGACTTTGTATGGGTGGGGAATGTGCTGAGGGTGGGGAGGACCCTGCTACAGAGGCAGCAGGGGGGGTTGGCGTTGCCAAACTTGCTTCATTATTATTGGGCGGCGAATGTGGACAAGGTGCGGCGGTGGTGGGAAGGAGAAGGGGTAGAGGGGGTTAGGATGGAGGAGGAATCTTGTAAGGGGTCTAGTTTGAGGGCGATGGTGATGGCAGCATTGCCAATGGTTCCGAGTAGGTATTCAGGGAGCCCAGTGGTGCAGTCCATGGTGAAGATATGGAATCAGCTGAAGATTTTAGGGTGGAATGGATGTCGGTGTTAACGCCGCTGTGCGAGAATCATGGGTTTGAGCCGGGGGGGGGGGGGGGGGGGGGTGGTGTGTGTGTGGATAGTGTATACAGGAGGTGGCGGGAGGTTGGGCTGGTCAAGGTGAGGGATGTGTATTTGGAGGAAGGGTTCGCCAGTCTGGAGGAGCTAAGGGAGAGGGTAGAGCTGCCGAGGGGTAGTGAGTTCATGTATCTACAGGTTAGGGACTTTGCAAGAAAGGTCTGGAAGGGGTTCCCTAGACTGCCGGGATACACCCTGTTGGAGCAACTGCTGCTTCCGGATGTGGAAGGGGAGGGAAGAATTAGGGATATATATAAGTGGCTGGGGGAGCAGGGAGGCGAGCGGGTGGTGAAGATCAAGGAGAAATGGGAAGCGGAGTTGGGAATGGAGATCAATTGAGGAGTATGGAGTGAGGCACTGCGAAGGGTAAACGGGACCTCCTCTTGTGCAAGGATGAGCCTGATACAGTTTAAGGTGGTGCACAGGGTGCATATGACTCGGGTGAGAATGAGTGGGTTCTTTCAGAGGGTAGCAGATGAGTGTGAGAGGTGTGGGCGGGGGCCAGCGAATCATGCGCACATGTTTTGGGGTTGTGAAAAATTGGGAAGATTCTGGGCGGGAGTGTTCGCGGTCTTAGCCAGGATAGTGGAGGAGGGAGTGGAGTTGGACCCTTTGGTGGCGATATTTGGGGTTTCAGAGAAGCCGGAGCTCAGGGAGAGGAGGAAGGCCGATGTCTTGGCCTTCGCCTCTCTGATTGCACGGCGGTGAATTTTGCTGGAGTGGCGATCGGCATCGCCACCGGGGGGAGCGGCTTGGTTGGGTGACCTGTACGACTTCCTGCGGTTAGAGAAGATAAAGTATGAGCTAAGGGGCTCAGCAGGGGAGTTTGAGAAAAGGTGGGGGATGTTTGTGACCATGTTTGAGGAGCTGTTCGTCGCAGGGGTTGTGGGGGGGGGGGGGGGGGGGCGGCGGCGGGGGGGGGGGGGGGGGGGGGGGGGGGCTGAAAAAGGAGAAAAATCTGTCCAAACTGTATAGTTGATTGTTGGGAAGAATGTTTCCCGGGGTGTTTATTTACTGTAACCTACTTTGATACAAGTTGGAATAAAATGCGCTTAAATTTTTAAAAAAATAAAAATAAAACAGGGTGCGCAGGGCAAGGCATTCCAAACCAATGGGTGCACATCCCCTGTGTGGATGCAGCACTACAATCAGAGTTAGGTGTATAGAGGACTGCACGGGGTGTTCGTTATCACTGCGATTTTTCACCGGCTTCTTTTCTTGTGGCCTTTATTTTTTGCCGATATCACGATTGCCGCCAAAGTTGAACAGCTGCAAATATTTCTGTCACGTTTGGTTCGAACCGACTAGGGATTGGCGGAATTTATTGCTCTGCCGCGGTGTCCCAGAGACGCGATCCAAACGAGGGTTATCGGACGCGTTAACTGGCGGAGGAGGCACCACGACAGGAAAGACTAATTTGAACACTGTCCTGTTTACTGGCGCCAGCAAGCAAGTATTAATGATGGCCGGTTAACATCAGGCACAAGGTTTAGGCTATGCCACTCAGATTCAGGTATGGATGTACAATCGTAATGTACAGTGCAATCCCTTAGTGTGCAAGAAGTGTGAGGTGATGAATTTTGGCAAGAAGAACATGGAGAGACAATATAAAATAAGGGATAAAATTCTTAAAGGGGAGATGGAGAAGAGGGTGTATCTCTGTGCAGATCATTGAAGGTGACAGGACAGGCGGAGAGAGCAGTTAATAAAGCAGATAGAATTCTGGACTTTATTAATAGGGGCAGAGAGTACAGCAGCAAGGAGTTTATGCTGAACACATAGTTCGACCTCAGCTGGAATATTGTGAACAGCTCTGGGTGTCACACTATAGGAAGGATGTGAACCCACTGGAGAGAGTGCAGAAGAGGTTCACAAGACTGGTTCTGGGGGTGAGAGACTTCAGTTATGAGGATAGATTGGAGAGCTTGGGAGTGTTCATCTTGGAGAGAAGAAGGCTAAGAGGAGATTTGATAGAGATTTTCAAAATCATGAGTGGGCTGGTCAGAGTAGACATGGAGAAACTGTTCCTGCTCGTGAAAGGATCAAGAATGAGAGGGCCCAGATTGACAGTGATTTGCAAACGAAGCAAATGCGATGTGAGGAAAAAGCCTTTTCACCCAGCGAGTGGCTCAGGTCTGGAATGCGCTGCCCGAAGTGTGGTGGAGGCAGATTCAACTGAGGCGTTCGAGAGGGCATTAAATGATTCCTTAGAATAGAAACAATATGCAGTGGTACGGGGAAAAGGCAGGGGAATGGTACTGAGTCACCATGCTCATTTGGAGAGCGGTGCAGACAGGATGGGCCTCCTTCAGCGCCGTAATAATTCTGTGATCTTGTGACCATCAAGAGCCTGACCGTCATAGACACGAGCCAAATATTGATGCTCTCAATGAGCAAGGTCGCCAACTCTGATTGGATGGTTCCTGGAGATCTTGATCTCCCACCCACAACCTTTTATATTCCTCATCTCCAGAATGTTTAATCACCAATAAACACAGTGTTTTGAAAGAAGAGGAATGCAAGTTCTCAATCTTGTTATCACCTTAGTAAATTACGTGCACAATAATAACAGATATGGAAATCTGGTATGAAAACAGGAAGTGCTGGAAAATCCCAGCAGGTCTGGCAGCTTCCATCACATGCCTCCCTCTCTTTGGTTCTGAAGAAGAGTCAGAGCAGCTCGAAACGTCAACTCTGTTTCTCTCGCCGGACCTGCTGGGCTTTTCCAGCACTTTCTGTGTTTCATTTGTTAACATCTCTCTCTCTCTCTCTAATTTTTCTCCTGAGTGTTGCTCACACAGAGTGTCCGGGAGGCCAACCAGCATTCCTGGAGATTCCAGGGAAATTCGGGAGAGTTGGCAAGCCCCGAGCGATATCACTTCCCCAGTTAAAGAGGACGATAACTCGTCAGGGGTGGAAGGTGTTAAGCGGCTGTATTTTGCTAATCTCACCGGCAGTAGTTTTTAGGCTGATGCTTGTGAATGATGATACAATACGTGAGTTTCTGGAATTTTCTCCATGAGTAAAGTAGCTGTGAATGTGTCTTGTCAGCATGTGTTGATCTGTCGGTCATTAATTGTGATATGGTAATGGTGAAGACACTCACAATGTGTCCTGCTCAGAGTGTGAGATTTTACAATGCTGACCATTGTTGATCTGTCGATGCCTTTTTACATGATAACTTGTTCAGAACTTTTAATACAGTGAGGTCATTTGTGGTGTTTTAATATCGACTCAGTTCCATCTCGAACCATTAAATGAGCTAAACATACAGCTGTCGTTTGTCTTGTATATTTGCAAATTTGGATATCGCTCTTCTACAGCTTCCAACAGTGAATCATTGCCAAGTGGCTATAGATTGCTCCACTGATGATCCCTCATTCATTCGGGGGATTAGGCTGTCAATGGCTGGGCCAAAATTTGTTGCCCCTAGGGAAGGTGGTGGGTAAGCTGACTTCTGATATGCTGCGGTCCATGTAGTGAAGGCAGTTAAGACACTCCCACAGTCAGTGCAGTTAAGACACTCTCACGGTCCGTTCAGTTAAGACACTCTCACGGTCCGGGGCAGTTAAGACACTCTCCCAGTCAGTGCAGTTAAGACATTCCCATACTCCGGGCAGTTAAGACACTCTCACGGTCCGTGCAGTTAAGACACTCTCACAATCCGTGCAGTTAAGACACTCTCACAGTCCGTGCAGTTAAGACCTTCACGGTCCGTGCAGTTAAGACACTCTCACAGTCCGTGCAGTTAAGACATCACCACAGTCAGTGCAGTTAAGTCACTCACAAGGACCGTTCAGTTAAGACCTTCACGGTCTGTGCAGTTAAGACAGTCCCACAGTCCGTGCAGTTAAGACACTCACAGGTCCGTGTAGTTAAGAGACTCTCACGGTCCATGCAGTTAAGACCTTCACGGTCCGTTCAGTTAAGACACTCTCACAGTCCATGCAGTTAAGGCACTCTCACAGTCCGTGCAGTTAAGACACTCACAGGTCCGTGTAGTTAAGACCTTCACGGTCCCTGCAGTTAAGACACTCTCACAGCCCATGCAGTTAAGGCACTCTCACAGTCCGTGCAGTTAAGACATCTCCACAGTCCGTGCAGTTAAGACACTCACAGGTCCGTGTAGTTAAGAGACTCTCACGGTCCGTGCAGTTAAGACATTCCCACAGTTCATACAGCTAAGACACTCCCACAGTCCGTCCAGTTAAGACATTCCCACAGTTCATACAGTTAAGACACTCCCACAGTCCGTCCAGTTAAGACATTCCCACAGTCAATGCAGTTAAGACACTCCCACAGTCCATCCAGTTAAGACATTCCCACAGTCAATGCAGTTAAGACACTTCCACAGTCCATCCAGTTAAGACATTCCCACAGTCAGTGCAGTTAAGACACTTCCACAGTCCATGCAGTTAAGACACTTTCACAGTCCGTGCAGTTAAGACATGCTCACAATCCGTGCAGTTAAGACACTCTCACAGTCCATGCAGTTAAGACATCTCCACAGTCAGTGCAGTTAAGACACTCACAAGGACAGTTCAGTTAAGACCTTCACGGTCTGTGCAGTTAAGACAGTCCCACAGTCCGTGCAGTTCAGACACTCACAGGTCCGTGTAGTTAAGAGACTCTCACGGTCCATGCAGTTAAGACATTCCCACAGTTCGTACAGTTAAGACACTCCCACAGTCCGACCAGTTAAGACATTCCCACAGTCAGTCCAGTTAGGACACTCTCACAAACCGTGCAGTTAAGACAGTCTCACAGTCCGTGCAGTTAAGACACTCACAGGTCCGTGTAGTTAAGAGACTCTCACGGTCCGTGCAGTTAAGACATTCCCACAGTTCGTACAGTTAAGACACTCCCACAGTCCATCCAGTTAAGACATTCCCACAGTCAGTGCAGTTAAGACACTCTCACGGTCCGTGCAGTTAAGACACTCTCACAGTCCATGCAGTTACGGCACACTCACAGTCCGTGCAGTTAAGGCATCTCCACAGTTCATGCAGTTAAGACACTCACAGGTCCGTGTAGTTAAGAGACTCTCATGGTCCGTGCAGTTAAGACATTCCCACTGTTCGTACAGTTAAGACACTCCCACAGTCCGTCCAGTTAAGACATTCCCACAGTCAATGCAGTTAAGACACTCCCACAGTCCGTCCAGTTAAGACATTCCCACAGTCAGTGCAGTTAAGACACTTCCACAGTCCGTCCAGTTAAGACATTCCCACAGTCCGTCCAGTTAAGACATTCCCACAGTCAATGCAGTTAAGACACTCCCACAGTCCGTCCAGTTAAGACATTCCCACAGTCAGTGCAGTTAAGACACTTCCACAGTCCGTACAGTTAAGACACTCCCACAGTCCGTCCAGTTAAGACATTCCCACAGTCAATGCAGTTAAGACACTCCCACAGTCCGTCCAGTTAAGACATTCCCACAGTCAGTGCAGTTAAGACACTTCCACAGTCCGTCCAGTTAAGACATTCCCACAGTCCGTCCAGTTAAGACATTCCCACAGTCAATGCAGTTAAGACACTCCCACAGTCCGTCCAGTTAAGACATTCCCACAGTCAGTGCAGTTAAGACACTTCCACAGTCCGTACAGTTAAGACACTCCCACAGTCCGTCCAGTTAAGACATTCCCACAGTCAGTGCAGTTAAGACACTCCCACAATCCGTCTAGCTAAGACATTCCCACAGTCAGTGCAGTTAAGACACTTCCACAGTCCGTGCAGTTAAGACTCGCTCACTGTCCGTGCAGTTAAGACACGCTTACTGTCCATGCAGTTAAGACACTTCCACAGTCCGCGGAGTTAAGACACTTCCACAGTCCGTGCAGTTAAGACACGCTCACTGTCCGTGCAGTTAAGACACGCTCACTGTCCATGCAGTTAAGACACGCTCACTGTCTGTGCAGTTGACACGCTCACAGTCCGTGGAGTTAAGACACTTCCACAGTCCGTGCAGTTAAGACACGCTCACTGTCCCTGCAGTTAAGACACGCTCACTGTCCCTGCAGTTAAGACACGCTCACTGTCCATGCAGTTGACACGCTCACTGTCCCTGCAGTTAAGACACGCTCACTGTCCCTGCAGTTGACACGCTCACTGTCCCTGCAGTTAAGACACGCTCACTGTCCCTGCAGTTGACACGCTCACTGTCCCTGCAGTTGACACGCTCACTGTCCCTGCAGTTAAGACACGCTCACTGTCCCTGCAGTTAAGACACGCTCACTGTCCCTGCAGTTAAGACACGCTCACTGTCCCTGCAGTTAAGACACGCTCACTGTCCCTGCAGTTAAGACACGCTCACTGTCCCTGCAGTTAAGACACTCCTTCTCACTGGCTCCGACACCAAGAACCGGGAGGGAATCAGCCTCTGGGTTCATAGAATCCCTACAGTGCAGAAGGAGGTCATTCGACCCATCGAGTCTGCATCGGGCCTCCGATAGAGCACCCTATCCATGCCCAATCCCCCATCCTTTCCCCATAACTCCACCAAGGGCAAATTTAGCATGGCCAGTCCACCTAACCTGCACCTCTTTGGACTGGTTACGAATGAAGATTGACAGTGGTCTCTGCCAGCTGCCAGCTGCACTTTACGGCGTCCATCAGTGAACTGATGCTGAGTGATGCTGAGTCCAGACGCTGAGCAAAGTGGCAGGTTCGGCTGAACCAGGGCACATTCAACCCGATTTCTCATTGAAAGATCACACACTGGGTGGTCATTTCTACCACCATCCTTGGGCGTGTTTACTGGTTGCAGAAGTGGCCCTCCATTGGCCGACGGCAGGATCTCCTGGTCCCTCTGATTTCTATAGAGTTGTGCGCACCCCGCCCCCCGCCACCGGGGAACCCGCCGCATGGGGGCAGCCATCAGCAGGACCCAATCATCCCACCGGAGGATATGGCCGGAGAATTCTCACCTTCAGATATGTTTGCCTGTTTAAAACTCAGTTTCTGGCTAAAACATTTGAGGACCCAGTTTGCAAATGAAAGTTAGCGAGGCTTTTAAATGGGGATGGATCATAAAACACTGCGCAGGAAAGTTGGGGAAGATTCTGTCTGCGATCTCCTGAGGAATGAAGCCTTGTTCAGTGTTTTTCCAGAAAATGAGGCAGAAACATAATTGAAACAAACTCTGGTTCACAATTGCTTAATCGGGTGACTAACTGCGGTTGAACATATTCCCTGAGATGTTTGGCCTCCTACTTTCAACAGCCCCTTCCCCAGAGTCCTGCCATTGTTTGCCCCACACATCAATCATTGTGGAGACTCACCTTTCCAGGGCTTTTCAATGTGGTTCTAACTTCTGAAAATCTACACCTTGAGCCACAGTAAAGGGATGGGATTCACCGTTGGCCAACGCTGAAAACGGGAACGGCGGTGGGGCGGAGAATAGCTCCTAACACCGAAACCACGGCAGGCGGCGGTTTGACGTTGATTCGCGGTGCTCCACCCTCCAAAACGGCATCATTGCACCGCGCACAATTGCAACTGTGTTCGCATCTCATTCGCGGTTCCACCCACGAGACTCCGATGGGTCGAGTTCCAAGTGTGCCTCTCAATGGTCATGAACCTGCCATGGTGGCTGCAGAGAGAGAGAGAGGGCGTACGGACGGTGTCCAGCACCGCCTTACTTTGCCGACATTCGTGCTGCTGGCCAGGGTGCCTCTGCCAGGTCTGGGGGAGTAGTGGGGGATGGCCAGGAGATGGGCTGTGGGATTGGGGTGGACGGTGATGCGGACCAGCACAACCAGTGCCATCTTATTGGCCGCGCGGTCGGGGTGTGTGTGGGGGGGGGGTGTATGGTCTACGTGCGGCTCAACTGGTCCTTCCCAGTCACCTGCTCTCTCATCAACTGCCAACCGTACCGCAGTCACGTCCCAGAGCTTGTGGGATGTCTGTGCTGCCCACTGACTGACCAGCGGGAGTCCTGATACAATTGGAGAGATATTGGGGCGGGCTTCTCCCGCCGCGCCCTCCCAGCGACCAGAAATCCCCCTCCGAGGTCACTGGATCTTTACATGGACTGCCTCCCGCCCGTGGCAATCTTGCGACAGACCGGGCGGAAGAATCCCATGCACAATCCGATCAAAGCAAATGACTGCGGATGCTGGAATCTGAAACAAAAACAGAAAATACTGGACAATCTCAGCAAGTCTGACAGCGTCTGTGGAGAGAGAAGGGAGCGAACGTTTCGAGTCTGTGTGACTCTTCATCAAAGCTGGAATATATGTGTGAGTATAATCCAATGTTTCGGTACGTTATTGATCAACGGATGTCATTATCACTGAAAGCCCACAAAGCAGTGGAGAAGTAAAGCTTCCATTCTCGTTTCAATAATCTAAGAGCCCATTTAGCAGTAGTTAATGTTAGCTTGATCACACAATCCTCAGACTAGTGATTCCATTTGGATTCCTTTGGGATGTTTAACATTTGCTGAAGAGGAAACAATGTCAATTTTCCCTCATTTGTTACAGTAACACATGGTGCTGCTTTGAATGAGGACAGGAAGGTGGTTACTAATTTCGTTCGCCAATTTGTCTGGTCTCATTTTATTGCCGTATAATTTTTGAGCAATTTCCATTTTGCATTTCTGTCCTTTTAAACACACACTAATTGGAAGGAGTGCTTTTCTGACCCGTTTACATTGCACATGCTTGGTTGTCACGAGGTGCCATCAAGTGGTTGAATTCTCGCTGAAGGCATGGTCTCTGGCCAGTTCTCAAAATTTTACTTTCAGTGAAACACAAGCTAACACATCACAGTCCTGATGCCCAATCTCATACATCCAGCTTTCTAGTATTATCCATCTAATTACACAATGCATCATCCCACAGCTCTACATAGTTGACCCCCTAGTGTCTGTCACAGACAAGGGCCATCTGGTGTGTAAGAGCCCTTTCTGTTATTTCCTTTGTTCCCATTGATTTTATTTTATTATTTTTGGTCCGTAGACCCATAATACAGGGTGTGCCTTTAAGTAGAAGACTGTTGAAACAGCCTGCTTGCCAGGACACTGTGTTCCCAGGTTTTGTATTTTGGAAAGAAGACGCCAGATTCCTTGGCAGCGAGTGGATCCTAGGAACCAGCTTTGGAGCGAGTTGATTTGATTGGCTAACTGGTAACCGGTACGTTGGCCAGGGTTAGTGTTCTCCCTGACAACAGCTAGTGCTTGGTTCCTGCCTGATGCTTTCTGAGAGAACTTGGGAGAAGTATTTAGACCTTGGAAGTGATAGGAACGCTCTCTCTCTCTCCTGCTTGATGTAGTGAAAGAACTGCTCTATTGTTCTGAAAGCAGTGAGTCCCTGGCACATCCTTTGCTGTGAACCTGAAATGATACTGAGTTTGCAGAGAAAGTAGACAATTTTGCCGGAGAAAACCATCTCAAGCCAAGAAGGTAGAAGTATCAAAATGAAAGCCTGAACTTCAGAAAGACATTGACTGTAAGTCACCCCGTGCATCAAAGATCTTTGCCCTTTCATTTTATTAATAGTTTCTTTCCCTCTCAAACACCCTGTCCCCCCTGCGTTAGAACATAGAATTTACAGTGCAGAAGGAGGCCATTCGGCCCATCGAGTCTGCACCGGCTCTTGGAAAGAGCACCCTACCCAAGGTCAACACCTCCACCCTATCCCCATAACCCAGTAACCCCACCCAACACTAAGGGCAATTTTGGACACTAAGGGCAATTTATCATGGCCAATCCACCCAACCTGCACATCTTTGGACTGTGGGAGGAAACCGGAGCAAACACTATTTTATTAAGTTAGAAACTGTTGAACATACTTTCACTGTGGGTTAACATGATGTTAGATTAAACTAAAGACCTATGCCTGTCCGAACTAGTCTATGCACTCAGCACATGGTGAAGATCTGTGCTGTAAGCTGTAAGCTCTGTCCTTCCGAGAGGCTGCATCCCGAATGAGCGGGAACTCTGATGCCCCCTGTCTATATAGTGAGTGTGCTCTAACTGGTGATTGGCTGCGGTGTTGTGTGTGTTGATTGGTCCCGTTGTATGTCCATCAGTGTGTGTATCTGCACCATGTATACTGGTGTATATCATGACACAAGTTAGGTGGATTGGTCGTGCTAAATGTTATATTTTAAATAATGGCTCATCTAAAATATATATATTACTCTTGAATCCACCAGGATGATAAAATGACCAATAGTCTTCTTGTTGAAAGATGAACTATTTATTGAGTAACAAAATAATAAACTGTGAGTCCTTTTATTCAATACTAAACTAACTATAAAGATATAAAGTACAATACAGTTAACTATATAACTATACACTATTATAACAAACTAGTTCTAACTTCTCTCTCCACTCTACTAGAATCCACTTCGATTAATCTCAACAGTTGATCCTGTACCGGCATTGGAGGCAGTCTGGAGAAGGTTCACTCGGTTTTTCCCGGGTGTGGAGGGATTTTCTAATGAGGAGAGGGTGAGTAGGTTGGGTCTGTACTCATTGGAGTTTAGAATGAGAGGCGACCTTATTGAGGCATATCGGATTCTCAGGGGGTTTGACAGGGTCGATGCTGAGAGGGTGCTTCCTCTGGTGGGAGAGACTAGGACCAGAGGACAGAGTCTCAGAGTCAGGGGTCGTCCATTTAAAACAGAGATGAAGAGGAATCTCTTCTCTCAGAGGGTAGTGAATCTGTGGAATTCTTTACCGCAGAGAGCTGTAGAGACTGGGTCGTTAAGTATGTTCAAGGCCGAGATGGACAGATTTTTAATCAGTGAGGGAATCGAGGATTATCAGATCAGTCATGATCGCATTGAATGGTGGAGCAGACTCGATGGGCCGAGTGGCCTGCTTCTGCTCCTACATCTGATAGTCTTATGGTCTTGTCCGGTTACTGAGCTGATTAGATTAAAATCCCCCCCCCACCCCCCCAAAACCTGCCCCCGCCCTACCCCTATCAGAGTCTCCGGGATGAAGCCCGGGTCTGTATGATGGTCGAGGCACACTCAATATCAACGTACAACAGGGTCATTGCTTCGCGATCTGAAGTTGGAACGCGGGCTGGATATTCCTGCCTTACCCTGCCTGAACTCCGAAAACAATGATAACACCCCAACTGGGATCAGCTAATCTGGCAAAGAGCAGGAATTGAGGCTGGAATCTCGTGTGCGTACGATTCAGAGCCCCATCAGGCACCACGTTGAGTATCAGGATCGCTGATTGGAAAACAAACTCTGCCCAAGCTGCAATGATTGCTTGGGGACTTGGAGAAGAACGGGACAGTGCCAATCGTGTTCTTGTAGGAATTCACCTGTCCCTCTTCGCAACAACCCAAAGATGTGCAGGGTAGGTGGATTGGCCACGCTAAATTGCCCCTTAATTGGGAAAAAAGAATTGGGTAATCTAAATTTATTTTTTTAAAAATTTTAAAATTAGTTATCAGTCCCTCGATTCCTCCATCGCACATTCCTTCTGTTACATCATAAGACCACAAGAAATAGGAACAGGATGAGGCCATTCAGCCCTTTGACTCTGCTCCACCAATTAATAAGACGATGCCCTCTGGTCCTACTCTCTCCCACGAGTGGAAACATCCTCCCAACATTTATCCTGTCCAAGCCCATCAGAAACCTGGCTGGCTGCACCCCCTAATGCCATCTATCACAGCAGAAGTGCACATTTTGTGTCCCAATGGATATTTGGTAATAATTCCCAGCCTCACTGACAGGTCATTGAGTAGCTGATGCAGTAAGTAGGAAATATCAAACTGGTGTAACACAGGGTCACTCTTCACAGGTGAGAGTCACAACACAATGTTGGGACAGTGCAGAGCTTTACTCTGTATCTCACCTCGTAACCCGTGCCGTACCTGTCCTGGGAGTGTTTGATGGGGACAGTGTAGAGGGAACTTTACTCTGTATCTAACCCCGTGCTGTACCTGTCCTGGGAGTGTTTGATGGGGACAGTGTAGAGGGAGCTTTACTCTGTATCTAACCCCGTGCTGTACCTGTCCTGGGAGTGTTTGATGGGCACAGTGTAGAGGGAGCTTTACTCTGTATTTAACCCCCTGATGTACCTGTCCTGGGAGTGTTTGATGGGGACAGTGTAGAGGGAGCTTTACTCTGTATCTAACCCTGTGCTGTACCTGTCCTGGGAGTGTTTGATGGGGACTGTGTAGAGGGAGCTTTACTCTGTATCTAACCCCGTGCTGTACCTGTCCTGGGAGTGTTTGATGGGGACAGTGTAGAGGGAGCTTTACTCTGTATCAAACTCCATGCTGTACCTGTCCTGGGAGTGTTTGATGGGGACAGTGTAGAGGGAGCTTTACTCTGTATCTAACCCCGTGCTGTACCTGTCCTGGGAGTGTTTGATGGGCACAGTGTAGAGGGAGCTTTACTCTGTATTTAACCCCCTGATGTACCTGTCCTGGGAGTGTTTGATGGGGACAGTGTAGAGGGAGCTTTACTCTGTATCTAACTCCGTGCTGTACCTGTCCTGGGAGTGTTTGATGGGCACAGTGTAGAGGGAGCTTTACTCTGTATCTAACCCCGTGCTGTACCTGTCCTGGGAGTGTTTGATGGGGACAGGGTAGAGGGAGCATTACTCTGTATCTAACCCCGTGCTGTACCTGTCCTGGGAGTGTTTGATGGGCACAGTGCAGAGGGAGCTTTACTCAGTATCTAACCCCGTGCTGTACCTGTCCTGGGAGTGTTTGATGGGGACAGTGTAGAGGGAGCTTTACTCTGTATCAAACTCCATGCTGTACCTGTCCTGGGAGTGTTTGATGGGGACAGTGTAGAGGGAGCTTTACTCTGTATCTAACCCCGTGCTGTACCTGTCCTGGGAGTGTTTGATGGGCACAGTGTAGAGGGAGCTTAACTCTGTATTTAACCCCCTGATGTACCTGTCCTGGGAGTGTTTGATGGGGACAGTGTAGAGGGAGCTTTACTCTGTATCTAACTCCGTGCTGTACCTGTCCTGGGAGTGTTTGATGGGCACAGTGTAGAGGGAGCTTTACTCTGTATCTAACCCCGTGCTGTACCTGTCCTGGGAGTGTTTGATGGGGACAGTGTAGAGGGAGCATTACTCTGTATCTAACCCCGTGCTGTACCTGTCCTGGGAGTGTTTGATGGGCACAGTGCAGAGGGAGCTTTACTCTGTATCTAACTCCGTGCTGTACCTGTCCTGGGAGTGTTTGATGGGCACAGTGTAGATGGAGCTTTACTCTGTATCTAACCCCGTGCTGTACCTGTCCTGGGAGTGTTTGATGGGGACAGGGTAGAGGGAGCATTACTCTGTATCTAACTCCGTGCTGTACCTGTCCTGGGAGTGTTTGATGGGGACAGTGTAGAGGGAGCTTTACTCTGTATCTAACCCCGTGCTGTACCTGCCCGGGGAGTGTTTCAAGGGGACAGTGTAGAGGGAGCTTTACTCTGTATCTAACCCCGTGCTGTATCTGTCCTGGGAGTGTTTGATGGGGACAGTGTAGAGGGAGCTTTACTCTGTATCTAACCCCGTGCTGTACCTGTCCTGGGAGTGTTTGATGGGGACAGTGTAGAGGGAGCTTTACTCTGTATCTAACCCCGTGCTGTACCTGTCCTGGGAGTGTTTGATGGGGACAGTGTAGAGGGAGCTTTACTCTGTATCTAACCCCGTGCTGTACCTGTCCTGGGAGTGTTTGATGGGGACAGTGTAGAGGGAGCTTTACTCTGTATCTAACCCCGTGCTGTACCTGTCCGGGGAGTGTTTCAAGGGGACAGTGTAGAGGGAGCTTTACTCTGTATCTAACCCCGTGCTGTACCTGTCCTGGGAGTGTTTGATGGGGACAGTGTAGAGGGAGCTTTACTCTGTATCTAACCCCGTGCTGTACCTGTCCTGGGCGTGTTTGATGGGGACAGTGTAGAGGGAGCTTTACTCTGTATCTAACCCCGTGCTTGTACCTGTCCTGGGAGTGTTTGATGGGGACAGTGTAGAGGGAGCTTTACTCTGTATCTAACCCCGTGCTGTACCTGTCCTGGGAGTGTTTGATGGGGACAGTGTAGAGGGAGCTTTACTCTGTATCTAACCCCGTGCTTGTACCTGTCCTGGGAGTGTTTGATGGGGACAGTGTAGAGGGAGCTTTACTCTGTATCTAACCCCGTGCTTGTACCTGTCCTGGGAGTGTTTGATGGGGACAGTGTAGAGGGAGCTTTACTCTGTATCTAACCCCGTGCTGTACCTGTCCGGGGAGTGTTTCAAGGGGACAGAGTAGAGGGAGCTTTACTCTGTATCTAACCCCGTGCTGTATCTGTCCTGGGAGTGTTTGATGGGGACAGTGTAGAGGGAGCTTTACTCTGTATCTAACCCCGTGCTGTACCTGTCCTGGGAGTGTTTGATGGGGACAGTGTAGAGGGAGCTTTACTCTGTATCTAACCCCGTGCTGTACCTGTCCTGGGAGTGTTTGATGGGGCGAGTGTAGAGGGAGCTTTACTCTGTATCTAACCCCATGCTGTCCCAGTCCTGGGAGTGTTTGATTGGACACTTCAGCACCAGTTTCAGCATGTTCCATTCTCCATCACTTACATCCCTCGTGTGTATGAGCACAAAGACAAGCTTATGATGTGAAAGCGACATCGTGGGTGAAATTCTCCTGTATCGGCGTGATGTCCGCCGACCAGCGCCAAAAACGGCGCAAATCAGTCAGGCATCGCGCCGCCCCAAAGGTGCGGAATCCTCCGCATCTTGGGAGGCCCAGCCCCAACCATAAGGGGCTAGGCCGCGCCGGACTAATTTCTGCCCCGCCAGCTGGCGTAAAAGGCCTTTGGTGCCCCACCAGCTGGCACGGAAATGATATCTCCAGGCGGCGCATGCGCGGGAGCGTTAGCGGCCGCTCACGGCATCCCTGCGCATGCGCTGTGGAGGGAGTCTCTTCCGCCTCCGCCGCGGTGGAGACCGTGGCGAAGGCGGAAGGCAAAGAGTGTCCCCACGGCACAGGCCCGCCCATGTATCGGTGGGCCCCGATCGCGGGCCAGGCCACCGTGGGGGCACCCCCCGGGGCCAGATCGCCCCGCGCCCCCCCCCAGGACCCCGGAGCCCGCCCGCACCGCCTTGTCCTGCCGGTAAGGTAGGTGGTTCAATCCACGCCGGCGGGACAGGCATCGTAGCAGCGGGACTTCGGCCCATACGGGCCGGAGAATCGCGAGGGGGGGGCCCGCCAACCGGCGCGGCCCGATTCCCGCCCCCGCCGAATCTCCGGTGCCGGGATTCACGCCAGCCCCCGGCGATTCCCCGACCCGGCGGGCGTCGGAGAATCTCGCCCAGTGTCACAGTACAAATGTAGCTCAGTCCATTTGTAAATTTTATTCACTGTTGCTTGTCTCTCACCTACAACTTGTAAATGTGAGTCACTGTAAGACTGCATCAATAATGAGGCACTAAGAGGAAGCAGTTTGGTGTAAAGCTCCTGGATGTGTGGCTGGCTCTTTAAATGGGTGATTCAAGCTCAGCTGCAGGTGTTGAATGCCCAGTTCAGACTGCCGACTGAGTACACCGATGAGGCAACAGTCTTGGAAATGCAGTTCCTTGAATGGCCGAGGTCTCATTTACCTGTTCAGTTTGTTGACGCCAAGGTTTGCATGATTGTGATTGGAGCACTGCATGGCGCTCCCCTGATAGTGGATTCTGGACTGTGCGGTGCTTATATCACGGGACTAGAAATCCAGAGATTGTGAGCTGAAATCACCCCTTGGCCAATTTGTGAAATTGAATTGATTTCTGAATCTGGAAAAAACGAGCTAAGGTCGGTTGCCGCTGCATCATCTGGCCCTGCCAGCACTGTCGGTTCCCCACGGTCTGCACCATACTGTCGACGCCCCCAGCGAGGCTCCTCAGCGACTGGGGCAAGCACTGCCGCGCCTCGGTCATGCCCATCTGAGGGCGGGGCATGCCCTGCCGAACCTCATCAAGGTCGGCCTGGTACTGGGTCACATACCCCAGCGAGCCGGACCTTCTGCTGAGACCTGCGGCCGTGGCTGTCACCGCCATGCACCAGGATCTCCACCGCGGTCGCCACACTCGCAGTGTTGGCCTCGGAGCCACTCATTGCCGGTGACATCTCCTGCGCCCCCCCCGTCTCTGGGACTCCTCCAAGCGGCTATGGATCTGCTCGAGCATCGCTGATATCTCCCTCTGAATGTCCCGGCCTCTCCCTATCGTCTACATTAGCTTTGAGTGCCTATATACCACCACAGGCTCAGCATCAGCCTGGGATCCAGGCAACCTTCTTCATAGAAATAAAAATCATTGGTCCAACTTTCACGATGCTTTAATTATCCCTTGCAACCAGTGTCTGCTTGTCTTGTAAACTAGGATTTTTAAAAACACGAGTGCATTGTCACACAAACCCTAACCCAGGCTTTTAACCCTAAATGCACCAAATACACACGATACAATACATCTGACATTCCTGCATTCATCACGATAGCAGGAGACTATTCAGCCCATCGTGACTAGCTCTTTGAAAGAACTATCTAATTAGTTCCACTTTCTCCCTAGCCCCGCATATATTTCCTTTTCAACTATTTATCCAACTCCCTTTTGACAGGTTCCACTGCCCCTTCAGGCAGAACCTTCCAGATCACAGCGACTCGCCGCAAAAGCCTCTTCATCTCTGGGTCTTTTGCAAGTTATCTTCAATCTGTGTCCTCTGCTACTGGCTCCCGTATCAGTGGAAACAAATTCTACTCATTTACCCTATCAAAAAATCTTTCCTATCTTGAGCATGAAACTATGCATGGCTGATATCTCCGAGACTGTCAGACCTGCTGTTGGTCGCTGTATTTTCTCTTGTTCCAGAGAGAGAGGTTTTGTTTGTTTATTTTAAGGCAGATCCTTTATTTTTCCTGTTGCCCTTTGGTACAGTTAAACCCGAATGGTTTGTGGTGATACACCACTGTACCTCCCTACCATTGTACATAGTATATAATAGTTGTGCGTAACGTGGCCCTGTAATACTGTGTGTTGTACTGTAACTCTGCAGAGGTTCGGTCACTGGTAGGTAACCCGACCTGGCCACGGAGAGCTCCGCCTTAGCCACTCCCCCGGGAGTCAGTATAAGAACCTCTTCTGGGACCGGCCCCATTCTGTCTGGGGTCGTCTGTGTCAGGTAAGCCTCCCATGTAGTATATTAAAGCCTGAGTTAAAGTCTCACATGATTTTGTGGTTCTTGACGCTTAGCGCATCATGGTTGATGATGTAATCGGGTGGATTGGCTAACCCTTGTGCAGCTGTGTGTGAGAAAGGAACTGAAAGTACCTGAGGCACGATCAATTTGGCTGGAGACGAAGTTGAATTCAAACTGAGGCTTTCTTTTTTTTTCAAAAAATATGCTGAATTCATAAAATCTACACTAAACAGTACAGAACATTTCGAATTGTCTTGACTGTACATTTGAAATGAAATTAAATTAAAATCGCTTATTGTCGCAAGTAGGCTTCAAATGAAGTTACTTTGAAAAGACCCTAGTCACCACATTCCGGCGCCTGTTCGGGGAGGCTGTTACGGGAATTGAACCGTGCTGCTGGCCTGCCTTGGCCTGCTTTCAAAGCCAGCGATTTCCATCAGAGTTGCACATTCCCTTAACCTTCTTCCATTCAATTTTGATAACATTACACACATATCGCTCTTTACGTTACAATTCCTTTTTAAACATTTACATTGTCATGTTTCTCTTATACATTGGAGTGTTAATGACCCAGACCGAGGGGGAAGTGTGGCCTCCTACAGCAGCTGACGAAATGGCTGTGAGCTGAAGGCCACGCATATTTATAACCTGGCTCCTGGGAGGAGCTAGCATGCAGGGGCCCAGGTGAACCTGTAGTGCAGGTTCTACCGTACAACCCGTAACATAGGAACACAGTGGTTTACCACATTCACCCCCTGTTAAAATTGAGTCCGGCGGGGGTGGTGGATAACTATATACAATTCGCAATCTTTAATATTTACAGAACAGTGAAAAAAAAATGTCACTTGTCATCCGGTGGGCCGGTCAGAGGTTCAGCTGGTCCGGCGCCTTGATCGTCCTCTGGGATCGACGAAGTGGAGCCGGCGATGTTGGTGCTGTCGTGGTCGAAGTTGACTCTGGGAGCGTGCCAAAATCCTCTTCATCAACGTGGGTGGGCAGGGGGAGGACGGACAGTCCTAGGCGGGGTGATGGGGGCGGCGGGGGAGGCGAGGATGACGCCGGGGGCGACGGGAGTGGGCACGGGGAGGACGAACAGTCCTAGGGGGGGTGATGGGGGCGGCAGGGGAGGGGAGGGTGGCGCCGGGGGCGATTGGGGTGTTGTGGGGGCGGAACCTGCTGGTGCCAGGTCCCTGAGGGAGACGGTATCCTGGCGGCCGTCGGGGAACGCCACGTAGGCGTACTGTGGGTTTGCGTGGAGCAGGTGCACCCTTTCCACCAAAGGGTCTGCCTTGTGGAGCCGCACATGTTTACGGAGAAGCACGGTTCCCGGAGCTGTGAGCCAAGTTGGGAGTGATACCCCGGATGTGGACTTCCTGGGGAAGGCAAAAAGATGTTTGTGCGGTGTACTGTTAGTAGCAGTGCAAAGTAATGAGCGAATGGAATGTAGTGCATCAGGGAGGACCTCTTGCCAGCGGGAGGCCGGAAGATTTCTGGACCGTAGGGCCAGCTGAATAGCCCTCCGTACTGTCCCATTCTCCCTTTCTACCTGTCCGTTTCCCCGGGGGTTGTAGCTCGTCGTTCTGCTGGAGGCGATACCCCTGCTGAGCAGGGACTGGCGTAGCTCATCACTCATGAATGAGGATCCCCTGTCACTGTGGATGTAGGCGGGGAAGCTGAACAGAGTGAAGATAGATTAAGGGCTTTAATGACGGTGGCAGACGTCATGTCGGGGCATGGGATGGCGAAGGGAAAACGGGAGTATTCATCGATCACACTGAGGAAATACGTGTGTCGGTCGGAGGAGGGGAGGGGACCTTTGAAATCCACGCTGAGGCGTTCAAAGGGGCGGGAGGCCTTCACCAGGTGCGCGCGGTCCGGCCGGTAGAAGTGCGGCTTGCACTCCGCACAGACCTGGCAGTCCTTGGTGATCGTCCTTACTTCCTTGACGGAGTAGGGCAAATATCGTGCCTTAATGAAGTGGTACAACCGTGTGACCCCTGGGTGACAAAGGCTGTCGTGCAGGGTCCGGAGTCGGTCTACCTGTGCGTTGGCACATGTACCTCGGGATAGGGCGTCTGGGGGCTCGTTGAGTTTGCCAGGGCGATACTTAATCTCGTAATTATAGGTGGAGAACTCGATTCTCCACCGCAAGATTTTGTCATTTTTGATCTTGCCCCGCTGTGTGTCGTTGAACATGAAGGCTACCGACCGTTGGTCAGTGAGGAGAGTGAATCTCCTGCCGGCCAGGTAATGCCTCTAATGCCACACAGCTTCAATGATAGCCTGGGCCTCTTTTTTGACGGATGAGTGCCGGATTTCGGAGGCATGGAGGGTGCGGGAAAAGAATGTCACGGGCCTGCCTGCCTGGTTGAGGGTGGCGGCAAGGGCGAAGTCCGATGCATCGCTTTCTACTTGGAAAGGAAGTGTTTCGTCAGCTGCTGTAGGAGGCCACACTTCAGATACTAGTAAATTGAGGCACGATCAATTTGGCTGGAGACGAAGTTGAATTCAAACTGAGGCTTTATTAGCATCTGAAGTGTGGCCTCCCACAGCAGCTGGTGAAATGGCTGCGAGCTGGAGGCCACGCATATTTATAACCCGGCTCCTGGGCGGAGCTAGCATGCAGGGGCCCAGGTGAACCTGTAGTGCAGGTTCTACCGTACAACCCTTAAGATAGGAACACAGTGGTTTACCACAGTACTCACAGTTGAAGTGACTCACAGCCTTCAACACATCATTGATGACGATGAACATCTTGCCAAGGTCATCCCCACACCCCCACTACTTGCCTTCAAACAACCGCGCAACCTCAAATAAACCATTGTTTGCAGCAAACTACCCAGTCTTCAGAACAGTGACCACGACGCCACACAACCCTGCCATGGCAATCTCTGCAAGACGTGCCAGATCATCGACAAGGATACCACCATTACACGTGAGAACACCACCCACCAGGTACGCGGTACATACTCGTGCGACTCGGCCAACGTTGTCTACCTCATACGCTGCAGGAAAGGATGTCCCGAAGCGTGGTACATTGGCGAGACCATGCAGACGCTGCGACAACGAATGAACGGACATCGCGCAACAATCACCAGGCAGGAATGTTCCCTTCCCGTCGGGGAACACTTCAGCAGTCAAGGGCATTCAGCCTCTGATCTCCGGGTAAGCGTTCTCCAAGGCGGCCTTCAGGACGCGCGACAACGCAGAATCGCCGAGCAGAAACTTATAGCCACACATGAGTGCGGCCTCAACCGGGACCTGGGATTCATGTCGCATTACATTCATCCCCCACCATCTGGCCTGCGAAATCCTACCAACTGTCCTGGCTTGACACAATTCACACCTCTTTAACCTGGGGTTACCCCATCTCTGGATCTGTAAAGATTTAATCACCTGCTAATGCTCGCTTCCAAGCATTGTCTGGCACTTTTGAATCTGTCTATATATGTGTTTCTGGAACAGACCTCTTCATTCACCTGAGGAAGGAGCAGCGCTCCGAAAGCTAGTGACATCGAAACAAACCTGTTGGACTTTAACCTGGTGTTGTAAGACTTCGTACTGTGCTCACCCCAGTCCAACGCTGGCATCTCCACATCACAGTTGAAGTGCCAGCCTTGATCAGCGGCACAGGGCGGATAGCTCTTCTGACTCACCCCTTCAAGCCAGTTCCCCCAATTATACAATTGCATGCACAGCACATAAACACTCAGGTCTGTGCAGTGTTTAACCGCCTCCCACTCCTCTCACCCTATTGATGTATTATTCTATTTCATTCTGCCTCACGCGTTTATCTACTTTAAATGCACCTCAGCTACTTATGGGGGAGCGAGTTCCACATCCTCACCACTCTCTGGGTAAAGAATCCTCCATTGGATTTATTAGTGACTGTTTTATAATTGCAACCCCTAGTTCTGGTCTCACCCACAAATGGAAACGCCTTCTTCAGGATAGGGTAGACACTATCAATTCCAATTCTCTTCCCGCACTTAGTGATGCACTAAGGCTGACTTTTGTCTGTTTCCAGGGCTAGTTATTCCTGGAACAGGTCGCTAGTCTGTCGCCAGGCAGCTTATAGCTTGAGGGGCGCCACTCCACATTAAGTATGGCTGACCAGGAGTCCCTTCCGCTCTCACCGCCAGCCATTGGCGTGTTGGAAGGATTTTTCAGGTTGACACTCAACCTGTTCGGTCATGTCAAGAAGCCAAATGATTTCATAGTGTGAGGATTCGAGTACAGGGGCAGGGATGTCTTGCTGCAAATATACAGGGCCTTGGTGAGGTCACGCCTAGAGGATTGTGTGCAGTTTGTCTCCTTACCATAGGTACATGGATTACGGTAGAATGATGGGGTGTAGATTCATTTGTTCTTAATCTAGGTCAAAAGTTCGGCACAACGTCGTGGGCCGAAGGGCCTGTTCTGTGCTGTATTTTTCTATGTTCTATGTTCTATTATCTGAGGAAGGATGTTCTTGCTCTAGATGGAGTGCAGCAAAGGTTTACCAGATAGACTTCTGCGACGGCCGGACTGACGTATGAGGAAAGATTGAATCGGTTAAGATTGTATTTGCTGGAGTTCTGAAGAATGAGAGAGGTTTCTCATAGAAACCTATAAAATTCTAACAGGACTGGACAGGGTAGATGCAGGAAGGATGTTCCCGATGGTGGGTGTGTCCAGAACCAGGGGGCACAGTCTGAGGACATGGGGTAGACTGTTTAGGACAGAGATGAGGAGAAATTCCTTCACCCAGAGCCTGTGGAATCCGTTACCACAGGAAGTAGCTGAGTCCAAAACATTGCATGTTTTCAAGAAGCAGCTCGATATAGCACTTAGGGCGATGGGATCGAAGGATATCGGGGGGAAGCAGGATTAGGCTATTGAGTTGGAGGATCAGCCAGGATCATGATGAATGGCGGAGCAGGCTCGAAGGGCCGAATGGCCTCCTCCTGCTCCTAGTTTCTATGTTTCTATGTCATGAATGCACCTTCCTTGGCCATCAAGTCCTGAGGTGGGACCCAAACCTGGAGTTTCTGGCTCAGAGTCAGGGACACTACCCCCAGCCCCAGGAGATCTCCCTACCCTTTCAAACTCCAGCATAATCTTAGAGACCTCTATCAGGTTGCTGGGAGGTAAGTCTGTCCTTTAAAAGCACTTGTCTTTGCAGGGGCAGGCCAGTCGATTTCGGCGGGAGAATCAGCTGGTGAGTCAGTTTCAGCGGGAGCATTGCGGAAGTGGCTGCTGGGAGGTAAGTCAACCTTTAAAAGCACTTGTCTTTGCAGGGGCAGGCCAGTCGATTTCGGCGGGAGTGGAGCTGGCTGGTTAGTCTATTTCAGCAGGAGCTGAGAATTTTTCTTTTTTTTTAAAATTAGTTTTTTAGGCGGGATCAGGAAGTCGACCCGCGGACGTCTGGGAAGACCCTCACCAATAAATTCTGGTGGAGAGGAAACCCGAGACACTACACGTGTAGTGTCTCCCACCCGCCCTCCTCCTCTAACCTAATAATAAAACCCATTGGTCTGAGGTAAGTACCATATTTTATTATATTATTATTATTTTTATAAAAATTTAATTTAGTTGTTAGCCAGATCTTGGTAGAGAGTAAGAGGAATGGCAGGGAAGGGAGTGCAATGTTCCTCCTGCAGGATGTTTGAGGTGAGGGATGCAGTTAGTGTCCCTGCTGATTTTACCTGCAGGAAGTGCTGCCATCTCCAGCTCCTCCAAGACCGAGTTAGGGAACTGGAACTGGAGTTGGAAGAACTTCGGATCATTCGGGAGGCAGAGGGGGTCATAGATAGCAGCTTCAGGGAATTAGTTATACCAAAGATTGGAGATAGGTGGGTAACTGTAAGAGGGACTGGGAAAAAGCAGTCAGTGCAGGGATCCCCTGCGGTTGTTCCCCTGAGAAACAAGTATACCGCTTTGGATACTTGTGGGGGGGGGGACTTACCAGGGGTAAGCCATGGGGTACGGGCCTCTGGCACGGAGTCTGTCCCTGTTGCTCAGAAGGAAAGGGGGGAGAGGAGCAGAGCATTAGTAATTGGGGACTCTATAGTCAGGGGCACAGATAGGAGATTTTGTGGGAGCGTGAGAGACTCACGTTTGGTATGTTGCCTCCCAGGTGCAAGGGTACGTGATGTCTCGGATCGTGTTTTCCGGGTCCTTAGGGGGGAGGGGGAGCAGCCCCAAGTCGTGGTCCACATTGGCACTAACGACATAGGTAGGAAAGGGGACAAGGATGTCAGGCAGGCTTTCAGGGAGCTAGGATGGAAGCTCAGAACTAGAACAAACAGAGTTGTTATCTCTGGGTTGTTGCCCGTGCCACGTGATAGTGAGATGAGGAATAGGGAGAGAGAGCATTTAAACACCTGGCTACAGGGATGGTGCAGGCGGGAGGGATTCAGATTTCTGGATAACTGGGGCTCTTTCTGGGGAAGGTGGGACCTCTACAGACAGGATGGTCTACATCTGAACCTGAGGGGCACAAATATCCTGGGGGGGAGATTTGCTAGTGCTCTTTGGGGGGGTTTAAACTAATGCAGCAGGGGCATGGGAACCTGGATTGTAGTTTTAGGGTAAGGGAGAATGAGAGTATAGAGGTCAGGAGCACAGATTTGACGTTGCAGGAGGGGGCCAGTGTTCAGGTAGGTGGTTTGAAGTGTGTCTACTTCAATGCCAGGAGTATACGAAACAAGGTAGGGGAACTGGCAGCATGGGTTGGTACCTGGGACTTCGATGTTGTGGCCATTTCGGAGACATGGATAGAGCAGGGACAGGAATGGATGTTGCAGGTTCCGGGGTTTAGGTGTTTTAGTAAGCTCAGAGAAGGAGGCAAAAGAGGGGGAGGTGTGGCGCTGCTAGTCAAGAGCAGTATTACGGTGGCGGAGAGGATGCTAGATGGGGACTCTTCTTCCGAGGTAGTATGGGCTGAAGTTAGAAACAGGAAAGGAGAGGTCACCCTGTTGGGAGTTTTCTATAGGCCTCCTAATAGTTCTAGGGATGTAGAGGAAAGGATGGCGAAGATGATTCTGGATATGAGCGAAAGTAACAGGGTAGTTATTATGGGAGACTTTAACTTTCCAAATATTGACTGGAAAAGATATAGTTCGAGTACAATAGATGGGTCGTTTTTTGTACAGTGTGTGCAGGAGGGTTTCCTGAAACAATATGTTGACAGGCCAACAAGAGGCGAGGCCACGTTGGATTTGGTTTTGGGTAATGAACCAGGCCAGGTGTTGGATTTGGAGGTAGGAGAGCACTTTGGGGACAGTGACCACAATTTGGTGACGTTTACGTTAATGATGGAAAGGGATAAGTATACACCGCAGGGCAAGAGTTATAGCTGGGGGAAGGGCAATTATGATGCCATTAGACGTGACTTGGGGGGGATAAGGTGGAGAAGTAGGCTGCAAGTGTTGGGCACACTGGATAAGTGGGGCTTGTTCAAGGATCAGCTACTGCGTGTTCTTGATAAGTATGTACCGGTCAGACAGGGAGGAAGGCGTTGAGCGAGGGAACCGTGGTTTACCAAGGAAGTGGAATCTCTTGTTAAGAGGAAGAAGGAGGCCTATGTGAAGATGAAGTGTGAAGTTTCGGTTGGGGCGATGGATAGTTATAAGGTAGCGAGGAAGGATCTAAAGAGAGAGCTAAGACGAGCAAGGAGGGTACATGAGAAGTATTTGGCAGGAAGGATCAAGGAAAACCCAAAAGCTTTCTATAGGTATGTCAGGAATAAGCGAATGACTAGGGAAAGAGTAGGACCAGTCAAGGACAGGGATGGGAAGTTGTGTGTGGAGTCTGAAGAGATAGGCGAGATACTAAATGAATATTTTTTGTCAGTATTCACTCAGGAAAAAGATAATGTTGTGGAGGAGAATGCTGAGCCCCAGGCTAATAGAATAGATGGCATTGAGGTACGTAGGGAAGAGGTGTTGGCAATTCTGGACAGGCTGAAAATAGATAAGTCCCCGGGACCTGATGGGATTTATCCTAGGATTCTCTGGGAGGCCAGGGAAGAGATTGCTGGACCTTTGGCTTTGATTTTTATGTCGTCATTGGCTACAGGAATAGTGCCAGAGGACTGGAGGACAGCAAATGTGGTCCCTTTGTTCAAAAAGGGGAGCAGAGACAACCCCGGCAACTATAGACCGGTGAGCCTCACGTCTGTAGTGGGTAAAGTCTTGGAGGGGATTATAAGAGACAAGATTTATAATCATCTAGATAGGAATAATATGATCAGGGATAGTCAGCATGGCTTTGTGAAGGGTAGGTCATGCCTCACAAACCTTATTGAGTTCTTTGAGAAGGTGACTGAACAGGTAGACAAGGGTAGAGCAGTTGATGTGGTGTATATGGATTTCAGCAAAGCGTTTGATAAGGTTCCCCACGGTAGGCTATTGCAAAAAATACGGAGGCTGGGGATTGAGGGTGATTTAGAGATGTGGATCAGAAATTGGCTAGCTGAAAGAAGACAGAGGATGGTGGTTGATGGGAAATGTTCAGAATGGAGTACAGTCACAAGTGGAGTACCACAAGGATCTGTTCTGGGGCCGTTGCTGTTTGTCATTTTTATCAATGACCTAGAGGAAGGCGCAGAAGGGTAGGTGAGTAAATTTGCAGACGATACTAAAGTCGGTAGTGTTGTCGATAGTGTGGAAGGATGTAGCAGGTTACAGAGGGATATAGATAAGCTGCAGAGCTGGGCTGAGAGGTGGCAAATGGAGTTTAATGTAGAGAAGTGTGAGGTGATTCACTTTGGAAGGAATAACAGGAATGCGGAATATTTGGCTAATGGTAAAGTTCTTGAAAGTGTGGATGAGCAGAGGGATCTAGGTGTCCATGTACATAGATCCCTGAAAGTTGCCACCCAGGTTGATAGGGTTGTGAAGAAGGCCTATGGAGTGTTGGCCTTTATTGGTAGAGGGATTGAGTTCCGGAGTCGGGAGGTCATGTTGCAGCTGTACAGAACTCTGGTACGGCCGCATTTGGAGTATTGCGTACAGTTCTGGTCACCGCATTATAGGAAGGACGTGGAGGCTTTGGAGCGGGTGCAGAGGAGATTTACCAGGATGTTGCCTGGTATGGAGGGTAAATCTTATGAGGAAAGGCTGATGGACTTGAGGTTGTTTTCGTTGGAGAGAAGAAGGTTAAGAGGAGACTTAATAGAGGCATACAAAATGATCAGGGGGTTGGATAGGGTGGACAGTGAGAGCCTTCTCCCGCGGTTGGATATGGCTGGCACGAGGGGACATAACTTTAAACTGAGGGGTAAATAGATATAGGACAGAGGTCAGAGGTAGGTTCTTTACGCAAAGAGTAGTGAGGCCGTGGAATGCCCTACCTGCTACAGTAGTGAACTCGCCAACATTGAGGGCATTTAAAAGTTTATTGGATAAACATATGGATGATAATGGCATAGTGTAGGTTAGATGGCTTTTGTTTCGGTGCAACATCGTGGGCCGAAGGGCCTGTACTGCGCTGTATTGTTCTATGTTCTATGTTCTAGGTCGATCCTTCAGTCTTCCCTTTTCTGGAAAAAAGTAACCCAGTCTTTAGATTGTGTCACTTCTGGTGCCACCCTCACAATTCTCTTTGCACCTTCGCCAGGGCCTTGATTGGTAGAATTTACAGTGCCCTCTCATTCTCATTCGGCCCATCTTGGAAAGAGCACCCTACCCACAGCTCCACCCCATCCCCATAACCCAGTAACCCCACCCAACACTAAGGGCAATTTCGGACACTAAGGGGCAATTTAGCATGGCCAATCCACCTAACCTGCACATCTTTGGACTGTGGGAGGAAACCGGAGCACCCGGAGGAAACCCACGCAGACACGGGGAGGATGTGCAGACTCCGCACAGACAGTGACCCAAGCCGGAATCGAACCTGGGACCCCGGAGCTGTGAAGCAATTGTGCTAACCACAGTGCTACCGTTTTGCCCCAAGGATATCCCTGTTCCAATATGGAGACCTGAGCTGAGTACAGTAACAAACTTACTCCTGGTTTAAAAATATTCAATTCAGCAACGAAATAAAATGTGAAGATGTTGCAGTGAAATCATTCTTCATTAGCAAGACTCCTCTGTGAATTTTGTTTTAATTCATACTCGACTTGACATATTAGCCAATTTCATCCAGGAACAGAATTAAAACCCCCCTCTCTCTCTCTCATTCACAAACCCATTATCCAGCTGCACTGATCAATATATTCCCTGCTCTTGATTGAGAGGTAATGCACAGCAGTTAAAATGAACATACGTTCAACACCCACTTCTGCAATGCACAGGGATCGATTTAAGGACTATACTGAGATTAGAGGAATTATTCATCATGATAAACACTACTTCCTAATCAATAGCAGAAACTCACTTGGGAAATGGCCAAGTTTCTGGTTAAATCAGAATGGAGAAGGCATGGGGGGTGGGGGTGCTGCTCAATAATTACAGTCACCAGGTTTGTAAATGTAAACACAATTACTTTTTATTAATGACAAAGGGCGGCACGGTAGCACAGTGGTTAGCACTGTTGCTTCACAGCGCCAGAGACCTGGGTTTGATTCCCGGCTTGGGTCACTGTCTGTGCGGAGTCTGCACGTTCTCCCCGTGTCTGCGTGGATTTCCTCCGGGTGCTCCGGTTTCCTCCCACAGCCCAAAGATGTGCAGGTTAGGTGGATTGACCGTGCTAAATTGCCCCTTAGTGTCCAGAAACAAAAAAAAGGTTAGGTGGGATTATTGGATTACGGGGATAAGGTGAAGGCGTGGGCTCAAGTAGGGTGCTCTTTCCAAGGGCCGGTGCAGGCTCGATGGGCCAAATGGCCTTCTTCTGCACTGTAAATTCTATGATATATAATGAAATATGTAGCAAATATAACTGGTTAACTGTTGTCCAATTCCCCACTCTAACTAGCCCCCACCCTCGACACAACACAGAAGACAGACAGACGCAGAGGGGAGCGAGGGTGAGAAATTAAAAAGAGTCGTTGCTTCACATGGTTGTTTCTACCAATGTTTTCCTCTTCAAACCTTGTTTTCAGTTCAACGTTTTTACCCTAGACTCATTCAGGTCTCAGTAGTTTCAGAAATACAGCACTCACAGCCTTTCTGGAGAGAGCGAGAGAGAGAGAGAGAAAGAGAGAGGCCCTGATCTTTTTTGCAGCCTGGAATGGTTTCCCTGTAGATCCATTCATTCATGTTCTCTGCAGTTCCAGGAATACAAAACTCACAGCCATTCTGGAGAAAACAAGGAGGAGAGTGAGTGAGCAGGACCTTGTCTCTGTCCTTCCAGGAGTCAAACAGAGCTGCTTGGGACTCTGAAAATCATTCCACGGGGATAAGATCCAATCACCATCTGTTACTGGGCAGAGTGTGGCCTTTTGGCCAATCCATTAGCCACCAGGCAATCAATCAAACCAAGGCCCTGCCGTCTTTCTCTCTAGTCTGACATCTGACGTCTCCTGTTCAAACTACAGAGTGTTCTCACCGATAACTTCTGATTTCCTCACTCCTCTCTGCTGCTTGATTTAATTATACATGTCCATCAATCTTCCATGGATCAAAAATGATAATGGCAAAACAAAAGAAAGAGGACATGAGGGAATAAAGAGAAAGGGCCCTCACATAAGGGCATGAAGGGACATGGTAGTTGTGAGTTAAGATGTAAATCAGGCATTATCTATCTGAATAGTAGATCAGGCTGAAGGGGTAGAATGGTCACAAACAAAGAACAAAGAACAAAGAAAAGTACAGCACAGGAACAGGCCCTTCGGCCCTCCAAGCCTGCGCCGACAATGCTGCCTGTCCAAACTAAAAGTTTCTGCACTTCCTGGGTCCGTTTCCCTCTATTTCCATCCTATTCATGTATTTGTCAAGATGCCCCTTAAACGTCACTATCGTCCCTGCTTCCACCACCACCTCCGGTAGCGAGTTCCAGGCACCCACTACCCTCTGTGTACAAAAACTTGCCTCGTAGATCCCCTCTAAACCTTGCCCCTCGCACCTTAAACCTATGCCCCCTAGTAATTGACCCCTCTACCTTGGGAAAAAGCCTCTGACGATCCACTCTGTCTATGCCCCTCATAATTTTGTAGACCTCTATCAGGTCGCCCCTCAACTTCCATCGTTCCAGTGAGAACAAACCGAGTTTATTCAACCTCTCCTCATAGCTAATGCCCTCCATACCAGGCAACATCCTGGTAAATCTCTTCTGCACCCTCTCTAAAGCCTCCACATCCTTCTGGTAGTGTGGCGACCAGAATTGAACATTATACTCCAAGTGTGGCCTAACTAAGGTTCTATACAGCTGCAACATGACTTGCCAATTTTTATACTCAATGCCCCGGCCAATGAAGGCAAGCATGCCGTCTGCCTTCTTGTCTACCTTCTCCACCTGTGTTGCCCCTTTCAGTGACCTGTGGACCTGTACACCTAGATCTCTCTGACTATCAATACTTGAGGGTTCTACCATTCGCTGTATATTTCCTACCTGCATTAGACCTTCCAAAATGCATTACCTCGCATTTGTCCGGATTAAACTCCATCTGCCATCTCTCCGCCCAAGTCTCCAAACAATCTAAATCCTGCTGTCTCCTCTGACAGTCCTCATCGCTATCCGCAATTCCACCAACCTTTGTGTCGTCTGCAAACTTACTAATCAGACCAGTTACATTTTGCTCCAAATCATTTATATATATATGAACAGCAAAGGTCCCAGCACTGATCCCTGTGGATCACCACTGGTCACAGCCCTCCAATTAGAAAAGCATCCTTCCATTGCTACTCTCTGCCTTCTATGACCTAGCCAGTTCTGCATCCAGTTCTGTCACCTTCTATTCCAATGTTCCTACCACAGAATTGTAGAAAAACATGAAGTAGTACAGGAATTCTTGGAAAGCCGAGGCACAAGGAAAGCATTCACTCGGATCTTCCTAAGTACCAGACTTCCAAACTAATTTATGATATAAATAATGAGTGAATAGGGATTTTAACACACTCCCAATATCAAAATAAAATAATAGTTTTCATTTTGAATAAGGTATTGCGGGAAGCAAGAGAGCTTGATACCAAACTCGGCAATAACCTGCTCACGGACGCTCAGTTTGGGTTCCGCCAGGGTCACTCAGCTCCTGACCTCATTGCAGCCTTGGTTCAAACATGGACAAAAGAGCTGAATGCCAGAGGTGAGGTGAGAGTGACTACCCCTCACATCAGTGCAGCATTTGACCGAGTGTGGCATCAAGGAGCCATGGCATTACCATCGCTGAATCCCCCACAATCAACATCCTGGGGGGTTACTATTGATCAGAAACTGAACTGGACCCAGCCATATAAATACTGTGGCTACCAGAGCAGGTCAAATGCGAGGAATCCTGCGGCAAGTAACTCACCTCCTGACCCCCCAAAGCCTCTCAACCATCTACAAGGCACAAGTCAGGAGTGTGATGGAAAACTCTCCACTTGCCTGGATGAGCGCCGCTCCAACAACACTCAAGAAGCTCAACACCATCCAGGACAAAGCAGCCTGTTGATTGCTCCCCTTCCACAAACATTCACTCCCTCCACCACCGACGCACAGCGGCAGCCGGGTGTACCGTCTACAAGATGCACTGCAGGAACTCGCCAAGGCTCCTTCGGCAGCACCTTCCAAACCCCGACCACTACCGTCTAGAAGGACAAGAGCAGCAGATACCTGGGAACCCCAACAGCTGGAGGTTCCTGTCCAAGTCACTCACCACCCTGACTGGGAAATATATTCGCAGTCGCTGCGACAAAATCCTGGAAGACCCTCCCTAACAGCACAGTGGGTGTACCTACACATCAGGGACGACAGCGGCTCAAGAAGGCAGCTCACCCCCACCTTCTGAAGGGCAACTAGGGATGGGCAATAAACGCTGGGCCTAACCAGCGACACCCACATCCCGTAAATGAATTTAAAAAAAATCAAACTAATTAAAATCTGACCAATAAAATCCCTGACTTGCGTCTGCCTCATAGAACATAGAACATAGAACGATACAGCGCAGTACAGGCCCTTCGGCCCACGATGTTGCACCAAAACAAAAGCCATCTAACCTACACTATGCCATTATCATCCATATGTTTATCCAATAAACTTTTAAATGCCCTCAATGTTGGCGAGTTCACTACTGAAGCAGGTAGGGCATTCCACGGCCTCACTACTCTTTGCGTAAAGAACCTACCTCTGACCTCTGTCCTATATCGATTACCCCTCAGTTTAAAGCTATATCCCCTCGTGCCAGCCATATCCATCCGCGGGAGAAGGCTCTCACTGTCCACCCTATCTAACCCCCTGATCATTTTGTATGCCTCTATTAAGTCTCCTCTTAACCTTCTTCTCTCCAACGAAAACAACCTCAAGTCCATCAGCCTTTCCTCATAAGATTTTCCCTCCATACCAGGCAACATCCTGGTAAATCTCCTCTGCACCCGCTCCAAAGTCTCCACGTCCTTCCTATAATGCAGTGACCAGAACTGGACGCAATACTCCAAATGCGGCCGGACCAGAGTTCTGTACAGCTGCAACATGACCTCCTGACTCCGGAACTCAATCCCTCTACCAATAAAGGCCAACACTCCATAGGCCTTCTTCACAACCCTATCAACCTGGGTGGCAACTTTCAGGGATCTATGTACATGGACACCGAGATCCCTCTGCTCATCCACACTTCCAAGAACTTTACCATTAGCCAAATATTCCGCATTCCTGTTATTCCTTCCAAAGTGAATCACCTCACACTTCTCTACATTAAACTCCATTTGCCACCTCTCAGCCCAGCTCTGCAGCTTATCTATATCCCTCTGTATCCTGCTACATCCCTCCACACACAACCTCCCATCCCTGTCCTTGACTGGTCCTACTCTTTCCCTAGTCATTCGCTTATTCCTGACATACCTATAGAAAGCTTTTGGGTTTTCCTTGATCCTACCTGCCAAATACTTCTCATGTCCCCTCCTTGCTCGTCTTAGCTCTCTCTTTAGATTCTTCCTCGCTACCTTGTAACTATCCATCGCCCCAACTGAAACTTCACACCTCATCTTCACATAGGCCTCCTTCTTCCTCTTAACAAGAGATTCCACTTCTTTGGTAAACCACGGTTCCCTCGCTCGACGCCTTCCTCCCTGCCTGACCGGTACATACTTATCAAGAACACGCAGTAGCTGATCCTTGAACAAGCTCCACTTATCCAGTGTGCCCAACACTTGCAGCCTACTTCTCCACCTTATCCCCCCCAAGTCACGTCTAATGGCATCATAATTGCCCTTCCCCCAGCTATAACTCTTGTCCTGCGGTGTATACTTATCCCTTTCCATCATTAACGTAAACGTCACCGAATTGTGGTCACTGTCCCCAAAGTGCTCTCCTACCTCCAAATCCAACACCTGGCCTGGTTCATTACCCAAAACCAAACCCAACGTGGCCTCGCCTCTTGTTGGCCTGTCAACATATTGTTTCAGGAAACCCTCCTGCACACACTGTACAAAAAAGTACCCATCTAATGTACTCGAACTATATCTTTTCCAGTCAATATTTGGAAAGTTAAAGTCTCCCATAATAACTACCCTGTTACTTTCGCTCTTATCCAGGATCATCCTCGTCATCCTTTCCTCTACATCCCGAGAACTATTTGGAGGCCTATAGAAGACTCCCAACAGGGTGACCTCTCCTTTCATGTTTCTAACCTCAGCCCATACTACCTCAGAAGATGAGTCCCCATCTAGCATCCTCTCCGCCACCGTAATACTGCTCTTGACTAGCAGCGCCACACCTCCCCCTCTTTTGCCTTCTTCTCTGAGCTTACTAAAACACCTAAACCCCGGAACCTGCAACATCCATTCCTGTCCCTGCTCTATCCATGTCTCCGAAATGGCCACAACATCGAAGTCCCAGGTACCAACCCATGCTGCCAGTTCCCCTACCTTATTTCGTATACTCCTGGCATTGAAGTAGACACACTTCAAACCACCTACCTGAACACTGGCCCCCTCCTGCGACGTCAAATCTGTGCTCCTGACCTCTATACTCTCATTCTCCCTTACCCTAAAACTACAATCCAGGTTCCCATGCCCCTGCTGCATTAGTTTAAACCCCCCCAAAGAGCACTAACAAATCTCCCCCCCAGGATATTTGTGCCCCTCAGGTTAAGATGTAGACCATCCTGTCTGTAGAGGTCCCACCTTCCCCAGAAAGAGCCCCAGTTATCCAGAAATCTGAATCCCTCCCGCCTGCACCATCCCTGTAGCCACGTGTTTAATTGCTCTCTCTCCCTATTCCTCATCTCACTATCACGTGGCACGGGCAACAACCCAGAGATAACAACTCTGTTTGTTCTAGTTTTGAGCTTCCATCCTAGCTCCCTGAAAGCCTGCCTGACATCCTTGACCCCTTTCCTACCTATGTCGTTAGTGCCAATGTGGACCACGACTTGGGGCTGCTCCCACTCCCCCCTAAGGAGCCGGAAAACACGATCCGAGACATCACGTACCCTTGCACCTGGAAGGCAACATACCAAACGTGAGTCTCTCACGCTCCCACAAAATCTCCTATCTGTGCCCCTGACTATCGAGTCCCCAATTACTAATGCTCTGCTCCTCTCCCCCCTTTCCTTCTGAGCAACAGGGACAGACTCCGTGCCAGAGGCCCGTACCCCATGGCTTACCCCTGGTAAGTCCCCCCCTCCACAAGTATCCAAAGCGGTATACTTGTTTCTCAGGGGAACGACCGCAGGGGATCCCTGCACTGACTGCTTCTTCCCAGTCCCTCTTACCCAGACCCATCTATCTCCAATCTTTGGTGTAACTAATTCCCTGAAGCTGCTATCTATGACCCCCTCTGCCTCCCGAATGATCCGAAGTTCTTCCAACTCCAGTTCCAGTTCCCTAACTCGGTCTTGGAGGAGCTGGAGATGGCAGCACTTCCTGCAGGTAAAATCAGCAGGGACACTAACGGCATCCCTCACCAAACATCCTGCAGGAGGAACATTGCACTCCCTTCCCTGCCATCCCTCTAACTTTCTACCAAGATCTGGCTAACAACTAAATTAAATTTAAAAAAAAATAAAAATAAAATAATAATAATAATAATAAAATATGGTACTTACCTCACACCAATGGGTTTTATTATTAGGTTAGAGGAGGAGGGCGGGTGGGAGACACTACACGTGTAGTGTCTCGGGTTTCCTCTCCACCAGAATTTATTGGTGAGGGTCTTCCCAGAAGTCCGCGGGTCGAACTTCCTGTTCCCGCCTTAAACACTAAAATAAAAAAAAACAGCAAAGAGGGACCGAAAACGGGACCAGGTAAGTGTTTACCGCTGAAATTGACTAGCCTGCTCCTGTGAAGGTCTCCCAGAAATCACTAACGCACCGCTCCCGCTGAAATCGACTGGCCTGCTCCTGCAAAGACAAGTGTTTTTAAAGGAGAAACTTACCTCCCAGAAATCACTTGCGCACTGCTCCCGCTGAAATTGACTAGCCTGCTCCGCTCCCGCTGAAATCGACTCATGGAAAGACACTAGAGAGTGGATCAAATGACATAATTAATCACCTCAGTTTAACATCAGTAACAAAGTCACCTAAAACAAACTTGTTCAATGAATGCTCTGGTTGTACTTGAGGGAGCAGGAACCGTCAGACATAATGACAGCCATGGTTAAGGTTGTACACTGGTGCTCATATTCCAGGAGATAGCTGAAATGGTAGAATGGTAAAACCACAACTCGCATTTTTGAAAACATTTGTACATGGAATTGGGGCTATTGGCAAAGACTGCATTTGTTACCCATCCCTAATTGCCCTTGAACTGAACATTACAGAGGGTCTGGAATCACATGTAGTACAGCAGGTTTCTTTCTCCAAGGAACATTTGTGAACCAGGTGGGTCTTGATGACAACTGATGATAGTTTCTTCATGGTCACCATTACTGAGACTAGCTTTATGTTCCAGGTTTATTAGTTGAGTTTAAATTCCATTAGGCCCATCAAGTCTGCACCGACCCTCTGAAGGAGCACCCTCAAACAAAGAACAAAGAACAAAGAAATGTACAGCACAGGAACAGGTCCTTCGGCCCTCCAAGCCCGTGCCGACCATGCTGCCCTCCCTGAGATTTGAACCCATGTCCCCATATCCCCATGCCTGGGCCTCTAGAGTACTAATCCAGCAACATCACCACCATCTCCCCATTATATCACGGCTATAACGTAGTAAAATGTCCCACGCTGCTTCACAGGAATGCTATCAAACAAAATTTGACACTGAGACACGTCAGGAGCTATTACAGCAGAGGACTAAAAGCTTGGTCAAGGAGGTTTTGAGAAGCGGCTTTAAGGATGTGTGAGCGATTGAGTGTGGGAGAGGTCTGGGGGGTGAATTCCAGAGTTTAGAATCAAGGCAGCTGCAGGCACAGCCACCAATGGTGGAACAAAGGCAACACAGGTGCAGAGATCTCAGAAGGCTGCAGGTTACGACGGCAGCGAGACCATGGAGGGGTTTGAACACTGGACGAACAGGACGTGGTGTGAGTTAGAATATGGCCCAGCTGAGTTTATGACGAGATAAACTGCAAACTGAACCTTGAAAGGTTGTGTCACGATCTTGGTCATTGAATGCAACTCTGGTTCAGTATTACAAAGGCATGGCCTAACTAATGCTGAGACATATTTAACATTTGTGCCAGTAGAGACTGATTAATAATGGATGTCTAAGTGCTTTTTGTGCTCACTGGTTAACATTGTAATGATGTTGGGTGTGTTTTTATAGATGCTGTTGAATAAAACTGTGTTAATTTATGCATTTGCAAGCTCAGTTCTCAGTTAAGTGATTCTGGCAGGAGTTCATTGTGTTCTGGTCTTTGGCGCATTGTCAAGATCCAGGAGCAGACCCCAACATAAGGACAAGAACCCCAAACCCTTTTTTTTCAATTTGTAAAACTGTGTGGAAAGGATACTTCACTCCAGAAGTGATGACTCTGACCAATACGTATCTTTTAGATTAAAACAAACTTTATTCTTAACATCGGATTAAACACATTAACATCGCAGAAAATAGCTTACAATTAACAGTTTTAATAATTCTTAACAATAAAAGGAAACACTTTAACTTTAAACTGGTACCTTCTCATCTCCAAACAAGCAAAGCCCATCACAATTCAAAAGCCACTTATAAATGAAGTTAGCAAACACAGAGATACTTGTTATTCCCTGGATAGAGATTTCTTGGAAAGACTGCTTGGAGAAACCCTTTCAGACACCAGTCTTGCTGTCTTTGGGGGAAATACTGCTTAACCTGACAGCCTTTGGCAAAAGCTCTTGCTCAGCTTTAAGCTCCTAGCAAAACTACAAGCTAAACTACCTGCGACAGACCTTGCTCCTCCCATTTATTACATCATCTCTGTCCCACCAACTGGGTTATGACCATCTTACTAAGGCTACCCACAACCCCTCAATTATCTAAACCCCAGGAAACCTTCTTTCTATAAACAAAATTCCAATAGCCCTATATAGATAAACCATATACGTGGTTGGAATGAATTATGATCTCACGTTTATGACATCTTAATTGCACCTTTTGCAGCCACAGAGCCTGGATACCTTTCCTTTTTAAAAAAATAATCTTTATTGTCACAAGTAATCTACCTTAACCTAGCTTATTTAATAATATTACTGCAACAGATATATATACTTGAACTCAGGCTTATAAAAAAATTACTGCAACAGTTATAAAATACTATATATATATATATTTATGAAATTCCTACATTCATTACAGCACCTTCTGATTTTATTCACTGGGGACTGTGCCTTCTTTATTTGGGCACAAAGGTCTGAATTTCCCTCTCTAAACCTCTCCATCTCCCTCTCTTCCAAGGCGTTACTTTAAGCCTCCCTCTATGATTATGTTTCTGTCCTAATGTGGCTGGGTGCCAGATTTTGTTTGATAATGCTCCTGTGAAGCTATTTGAGATTGCATAATTCTTTTTTTTAAAAAGCAGGTTGTTGTTATACCTTGTCCCAGTACTGACTGTTTTGGAATGGGTAATCATCAGTACGTTGTGGATTGTGGTATTATAAGGTGGTCACTTTAGAGGAAATCCCGGAAAATGCGTGGACGGTTCCACTGGTGGTGGCTGCCCTCCAGCACGTTGTCTGATTCCTCACCCGTCATTGGGCTATTAGGCCAAGGTGGGCATCACGGGTCAGGATGCTGCCATCGTCACTCAGCACGTGGAATGTGAATTCAATTAATCTGGAATTGAAAGATAGTCTCAGTAAAACTGACCATGAAACCCCCAGTGAGGGTCATAAACACCCATCTGGTTCACCAATGTCCTTATCATAGAATCATAGAAGTTTACAGCATGGAAACAGGCCCTTCGGCCCAACCAGTCCATGCCGCCCAGTTTTTACCATTAAGCTAGTCCCAGTTGCCCGCACTTGGCCCATAACCCTCTATACCCATCTTACCCATGTAACTATCTAAATGCTTTTTAAAAGACACAATTGTACCCGCCTCTACTACTACCTCTGGCAGCCCATTCCAGACACTCACTACCCTCTGAGTGAAGAAATTGCCCCTCTGGGCCCTTCTGAATCTCTCCCCTCTCACCTTAAACCTATGCCCTCTAGTTTTAGACTCCCCTACCTTTGGGAAAAGATGTTGACTATCTACCTTATTTATGCCCCTCATTATTTTATAGACCTCTATAAGATCACCCCTAAGCCTCCTACGCTCCAGGGAAAAAAGTCCCAGTCTATCCAGCCTCTCCTTATAACTCAAACCATCAAGTCTCAGCAACATCCTAGTAAATCTTTTCTGCACTCTTTCCAGTTTAATAATATCCTTTCTATAATAGGGTGACCAGAACTGCACACAGTATTCCAAGTGTGGCCGTACCAATGTCTTGTACAACTTCAACAAGACGTCCCAACTCCTGTATTCAATGTTCTGACCAATGAAACCAAGCATGCCGAATGCCTTCTTCACCACCCTGTCCACCTGCGACTCCACCTTCAAAGAGCTATGAACCTGTACTCCTAGATCTCTTTGTTCTATAACTCTCCCCAACGCCATACCATTAACTGAGTAGGTCCTGGCCTGATTCGATCTGCCAAAATGCATCACCTCACATTTATCTAAATTAAACTCCATCTGTCATTCGTCGGCCCACTGGCCTAATTGATCAAGATCCCGTTGCAATCCTAGATAACCTTCTTCACTATCCACTGTGCCACCAATCTTGGTGTCATCTGCAAACTTACTAACCATGCCTCCTAAATTCGACAATCTCTATACTCTTCAAGGGATCCACTTGATCCCAGTTGCTTATGTACGTCATATGCCTCCTTCTTCTTTTTGACCAGAGTCTCAATATCTCGAGTCATCCAGGGTTCCCGACTTCTACCAGCCTTGCCCTTCACTCTAAAGGGAATGTGCTTACCCTGCACCCTGGTTAACACATTTTTAAAAGCCTCCCATTTACCAGCCGTCCCTTTGCCTGCCAACAGTCTCCCCCAATCTACCTCTGCAAGTTCCTGTCTGATACCATCAAAATTGGCCTTGCCCCAATTAAGAATTTTAACTCTTGGGCCAGACCTATCATTCTCCATAGCTATCTTAAAACTAATGGAGTTATGGTCACTTGTCCCAAAGTGATCCCTCACTAGCACTTCTGTCACTTGCCCTTCCTTATTTCCCAAGACGAGGTCAAGTTTTGCCCCCTCTCTAGTCGGTCCATCCACATACTGAATGAGAAATTCCTCCTGACTACACTCAACAAATTTCCCTCCATCCAAGCCCCTAATGCTCTGGCTGTCCCAGTCAATGTTGGGAAAGTTAAAGTCCCCTACTACTACCACCCTATTATTCTTGCAGCTATCTGTAATCTCCTTACATATTTGCTCCTCAATTTCCCGCTGACTATTTGGGGGCCTGTAGTACAGTCCTACCAAGGTGATCTCTCCCTTCTTATTTTTCAGTTCCACCCATATAGACTCAGTGGGCGAACCCTCGGATATATCCCCTCTAAGTACTGCCGTGATGTTCTCCCTAATTAAAAACGCCACTCCCCCTCCTCTCTTACCTCCTGTTCTATCCTTTCTATAGCATCTGTACCCAGGAACATTGAGCTGCCAGTCCTGCCCCTCCCTTAGCCATGTTTCAGTCATAGCTATAATATCCCAGTCCCATGTGCCCGTCCATGCCCTGAGTTCATCCGCTTTGCCCGTCAGGCCCCTTGCATTGAAATAAATGCAGTTTAATGTAGACCTTCCTTGCTCTCTGCCCTGCTTTCTCTGGTCATGCTTTACACACTCTCCCTTCCTGCCTTTTGTTTCTGTCCCCACTGACTTCCTACATCGGTTCCCATCCCCCTGCCACATTAGTTTAAACCCTCCCCAACTGCACTAGCAAACACACCCCCGAGAACATTCGTTCCGGTCCCACCCAGATGCAGACCGTCCGATTTGTACAGGTCCCACCTCCCCCAGAACCGGTCCCAATGTCCAAGGAATTTGAAACCCTCCCTCTTGCACCATCTCTCAAGCCACGTATTCATCCTAGCTATCCTGTCATTCCTAATCTGACTATCACGTGAAACTGGTAGCAATCCTGAGATTACTACCTTTGAGGTCCTACTTTTTAGTTTAACTCCTAACTCCCTAAATTTAGCTTGTAGGACCTCATCCCGTTTTTTACCTATATCGTTGGTGCCTATATGCACCACGACAGCTGGCTGTTCACCCTCCCCCTCCAGAATGCCCTGCAGCCGCTCCGAGACATCCTTGACCCTTGCACCAGGGAGGCAACATACCAACCTGGATTCTCATTTGCGTCCACAGAAACGCCTGTCTATTCCCCTTACAATTGAATCCCCTATCAGTATAGCTCTGCCACTCTTTTTCCCGCCCTTCTGTGCAGCAGAGCCAGCCACGGTGCCATGAACCTGGCTGCTGCCACCTTCCCCCGGTGAGCCATCTCCCCCAACAGTTTCCAAAACGGTAAATCTGTTTTGGAGGGAGATGACCGCAGGGGATCCCTGCACTGCCTTCCTACTCTTCCTCTGTCTGTTGGTCACCCATTCCCTATCTGCCTCAGTAATTTTAATCTGCGGTGTAACCAACTCACTGAATGTGCTATCCACAACTTCCTCAGCATCGCGGATGCTCCAAAGTGAGTCCATCCGCAGCTCCAGAGCCGTCAAGCGGTCTAACAGGAGCTGCAGTTGGACACACTTCTTGCAGATGAAGGAGTCAGGGACACCAGAAGGGTCCCTGACTTGCCACATCTCACAAGAGGAGCATGACACGGGTCTGAGCTCTCCTGCCATGACTTAAACCTGAAGTTAAATTTGAACTACACTACACAGCTAAGAGACGTCAAAGAGAGAGAACTCACTTACCAGTTACAAGCCAATCACTTACCTGCTGGCTGTGATGTAATTGCTCCCGAGGCTCCCTCACAGGTCTGCTTCTCTGCACCTCCTTAAGATGAGTTAATTAATTTACTTAATTAATTGGATTTTTTTTTTTGGGGGGGGGGGAAACTCAACCCCAAACACCAAACTCCAAAAAAAAACACAGCCCTCACTCAGCCTTACCCAAACTCAGATACACTCTGTTTGCCTCCAGCACTCTGTTTCTATAGGCACTTCAGCCACACCCTTTGTATCCTTCCTGATTTACAGTCAGCCAATAGGCCTGCTCCCGAAACTGATCTTCCGAAACTAACAACTGACCTGCAAGGTAAGGAAGTTGTTAAGCAGCACTTACCTCACCCACGCCGCGACCTTTTAAACTGTCCCCTCTGCCTCGCAGCTCCCGTGCTTTTTCAAACTCCCGCGCTGTTTCCAAGGTCCCGGCTCTCTCTCTCTCCCGAACAGCTGACCTGCAAGGTAAGGAAGTGGTTAATCAGTACTTACCTCACCCACGCCGCGACCTTTTAAACTGTCCCCTCTGCCTCGCAGCTCCCGCGCTTTTTCCTTCTGGGAAGGAAATCCTCCATCCTGACCTGGTCTGGCCTATAGGTGACTCCAGGCCCACAGAAATGTGTTGACTCTTAATTACCCTCTGCAATGCAATTGCAAGGGCAATTAGGGATAGGCAACTTACTGGCCTTGCCATTGATGTCACTTTCCATGAAATAATTTTTAAAAAATTCTAGTTGGAGGTAGGATTTCTTTCCCTATTTGTTTCCCTAGATCACTCAGGAAGTTGCCTTTTCACACTCTGTAAGAGTAGAAAGCCCTAAACAACGCTCTCTGCCTGCATCCTAAACATGCCCTGTCACATTAGCCTTCACGGCATACTATTAAAAATTTATGTCTCCATCCTGCCTTCTGCAGGCAGATTTACAACAAAAAAGTACTGATCGCTACAAGTAAAATATTAATCCCACTGCTGGATCTTTAACTGTTTCCTTTCAGGAAACAGCCTTGTGAGTTTGGTGCAGATGCTGGTTGGGGTTGTTGCTGAAAGCGCAGGTCCCTGCTCCTTCCCTCTCATTCAGATCATTGTTGGAGTGCAGCATCTGGTCCTATAGCTGCCACACTTTAATCATGATCCAACATTTAAATGCTCTCAGCAAATTGCTCTCCGTGCTTTTTCAAACAAGCACGTGCTAATCCATTAGCACAGCGCCTCCTGACACATTAGCTGCTAAATGGACTTGGCTGATTGAGAATCCAGGGGCAGAATTCTCCCCCCCCACGCTGGGTGGGAGAATCGGCGGGGCGCCGCGCGTGTCCCACCACGACGCCCCGACGCCTTTCTCCCACCCCACCCCCAAACTGGCGCGGCGATAATCACGGCTGGCCACTGGGAGAATCGCCGCTTTCCGTTTGTAACGGGCGAGCGGCAATTCTCTAGCCCGGATGGGCCGAGCGGCCTGCCCAACACGACAGGTTCCCGCCAGCGCCGTCCACACCTGGTCGCTGCCGGTGGGAACAGCGCGGGAACGCTGGGGGGGGCGGCCTGTGGGGGGGGGTTCCTGCACCGGGGGGGGGGGGGCCTCAAATGGGGTCTGGCCCGCGATCGGTGCCCACCGATCGGCGGGCCGGCCTCTCTGAAGGAGGACCTCCTTTCCTCCGCCGCCCCGCAAGATCCATCCGACATCTTATTGCGGGCGGCCTTGGGGAGGACGGCAACCGCGCATGCGCGGGTGGCGTCGCCGCATCATTTACGCGGCGCCGCTTCTACGCGGCGCCGAGGCCCGGCGCGCGTAAATGACACAACGCCGCTCCTAGCCCCCTGGGGGCGGGAGAATAGGGGGCTGGGAGCGGGCTCCGACGGCAGAGTCGGCACTTAGACTCCCGATGGGAGAATTGCGCCCCAGATGTGCGTATGTTCATTAAGGGCCAGTAAATAAAAATAAGCAACATGTTGGTCATGCTGGCGCGATACACATTCGCTTGGTGCGTGCATCTAAACTTTAACCTTTCTGAGCATTTGTTGGTAAAGTGTTGGGAATGAAATGTTTGTGAAGATTGTGAGTGCTTTACTACCTTGGTTGACTGATTGGTGGGAGGTGCCCCTGTATTGTGTGTAATATATTTTCTACTAATCTTAGTGCATGTGGCTTCTTTGTGTTGCTGGAGGTTCTCTCTCTGTCTCTCACTTTGCTGTTGTCCTCTAGCTGTGCAAATTTTCCCAGGTACTAGGGAATATTCTGGTTACTCCACAATAAATCTGCCACACTCTGTTTAATGCTCTTCTGTTTAACACTCTGTCTGTCTCGCCATCTCTCCACAACTCATTTTTATCACTTCCCCAAAGTGCTTCACCCCAAACTCACTACATAACCACTTTGCGGCAAAGCAACTGTGCGTCATGGAGATTTCAGCTATAATAACCTCTCACAGAATGAAGACATCACGTTCTTCTAACCTTCAAATTAACTGAAGGCACAATAATGGCTCTTACACTGGGCTGGTACATGCTCAAAGGGCTCCTACCTTCCAACCTGTGATAAGCAAATTCACACTTGGGACTCGGTTGTTTCAAGAAACATCAATTTGAGTTTGTGCAACTTAGGTTCAGGGCAATTCGGATTAATTGATGGGCTAAAAACAGGTTTCCTTTTTTTAAACTGACGCTACCTGGCTAGCAGAATGTTTCCAGCATTTTGTGTTTTATTTTCAGATTTTCAGAGTCTGTGCTAGTTTGCTTAATTGGAACTGCGGTTGTTTTGGGTTTGTACTGTCTGTCTGTTTATCACACACTGACCAGCCACTGGGTAGGGTGCAAAAGCTTCCTTTTTCTCGCCCAAGTGGATTCTGAAAGCAAAAACAACTGGCATTTATTTTTAAATAAATTTAGAGTGCCCAATTCATTTTTTCCAATTAAAAGGCAATTTAGCGCGGCCAATCCACCTAACCTGCACATCTTTGGGTTGTGGGAGTGAAACCCATGCACACACGGGGAGAATGTGCAAACTCCACACGGAAAGTGACCCAGGGCCGGGATCGAACCCGGGACTTCGGCGCCGTGAGACTGCTGTGCTAACCACTGCGCCACCGTGCTGCCTACAACTTGCATTTATATAACACCCACAATACAGTGAAATGTCCCATGGTGCTTCACAGTAACATTATTAAAAATTTGACACAGTCACACGAAGAGATGCTCAGGGCAGAAAACCAAAAGTTTAGCCGAGGAGGCAGGTTTTGGGAGTGTCTTGAAGGAAAAGAAAGAGAAAAAGAGCTGGAGGTTTAGAGATGGATTTCAGAGCTTAGATCTAGGCAGCTGAATGCATGACCACCGGTGGTGGAGCAATTAACGCAGGGGATGCTCAAGAGGCCTGAATGCAGGAGCATAGAGATCTCCTGCATTTAGCGTGGACAATCCACCTACCCTGCGCATCTTTGGTTTGTGGGGGTGAAACCCACACAGACACGGGGAGAATGTGCAAACTCCACACAGCGAGCAGGTGATAGTATTCTTGGGAAGGTGAGATTAGATGGGCTGAAGGGCCTTCTTAGCCTGAGTCTATGTTGTAGAAATCAGGGGAGCTTTACCTCGAGTCCTCTGGCCAACATTTATCCCTCAGCCAACACCAAATTTCAAATATAGTCAGTAACACATTGCTGTTCGTGGGTGTTAAGAACTATGCTGGTGTAACATGCTAGAGTGTCTCAACACCCGAAGGATAACTTGAAACACTGGTTCTTAATGGCGTATATTTGTTTGGAATAATGTGAGGAACCATGTAAACCCAGTGAGGAACCAGTTCAGTCATTGTGTAAACAATTAATAAAGAATATTTATTAAAGTAAAGAAAAAGGAAAAACACATAACAAAATACTATTATACACTAAGACACTTAAGTATAACAATAACTAAACACATTGTGTTATCTGAAGTTATCTCTTGCTGCCAAAATATACCTACATTCCCAGAACTCTGAGACTCCCCTTTTCCCCAAGTAACATCCAATTTTAGTAACTCTATAGGTCAAATCCAGTTAATAGTTACCACACAATACTGCTTAGGTGACCAAGTCGGGGAAAACATTTATTTCTGGTTCAGTGAAGGCACAAAACTGTGTTTTTTTTAAGAGGAGAATATCTGCAATCTGCTGTGTGTTCTAAATGTTTGATGGAACAGTCCTCTGCGGCTTAGATCATAAATGGAACTGGTCTGCCTGACTGTTGGATGGACAACTAGCCTACTTCCCCAATGAGGGTGTTAGCAGTTATACTGTTTAGTCTCGTTGATATTCCTCGCTGTAGATTCTGCTGTCTACCTCTCTCAAATTCATTGCTGTTACAAGTTATTATTTGTGTAGCCCCGTTGATCTCTGGTAAATGTTTCTGATATGGCCATTCGCACTTTGATGCCTCTAGACTCCTGCTAATCTTGTTACAGGACAGATCACATCTCATTATTCCTCTAGATACCTGCTAGTCGTGTTACTTGTCTGTTATTTTATTTTATCTCAAGTTCACTGTTAATCCCGTCAACTTCCCACATGCCTAACAATGGGATCTTGCTGTGTGCAAATGATATGCCATGTTTACTTTAAAAAAAAAAAATTTAGAGTACCCAATTCTTTTTCTTCCAATTAAGGGGCGTTTTAGTGTGGCCAATCCACCTACCCGGCACATCTTTGAGTTCTGGGGGTGACACCCATGCAGACATGTGGAGAATGTGCAAACTCCACACGGACAGTGACCCAGGGGCCTGAGGTAGCAATTCTAACCACTGCGTCACTGTGCTGCCCGACATGCCATGTTTCCTGCATTACAACAAGGGCAGCACGGTAGCATTGTGGATAGCACAATTGCTTCACAACTCCAGGGTCCCAGGTTCGATTCCGGCTTGGGTCACTGTCTGTGCGGAGTCTGCACATCCTCCTCATGTGTGCGTGGGTTTCCTCCGGGTGCTCCAGTTTCCTCCCACAGTCCAAAGATGTGCGGGTTAGGTGGATTGGCCATGATAAATTGTCCTTAGTGTCCAAAATTGCCCTTAGTGTTGGGTGGGGTTACTGGGTTATGGGGATAGGGTGGAGGTGTTGACCTTGGGTAGGGTGCTCTTTCCAAGAGCCGGTGCAGACTCAATGGGCCGAATGGCCTCCTTCTGCACTGTAAATTCTATGATGATAAACAACAATGATGACACTTTAAGGAGTACTTCATTCATGGTGAAGCCCCTTGGGATGTCCTGGGATTGTGAAATGTGCTGTAGAAATTAAAGTTCTTTATTTATTTATTTCTATCTTCTGACATAGTACATATATATTTTTAAATTATTTTTTGTCCAGCCCTTTTTTTGATCTCTTCAGTCTGTGCACTACCCCAGTCCCCACTTAAGTGGAAAGGGAGAGGTTGTTCCATGGCACTCTCTCTTGTTCAGTTTTGCCATTAGAAAAATTAGAACACAAGGAGATTACTCAGTCCCTTAAACCCATTTTTGCTGTTCAATTATGGTTAATAAAGATCAAAGAACAAAGAAAAGTACAGCACAGGAACAGGCCCTTCGGCCCCCCAAGCCCGTGCCGACCATGCTGCCCGACTAAACTACAATCTTCTACACTTCTGGGGTCCGTATCCCTCTATTCCCATCCTATTTATGTATTTGTTAAGGTGCCCCTTAAAGTCACTATCGTCCCTGCTTCCACCACCTCCTCCGGCAGCGAGTTCCAGGCACCCACTACCCTCTGCGTAAAAAACTTGCCTCGTACATCTACTCTAAACCTTGCCCCTCGCACCTTAAACCTATGCCCCCTAAACTTCACTCAAACTTCTGTAACTTCACTCCATTTATGGGTGAATGTCTTAATTACCACCACCCCTCATGTGAAGTGATTCCTGACATCACCCTTGAATGACCTAGCTTTATTATTATGTGCCTTTTATCTGCACTGGCCCAGCAAGGGGACAGATTCTATCTACCTGGTCAAAATACTTTAATCTTTAACCCTTCTGAAGTATCTAAACACAGCCTGAGATGACGTATGTCCAATTATTCCACTGTGCCTGTGGTGAGGCAATGAGATGGCCTGCCTCTCTGCTCTGCCTCCCACTGAGATTGTTGGCTAATGATGAGAACATTATTTTCTCTGTTAATGACTCCTGATGTAGGGAGTTTTTCCACCCCCCAGTCTTCTATTGAGGCCATCAAACTGCAGACAACACACACATTATTGATGAGCCACCGCTGAGAGTCCTGGTTAAAGGTTGACTTTATGTGGCAGTGGATTTGACTGAGCATTGCGCTGAACATTCTTGGCAGTTTCCACCCACTTCCCCCTCCTGAATGTGCTGACACTTAGCATGATTTGACAGGGCCAGTTTCTCACCAGTCTGCTGCCAAAGCAGTTAGCAAATCATTTGCTGTGAACTTTGACAATCAGCAGGGTGTTCAACTGCAGGTTCACCACAGCCAAACTCAATTCTTCCTTCTCCCTGTGATTGTATGTGCAAACATCCTGTGGGGAATTGTCTCTGCTACGGGTCAGGGTGAGTCAAAGCCAACAACAACCAATATTATGTAAAAGTTAAGGTAAAGTCACCATAGTCCCAGTTGACCATGGGCTGCTTTCCCCTTTGAGGGGTGTGGTGGTATGTATTAAGGGTAATACGGTACACCATGAATGCCAAGGAGCCATTGGAGGACAGATGCTGGATCCCGATTGGATCCGCCGCCTACTGGGCTCCACCCAGATAGGCGGGGTATAAGAACCTGGGTTTAATCCCCGCAGCTGCATTCTGTGACTGAGCTGCTGGGGAACGAGTCTGAACAAGTCTGCTCAATAAAGCCTTGATTGAAGTTCTTTACGTCTCGCCTCGTGTGTGATCGATGGTGCTACAATTTATTGAGCAGACTTAAAAAGGGATATGGAGCTCCGGATCACCCCGGAGTGCCTGCGAATCGGCCCCCATGCAGCTAACGCAACTTCGGCGTTTAAACACTGGCTGGCGTGCTTTGAGGGATACCTCCGAACGGCCCCCAGCAGACCAACAGAAGACCAGAAGATGCAGGTCCTGCATTCCAGGGTGAGTCCCGAAATCTACTCACTCATCGAGGACGCGGAAGAAGTCCCAGCGGCGCTCAACTTGCTGAAGGAGATCTACATTAAGCCCGTCAACCAGGTCTACGCACTCTACCAGCTCGCGATGAGACGACAAATCCCCGGGGAATCGCTAGACGATTTCTTCAATGCGCTAACGATCCTGGGACGAAACTGCAACTGCCCAGCGGTTACGGCGGAAGAACATACGGACCTCCTGATCAGAGACGCTTACGTAGCAGGTTTGGCATCGTCGCAAATTCGCCAGAGACTTTTAGAGAAAGACTCTCTCGGACTCACAGAGGCACGGGCCCTTGCAGCCTCCCTCGACGTGGCCTCCCAAAACGCCCACGCCTATGCCCCCGGCCGCGCTGCAGCCCCTTGGGCTCCGTGGACCCCCGCCGCAACTGTCCCCCAGGCAACCCCAACCCCTCCGCAAGCGTGCGCAGCCAGAATCCCAGACCACCCGGGGGGGCCCCGCTGCTACTTTTGCAGGCAGTCGAAACACCCCCGCCAGCGCTGCCCGGCCCGCTCGGCCACCTGTAAAAGCTGGGGTAAAAAGGGGCACTACGCAGCGGTGTGCCAGTCCCGTGGGGTCGCCGCTATCTCCGGGGAACAAATGGGACCACGGGCTCAAATCCCCCAGCGACCCACGGGCTCCGCCATTTTGGACCCCGGACACCACGAGGGGGGGACGGGCGCCGCCATCTTCCTACCCACGGGCCGCGTGCGATCCATGGGAGCGGCCATTTTGTCCACCCCCGACCGCGTGCGATCCATGGACGTCGCCATCTTGGCTGACAGGCAAGGACCCCAGCGTGGACGGCTCCACACTGCCTGAAGACAACGATCTGATGCACCAACCACGTTTGGCATCTGTGACCCTCGACCAGTCACGGCCCCGGACGCTCCAGACGACAACGACAAAGGTGCTGGTGAACGGGCACGAGACACCGTGTTTGATCGACTCGGGGAGCACGGAGAGTTTTATTCACCCGGACACGGTAAGACGCTGTTCCCTTGTAATTCGGCCAAGCACCCAAAACATTTTCCTGGCGGCGGGGTCCCACTCCGTTGAAATCAAAGGGTTCTGCATCGCAAACCTAACGGTGCAGGAGAGAGAGTTCAAAAATTACCGGCTGTATGTCCTTCCCCACCTCTGCGCTCCCACCCTCCTGGGGTTGGATTTCCAATGCAACCTCCAGAGCTTAACATTCAAATTTGGCAGCCCTATACCCCCACTGACTATCTGCGGCCTCGAGACACTCAAGGTCGAACCGCTCTCCCTGTTTGCGAACCTCACCCCGGATTGCAAACCCGTCGCCACTAGGAGCAGACGGTACAGCACCCAGGACCGGACGTTTATCAGGTCCGAAGTCCAGCGGCTGCTGCAGGAAGGCATAATCCAGGCCAGCAATAGTCCCTGGAGAGCCCAGGTGATAGTAGTGAAGACAGGGGAGAAGCAAAGGATGGTTGTAGACTACAGTCAGACCATCAACAGGTATACGCAGCTAGATGTGTACCGTGGGCAGCACGGTAGCATTGTGGATAGCACAATTGCTTCACAGCTCCAGGGTCCCAGGTTCGATTCCGGCTTGGGTCACTGTCTGTGCGGAGTCTGCACATCCTCCATGTGTGTGCGTGGGTTTCCTCCGGGTGCTCCGGTTTCCTCCCACAGTCCAAAGATGTGCAGGTTAGGTGGATTGGGCATGATAAATTGCCCTTAGTGTCCAAAATTGCCCTTGGTGTTGGGTGGGGTTACTGGGTTATGGGGCTAGGGTGGAGGTGTTGACCTTGGGTGGGGTGCTCTTTCCAAGAGCCGGTGCAGACTCGATGGGCTGAATGGCCTCCTTCTGCACTGTAAATTCTATGAAACTCTTCCCCGCATATCCGACATGGTCAATCGGATTGCACAGTACAAGGTCTTCTCCACCGTGGACCTTAAGTCCGCCTACCACCAGCTCCCCATTCGCCCCGGTGACCGCAAGTACACAGCCTTCGAAGCAGACGGGCGGCTATACCACTTCTTAAGGGTTCCATTCGGCGTCACGAACGGAGTCTCGGTCTTCCAACGGGAGATGGACCGAATGGTCGACCAGCACGGTTTACGGGCCACGTTCCCGTACCTCGACAATGTCACCATCTGCGGCCACGACCAGCAGGACCACGACACCAACCTCCGCAAATTCCTCCAGACTGCTAACGCCCTCAACCTCACCTACAACAAGGAAAAATGCGTGTTTAGCACCGACTGTCTAGCCATCCTTGGCTACGTAGTGCGTAATGGAGTGATAGGCCCCGACCCCGAACGCATGCGCCCCCTCATGGAGTTCCCTCTCCCCCACTGTACCAAAGCCCTGAAACGCTGCCTGGGCTTCTTTTCTTATTACGCCCAGTGGGTCCCCCAGTACGCAGACAAGGCCCGCCCACTAATCCAGTCCACTACTTTTCCCCTGTCGACAGAGGCCCGCCAGGCCTTCAGCCGCATCAAAACGGATATCGCAAAGGCCACGATGCGCGCCATCGACGAGTCCCTCCCCTTCCAAATCGAGAGCGACGCGTCCGACGTAGCTCTGGCGGCCACGCTCAACCGAGCAGGCAGACCCGTGGCCTTTTTCTCCCGGACCCTACATGCTTCAGAAATTTGCCACTCCTCAGTAGGAAAGGAGGCCCAAACCATAGTGGAAGCTGTGCGACATTGGAGGCATTACCTGGCCAGTAGGAGATTCACTCTCCTCACTGACCAACGGTCGGTAGCCTTCATGTTCGATAATGCACAGCGGGGCAAGATAAAGAACGACAAGATCCTGCGGTGGAGGATCGAACTCTCCACCTACAATTATGAGATCTTGTACCGTCCCGGAAAGCTGAACGAACCGTCCGATGCCCTATCTCGCGGCACTTGTGCCAACGCACAAGTGGACCGTCTCCAAGCCCTCCACGAGGACCTCTGCCACCCGGGGGTCACTCGTTTCTACCACTTCATAAAGGCCTGCAACCTCCCTTACTCCGTCGAGGACGTCCGAACAGTCACCAGGAACTGCCAAATCTGCGCAGAATGCAAACCGCACTTTTTCAGGCCAGATAGAGCGCACCTGATAAAGGCTTCCCGTCCCTTTGAACGCCTCAGTTTGGACTTCAAAGGCCCCCTCCCCTCCACCGATCGCAACACGTACTTTCTTAACGTCGTTGACGAATACTCCCACTTCCCCTTCGCCATCCCCTGCCCCGACATGACCGCGGCCACGGTCATTAAAGCCCTCGGCACCATCTTTACCCTGTTCGGTTTCCCCGCCTACATCCAGAGCGACAGGGGGTCCTCCTTCATGAGTGACGAGCTGCGGCAATTCCTGCTCAGCAAGGGCATAGCCTCGAGCAGGACGACCAGCTACAACCCCCGGGGGAACGGGCAGGTAGAGAGGGAGAACGGAACGGTCTGGAAGACCGTCCGACTGGCCCTACGGTCTAGGAGTCTCCCAACTTCCCGCTGGCAGGAAGTCCTCCCGGATGCCCTTCACTCCATCAGGTCCCTGCTGTGTACCACCACTAACCAAACGCCTCACGAGCGCCTTGTCTTCTCTAGGAGGTCCGCTTCTGGAACGTCACTTCCGACCTGGCTGGCAGCCCCGGGACCCATCCTGCTCCGAAAACATGTGCGGGCGCACAAATCAGACCCGCTGGTGGAAAAGGTACATCTACTCCACGCAAACCCGCAGTACGCCTACGTGGCGTACCCAGACGGCCGACAGGACACGGTCTCTCTGCGGGACCTGGCGCCCGCCGGAGCTCCCCCCCCCCCCCACCCCCCCAACACAAATCACCTCCCCCTCACTCCCGCCGGTGCACCCCACAGCCTCCCCTTCCCGGGGGGATCAGTTCTCCTCCCAGGGCCATCCAGGGGTAAGGCAACAGAGGGGGACAGCGCGATGCTCCCAGAGTCGACCGGACCCGAGCCTGCACCACCACCACCACCCGGGCTGAGACGATCGGAAAGGGCGACCAGAGCACCATCTCGACTCATCGAATCGACTTAAGATGTATATAATTCAGTGGCCCAGTAAAGCGGCATTGTTGTAAATAGTTAACGCTGCTAATCGGGTAAAATATGAATAATTCGGTAGCCCAGTAAAAGCGGCATGATGGTATATAGTTCAATGGTTAAGGTACCGACCCTGTAAACCCCTACCACCAAACCACCCACCACCCCCCCGGGTTCTTTTTTAACAAGGGGAGAATGTGGTGGTATGTATTGAGGGTAATACGGTACACCAGGAATGCCGAGGAGCCATTGGAGGACAGATGCTGGATCCCGATGGGATCCGCCGCCTACTGGGCTCCACCCAGATAGGCGGGGTATAAGAACCTGGGTTTAATCCCCGCAGCTGCATTCTGTGACTGAGCTGCTGGGGAACGAGTCTGAACAAGTCTGCTCAATAAAGCCTCGATTGAAGTTCTTTACGTCTCGCCTCGTGTGTGATCGATGGTGCTACAAGGGGGAGCACTGACTGGCGCTGATTTAACCTGAGGATCACCACACTTAAGGCAAGGGACAAGATTGAGAAGGCAGGGTCTTCATGAATAACTTCCAACCGGTACGGGAACTGAACCCCTGGCCTTGCTCTGCATTACAAACCAGCTGTCTAGCCCAGTGAGCTAAACCGGCCCTCAATATTTAAACAGTGACACAGAGGTTAGCACTGCTGCCTTACAGTGCCAGGTACCCAGGTTCAATTCCGAATTTGGGTGACTGTGAGGAGTTTGCATAATCTCCCAGTAACTGTGTAGGTTTCCTCCGGGTGCTCTGGTTTCTTCCCACAGTCGAAAGATGTGCAGGTTAGGTGGATTGGTCATGGTTAATTGCCCATTGGCGTCCAAAGATGTGCAGATGAGGTGGGGTTATGGGGATAGGGCAGGAGAGTGGGTCTCGGTAGGGAGCCCTTTCAGAGAGTCAGTGCAGAGTCAAAAGTCCAAAGAGCTTCCTCCTGCACTGTCGGAATTCTATGGTTCTATGGAAAGTAATGAAATGTCCCCAGGTGGTCCACAGGGCAGGAACATTATAAACAAAAGTCTGACACCAAACTACGTAAGGCAATGTTAGATCAGATGACCAAAGGCTTGGCCAATGTGGTAGGTTTTTAAAAAAAATATATATTTATTAAAGTTTTTTAACACAATTTTTCTCCCTTACAAACAATCACCCCCCCCCCCCCCCCGTCGTAACAAAAAAAAGCAAGAAATCACGCAGAGCAAGATATATACATGGCAAAATGATATATTTACACAGCTTTGTACACTGGCCCTCACCCGTACGTGCCAGTTTCCCCAACCCTTCATGTTATCTCTTGCTCATCCACCCTCCCAGGCAGTCCCCCTCTCCCCCCCCCCCTCCCAGGCAGTCCCCCCTTTCCCCCCCCCCCCCCCCCAAGGTTGCTGCTGCTGCTGACCGACCTTCCTCTAACGCTCCGCGAGATAGTCTAGGAACGGTTGCCACCGCCTGTAGAACCCCTGCGCAGACCCTCTCAAGGCGAACTTAATCCTCTCCAACTTTATGAACCCAGCCATATCATTTATCCAGGCCTCCAGGCTGGGGGGCTTCGCCTCCTTCCACATTAGCAAGATCCTTCGCCGGGCTACTAGGGACGCAAAGGCCAGAATGCCGGCCTCTTTCGCCTCCTGCACTCCCGGTTCGTCCACTACTCCAAATATTGCTAGCCCCCAGCTTGGCTTGACCCGGACTTTCACCACCCGAGATATTGCTCCCGCCACTCCTCTCCAGAACCCTCCAGTGCCGGGCATGACCAAAACATATGGACATGGTTTGCCGAGCTCCCTGAGCACCTTCCACATCTGTCCTCTACCCCAAAGAACCTACTCAACCTTGCCCCCGTCAAGTGCGCTCTGTGGACCACCTTAAATTGTATCAGGCTGAGCCTGGCACACGAGGAGGAGGAATTAACCCTACCTAGGGCATCAGCCCACAGACCTTCCTCGATCTCCTCCCCCAGCTCCTCCTCCCATTTACCCTTCAACTCTTATACCAGCGCTTCCGTCTCTTCTTTCAACTCCTGGAGTATTTCCGACACCTTGCCCTCCCCGACCCAGACACCCGAGATCACCCTATCTTGAACTTCTTGTGCCGGGAGCAATGGGAATTCCCTCACCTGTCACCTCACAAAAGCCCTCACCTGCATATATCTAAAGGCATTTCCCGGGGGTAACTCGAACTTCTCCTCCAGTGCCCCTAGGCTCGCAAACATCCAGTCGATGAACAGGTCCCCCATTCTTCCAATCCCCGCCCGATGTCAGCTCTGGAACCCCCCGTCCATCTTCCCCAGGACAAACCGGTGGTTACCCCGATCGGGGACCACACCGATGCTCCCATTGCACCCCGGTGCCGTCTCCACTGGCCCCAGATCCTTAGCGTTGCCGCCACCACTGGGCTCATGGTATACTTTGTCGGCGAGAGCGGCAGCGGTGCCGTCACCAACGCCCACAGGCTCGTTCCTTTACAGGACGCCATCTCCATCCTCTTCCATGCCGCACCCTCACCCTCCATAACCCGCTTGCGGATCATCGCCACATTTGCTGCCCAGTAGTAGCTCCCCAGGTTTGGCAGTGCCAACCCTCCTCGGTCCCTACTGCGTTCCAGGAACCCTCTCCTTACTCTCGGGGTCTTATTCGCCCACACAAACCCCATAATACTCCTGCCTACTCTCTTAAAAAAGGCCTTAGTGATCACGATGGAAAGGCACTGAAACACAAACAGAAACCTCGGAAGGACCACCATTTTGACCGACTGCACTCTACCCGCCAGCGAGAGCGGTAGCATGTCCCATCTTTTGAAATCCTCCTCCATTTGCTCCACCAACCTTGTCAGATTCAGTTTATGTAGGGTCCCCGAACTCCTGGCTATCTGGATCCCCAGATACCGAAAGCTCCCCTCCGCCCTCCTCAACGTTAGGTCCCCTATCCCTCTTTCTTGGTCCCCCGCCTGTAATACAAAGAGCTCACTCTTCCCTACATTGAGCTTATAGCCCGAAAACTCCCCAAACTCCCTTAGAGTCTGCATGAACTCCACCATCCCCTCCATTGGGTCCGCCACATACAGCAACAGGTCACCTGCATATAGCGACACCCGATGCTCTTCTCCCCCTCAGACCACCCCCCTCCATTTATTAGACTCCTTCAATGACATGGCCAATGGTTCGATCGCCAATGCGAACAACAGGTGGCACCCCTGCCTCGTCCCTCGGTACAGTTGAAAGTACTCCTTCCTCCGCCGGTTCGTCACTACACTCGCCACCGGGGCTCTGTAAAGGAGCTTAACCCAACTGATAAACCCTCCCCCGAACCCAAACCTACGCAGCACCTCCCAGAGGTACTCCCACTCTACTCGGTCAAAGGCCTTCTCCGCGTCCATAGCTGCCACTATCTCCGCCTCTCCCTCCTCCGATGGCATCATAATCATGTTTAAGAGCCGCCGCACATTGGTGTTTAATTGCCTGCCCTTTACAAATCCCGTCTGGTCTTCGTGGATTACCCCCGGGACACAGTCCTCGATCCTCGTGGCCAGCACTTTTGCCAGCAACTTTGCATCCACATTGGGGAGCGAGATCGGCCTGTACGATCCACATTGCAGTGGGTCCTCGTCCCGCTTTAGGATCAAAGAAATTGTCGCTTCCGACATTGTCGGGGGCAGGGTCCCCTCCTCTCTTGCCTCATTAAAGGTCCTCACTAATAGCGGGGCCAACAGGTCTACGTACTTCCTGTAGAACTCCACCGGGAATCCATCCGGTCCCGGGGCCTTCCCCGCCTGCATGCTCCCCAAACCCTTGCTCAGCTCCTCCAACCCAATTGGTGCCCCCAAACCAGCCACCTCTTGCTCCTCCACCTTCGGGAATCTCAGTTGATCTAGGAATCGGCTCATCCCCTCTTCCCCCGCTGGGGGCTGGGATCTATACAGCTCTTCATAAAAGGCCTTAAATACCTTGTTTATTTTCGTCGCACTCCGAACCGTGGCTCCCCTTCCATCTTTGACTCCCCCTATTTCCCTCGCTGCCATCCTCTTACGGAGCTGGTGTGCCAGCATCCGACTAGCCTTTTCCCCATACTCGTAGGTCGCCCCCTGCACTTTCCTCCACCTACCCTGTGGTCAACAGGTCAAACTCCGTCTGGAGCCGTCGTCTTTCCCCAAGTAATCTTTCCTCCGGGGCCTCTGCGTATCTCCTGTCCACTCTCAAAATCTCCCCCACTAACCTCTCCCTTTCCATACCCTTTGTCTTCTCCCTATGAGCCCTAATGGAGATTAGCTCTCCCCTGATCACTGCCTTCAATGCCTCCCATACCACCCCCACCCGCACCTCCCCGTTGTCGTTGGCCTCCAAGTACCTTTCGATACACCCCCTCACCTTCCCACACACCACCTCGTCCGCCAGCAGTCCCACGTCCAGCCGCCACAACGGGCGTTGGTCCCTCTCCTCTCCCAGCTCCAGTTCCACCCAGTGCGGGGCATGGTCCGAAACGGCTATGGCTGAATACTCCGTCCCCTCCACCCTCGGGATGAGCGCCCTACCCAGAACAAAGAAATCTATCCGGAAGTAGGCTTTGTGTACATGGGAGAAGAAAGAAAATTCCCTGGCCTGCGGCCTTGCAAACCGCCATGGGTCCACTCCCCCCATCTTATCCATAAACCCCCTAAGTACCTTGGCCGCCGCCGGCCTCTTTCCAGTCCTTGATTTGGAGCGGTCCAGTGCTGGATCCAACACTGTATTGAAGTCCCCTCCCATTATCAGGCCTCCTATCTCCAGGTCCGGAATGCGCCCCAACATGCGCTTCATGAATCCTGCATCATCCCAGTTCGGGGCGTATATGTTTACCAACACCACCCACGTCCCTTGCAGCCTACCGCTCATCATTACATATCGCCCTCCATTGTCCGCTACAATAGTCTTGGCCTCAAATGACACCCGCTTTCCCACCAATATTGCCACCCCTCTATTCTTCGCGTCCAGTCCTGAGTGGAATACCTGTCCTACCCATCCCTTTCTTAACCTGACCTGGTCCGCCACCTTCAGGTGTATCTCTTGGAGCATGACCACTTCCGCCTTCAGTCCCATTAAGCGCACGAACACTTGAGCCCTCTTCACCGGCCCATTCAGGCCCCTCACATTCCACGTTATCAGCCGGATTGGAGGGGCTCTCACCCCCCCCCCCCCCCCCTCCCCCGCCGACGAGCCATCTCTTTTTCTGGGCCAGTCCCGTGTCCACGCCTCCCTCACCCTCGAGTCCCCCAGACGGGGGACCCCCGTCCCGACCACCTCTTCTGTGTCCCATTCCCTTTCGGCCAGTGCAGCAGCAACCCTTTTCCCCCCCCTTCCCCCCCCGCTAGACCCGTCTAGCTTTTTTGCTCCCACCATGTCACTCCCGTAAGTCAGCTGACGCCTGCTGACCCCGGCTTCCCCCGCCGTCCCTTTGACCCCCCCGTGTGGGAGTCTCCCAAACAATATGCATTCCTTCGTTCCCCTTCCCAACTTTCTTCCCGCGTGCGGGAAAAAACCCCGTGCTTTCCAAAGCCCGCTCCGCCCCCTCTGGCGCAGCTCCTGTCGCGGCCTTGTCTCTCTCCCCCAGCCCATGTAACATTTCCTGCACGTGATTGACCCCCTATATACAACAACCATCACACATCAAACATCACCCCCACCCTCACAAACCCTCAGTTAGAGTCCAACTTTTCGGCTTGTACAAAGGTCCACGCCTCTTCAGGCGTTTCAAAGTAATAGTGTTGGTCCTTGTATGTGCCCCACAGTCGCGCTGGCTGCAGCATTCCGAATTTCACTTCTTTCCGGTACAACGCCGCTTTGACCCGGTTGAAACCCGCTCTCCGCTTTGCAACCTCCGTGCTCCAGTCCGGGTATATTCGGATCTCTGCATTGTCCCACTTACTGCTCCGCTCCTTCTTGGCCCATCTCAGGACTCACTCTCTGTCCGTGAACCGGTGGAACCTCACCACCATCGCCCTTGGCGGCTCATTTGCCTGGGGCTTCTTCGCCAGCACCCGGTGTGCCCCGTCCAACTCCAGCGGCCCCGAAGGGGCCTTCGTGCCCATCATCGCCTCGAGCATCGTGCTCGCGTATGCCCCGGTATCGGCCCCTCCACTCCCTCAGGGAGACCCAGGATTCGCAGATTCTTTCTCCTCGACCTGTTCTCCAGGTCTTCGAGTCTTCCCGCCCACCTCTTGTGTAGCGCCTCGTTCTGCTCCACTCTCACCGCCAGGCCCAAGAGCTCGGCCTCGTTCTGGCTGACTCTTTTCTGTACCTCCTGGATCTTAACTTCTTGGGCCTTCTGGGTGATCCCGAGTCCTTCGATTGCCGAAAGCATAGGCGCCAACATCTCCTTGCGCATCTCCTCGCGCTGCTCCTCGAAGCAGCGCTTGATGAACTCCTGCAGCTCCCCTTTGTCCCTGGCCGCCGCCATTTTGTTTTCTTTCCCTCGCTTCTCCCGTTGCTCCAGTGCCGCTCCTTTGGCCGTTACACTTCTGGTCCGTTTCATAGAAGTTGGAGGGGGTCCTCTCTCTTCCCTTCCCCACAGGTTGCGTCAAAAAAAAATTCCGTTGGGGCTCCTCTAACGAGCCCGAAAGTCCGTGGTAGCGGGAGCTGCCGAATCGTGCGGCATAGCTCCGCATAGCCGCAACCGGAAGTCCCAATGTGGTAGGGTTTAAGGAGAGTGCCGAGGGCTGGGAATCTGGAACTCACTGCCTGAAAGTGTGGTAGAAGCAGGAACCCTTACAATACTTAAGAAGCAGTCAGATGAGCAGTTGAAACGCCGTGGCATACAAGGATATGGATCAAATGCTGGAAAGTGTGTGTAGAATAGAAGGGTGCTTGATGGCCGGCACAGACATGATGGGCCGAAAGGCCTCTTTCTGTGCTGTAAAGCTCGAGGATTCGATGGCCCAATCCATTCCTCAAGGCTCACTCGCAGAGCCCGGTAACTCGGCCGATCTCTCACTCACTAATGAGTCTTGTCTGAATTTCATGCGGGTTGGAAATGGCTATTCTCACGGCTCCTGATCACATTGCTGAATACATCTAACATTCCCCGAGCAGTGAATCCAGGCTGACACTGACAGGAGGTGCCGCACTGTCAGAGGGTCAGTACTGAGGGAGTGCCGCACTGTCAGAGGGTCAGTACTGAGGGAGTGCCGCACTGTCAGAGGGTCAGTACTGAGGGAGTGCTGCACTGTCAGAGGGTCAGTACTGAGGGAGTGCTGCACTGTCAGAGGGTCAGTACTGAGGGAGTGCTGCACTGTCAGAGGGTCAGTACTGAGGGAGTGCCGCACTGTCGGAGGGTCAGTACTGAGGGAGTGCCGCACTGTCAGAGGGTCAGTACTGAGGGAGTGCCGCACTGTCAGAGGGTCAGTACTGAGGGAGTGCCGCACTGTCAGAGGGTCAGTACTGAGGGAGCGGCGCACTGTCAGAGGGTCAGTACTGAGGGAGCGCCGCACTGTCAGAGGGTCAGTACTGAGGGAGCGCCGCACTGTCAGAGGGTCGGTACTGAGGGAGCGCCGCACTGTCAGAGGGTCGGTACTGAGGGAGTGCCGCACTGTCGGAGGGTCTGTACTGAGGGAGTGCCGCACTGTCGGAGGGTCAGTACTGAGGGAGTGCCGCACTGTCGGAGGGTCAGTACTGAGGGAGTGCCGCACTGTCGGAGGGTCAGTACTGAGGGAGTGCCGCACTGTCGGAGGGTCAGTACTGAGGGAGTGCCGCACTGTCGGAGGGTCAGTACTGAGGGAGTGCCGCACTGTCGGAGGGTCAGTACTGAGGGAGTGCCGCACTGTCGGAGGGTCAGTACTGAGGGAGTGCCGCACTGTCGGAGGGTCAGTACTGAGGGAGTGCCGCACTGTCGGAGGGTCAGTACTGAGGGAGTGCCGCACTGTCGGAGGGTCAGTACTGAGGGAGTGCCGCACTGTCGGAGGGTCAGTACTGAGGGAGTGCCGCACTGTCAGAGGGTCAGTGCTGAGGGAGTGCCGCACTGTCGGAGGGTCAGTACTGAGGGAGTGCCGCACTGTCGGAGGGTCAGTACTGAGGGAGTGCCGCACTGTCGGAGGGTCAGTACTGAGGGAGTGCCGCACTGTCGGAGGGTCAGTACTGAGGGAGTGCCGCACTGTCGGAGGGTCAGTACTGAGGGAGTGCCGCACTGTCGGAGGGTCAGTACTGAGGGAGTGCCGCACTGTCGGAGGGTCAGTACTGAGGGAGTGCCGCACTGTCGGAGGGTCAGTACTGAGGGAGTGCCGCACTGTCAGAGGGTCAGTGCTGAGGGAGTGCCGCACTGTCAGAGGGTCAGTGCTGAGGGAGTGCCGCACTGTCGGAGGGTCAGTACTGAGGGAGTGCTGCACTGTCAGAGGGTCAGTACTGAGGGAGTGCCGCACTGTCAGAGGGTCAGTACTGAGGGAGTGCCGCACTGTCAGAGAGTCAGTACTGAGGGAGTGCTGCACTGTCGGAGGGTCAGTACTGAGGGCGTGTCGCACTGTCAGAGGGTCAGTACTGAGGGAGTGTCGCACTGTCAGAGGGTCAGTACTGAGGGTGTGCTGCACTGTCAGAGGGTCGGTACTGAGGGAGTGCTGCACTGTCGGAGGGTCAGTACTGAGGGAGTGCCGCACTGTCGGAGGGTCAGTACTGAGGGAGTGCCGCACTGTCGGAGGGTCAGTACTGAGGGAGTGCCGCACTGTCAGAGGGTCAGTACTGAGGGAGTGCTGCACTGTCGGAGGGTCAGTACTGAGGGAGTGCCGCACTGTCGGAGGGTCAGTACTGAGGGAGTGCTGCACTGTCAGAGGGTCAGTACTGAGGGAGTGCTGCACTGTCAGAGGATCAGTACTGAGGGAGCGCCGCACTGTCGGAGGGTCAGTACTGAGGGAGTGCTGCACTGTCAGAGGGTCAGTACTGAGGGAGTGCCGCACTGTCGGAGGGTCAGTACTGAGGGAGTGCTGCACTGTCAGAGGATCAGTACTGAGGGAGTGCTGCACTGTCAGAGGGTCAGTACTGAGGGAGTGCTGCACTGTCAGAGGGTCAGTACTGAGGGAGTGCCGCACTGTCAGAGGGTCAGTACTGAGGGAGTGCTGCACTGTCAGAGGGTCAGTACTGAGGGAGTGCTGCACTGTCAGAGGGTCAGTACTGAGGGAGTGCCGCACTGTCAGAGGGTCAGTACTGAGGGAGTGCTGCACTGTCAGAGGATCAGTACTGAGGGAGTGCCGCACTGTCAGAGGGTCAGTACTGAGGGAGTGCCGCACTGTCGGAGGGTCAGTACTGAGGGAGTGCTGCACTGTCAGAGGATCAGTACTGAGGGAGTGCTGCACTGTCAGAGGGTCAGTACTGAGGGAGTGCCGCACTGTCAGAGGGTCAGTACTGAGGGAGCGCCGCACTGTCGGAGGGTCAGTACTGAGGGAGTGCTGCACTGTCAGAGGGTCAGTACTAAGCGAGTGCCGCACTGTCAGAGGGTCAGTACTGAGTGAGTGCCGCACTGTCGGAGGGTCAGTACTGAGGGAGTGCCGCACTGTCAGAGGGTCAGTGCTGAGGGAGTTCCGCACTGTCGGAGGGTCAGTACTGAGGGTGTGCTGCACTGTCAGAGGGTCAGTGCTGAGGGAGTTCCGCACTGTCGGAGGGTCAGTACTGAGGGAGTGCCGCACTGTCAGAGGGTCAGTACTGAGGGAGTGCTGCACTGTCAGAGGGTCAGTGCTGAGGGAGTGCTGCACTGTCAGAGGGTCAGTGCTGAGGGAGTTCCGCACTGTCAGAGGGTCAGTACTGAGGGAGTGCCGCACTGTCAGAGGGTCAGTACTGAGGGCGTGCCGCACTGTCAGAGGGCCAGTACTGAGGGAGTGCCGCACTGTCAGAGGGTCAGTACTGAGGGAGCGCCGCACTGTCAGAGGGTCAGTACTGAGGAAGTGCCGCACTGTCAGAGGGTCAGTACTGAGGGAGTGCTGCACTGTCAGAGGGTCAGTACTGAGGGAGCGCTGCACTGTCAGAGGGTCAGTACTGAGAGAGCGCTGCACTGTCAGAGGGTCAGTACTGAGGGAGTGCTGCACTGTCAGAGGGTCAGTACTGAGGGAGCGCTGCACTGTCAGAGGGTCAGTACTGAGGGAGCGCTGCACTGTCAGAGGGTCAGTGCTGAGGGAGTTCCGCACTGTCAGAGGGTCAGTACTGAGGGAGTGCCGCACTGTCAGAGGGTCAGTACTGAGGGAGTGCTGCACTGTCAGAGGGTCAGTGCTGAGGGAGTGCTGCACTGTCAGAGGGTCAGTGCTGAGGGAGTTCCGCACTGTCAGAGGGTCAGTACTGAGGGAGTGCCGCACTGTCAGAGGGTCAGTACTGAGGGCGTGCCGCACTGTCAGAGGGTCAGTACTGAGGGAGTGGCGCACTGTCAGAGGGTCAGTACTGAGGGAGTGCTGCACTGTCAGAGGGTCAGTACTGAGGGCGTGCCGCACTGTCAGAGGGTCAGTACTGAGGGTGTGCTGCACTGTCAGAGGGTCAGTACTGAGGGAGTGCCGCACTGTCAGAGGGTCAGTACTGAGGGCGTGCCGCACTGTCAGAGGGTCAGTGCTGAGGGAGCGCTGCACTGTCAGAGGGTCAGTACTGAGGGAGTGCCGCGCTGTCAGAGAGTCAGTACTGAGGGAGTGCCGCGCTGTCAGAGGGTCAGTACTGAGGGAGTGCCGCACTGTCAGAGGGTCAGTACTGAGGGAGTGCCGCGCTGTCAGAGGGTCAGTACTGAGGGAGCGCCGCACTGTCAGAGGGTCAGTACTGAGGGAGTGCCGCACTGTCAGAGGGTCAGTACTGAGGGAGTGCTGCACTGTCAGAGGGTCAGTACTGAGGGAGTGCTGCACTGTCAGAGGGTCAGTACTGAGGGAGTGCCGCACTGTCAGAGGGTCAGTACTGGGGGAGTGCCGTACTGTCAGAGGGTCAGTACTGAGGGAGTGCCGTACTGTCAGAGGGTCAGTACTGGGGGAGTGCCGTACTGTCAGAGGGTCAGTACTGAGGGAGTGCCGTACTGTCAGAGGGTCAGTACTGAGGGAGTGCCGCGCTGTCAGAGGGTCAGTACTGAGGGAGTGCCGCGCTGTCAGAGGGTCAGTACTGAGGGCGTGCCGCACTGTCAGAGGGTCAGTACTGAGGGAGTGCCGCACTGTCAGAGGGTCAGTACTGAGGGAGTGCCGCACTGTCAGAGGGTCAGTTTAACAGCAACAACAATCAAACGTTCCGCGGGCTCCACCCTCTTCCAGGCCCCGCCCCGCGCCGCTCGCCGATTGGCTTTACCGCCGACCATTGGGCGACCACTCCTTCGCTGACCGACACACGGCGGTGGCCAATCACAACCAGCGGAAGGCGGGACCCACTCTGAGTGGCGTCTCTAGCCATCAATCAGGCGGCGGAGTCGCGGCGGCGGCGGCCAATGGATTGCGTGGGAGGGCGGGACATCCGGCGGTTGCTGGGGGGACCCGGATTCTGTGCCTGACAACGGCCCGAGCGACGGCGGGAGCGGGTCGCCGGCCCAGGTGAGCCCGCCGCCTCTCCGGCCTGAGGGACGTTGCTCCGGGGCGGAGGAATGAAGGAATTGCATTTCTCTAGCGCCCAGGACATCTCAGTTGGAAGCCCTTTTCTCTCTGAAGCGCAGTTGTTGTTGTATTGTGGGAAACAGCAGCAAATTTCCGCACAGCACACAGCAAGATCCCACAAACAGCTATGGGATAATGGCTGGCGAATCTGAGTTGGGTTGGGGGTTGTGTTGGGGATTGGGGGTTGTGTTGGGGGTTGTGTTGGGGATTGGGGGTTGTGTTGGGGGATTGTGTTGGGGATTGGGGGTTGTGTTGGGGGATTGTGTTGGGGATTGGGGGTTGTGTTGGGGATTGTGTTGGAGATTGGGGGTTGGGGGATGTGTTGGGGGTTGGGTGTTGGGGGTTGGGGATTGGGGGTTGTGTTGGGGGTTGGGGATTGGGGGTTGTGTTGGGGGTTGTGTTGGAGATTGGGGGTTGTGTTGGGGATTGTGTTGGAGGTTGGGGGTTGTGTTGGGGGTTGGGGGATGTGTTGGGTGTTGGGGGTTGGGGATTGGGGGTTGTGTTGGGGGTTGGGGATTGGGGGTTGTGTTGGGGGTTGGGGATTGTGTTGGGGGTTGGGGATTGTGTTGGGGGTTGGGTTGGGGGTTGTGTTGGGGTTGGGGGTTGTGTTGGGGGTTGGGGGTTGGGTTGGGGGTTGGGGGTTGTGTTGGGGGTTGGGGGTTGTGTTGGGGGTTGGGTTGGGGAATGGATTGGGTTGTTGGATTGGGCGGCGGGGAGGGTTGGCTGGTGGGGGAATGTTTGACCAGGAGCTGTGGTCCTGAGCAGTGAAGGCCACGCGGTGGAATGGGTCCAGGCACCCAGAAGCATCCGGGATTCCGACAGCGCCTTGGGTGTTGAATGAAACTCCCCAGGATGCTTCGCAGAGACAAACTTCACGTGGACAGAATTGGTGCCGAACCTTGGTTTGACTCCACCTGGGCTGCGGCGTGCAGTTTCAATCCCCTCACCATAGGAAGCATTTTATTGCCAACAGAGGTTCACTGGACCTGTTCGGCCGGGATGGCGGGACTGTCCTATAAAGCAGTGTTCTTCAAACTTTTTTTCCGGGTACCCATTTTTACCAACCGGCCAACCTTCGGGACCCAACCCGGCTGATCTTCGCAACCCACGCCGGCTGACCATCGCGACCCACCATTTTCTCTTTCCTTGTTTGCTGCTGACAAAAATGGAGGAAATGGTTTTGGGTCTCTTTGGCCCTCGTACTCGCTCCTCCAATGGAACCTGTTGGATGAAGGTGAAGCCTTCCGGTGTCAGAAAGTATGGAGTCTCCATCTGTCCAAAGTTCTGCATTTCTTTCCTGTAAAATTTTATCAAATAAATCCCCCCCGAACTTGGAAAGAAAAATGAAGTGAATAAAATAAATGAATAAATCCCCCCTGAACTTGTAAAACAAAAAGCTGCGACCGTTTAAATAAAAAAGTGGCCGCACTGCGCATGCGCACTGATGATCGGGCACGCATGCGCAGTGCGGCCGTATTTGTTTTACATGATCGTGGCCGTTTTGAAGGCTGCTTGCAGCCGGCGTTATTAACAGCCGGCTGTTGCGCGCAGATTTGCGCGATCGGGTGCGCCGTGACGGACGGCTCCGCGGTCGCGCCCCTGAGTTTGACAATGCCTGCTATAAAGGGCAGTTGCTGAAACTGGGCCTTTATTCGTAGAATGAGGGGTGATCTTATTCAAACCTGCTAAATGAATATTTTTCGTCAGTATTCACACAGGAAAAAGATAATGTTGTCGAGGAGAATACTGAGATTCAGGCTACTAGACTAGAAGGGCTTGAGGTTCATAAGGAGGAGGTGTTAGCCAGTGTTAAAATAGATAAATCCCCTGGGCCGGGTGGGATTTATCCTAGGATTCTCTGAGAAGCTAGGGAGGAGATTGCTGAGACTTTGGCTTTGATCTTTAAGTCATTTTTGTCTACAGGAATAGTGCCAGAAGAACTGGAGGATAGCAAATGTTGTCCCCTTGTTCAAGAAGGGAAGTAGAGACAGCCCCGGTAACTATAGACCAATGAGCCTTACTTCTGTTGTGGGCAAAATCTTGGAAAGGTTTATAAGAGATAGGATGTATAATCACCTGGAAAGGAATAATTTGATTAGAGATAGTCAACACGGTTTTGTGAAGGGTAGGTCGTGCCTCACAAACCTTATTGAGTTCTTTGAGAAGGTGACCAAACAGATGGATGAGGGTAAAGCAGTTGATGTGGTGTATATGGATTTCAGTAAAGCGATTGATAAGGTTCCCCACGGTAGGCTACTGCAGAAAATACAGAGGCATGGGATTCAGGGTGATTTAGCAGTTTGGATCAGAAATTGGCTAGCTGGAAGAAGACAAAGGGTGGTGGCTGATGGGAAATGTTCAGACTGGAGTCCAGTTACTAGTGGTGTACCACAAGGAAATGTTTTGGGGCCACTGCTGTTTGTCATTTTTATAAATGACCTGGAGGAGGGCATAGAAGGATGGGTGAGTAAATTTGCAGATGACACTAAAGTCGGTGGAGTTGTGGACAGTGTGGAAGGATGTTACAAGTTACAGAGGGACGTAGATAAGCTGCAGCGCTGGGCTGAGAGGTGGCAAATGGAGTTTAATGCAGAAAAGTGTGAGGTGATTCATATTGGAAGGAATAACAGGAAGACCATACTGGGCTAATGGTAAGATTCTTGGCAATGTGGATGAGCAGAGAGATCTCTGTGTCCATGTGCATAGATCCCTGAAAGTTGCCACCCAGGTTGAGAGGGTTGTTAAGAAGGCGTACGGTGTGTTGGCTTTTATTGATAGAGGGATTGAGTTTCGGAGCCATGAGGTCATGTTGCAGCTGTACACAGCTCTGGTGTTGCCGCATTTGGAGTATTGCGTACAATTCTGGTCGCCGCATTATAGGAAGGATGTGGAAGCATTGGAAAGGGTGCAGAGGAGATTTACCAGAATGTTGCCTGGTATGGAGGGAAGATCTTATGAGGAAAGGCTGAGGGACTTGAGGCTGTTTTCGTTAGAGAGAAGAAGGTTAAGAGGTGACTAATTGAGGCATGCAAGATGATCAGAGGATTGGATAGGGTGGACAGTGAGAGCCTTTTTCCTCGGATGGTGATGTCTAGCACGAGGGGAGATAGATATAAGACAGATGTCAGAGGTAGGTTCTTTACTCGGAGAGTAGTAAGGGCGTGGAATGCCCTGCCTGCAACAGTAGTGGACTCACCAACACTAAGGGCATTCAAATGGTCATTGGATAGACATATGGACGATAAGGGAATAGTGTAGATGGGCTTTAGAGTGGTTTCACAGGTTGGCGCACCATCGAGGGCCGAAGGGCCTGTACTGCGCTGTAATGTTCTATGTTCTACCAAATACTTAAAGGGATAAATGGTGTTGATGCAGGTAAGGTGTTTCCCTTGGTTAGGGGCTCTAGAACCAGGGGTCGCAATGTCAAAATAAGGGGGAAAGCCACTTGGGTCTGAGATGAGAAACTAAATTGCCCATTGTGTTCAGAAAGGTTAGGTGGGGTTACTGGGTTGTGGGGATAGTGTGGGGTGTGGGCTTAGGTGGGTTGGTATTTCCAGTGCGGACCCAATGGGCCAAAAGGGCTCCTTCTGCACTGTACATTCTATGTCTACCTATGCGGAGGGTTGTGAATCTTTGTGATTCCCCACCCCAGATGGCGGTGGAAGCTCAGCCATTGAATATGTTTAAGGAAAAGATTGACAGATTTCCAAATACAAAGGGTGAGGGGAAGAGGCATTGAAGTGAAGGGTCGGCCATGATCAGATGAAATGGTGGAACAGGCTGAATGGGCTGAATGGCCTACACCTCCTATGATCTTCCAGCCCCTGTTACAGGGTGTCTCGATGTACAGCCATGAAGTACTGAGATCAGTTCTGGTGTCCTGAAGGATATGGGGCAGACAATCCATTTCAGAAGGAGTGTTTCCTTTGCTGATGGCTGAGAAGGGCAATCCCTGAGCGGCAGGTTCTGCCACATGAAGCTGCCAAGCAATGTTGTGTGTTATTGATTTTTTTGGCGTCTGTTGCCAAGACACTAGCCACAGGTCAACCTGTTGGTGCACACCAGCCCACACAAAGTGTCTCTTTTCCTCCAGTGTCAGCTATAGACTCCCAATCTGTGAGAATTGATGTCTGGGGCCCAGGGTTTTGGGCATCCTACAGTCAACTGCCCCCTCCTACAGAAAGTCCTGGGGTGTGCAGCCAGCTTCCATTGTACAACCATGAAGTGTAGAAAATGTGGCAGCCAGTTTACACACCACAAAATCCCTACAATCACCAAGGTGATAATGACCAAATCATACATTTTAGTGATTAGAGGGATCTCTATTGTTGATCCACCAGTTAATTTGATCTTGTCTACCTTCGTTTTTTTTGTGTTGTAAAATAGTTGGAGTAAATAAGCAGAAACTGAACCAGGGGACACCGATTGAAAGTAATTAGTAAAAGAAGGTGATTAGGAATGATTTTTAAAATATTGTGAGTTGCAATAACTGCCTGCAAGGCGCGTGGGAACAGATTCATTAGTAACTTTCAGAAGCGAATGAGATAAATACTTCAAAAGAAACAGAAATGTGCACGGTTATGGGGAAAGGGGTGTGGGACGAATTGGAAAGCTCTGGCAGAGAGCTTACACCGACAGATGGACCAAATGGCCTCCTTTTTTGCTCTAATTTTCTATTGGGAGGAAAGATTTAAATATTATAGAATCTGAGGTGAGTAGTGAGGATGGGGCATAATTGCAACGTGGTTTGCTGATACAGTTCACCCTCCCCCTACACCCTCCCCGCCATCTCTCCTAGCCCTCCTAGAAGACCGATTGCAACCCCTACATGCTCTCCTTACATTTATATTTCCATTAGCAAATTTGATATCCACACTTGAACTGGAAACTTGAGAGTTACAACCTCCCGTCAGTGATGGTACTGCATCAGCATCTAAATTAATAATAATCTTTATTGGTGTCACAAGTAGGTTTACATTAACACTGCAATGAAATTACTGTGAAAATCCCCTAGTCGCCACACTCGGCGCCTGTTCGGGTACACAGAGGGAGAATTCTAAATGTCCAATTCACCTAACAAGCACGTCTTTCGGGACTTGTGGGAGGAAACCGGAGTACCCGGAGGAAACCCATGCAGACATGGGGAGAACGTGCAGACTCCGCACAGTCAGTGACCCAAACCGGGAATCGAACACGGGTCCCTGGTGCTGTGAAGCAACAGTGCTAACCACTGTGCACCGTGCTGCCCTGGCAACTTGCTCATCGTCCATAAAATCATAGAATTTACTGTGCGGAAGGAGGCCATTTGGCTCATCGAGTCTGCACCGGCCCTTGAAAAGAGCACCCTACTTAAGCCCACGTCTACACCCTGTCCCCGTATCCCAGTAACCCGTCCTAACCTTTTTTGGACACAAAGGGGCAATTTGGCACGGCCAATCCACCTAACCTGCACATCTTTAGACTGTGGGAGGAAGTTGGAGCACCCGGAGGAAACCCACGCTGACACGGGGGAGAACGTGCAAACTCCACACAGACGGTCACCCAAGGTTGGAATTGAACCCTGGACTCTGGAGCTGTGAGGCAGCAGTGCTGACCACTGTGTCACCGTGCCGCCCACAGAAATTTACTCCGATTAAATATTAGGAAAACGGAAGCTAATGTCTGAGGTCCCCATTACAAACTCCAGTCCTTGGTCACCTTCTCTCTCCCGAGCAACAGCCTGAAACTAAATTGGTCTGTTCACAACCTTGGTGTCATATTGGACCCCAAGACCAGCTTCCGATCATATACCCTCTCCAAATAAGATTGCTTATTTCTGTTTCAGTAGCTTCTACCCCTACCTCAGCTCATCTGTTGCTGAAGCCCTCACCCATACCGCTGTTACCTCTGGACTGCTGGCCGTCCTCCTTCATTCTACCCTCTGCAAAATAGAGAACATCCAAACTCTGCAGCCTGTGCCCTCACGCAAAACAAGTTCTGCTCATCTGTAACCCCTTGTACTCCCTGACCTATATTAGTTCATGGCCAAGCAGTGTCTTGATTTAAAAATTCTCATTCTTGTTTTCAATATCCCTCCTTGTCTCACCACCAGCCCCAGAACCCTCCAATAAATCAGCGCACCTCTAATCCTGGCCTCTTGAGCATTCCCAAGCTCAACCGCTCCACCAATGGTGTCTGTGCCTTCAGCTGCCTCGACTCTCAACTTTGCAATTCCCTGCTGAAGCCTCTTCAAATCTCAACCCCTCTTCCTTGAAGGTACTCCTCAAAGCTTTCCTCGCTGACCAAGTTTTTTGCACCTGTCCTACGTGGCTTGATGTCTCATTTTAGTTTATATCACTCCTGTGAAGCACCTTGCTGCCAAACCTGCTGAGTTTTCCCAGCATTTTCTGTTTTTATTGCACGTTCAAAACTTTTACCACTTAAATTACAGCACTGGATACTTTCTCCATCCTTTTAATCCCACGCTCCTCTTTTGAGTAAAGATCCTTTTGAGCCAATCACATGGATTGTTTGTCTCTAATGAAATCCAGGAAGGATATAAACAAATTGTCCCTTTACATGTTCATTTGATTTTCTCCAAAAGAGTATGAAAAAATTATACTGGTCGCCACAGTCAAAAAGCCAAAACACATAATAACCATCTGGGCTAGCTTCAGAAAGCTGCCGAGCATCACTGACCATCGATAACTATGGACGACAAAGTCTATGAGGTTCACTAAGACCTACAGGTGATTAATATACTGCAGCATGAAGCACTTAGCAACATTATTAAACCACAAACAAGTCAACAATTCATTCCTAACCCCTTGCATTAAATGCAGCTTGTTGTTAGGTTGAGGGAAGTGCAAAAATCAGCTAAGGTTTCCTTATCACTGGGCAGTACCATATACGGAGTGTCTGGTGGTTTTGGGTGGACCACTCTGCTGCTGTTCATTATGAGGTTTGGCTATTTGACTGTGGCTACCAGTATAATTCTTTTAATACTCAATTAACAAGTAAGGGACAATTTGTTTATATCCTTACTGGGTTTCATTAGAGGCAAATACTCTTATGTGATTGACTCAAAGAGATCTTTGCTCAAAAGAGGAGCGTGGGCTTAAAAGGTTTCGAAAGTATCCAGGGCGGGATTCTCCAAACCCGCGGCAGAGTGTCCACGCCATCATAAACGTCATTGCGTTTTACGACGCCGTGTACGGGCCACTCCCAGGACTAATTCTGGCCCCTACAGGGGGCCAGCATGGCGCTGGAGCGGCCAGCACGGTTTGCCGGCACCAACGAGGATATGCAGTGGCGCCAACCTGCGCATGCGCAGTGGCCTCCTTCAACGCGCCGGCCCCGACGCAACATGGCGCAGGACTACAGGGGCTGGCGCGTAGGAAAGGCGGCCCCCAGCCAGAGAGGCCGGTCCGCCGATCGGTGGGCCCCGATCGCAGGCCAGGCCACATCGGAGGCCCCCCCCCCGGCCACCCGCCCCTTCCTCGCCGAGGTCCCGCCGGCCCAGAGCAGCTCAGAACGGCGGGACTTGGCTCTTTTTTTACAGCCGCTCGGCCCAATCGGGCCGGGAAATTGGCGGGCCATGCCGTGCCAACCACGATGGCGCTGATTCTCCGTTCTGTAGAGAATTGCGTGCCGGCGTTGGGGCGGCGTGGCCCGTTCGCGGGGATTCTCCGGCCCGGCCCAGGGGTGGGAGAATCCCGCTCTCAGTGTTATAGTTTAAGTAATAATGTTTTTAACCTGGTATAAAAACAGAAAATGCTGAAAAAACTCAGCAGGGATGTCAGCATCTGTGGAGAGAAAACAAAGTTAATGTTTCCAGTCCGTTTGACTCTGTTTTTATTTCAGATTTCCAACATCCGCAGTATTTTACTTTGATGTAAGTTTTTAATGTGATTGACTTTCTAAAATGGGAATATTAACAACCTGTTCTTTCCTAAAAAGGGTAGAGCTTATGCGGAATGGCAGAGCCCGAGGTGAAAAAGGAAGATGCAGATTCCAGGCGAATTCAGACCTTCCCTATCGTCAGGGTGAGTTTCTGTTTAAGATGCATGAAACCCCCTTCCCAGCTGAGAGTGAGAAAGGCCATTTGATTCAAAGGCCTATCCAGCTCGTGGGTCTAAGCCAGATTGCTGCCTCTGATTGTGGAGCTGATTCCCGACAGTTTGGAGCTTAATTGTTATTGCATGTTACTGAGCAGATCCAGAGCAAAGCTTTACTTGTCAAGACCGGGTTCACTGCCACAGACAGACACTCAATGTCAGTTAACCTCTTGTCATTCTCACCAAGATCAGGTCACAGAAGTAGCTATAACGCTTATTAATTAATTAACTGGTACTCTCGCTATAAAATAATTTGAATTTCATTTTAAGCTTCGAGAAAATACTTGTCTTGCTAGATTCGGATGTTGTTCTGATTAAACCCAGAGAGCTTTGATAGGGCTAAATAAAATCATTCATTTTGAGCTACTGCCACTAGATGAGAGAGAACTATCAGTAAATGGCTTCAATCATGGTGGTGAACCTTCGGCGCGGCCCACTCGCACACATCCCTGATCGGTGGTCAGGCATTGTCCATCATTGGTTTAAAAAAAATCCATGATTGCAGGTTGTCCTAGAAGTACCTATGGCCAGATTTTAAGTGACCCTCAAAAGTTTCACCTGTTCAATCCAACAAATTATTTAAACTGACCTGTGAGAGTTTTTACTTTCAATGCCGTCCCCTCTTTAACAAGCTCCTGGTAAGCTTTGTCTTATGCTGTCTATGTAACGGTGTACTCTGATCCTGTGAACAATTATTAATCCAAATTCCAGAGAATATCAGTCCACTTAAGCCTGTGGAGGGGGATCCCTGTGCGAATGCTTTTGGGAAGTCTCGATGCATTTTAAAATAGGTATCCACCCATATGTGAATTGCCTTTAATCTAGGGTCTGGCAGATGGAATTCAATGTTGCCAAGTGTGAGGCTATCCATTTTGGGAGGAATAACAGCAGAATGGATTATTATTCAAACGGTAAGATGTTAAAACATGCTGCTGTGCAGAGGGACCTGGGTGTGCTGGTGCACGAGTCGCAAAAAGTTGGTGTGCAGGTGAAACAGGTGACTTAGAAGGCTAATCGAGTTTTGTCTTTCATTGCTAGAGGGATGGAGTTCAAGACTAGGGAGGTTATGCTTCAATTGTATAAGGTGTTGGTGAGGCCACATCTGGAGTATTGTGTTCAGTTTTGGTCTCCTTACCTGAGAAAGGACATATTGGCACTGGAGGGAGTGCAGAGGAGATTCACTAGGTTGATCCCAGAGTTGAGGGGATTAGATTATGACGAGAGGTTGAGTAGACTGGGACTGTACTCATTGGAGTTTAGACGGATGCGGGGGGATCTTATTGAAACATATAAAATTATGAAGGGAATAGGTAGGATAGATGCGGGCAGGTTGTTTCCACTGGTCGGGGAAAGCAGAACTAGGTGGCATAGCCTCAAAATAAGGGGAAGTAGATTTAGGACGGAGTTTAGGAGGAACTTCTTCACCCCAAGGGTTGTGAATCTCTGGAATTCCTTGCCCAGTGAAGCAGTTGAGGCTCCTTCTTTAAACGTTTTTAAGAAAAAGATAGATACCTTTCTAAAGAATAAAGGGATTTGGGAATATGGTGTACGGGCTGGAGAGTGGAGCTGAGTCCACAAAGATCAGCCATGATCTCATTGAATGGCGGAGCAGGCTCGAGGGGCCAGATGGCCTACTCCTGTTCCTAGTTCTTATGTTCTTATTTGGGAAATGGAGGAATTTTCACATTAATGCTCTCAAGCGATTGTGCTGAAGAATATTGTTGGGGCAAAGTATACGGAGCTTAACTACTTGCTATGTTGGATACTGGTGTCCAAAATTGCAAAGTTATTTCATAAACCCATACCCAAATCTTTCAGGTTAAATTTACTTTGTGTCAATTACTCCTGTGTGTTCCAGGCAAACATGCCAATTAATAGTGACTTCCACACTGAGGTTTGACTGTAAGTTGCACATACAGTTCTCGGTCCAGTGGAAGCTGCCTCCTCAGTCTGTGTATCTTCTGTTTTCAGTATTGCGATATGCCGGAGGAAATGAAAGTGGAAACGATGGAATTGTGTGTCACCGCTAGTGAAAAGTTTTCTGCCAACAATGAGGTGAGTGTGTTTTGCTCAGATTATATGTGCAGCTGGCCTGTGGATGGGTGGCTGGTTTCACAGATGTTTTGTTCTGCTGTGTGCATATTGATGATCCCCCAATCGTTCAGTTGCCAAAGGTATTACTACACAGGTTCAGTATTCTCCCTAAACTGTGTGGGTGCATTGCTGCAAAGCAATCTGAAAGGGCCTGCCTGGGGTAATAAACACCATGCACAACAAAGGAATTTGAGGCAACATTGCACGTGATACTAAACGGTATAGTTCAGGAAACTGATGGGTTTGATACATGCTCTGTGATAAACCAGCAATCCTGTTCCTGACTAATATCTGGACATTCTGCTAGAATGTGTTTGTGTTCAGATCTTGCCAATCATGCCCTTCATGATCCAGTTCCTTGTCAGTGCTCAGTGTCTTTGCTCACACAGCAAGGACAGCCATAATTGTGAGCTCGGAGAACTGTGACCAAGCAGCATCTTTTTGAAGAGGAGAGTGGTAATAAAGAGTATTCTTTAGTGGAAGGGGGAGAGGTATGAACCATTGTGTTGATGTACCTGAACTGTGAAACTGCTTGATAACTCTTCCTGGATTCAGTGAAAAGAGAACATTACAGCGCAGTACAGGCCCTTCGGCCCTCGATGTTGCGCCGACCTGTGAAATCACTCTAAAGCCCATCTACACTAGTCCCTTATCGTCCATATGTCTATCCAATGACCATTTGAATACCCTTAGTGTTCCCTCCTGTGATACAACACTGCTTTACACTTCTCAAACCCCCTTCCCCCTTGCTCTGTCTTTGTATCTGTTCCTCTTTCTGATCAGTGTTCTCTTGATGTGGATGAGGGTGACGAGGCTGAATTAATTGCCCATCCCTAGATCCTTGAAGAGGTAGTGATGAGTATTTTCTTCGAAGGGCTACAGTCCTGTGTGTGTGAAGAAGCAGCAGCTTTTTCCAGAATGATGTGAAGGTGGGAGGAGAGGAAGTGTCACTGTGCCCCTCCACTGCTGCAAATGTGGCCTGTGGGGTAAGGCCCTAAGCACTCGATTTAATGTGTGCTCCATTCACCAGAATAAATAGCTTGGGAGGGAATGCATAAATAAAAGGCACAATGGGATCAGTCGTAAGCAACTGCACCTCTGCCCAGTTGGCGTGTGTGTCCAATACTCTGACTGAGCTTAGGGATCTGGAGTGCGCAATATTGTAACCAGCAGCTCTCATTCAGTCAGCTCAACGCATCAACACATGGCCAGAAGAGAAGAGTTTTGATCCCATTTTGGCGTAATCCCATGTACCTATCTCTCTTCCTTTCCTTTGGGGGAGCCCGGCACTGCCGGGCTTTGCCACAAAACTGAGACTGACTCCGAATGTGTGAGGGCAGCTCCCACGTAACCCCATATCAGCCCCCCCCCCACCCACCCACCCAAATCAAAACTTCCCTACACACACACACACACACCATTTTTATTTCAAGGTAGTGGAAGCACATTAGAAAACACGTTTTCTTGGGTGGCTATGTTGCAGGGTCACTCACTCAGTTGGATTAAACAATAGATACATAGAAGATAGGATCAGGAGGAGGCCTTTTGGTCCTTCGAGCCTGCTCCGCCATTCATCACTATCATGGCCGATCTTCCAACTCAATAGCCTAATCCTGCTTTCTCCCCACGGCCTTTGATCCCATTCTCCCCAAGTGCAGTCAATGGAGAGGATACCAGACTCTGCGTTCTGAACTCGAATACCTGAATTTCTGGACAATAAAGACCAGAGACAGTGTTCCCCTGAATTGACAGCACCGCAGCCCAGCTTTAAAAAAAAATAAATTAAAAAATTAACTTGTTTCATCTCTCCCACAGACTGCAGCTAAAATGATTAAAGAAACCATGGACAAGAGATTTGGTGCTTCCTGGCATGTGGTGGTTGGCGAAGGGTTTGGGTTTGAAGTCACTCACGAAATGAAGAACATTCTCTACATGTATTTTGGGGGCAACATGGCCGTGTGTGTGTGGAAGTGCACATAGCACGACAGGACTGCGCAGGGCCCAGCAACGCTGATTCTCCTCACTCCTCCGATCCTGACTTGTCTCTGAACACAACCGCACAAAGGACACAGATTCAATCCAGTCGCTGCGATGGGTCAGACTTCAAACAGACCACCTGCAGCTAGAAAAGACGCAAAGCATTTCTTCTGGTTTCAGCCGGGGCAGGGACTGAAGAGTATTTTTAATCTCCTGTTTTTTAATAAGGTTCAGAAACTAAATGGTCAATAATGAACCATACTGTCACTCAACCAGGATTCCCTGCCCTATTGTAATGTGGTTGGAATGTTAACAAGGTGAATGAACCACATCAAGGCTGCATTTCCGTAGTGTGTATGTATTTTTAAAAATTTCTTTCCGTTAAATGGCGACCAGAATAATGCATCCGCTTCCAAAGGGTTTCTCTGGCACGGCATCTGAACGGGAGCCCCGATTGTATGTTGCCGTTGAAGCAGCAACCAGCATTTTAGATTAAAATGGAATGGTGCAGGCATTCCTGGGTAGGGGAGGCAAAGGGGAGAAGGCAGATTACAATGAGAGTTTCGCACCCTGACCATCAAATAAAGCCCTCAGCCCCCGGTTAGTCTGTGGTTACCCATTGGAAACATAACTGAGATTCTGTCGAGCTTATTTTTTGATGCAACTTCCAGGGACCTGACGAACGGGCCAGGGAGACGAGAGTCCGATCTATTTTAGCGATAGAAAAATTATTCTCATTTCAGGCTCGCTTCTTACCAGCACCATGGATGTGGATGAGAGTATCACAGGCCCTCGAGTTAAACCCTCGCTGGACCTGATTCCAAAAGTTTGCCTTTTTTAAAAACAACTTTTCAAAATATTGTAACAGAAATGTTCTCACTTGTATCTTCACAGGTTTTAATAAAAAAAACACTATCGAAATTCATTCTGCAGTTTATTTAAACTTTAATTAGGTGAAGGAGACGCTGTTCGATTGACATCTGTGTTCAAATTGATCATTAAAGAGTTTATAGCTGAACACTTGTACAAACTCAATGTAATTGGAAAGAGGCAGCGTGGTGTTATGAAAAGCAAATCATGTTTAACTTATTTAATTTATTAGAGTTCTTTCAAGGAGTAAGATGTGCTGTGGATAGAGGGGAACATGTAGATGTACTGTACTTGGATTTCCAGAAGGCATTTGATAAGTTGCCAGATCAAAGGTTATTTCAAAAAATAAAAGCTCATGGTATAGGGGTAACATATTAGCCAGGATTGAAGGTTGACTGGCTGGTAGAAAACAGTAAGCATAAATGTGTCATTGTCTGATTGGCAGGATACGACGAGCGGAGTCTCACAGGAGTCTGTGCTGGGCCTCAACTTTTTACAATTCACATCAATGACTTAGATGGAGGGAGCGCAGGCACGGTAGCTAAATTTGCAGACAACACAAAGATAGGCAGGAAAGTATGTTGCGAAGAAGACATGAGAAATTTGCAGATGGATACAGATAGGTTGAGTGAGTGAACAAAAATATGGGCGAGGGAGTATATTGTGGGAAAATGTGAAGCTGTTCACTGGCAGGAAGAATAAAAAAGAATATTACTTAAATGGAGAATGACGACAGAGGGATTTAGATAGTCTAGTGCATGAGTCACAAAAGGTTAGACTGCGGGTACAGCAAGTAATCACGGCAGCTAATGGAATGTTGTCCTTTATTATGAGTGGATTTGAATGTAAGCGTAAGGATGTGACGCTCCAGTTGTACAGGGCACTGGGTGAGACCACATCTGAAATACTGTGTGCAGTTTTGGTCCACTTAGTAAAGGAAAGATGTAAATACATTGGAGGCGGTTGAGGAGGTTTACAAAAGAACAATACAGCACAGGAACAGTCCCTTCGGCCTTCCAAGCCTGTACAGGTCGTGATACCAATCTTTACTAGAATGAATGGGTCTCATGAGGAAAAGTTGGACAGTCTGGGCTTGTCTCCACTGGAGGTTAGAAAAGTGAGGCGTGATTTTATTGAAGTGCATAAGATCCTGAATGGTCTCGACAAGGTGGATGGGGGAAGAATGTTTCCTCTTGTGGGTGAGTCAAGGACGAAGGGGCAATGTTTTAAAATTAGGGGTCACTCTTTTAGGGCAGAGATGAGAATGTTTTCTCTCTGAGTGTTGTGCGACTTTGGAACTCTGCCTCAGAAGGAGGTGGATGCCGAGCAGAGGGGTGTCACTGAATATTTTTAAGGCGGAGGTAGATTCTTGTTGGACAAGGGAATGAAAGGTTATCAGGAGATGTGGAATTCAAAACACAAACAGACCAGTCTGATCTTATTGAATGGAAGAGCAGACAGGAGGAACTGAATGACCTACTCCTCCTGTTTTGTAAGTTTGTCCTGCCCTTTGGAGTTTGTGTCCTAAGTGGGTTTGAAACGCAATTTGTGCAGTGCCAGGTCCCACGAATAACAAGGCGACAACTGAAACATAATCCGAAGACTTAATGTTGGCGAGGACATTGAGAATGCCCCAGCCCTTCTAATCTTTAGCTCCACATGACTGATGGGACCTCTGACATCTCTGAAAGACAGCATCTTCGACAGTGCAGCACTGCCTCAGTATTGAACAGGAGCGGCAGACTGGATTATGGTCTGAAATCTCTGGGATGATACTTAAATCCACAAATGTCTGACTCGCGAAAGGGAGCGGTACCCACTGAGCTTCACCGAGCCTCACCTGGAATAGGGATTGTTGGACAGAGCTCAGGACTGCAATCCTGTTTGATCATCCCCACTTTGAACATTTCTAATTATCTGTACTGTTGATGAACGAGCTGTGCAATCCCATAAGACATAGGAGCAGAATTAGGCCACTCGGCCCATCGAGTCTGCACCATTCAATCATGGCTAATATTTTTCTTATTCCCATTCTCCTGCCTTCTCCCCGTAACCCCTGATCTCCTTATTGATCAAGAACCTATCTATCTCTTTTAAAGACACTCCGTGATTTGGCCTCCACAGCCTTCTGCGGCAAAGAGTTCCACAGATTCACCACCCTCTGGCTGAAGAAATTCCTCCTCATCTCTGTTTTAAAGAATTGTCCCTTTAGTCTGCGATTGTGTCCTCTGCTTCTAGTTTTTCCTACAACTGGAAACATTTTCTCCACGTCCACTCTATCCAGGCCTCGCAGTATCCTGTAAGTTTCAACAAGATCCCCCCTCATCCTAAACACCCGAGTACAGACCCAGAGTCCTCAACCATTCCTCATACGACAAGCTCTTCATTCCAGGGATCATTCTTGTGAACCTCCTCTGGACCCTTTCCAAGGCCAGCACATCCTTTTTTATGGGGCCCAAAACAGCCCACAATACTCCAAATGGGGTCTGACCAGAGCCTTATACAGCCTCAGAAATACATCCCTGGTCTTGTATTCTAGCCCTCTTGACATGAATGCTAACATTGCATTTGCCTTCCTAACTGCCGACTGAACCTGCACGTTAACCTTAAGAGAATCGTGAACAAGGACTCCCAAGTCCCTTTGTGCTTCTGATTTCCTCAGCATCTTCCCATTTAGTAAATAGTCTATGCGTAAATTCCTCCTTCCAAAGTGCGTAACCTCACACTTTTCCACATTGTATTCCATCTGCCACTTCTTTGCCCACTCTCCTAGCCTGTCCAAGTCCTTCTGAAGCCTGTCTGCTTCCTCAATACCACCTGCCCATCTGCAGATCTTTGTATCATCTGCAAACGTAGCAATCGTGCCTTTAGTTCCTTCCTCCAGATCATTAACGTACATTGCATTGCCACTCTATAAAAGATATTGAGGAGGAACCGGGATTCGGGAATATAACAGTTGGGGAAACTCTGCTGCCTTTAGTGCCGATCTGACTGATGGACTGTGAAACCATGTTTGCTGTAATCTAAATCCAACATCTCCAGTGAAAAAATGCATTTACCCACTAGATGGGGCACTTTAATAATGTTTGAGGGATTCTCCTAACCTATTTCATCAATTATTTTATAAACTACAGCTACCATCATCCAGTATAAATTAATCTCAAAAACACCCACCCTTGTTAACTTTGTTAACCGCCTCCATGTCAGTCGGTTGTGGGTTCAAGCCCCGACTCTGGGAATTGACCTGGTAATTCAGCTAGACATTGGGTACTGAGGGGGCTCTGTGTCATGGCTTGGGTAGGCAGTTGCCTGGGCGAACATTCTTCCCTAATTAGCCACTTTGCCTTGTCAGCTGCCTTGTCAGCTGCTATTTTCAGTCACGCAATGGGTTTCAGTTAACTAGGTAATTGCTTGTGATTTTCTGTAAGCTGGGCGTGGTCATCTCGGGTGATTCACTCTCTGTTTCTATCACTTTGTCAAATTAATTGTGTGTTTTAATTGCTAACTCTGTCCCTGTCCCTGCAGTGTTGGGCAGGACACAACAGTATGAACTATTTATACAATGTTAAAGTTGGGTGAACAGTGACCTGGGAACGGGCTTATCCACCTGTTTGCAGGTAACACCGCAAGGTGAGAAGATTGTTTCAAAAAATCATACCAGTACTCATGGGATCAGCGGTAATATGGATCAAAAACAGAGAGGAGGAATAAACAAGCCATTTTCAGGTTGACTGGCTCCACCTGGTGGACAGAACGTGGGGCTCAGCCTTTTGGAAACTTTATCGATAACCTGGTCAAGGACACAACTGTGTGTCAATGTTTTCAAACAGGGAGGGCAATTGTGGGTCACATTCTTGATGAACTTAAGTGGACTTAAATGTACTGTCAGAGTCAGTACTGAGGGAGTGCTGCACTGTCAGCGTCAGTACTGAGGGAGCGCTGCACTGTCAGAGGGTCAGTACTGAGGGAGTGCCGCACTGTCAGAGGGTCAGTACAGAGGGAGTGCTGCACTGTCAGAGGGTCAGTGCTGAGGGAGTGCTACACTGTCAGAGGGTCAGTGCTGAGGGAGTGCTGCATGTCAGAGGGTCAGTACTGAGGGAGTGCTGCACTGTCAGAGGGCCAGTGCTGAGGGAGTGCCGCACTGTCAGAGGGTCAGTACTGAGGGAGTGCTGCACTGTCAGAGGGTCAGTACTGAGGGACTGCCGCACTGTCAGAGGGTCAGTACTGAGGGAGTGCTGCACTGTCAGAGGGCCAGTGCTGAGGGAGTGCCGCAGTCAGAGGGTCAGTACTGAGGGAGTGCTGCACTGTCAGATAGTCAGTACTGAGGGAGTGCTGCACTGTCAGAGGGTCAGTACTGAGGGAGTGCTGCACTGTCAGAGAGTCAGTACTGAGGGAATGCTGCACTGTCAGAGGGTCAGTACTGAGGGAATGCTACACTGTCAGAGGGTCAGTACTGAGGGAATGCCACACTGTCAGAAGATCAGTGCTGAGGGAATGCCACACTGTCAGAAGATCAGTGCTGAGGGAGTGCCACACTGTCAGAAGATCAGTGCTGAGGGAGTGCTGCACTGTCAGAGGGACAGTACTGAGGGAGTGCTGCACTGTCAGAGGGTCAGTACTGAGGGAGTGCCGCACTGTTAGAGGGTCAGTACTGAGGGAGTGCCTCGCTGTCGCAGGGTCAGTACTGAGGGAGTGCCGCACTGTCAGAGGGTCAGTACTGAGGGAGTGCTGCACTGTCAGATGGTCAGTACTGAGGGAGTGCCGCACTGTCAGAGGGTCAGTACTGAGGGAGTGCCTCGCTGTCGCAGGGTCTGTACTGAGGGAGTGCCGCACTGTCAGAGGGTCAGTACTGAGGGAGTGCTGCACTGTCAGATGGTCAGTACTGAGGGAGTGCCGCACTGTCAGAGGGTCAGTACTGAGGGAGTGCCTCGCTGTCGCAGGGTCAGTACTGAGGGAGTGCTGCACTGTCAGAGGGTCAGTACTGAGAGAGTGCTGCACTGTCAGAGGGTCAGTACTGAGGGAGTGCTGCACTGTCAGAGGGTCAGTACTGAGGGAGTGCCGCACTGTCAGAGGGTCAGTACTGAGGGAGTGCCGCACTGTCAGAGGGTCAGTACTGAAGGAATGCTGCACTGTCAGAGGGTCAGTACTGAGGGAGTGCCGCACTGTCAGAGGGTCAATACTGAGGGAGCGCTGCACTGTTAGAGGGTCAGTACTGAGGGAGTGCCTCGCTGTCGCAGGTTCAGTACTGAGGGAGTGCTGCACTGTCGGAGGGTCAGTACTGAGGGAGTGCTGCACTGTCAGAGGGACAGTGCTGAGGGAGAGCTGCACTGTCAGAGGGTCAGTGCTGAGGGAGTGCCGCTCTGTCAGAGGGTCAGTACTGAGGGAGTGCCGCACTGTCAGAGGGTCAGTACTGAGGGAGTGCCGCACTGTCAGAGGGTCGGTACTGAGGGAGTGCTGCACTGTCAGAGGGTCAGTACTGAGGGAGTGCTGCACTGTCAGAGGGTCACTGCTGAGGGAGTGCTGCACTGTCAGAGGGTCAGTACTGAGGGAGTGCCGCACTGTCAGAGGGTCAGTACTGAGGGACTGCCGCACTGTCAGAGGGTCAGTACTGAGGGAGTGCTGCACTGTCAGAGGGACAGTGCTGAGGGAGTGCCGCACTGTCAGAGGGTCAGTACTGAGGGAGTGCTGCACTGTCAGAGAGTCAGTACTGAGGGAGTGCTGCACTGTCAGAGGGTCAATACTGAGGGAGTGCTGCACTGTCAGAGAGTCAGTACTGAGGGAATGCTGCACTGTCAGAGGGTCAGTACTGAGGGAATGCTACACTGTCAGAGGGTCAGTGCTGAGGGAATGCCACACTGTCAGAAGATCAGTGCTGAGGGAATGCCACACTGTCAGAAGATCAGTACTTAGGGAGTGCAGCACTGTCAGAGGGTCAGTACTGAGGGAGTGCTGCACTGTCAGATGGTCAGTACTGAGGGAGTGCTGCACTGTCAGAGGGTCAGTACTGAGGGAGTGCCGCACTGTCAGAGGGTCAATACTGAGGGAGCGCTGCACTGTTAGAGGGTCAGTACTGAGGGAGTGCCTCGCTGTCGCAGGGTCAGTACTGAGGGAGTGCTGCACTGTCGGAGGGTCAGTACTGAGGGAGTGCTGCACTGTCAGAGGGTCAGTTCTGAGGGAGTGCCGCACTGTCAGAGGGTCAGTTCTGAGGGAGTGCTGCACTGTCAGAGGGTCAGTACTGATGGAGTGCCGCACTGTCAGAGGGTCAGTACTGAGGGAGTGCCGCACTGTCAGAGGGTCAGTACTGAGGGAGTGCCGCACTGTCAGAGGGTCAGTTCTGAGGGAGTGCTGCACTGTCAGAGGGTCAGTACTGAGGGAGTGCCGCACTGTCAGAGGGTCAGTACTGAGGGAGTGCCGCACTGTCAGAGGGTCGGTACTGAGGGAGTGCTGCACTGTCAGAGGGTCAGTACTGAGGGAGTGCCGCACTGTCAGAGGGTCAGTTCTGAGGGAGTGCTGCACTGTCAGAGGGTCAGTACTGAGGGAGTGCCGCACTGTCAGAGGGTCAGTTCTGAGGGAGTGCCGCACTGTCAGAGGGTCAGTACTGAGGGAGTGCCGCACTGTCAGAGGGTCAATACTGAGGGAGCACTGCACTGTTAGAGGGTCAGTACTGAGGGAGTGCCTCGCTGTCGCAGGGTCAGTGCTGAGGGAATGCCACACTGTCAGAAGATCAGTGCTGAGGGAATGCCACACTGTCAGAAGATCAGTACTGAGGGAGTGCAGCACTGTCAGAGGGTCAGTACTGAGGGAGTGCTGCACTGTCAGATGGTCAGTACTGAGGGAGTGCTGCACTGTCAGAGGGTCAGTACTGAGGGAGTGCCGCACTGTCAGAGGGTCAATACTGAGGGAGCGCTGCACTGTTAGAGGGTCAGTACTGAGGGAGTGCCTCGCTGTCGCAGGGTCAGTACTGAGGGAGTGCTGCACTGTCGGAGGGTCAGTACTGAGGGAGTGCTGCACTGTCAGAGGGTCAGTTCTGAGGGAGTGCCGCACTGTCAGAGGGTCAGTTCTGAGGGAGTGCTGCACTGTCAGAGGGTCAGTACTGATGGAGTGCCGCACTGTCAGAGGGTCAGTACTGAGGGAGTGCCGCACTGTCAGAGGGTCAGTACTGAGGGAGTGCCGCACTGTCAGAGGGTCGGTACTGAGGGAGTGCTGCACTGTCAGAGGGTCAGTACTGAGGGAGTGCCGCACTGTCAGAGGGTCAGTTCTGAGGGAGTGCTGCACTGTCAGAGGGTCAGTACTGAGGGAGTGCCGCACTGTCAGAGGGTCAGTACTGAGGGAGTGCCGCACTGTCAGAGGGTCAGTACTGAGGGAGTGCCGCACTGTCAGAGGGTCAATACTGAGGGAGCACTGCACTGTTAGAGGGTCAGTACTGAGGGAGTGCCTCGCTGTCGCAGGGTCAGTACTGAGGGAGTGCCGCACTGTCGGAGGGTCAGTACTGAGGGAGTGCTGCACTGTCAGAGGGACAGTGCTGAGGGAGAGCTGCACTGTCAGAGGGTCAGTGCTGAGGGAGTGCCGCACTGTCAGAGGGTCAGTACTGAGGGAGTGCTGCACTGTCAGAGGGTCAGTACTGAGGGAGTGCTGCACTGTCATAGGGTCAGTACTGAGGGAGTGCAGATAGGAGGGAAATGATGAACTGCTTCTTCACCCAGAGAACGGAATGTACCTGGAATTCGCTGCCCAGATCGGTGGTTGAAGTGGAAATTGTCAACTCATTTAAAAGTTACCAGGATCTGCACCTGAAGTTCTGGAACCTGAAACGATATGGACCAGGTGCTGGGAGGTGAGATTAAATGGGCGGCTTGTTTTTAGTTTGTCAGCCAGTGGCGGACAAGTTGTGCTGAATGGCCTCTTTGTGCTGTAACCTATCCATAGATCTACAGGAATTGTCAATAAACTAGCTGTCACCTGGGCTAGTAGGCAGTCAATCCCAGTCCCGCTGGTCCCTGAGTCGCAACACAGGTAAAGTTAGGTTTTATTTAAAATACTCGAGGCCCTTGGCGGAGCCCAATAAACTGCAATCACGTGGCTTGTAATTTTAACACAAGTAACATTTTATTATGCACAATTTTGGAATTAATCTGGCAGAAAATGTAACTGACTATCTACTACCCCTTTCCCAACCCCCCCTTCCTAACTCAACCTACTCTCTAAACACACACACATGCACACCCACAGACAACACAGAGGGGAAAGGGTGGTGGAAGGGAACATAGAACATAGAACATTACAGCGCAGTACAGGCCCTTCGGCCCTCGATGTTGCGCCGACCTGTGAAACCACTCTAAAGCCCATCTACACTCTTCCCTTATCGTCCATATGTCTATCCAATGACCATTTGAATACCCTTAGTGTTCCCTCCTGTGATACAACACTGCTTTACACTTCTCAAACCCCCTTCCCCCTTGCTCTGTCTTTGTATCTGTTCCTCTTTCTGATCAGTGTTCTCTTGATGTGGATGAGGGTGACGAGGCTGAATTAATTGCCCATCCCTAGATCCTTGAAGAGGTAGTGATGAGTATTTTCTTCGAAGGGCTACAGTCCTGTGTGTGTGAAGAAGCAGCAGCTTTTTCCAGAATGATGTGAAGGTGGGAGGAGAGGAAGTGTCACTGTGCCCCTCCACTGCTGCAAATGTGGCCTGTGGGGTAAGGCCCTAAGCACTCGATTTAATGTGTGCTCCATTCACCAGAATAAATAGCTTGGGAGGGAATGCATAAATAAAAGGCACAATGGGATCAGTCGTAAGCAACTGCACCTCTGCCCAGTTGGCGTGTGTGTCCAATACTCTGACTGAGCTTAGGGATCTGGAGTGCGCAATATTGTAACCAGCAGCTCTCATTCAGTCAGCTCAACGCATCAACACATGGCCAGAAGAGAAGAGTTTTGATCCCATTTTGGCGTAATCCCATGTACCTATCTCTCTTCCTTTCCTTTGGGGGAGCCCGGCACTGCCGGGCTTTGCCACAAAACTGAGACTGACTCCGAATGTGTGAGGGCAGCTCCCACGTAACCCCATATCAGCAGCCCCCCCCCCCCCACCCAAATCAAAACTTCCCTACACACACACACACACACACACCATTTTTATTTCAAGGTAGTGGAAGCACATTAGAAAACACGTTTTCTTGGGTGGCTATGTTGCAGGGTCACTCACTCAGTTGGATTAAACAATAGATACATAGAAGATAGGATCAGGAGGAGGCCTTTTGGTCCTTCAAAGAACAAAGAACAAAGAAATGTACAGCACAGGAACAGGCCCTTCGGCCCTCCAAGCCCGTGCCGACCATACTGCCCGACTGAACTACAATCTTCTACACTTCCTGGGTCCGTATCCTTCTATTCCCATCCTATTCATATATTTGTCAAGATGCCCCTTAAATGTCCCTATCGTCCCTGCTTCCACTACCTCCTCCGGTAGTGAGTTCCAGGCACCCACTACCCTCTGCGTAAAAAACTTGCCTCGTACATCTACTCTAAACCTTGCCCCTCTCACCTTAAACCTATGCCCCCTAGTAATTGACCCCTCTACCCTGGGGAAAAGCCTCTGACTATCCACTCTGTCTATGCCCCTCATAATTTTGTATACCTCTATCAGGTCGCCCCTCAACCTCCTTCGTTCCAGTGAGAACAAACCGAGTTTATTCAATCGCTCCTCATAGCTTATGCCCTCCATACCAGGCAACATTCTGGTAAATCTCTTCTGCACCCTCTCTAAAGCCTCCACATCCTTCTGGTAGTGTGGCGACCAGAATTGAACACTATACTCCAAGTGTGGCCTAACTAAGGTTCTATACAGCTGCAACATGACTTGCCAATTCTTATACTCAATGCCCCGGCCAATGAAGGCAAGCATGCCGTATGCCTTCTTGACTACCTTCTCCACCTGTGTTGCCCCTTTCAATGACCTGTGGACCTGTACTCCTAGATCTCTTTGACTTTCAATACTCTTCAGGGTTCTACCATTCACTGTATATTCCCTACCTGCATTAGCCCTTCCAAAATGCATTACCTCACATTTGTCCGGATTAAACTCCATCTGCCATCTCTCCGCCCAAGTCTCCAGACAATCTAAATCCTGCTGTATCCTCAGACAGTCCTCATCGCTATCCGCAATTCCACCAACCTTTGTGTCGTCTGCAAACTTACTAATCAGACCAGTTACATTTTCCTCCAAATCATTTATATATACTACAAAGAGCAAAGGTCCCAGCACTGATCCCTGTGGAACACCACTGGTCACGCCCTCCAATTAGAAAAGCATCCCTCCATTGCTACCCTCTGCCTTCTATGGCCTAGCCAGTTCTGTATCCACCTTGCCAGTTCACCCCTGATCCCGTGTGACTTCACCTTTTGTACTAGTCTACCATGAGGGACCTTGTCAAAGGCCTTACTGAAGTCCATATAGACAACATCTATGCCCTACCTGCATCAATCATCTTAAAGTGACCTCCTCGAAAAACTCGAGCCTGCTCCGCCATTCATCACCATCATGGCCGATCTTCCAACTCAATAGCCTAATCCTGCTTTCTCCCCACGGCCTTTGATCCCATTCTCCCCAAGTGCAGTCAATGGAGAGGATACCAGACTCTGCGTTCTGAACTCGAATACCTGAATTTCTGGACAATAAAGACCAGAGACAGTGTTCCCCTGAATTGACAGCACCGCAGCCCAGCTTTAAAAAAAAAAAATTAAAAAATTAACTTGTTTCATCTCTCCCACAGACTGCAGCTAAAATGATTAAAGAAACCATGGACAAGAGATTTGGTGCTTCCTGGCATGTGGTGGTTGGCGAAGGGTTTGGGTTTGAAGTCACTCACGAAATGAAGAACATTCTCTACATGTATTTTGGGGGCAACATGGCCGTGTGTGTGTGGAAGTGCACATAGCACGACAGGACTGCGCAGGGCCCAGCAACGCTGATTCTTCTCACTCCTCCGATCCTGACTTGTCTCTGAACACGACCGCACAAAGGACACAGATTCAATCCAGTCGCTGCGATGGGTCAGACTTCAAACAGACCACCTGCAGCTAGAAAAGACGCAAAGCATTTCTTCTGGTTTCAGCCAGGGCAGGGACTGAAGAGTATTTTTAATCTCCTGTTTTTTAATAAGGTTCAGAAACTAAATGGTCAATAATGAACCATACTGTCACTCAACCAGGATTCCCTGCCCTATTGTAATGTGGTTGGAATGTTAACAAGGTGAATGAACCACATCAAGGCTGCATTTCCGTAGTGTGTATGTATTTTTAAAAATTTATTTCCGTTAAATGGCGACCAGAATAATGCATCCGCTTCCAAAGGGTTTCTCTGGCACGGCATCTGAACGGGAGCCCCGATTGTATGTTGCCGTTGAAGCAGCAACCAGCATTTTAGATTAAAATGGAATGGTGCAGGCATTCCTGGGTAGGGGAGGCAAAGGGGAGAAGGCAGATTACAATGAGAGTTTCGCACCCTGACCATCAAATAAAGCCCTCAGCCCCCGGTTAGTCTGTGGTTACCCATTGGAAACATAACTGAGATTCTGTCGAGCTTATTTTTTGATGCAACTTCCAGGGACCTGACGAACGGGCCAGGGAGATGAGAGTCCGATCTATTTTTGCGATAGAAAAATTATTCTCATTTCAGGCTCGCTTCTTACCAGCACCATGGATGTGGATGAGAGTATCACAGGCCCTCGAGTTAAACCCTCGCTGGACCTGATTCCAAAAGTTTGCCTTTTTTAAAAACAACTTTTCAAAATATTGTAACAGAAATGTTCTCACTTGTATCTTCACAGGTTTTAATAAAAAAAACACTATCGAAATTCATTCTGCAGTTTATTTAAACTTTAATTAGGTGAGGGAGACGCTGTTCGATTGACATCTGTGTTCGAATTGATCATTAAAGAGTTTATAGCTGAACACTTGTACAAACTCAATGTAATTGGAAAGAGGCAGCGTGGTGTTATGAAAAGCAAATCATGTTTAACTTATTTAATTTATTAGAGTTCTTTCAAGGAGTAAGATGTGCTGTGGATAGAGGGGAACATGTAGATGTACTGTACTTGGATTTCCAGAAGGCATTTGATAAGTTGCCAGATCAAAGGTTATTTCAAAAAATAAAAGCTCATGGTATAGGGGTAACATATTAGCCAGGATTGAAGGTTGACTGGCTGGTAGAAAACAGTAAGCATAAATGTGTCATTGTCTGATTGGCAGGATACGACGAGCGGAGTCTCACAGGAGTCTGTGCTGGGCCTCAACTTTTTACAATTCACATCAATGACTTAGATGGAGGGAGCGCAGGCACGGTAGCTAAATTTGCAGACAACACAAAGATAGGCAGGAAAGTATGTTGCGAAGAAGACATGAGAAATTTGCAGATGGATACAGATAGGTTGAGTGAGTGAACAAAAATATGGCCGAGGGAGTATATTGTGGGAAAATGTGAAGCTGTTCACTGGCAGGAAGAATAAAAAAGAATATTACTTAAATGGAGAATGACGACAGAGGGATTTAGATAGTCTAGTGCATGAGTCACAAAAGGTTAGACTGCGGGTGCAGCAAGTAATCACGGCAGCTAATGGAATGTTGTCCTTTATTATGAGTGGATTTGAATGTAAGCGTAAGGATGTGACGCTCCAGTTGTACAGGGCACTGGGTGAGACCACATCTGAAATACTGTGTGCAGTTTTGGTCCACTTAGTAAAGGAAAGATGTAAATACATTGGAGGCGGTTGAGAGGAGGTTTACAAAAGAACAATACAGCACAGGAACAGTCCCTTCGGCCTTCCAAGCCTGTACAGGTCGTGATACCAATCTTTACTAGAATGAATGGGTCTCATGAGGAAAAGTTGGACAGTCTGGGCTTGTCTCCACTGGAGGTTAGAAAAGTGAGGCGTGATTTTATTGAAGTGCATAAGATCCTGAATGGTCTCGACAAGGTGGATGGGGGAAGAATGTTTCCTCTTGTGGGTGAGTCAAGGACGAAGGGGCAATGTTTTAAAATTAGGGGTCACTCTTTTAGGGCAGAGATGAGAATGTTTTCTCTCTGAGTGTTGTGCGACTTTGGAACTCTGCCTCAGAAGGAGGTGGATGCCGAGCAGAGGGGTGTCACTGAATATTTTTAAGGCGGAGGTAGATTCTTGTTGGACAAGGGAATGAAAGGTTATCAGGAGATGTGGAATTCAAAACACAAACAGACCAATCTGATCTTATTGAATGGAAGAGCAGACAGGAGGAACTGAATGACCTACTCCTCCTGTTTTGTAAGTTTGTCCTGCCCTTTGGAGTTTGTGTCCTAAGTGGGTTTGAAACGCAATTTGTGCAGTGCCAGGTCCCACGAATAACAAGGCGACAACTGAAACATAATCCGAAGACTTAATGTTGGCGAGGACATTGAGAATGCCCCAGCCCTTCTAATCTTTAGCTCCACATGACTGATGGGACCTCTGACATCTCTGAAAGACAGCATCTTCGACAGTGCAGCACTGCCTCAGTATTGAACAGGAGCGGCAGACTGGATTATGGTCTGAAATCTCTGGAATGATACTTAAATCCACAAATGTCTGACTCGCGAAAGGGAGCGGTACCCACTGAGCTTCACCGAGCCTCACCCGGAATAGGGATTGTTGGATAGAGCTCAGGACTGCAATCCTGTTTGATCATCCCCACTTTGAACATTTCTAATTATCTGTACTGTTGATGAATGAGCTGTGCAATCCCATAAGACATAGGAGCAGAATTAGGCCACTCGGCCCATCGAGTCTGCACCATTCAATCATGGCTAATATTTTTCTTATTCCCATTCTCCTGCCTTCTCCCCGTAACCCCTGATCTCCTTATTGATCAAGAACCTATCTATCTCTGTTTTAAAGACACTCCGTGATTTGGCCTCCACAGCCTTCTGCGGCAAAGAGTTCCACAGATTCACCACCCTCTGGCTGAAGAAATTCCTCCTCATCTCTGTTTTAAAGAATTGTCCCTTTAGTCTGAGATTGTGTCCTCTGCTTCTAGTTTTTCCGACAACTGGAAACATTTTCTCCACGTCCACTCTATCCAGGCCTCGCAGTATCCTGTAAGTTTCAATAAGATCCCCCCTCATCCTAAACACCCGAGTACAGACCCAGAGTCCTCAACCATTCCTCATACGACAAGCTCTTCATTCCAGGGATCATTCTTGTGAACCTCCTCTGGACCCTTTCCAAGGCCAGCACATCCTTTTTTATGGGGCCCAAAACAGCCCACAATACTCCAAATGGGGTCTGACCAGAGCCTTATACAGCCTCAGAAATACATCCCTGGTCTTGTATTCTAGCCCTCTTGACATGAATGCTAACATTGCATTTGCCTTCCTAACTGCCGACTGAACCTGCACGTTAACCTTAAGAGAATCGTGAACAAGGACTCCCAAGTCCCTTTGTGCTTCTGATTTCCTCAGCATCTTCCCATTTAGTAAATAGTCTATGCGTAAATTCCTCCTTCCAAAGTGCGTAACCTCACACTTTTCCACATTGTATTCCATCTGCCACTTCTTTGCCCACTCTCCTAGCCTGTCCGAGTCCTTCTGAAGCCTGTCTGCTTCCTCAATACCACCTGCCCATCTGCAGATCTTTGTATCATCTGCAAACGTAGCAATCGTGCCTTTAGTTCCTTCCTCCAGATCATTAACGTACATTGCATTGCCACTCTATAAAAGATATTGAGGAGGAACCGGGATTCGGGAATATAACAGTTGGGGAAACTCTGCTGCCTTTAGTGCCGATCTGACTGATGGACTGTGAAACCATGTTTGCTGTAATCTAAATCCAACATCTCCAGTGAAAAAATGCATTTACCCACTAGATGGGGCACTTTAATAATGTTTGAGGGATTCTCCTAACCTATTTCATCAATTATTTTATAAACTACAGCTACCATCATCCAGTATAAATTAATCTCAAAAACACCCACCCTTGTTAACTTTGTTAACCGCCTCCATGTCAGTCGGTTGTGGGTTCAAGCCCCGACTCTGGGAATTGACCTGGTAATTCAGCTAGACATTGGGTACTGAGGGGGCTCTGTGTCATGGCTTGGGTAGGCAGTTGCCTGGGCGAACATTCTTCCCTAATTAGCCACTTTGCCTTGTCAGCTGCTATTTTCAGTCACGCAATGGGTTTCAGTTAACTAGGTAATTGCTTGTGATTTTCTGTAAGCTGGGCGTGGTCATCTCGGGTGATTCACTCTCTGTTTCTATCACTTTGTCAAATTAATTGTGTGTTTTAATTGCTAACTCTGTCCCTGTCCCTGCAGTGTTGGGCAGGACACAACAGTATGAACTATTTATACAATGTTAAAGTTGGGTGAACAGCGACCTGGGAACGGGCTTATCCACCTGTTTGCAGGTAACACCGCAAGGTGAGAAGATTATTTCAAAAAATCATACCAGTACTCATGGGATCAGCGGTAATATGGATCAAAAACATAGAGGAGGAATAAACAAGCCATTTTCAGGTTGACTGGCTCCACCTGGTGGACAGAACGTGGGGCTCAGCCTTTTGGAAACTTTATCGATAACCTGGTCAAGGACACAACTGTGTGTCAATGTTTTCAAACAGGGAGGGCAATTGTGGGTCACATTCTTGATGAACTTAAGTGGACTTAAATGTACTGTCAGAGTCAGTACTGAGGGAGTGCTGCACTGTCAGCGTCAGTACTGAGGGAGTGCCGCACTGTCAGAGGGTCAGTACAGAGGGAGTGCTGCACTGTCAGAGGGTCAGTGCTGAGGGAGTGCCGCACTGTCAGAGGGTCAGTACTGAGGGAGTGCTGCACTGTCAGAGGGTCAGTACTGAGGGAGTGCTGCACTGTCAGAGGGTCAGTGCTGAGGGAGAGCTACACTGTCAGAGGGTCAGTGCTGAGGGAGTGCTGCATGTCAGAGGGTCAGTACTGAGGGAGTGCTGCACTGTCAGAGGGTCAGTACTGAGGGAGTGCTGCACTGTCAGAGGGTCACTGCTGAGGGAATGCCACACTGTCAGAAGATCAGTGCTGAGGGAGTGCCGCACTGTCAGAGGGTCAGTACTGAGGGAGTGCTGCACTGTCAGAGGGTCAGTACTGAGGGAGTGCTGCACTGTCAGAGGGTCAGTGCTGAGGGAGTGCTACACTGTCAGAGGGTCAGTGCTGAGGGAGTGCTGCATGTCAGAGGGTCAGTACTGAGGGAGTGCTGCACTGTCAGAGGGCCAGTGCTGAGGGAGTGCCGCACTGTCAGAGGGTCAGTACTGAGGGAGTGCTGCACTGTCAGAGGGTCAGTACTGAGGGACTGCCGCACTGTCAGAGGGTCAGTACTGAGGGAGTGCTGCACTGTCAGAGGGCCAGTGCTGAGGGAGTGCCGCAGTCAGAGGGTCAGTACTGAGGGAGTGCTGCACTGTCAGATAGTCAGTACTGAGGGAGTGCTGCACTGTCAGAGGGTCAGTGCTGAGGGAGTGCTGCACTGTCAGAGAGTCAGTACTGAGGGAATGCTGCACTGTCAGAGGGTCAGTACTGAGGGAATGCTACACTGTCAGAGGGTCAGTACTGAGGGAATGCCACACTGTCAGAAGATCAGTGCTGAGGGAATGCCACACTGTCAGAAGATCAGTGCTGAGGGAGTGCCACACTGTCAGAAGATCAGTGCTGAGGGAGTGCTGCACTGTCAGAGGGACAGTACTGAGGGAGTGCTGCACTGTCAGAGGGTCAGTACTGAGGGAGTGCCGCACTGTTAGAGGGTCAGTACTGAGGGAGTGCCTCGCTGTCGCAGGGTCAGTACTGAGGGAGTGCTGCACTGTCAGAGGGTCAGTACTGAGGGAGTGCTGCACTGTCAGATGGTCAGTACTGAGGGAGTGCCGCACTGTCAGAGGGTCAGTACTGTGGGAGTGCCGAACTGTCAGTGGGTCAGTACTGAGGGAGTGCTGCACTGTCAGAGGGTCAGTACTGAGGGAGTGCCGCACTGTTAGAGGGTCAGTACTGAGGGAGTGCCTCGCTGTCGCAGGGTCAGTACTGAGGGAGTGCCGCACTGTCAGAGGGTCAGTACTGAGGGAGTGCTGCACTGTCAGATGGTCAGTACTGAGGGAGTGCCGCACTGTCAGAGGGTCAGTACTGAGGGAGTGCCGCACTGTCAGAGGGTCAGTACTGAGGGAGTGCTGCACTGTCAGATGGTCAGTACTGAGGGAGTGCCGCACTGTCAGAGGGTCAGTACTGGGGGAGTGCCTCGCTGTCACCGGGTCAGTACTGAGGGAGTGCTGCACTGTCAGAGGGTCAGTACTGAGAGAGTGCTGCACTGTCAGAGGGTCAGTACTGAGGGAGTGCTGCACTGTCAGAGGGTCAGTACTGAGGGAGTGCCTCGCTGTCGCAGGGTCAGTACTGAGGGAGTGCCGCACTGTCAGAGGGTCAGTACTGAGGGAGTGCTGCACTGTCAGATGGTCAGTACTGAGGCAGTGCCGCACTGTCAGAGGGTCAGTACTGAGGGAGTGCCTCACTGTCGCAGGGTCAGTACTGAGGGAGTGCTGCACTGTCAGAGGGTCAGTACTGAGAGAGTGCTGCACTGTCAGAGGGTCAGTACTTAGGGAGTGCGGCACTGTCAGAGGGTCAGTACTGAGGGAGTGCCGCACTGTCAGAGGGTCAGTACTGAAGGAGTGCTGCACTGTCAGAGGGTCAGTACTGAGGGAGTGCCGCACTGTCGGAGGGTCAGTACTGAGGGAGTGCTGCACTGTCAGAGGGATAGTGCTGAGGGAGAGCTGCACTGTCAGAGGGTCAGTGCTGAGGGAGTGCCGCTCTGTCAGAGGGTCAGTACTGAGGGAGTGCTGCACTGTCAGAGTGTCAGTACTGAGGGAGTGCCGCACTGTCAGAGGGTCAGTGCTGAGGGAGTGCTGCACTGTCAGAGGGTCAGTACTGAGGGAGTGCCGCACTGTCAGAGGGTCAGTACTGAGGGAGTGCTGCACTGTCAGAGGGTCAGTACTGAGGGGGTGCCGCTCTGTCAGAGGGTCAGTACTGAGGGAGTGCTGCACTGTCAGAGGGTCAGTACTGAGGGAGTGCCGCACTGTCAGAGGGTCAGTACTGAGGGAGTGCTGCACTGTCAGAGGGTCAGTACTGAGGGAGTGCCGCACTGTCAGAGGGTCAATACTGAGGGAGCGCTGCACTGTTAGAGGGTCAGTACTGAGGGAGTGCCTCGCTGTCGCAGGGTCAGTACTGAGGGAGTGCTGCACTGTCGGAGGGTCAGTACTGAGGGAGTGCTGCACTGTCAGAGGGACAGTGCTGAGGGAGAGCTGCACTGTCAGAGGGTCAGTGCTGAGGGAGTGCCGCTCTGTCAGAGGGTCAGTACTGAGGGAGTGCCGCACTGTCAGAGGGTCAGTACTGAGGGAGTGCCGCACTGTCAGAGGGTCGGTACTGAGGGAGTGCTGCACTGTCGGAGGGTCAGTACTGAGGGAGTGCTGCACTGTCAGAGGGACAGTGCTGAGGGAGAGCTGCACTGTCAGAGGGTCAGTGCTGAGGGAGTGCCGCTCTGTCAGAGGGTCAGTACTGAGGGAGTGCCGCACTGTCAGAGGGTCAGTACTGAGGGAGTGCCGCACTGTCAGAGGGTCGGTACTGAGGGAGTGCTGCACTGTCAGAGGGTCAGTACTGAGTGAGTGCTGCACTGTCAGAGGGTCAGTTCTGAGGGACTGCTGCACTGTCAGAGGGTCAGTACTGAGGGACTGCCGCACTGTCAGAGGGTCAGTACTGAGGGAGTGCTGCACTGTCAGAGGGCCAGTGCTGAGGGAGTGCCGCACTGTCAGAGGGTCAGTACTGAGGGAGTGCTGCACTGTCAGATAGTCAGTACTGAGGGAGTGTTGCACTGTCAGAGGGTCAGTACTGAGGGAGTGCTGCACTGTCAGAGGGTCAGTACTGAGGGAATGCTACACTGTCAGAGGGTCAGTGCTGAGGGAATGCCACACTGTCAGAAGATCAGTGCTGAGGGAATGCCACACTGTCAGAAGATCAGTACTGAGGGAGTGCCGCACTGTCAGAGGGTTAGTGCTGAGGGAATGCCACACTGTCAGAAGATCAGTGCTGAGGGAGTGCTGCACTGTCAGAGGGTCAGTACTGAGGGAGTGCTGCACTGTCAGAGGGTCAGTACTGAGGGAGTGCCGCACTGTTAGAGGGTCAGTACTGAGGGAGTGCCTCGCTGTCGCAGGGTCAGTACTGAGGGAGTGCCGCACTGTCAGAGGGTCAGTACTGAGGGAGTGCTGCACTGTCAGATGGTCAGTACTGAGGGAGTGCCGCACTGTCAGAGGGTCAGTACTGAGGGAGTGCCGAACTGTCAGTGGGTCAGTACTGAGGGAGTGCTGCACTGTCAGAGGGTCAGTACTGAGGGAGTGCCGCACTGTTAGAGGGTCAGTACTGAGGGAGTGCCTCGCTGTCGCAGGGTCAGTACTGAGGGAGTGCCGCACTGTCAGAGGGTCAGTACTGAGGGAGTGCTGCACTGTCAGATGGTCAGTACTGAGGGAGTGCCGCACTGTCAGAGGGTCAGTACTGAGGGAGTGCCTTGCTGTCGCAGGGTCTGTACTGAGGGAGTGCCGCACTGTCAGAGGGTCAGTACTGAGGGAGTGCTGCACTGTCAGAGGGTCAGTACTGAGGGAGTGCCGCACTGTTAGAGGGTCAGTACAGAGGGAGTGCCTCGCTGTCGCAGGGTCAGTACTGAGGGAGTGCCGCACTGTCAGAGGGTCAGTACTGAGGGAGTGCTGCACTGTCAGATGGTCAGTACTGAGGGAGTGCCGCACTGTCAGAGGGTCAGTACTGAGGGAGTGCCGAACTGTCAGTGGGTCAGTACTGAGGGAGTGCTGCACTGTCAGAGGGTCAGTACTGAGGGAGTGCCGCACTGTTAGAGGGTCAGTACTGAGGGAGTGCCTCGCTGTCGCAGGGTCAGTACTGAGGGAGTGCCGCACTGTCAGAGGGTCAGTACTGAGGGAGTGCTGCACTGTCAGATGGTCAGTACTGAGGGAGTGCCGCACTGTCAGAGGGTCAGTACTGAGGGAGTGCCTTGCTGTCGCAGGGTCTGTACTGAGGGAGTGCCGCACTGTCAGAGGGTCAGTACTGAGGGAGTGCTGCACTGTCAGATGGTCAGTACTGAGGGAGTGCCGCACTGTCAGAGGGTCAGTACTGAGGGAGTGCCTCGCTGTCGCAGGGTCAGTACTGAGGGAGTGCTGCACTGTCAGAGGGTCAGTACTGAGAGAGTGCGGCACTGTCAGAGGGTCAGTACTGAGGGAGTGCTGCACTGTCAGAGGGTCAGTACTGAGGGAGTGTCGCACTGTCAGAGGGTCAGTACTGAGGGAGTGCCGCACTGTCAGAGGGTCAGTACTGAAGGAATGCTGCACTGTCAGAGGGTCAGTACTGAGGGAGTGCCGCACTGTCAGAGGGTCAATACTGAGGGAGCGCTGCACTGTTAGAGGGTCAGTACTGAGGGAGTGCCTCGCTGTCGCAGGGTCAGTACTGAGGGAGTGCCGCACTGTCGGAGGGTCAGTACTGAGGGAGTGCTGCACTGTCAGAGGGACAGTGCTGAGGGAGAGCTGCACTGTCAGAGGGTCAGTGCTGAGGGAGTGCCGCTCTGTCAGAGGGTCAGTACTGAGGGAGTGCCGCACTGTCAGAGGGTCAGTACTGAGGGAGTGCCGCACTGTCAGAGGGTCAGTTCTGAGGGAGTGCTGCACTGTCAGAGGGTCAGTACTGAGGGAGTGCCGCACTGTCAGAGGGTCAGTACTGAGGGAGTGCCGCACTGTCAGAGGGTCGGTACTGAGGGAGTGCTGCACTGTCAGAGGGTCAGTACTGAGGGAGTGCCGCACTGTCAGAGGGTCAGTTCTGAGGGAGTGCTGCACTGTCAGAGGGTCAGTACTGAGGGAGTGCCGCACTGTCAGAGGGTCAGTACTGAGGGAGTGCCGCACTGTCAGAGGGTCAGTACTGAGGGAGTGCCGCACTGTCAGAGGGTCAATACTGAGGGAGCACTGCACTGTTAGAGGGTCAGTACTGAGGGAGTGCCTCGCTGTCGCAGGGTCAGTACTGAGGGAGTGCCGCACTGTCGGAGGGTCAGTACTGAGGGAGTGCTGCACTGTCAGAGGGACAGTGCTGAGGGAGAGCTGCACTGTCAGAGGGTCAGTGCTGAGGGAGTGCCGCACTGTCAGAGGGTCAGTACTGAGGGAGTGCTGCACTGTCAGAGGGTCAGTACTGAGGGAGTGCTGCACTGTCAGAGGGTCAGTGCTGAGGGAGTGCCGCTCTGTCAGAGGGTCAGCACTGAGGGAGTGCTGCACTGTCAGAGGGTCAGTACTGAGGGAGTGCCGCACTGTCAGAGGGTCAATACTGAGGGAGCGCTGCACTGTTAGAGGGTCAGTACTGAGGGACTGCCTCGCTGTCGCAGGGTCAGTACTGAGGGAGTGCTGCACTGTCGGAGGGTCAGTACTGAGGGAGTGCTGCACTGTCAGAGGGACAGTGCTGAGGGAGAGCTGCACTGTCAGAGGGTCAGTGCTGAGGGAGTGCCGCTCTGTCAGAGGGTCAGTACTGAGGGAGTGCCGCACTGTCAGAGGGTCAGTACTGAGGGAGTGCCGCACTGTCAGAGGGTCGGTACTGAGGGAGTGCTGCACTGTCGGAGGGTCAGTACTGAGGGAGTGCTGCACTGTCAGAGGGACAGTGCTGAGGGAGAGCTGCACTGTCAGAGGGTCAGTGCTGAGGGAGTGCCGCTCTGTCAGAGGGTCAGTACTGAGGGAGTGCCGCACTGTCAGAGGGTCAGTACTGAGGGAGTGCCGCACTGTCAGAGGGTCGGTACTGAGGGAGTGCTGCACTGTCAGAGGGTCAGTACTGAGGGAGTGCTGCACTGTCAGAGGGTCAGTTCTGAGGGACTGCTGCACTGTCAGAGGGACAGTACTGAGGGACTGCCGCACTGTCAGAGGGTCAGTACTGAGGGAGTGCTGCACTGTCAGAGGGCCAGTGCTGAGGGAGTGCCGCACTGTCAGAGGGTCAGTACTGAGGGAGTGCTGCACTGTCAGATAGTCAGTACTGAGGGAGTGTTGCACTGTCAGAGGGTCAGTACTGAGGGAGTGCTGCACTGTCAGAGGGTCAGTACTGAGGGAATGCTACACTGTCAGAGGGTCAGTGCTGAGGGAATGCCACACTGTCAGAAGATCAGTGCTGAGGGAATGCCACACTGTCAGAAGATCAGTACTGAGGGAGTGCCGCACTGTCAGAGGGTTAGTGCTGAGGGAATGCCACACTGTCAGAAGATCAGTGCTGAGGGAGTGCTGCACTGTCAGAGGGTCAGTACTGAGGGAGTGCTGCACTGTCAGAGGGTCAGTACTGAGGGAGTGCCGCACTGTTAGAGGGTCAGTACTGAGGGAGTGCCTCGCTGTCGCAGGGTCAGTACTGAGGGAGTGCTGCACTGTCAGAGGGTCAGTACTGAGAGAGTGCGGCACTGTCAGAGGGTCAGTACTGAGGGAGTGCTGCACTGTCAGAGGGTCAGTACTGAGGGAGTGTCGCACTGTCAGAGGGTCAGTACTGAGGGAGTGCCGCACTGTCAGAGGGTCAGTACTGAAGGAATGCTGCACTGTCAGAGGGTCAGTACTGAGGGAGTGCCGCACTGTCAGAGGGTCAATACTGAGGGAGCGCTGCACTGTTAGAGGGTCAGTACTGAGGGAGTGCCTCGCTGTCGCAGGGTCAGTACTGAGGGAGTGCCGCACTGTCGGAGGGTCAGTACTGAGGGAGTGCTGCACTGTCAGAGGGACAGTGCTGAGGGAGAGCTGCACTGTCAGAGGGTCAGTGCTGAGGGAGTGCCGCTCTGTCAGAGGGTCAGTACTGAGGGAGTGCCGCACTGTCAGAGGGTCAGTACTGAGGGAGTGCCGCACTGTCAGAGGGTCAGTTCTGAGGGAGTGCTGCACTGTCAGAGGGTCAGTACTGAGGGAGTGCCGCACTGTCAGAGGGTCAGTACTGAGGGAGTGCCGCACTGTCAGAGGGTCGGTACTGAGGGAGTGCTGCACTGTCAGAGGGTCAGTACTGAGGGAGTGCCGCACTGTCAGAGGGTCAGTTCTGAGGGAGTGCTGCACTGTCAGAGGGTCAGTACTGAGGGAGTGCCGCACTGTCAGAGGGTCAGTACTGAGGGAGTGCCGCACTGTCAGAGGGTCAGTACTGAGGGAGTGCCGCACTGTCAGAGGGTCAATGCTGAGGGAGCACTGCACTGTTAGAGGGTCAGTACTGAGGGAGTGCCTCGCTGTCGCAGGGTCAGTACTGAGGGAGTGCCGCACTGTCGGAGGGTCAGTACTGAGGGAGTGCTGCACTGTCAGAGGGTCAGTGCTGAGGGAGTGCCGCACTGTCAGAGGGTCAGTACTGAGGGAGTGCTGCACTGTCAGAGGGTCAGTACTGAGGGAGTGCTGCACTGTCAGAGGGTCAGTGCTGAGGGAGTGCTACACTGTCAGAGGGTCAGTGCTGAGGGAGTGCTGCATGTCAGAGGGTCAGTACTGAGGGAGTGCTGCACTGTCAGAGGGTCAGTACTGAGGGAGTGCTGCACTGTCAGAGGGTCACTGCTGAGGGAATGCCACACTGTCAGAAGATCAGTGCTGAGGGAGTGCCGCACTGTCAGAGGGTCAGTACTGAGGGAGTGCTGCACTGTCAGAGGGTCAGTACTGAGGGAGTGCTGCACTGTCAGAGGGTCAGTGCTGAGGGAGTGCTACACTGTCAGAGGGTCAGTGCTGAGGGAGTGCTGCATGTCAGAGGGTCAGTACTGAGGGAGTGCTGCACTGTCAGAGGGCCAGTGCTGAGGGAGTGCCGCACTGTCAGAGGGTCAGTACTGAGGGAGTGCTGCACTGTCAGAGGGTCAGTACTGAGGGACTGCCGCACTGTCAGAGGGTCAGTACTGAGGGAGTGCTGCACTGTCAGAGGGCCAGTGCTGAGGGAGTGCCGCAGTCAGAGGGTCAGTACTGAGGGAGTGCTGCACTGTCAGATAGTCAGTACTGAGGGAGTGCTGCACTGTCAGAGGGTCAGTGCTGAGGGAGTGCTGCACTGTCAGAGAGTCAGTACTGAGGGAATGCTGCACTGTCAGAGGGTCAGTACTGAGGGAATGCTACACTGTCAGAGGGTCAGTACTGAGGGAATGCCACACTGTCAGAAGATCAGTGCTGAGGGAATGCCACACTGTCAGAAGATCAGTGCTGAGGGAGTGCCACACTGTCAGAAGATCAGTGCTGAGGGAGTGCTGCACTGTCAGAGGGACAGTACTGAGGGAGTGCTGCACTGTCAGAGGGTCAGTACTGAGGGAGTGCCGCACTGTTAGAGGGTCAGTACTGAGGGAGTGCCTCGCTGTCGCAGGGTCAGTACTGAGGGAGTGCTGCACTGTCAGAGGGTCAGTACTGAGGGAGTGCTGCACTGTCAGATGGTCAGTACTGAGGGAGTGCCGCACTGTCAGAGGGTCAGTACTGTGGGAGTGCCGAACTGTCAGTGGGTCAGTACTGAGGGAGTGCTGCACTGTCAGAGGGTCAGTACTGAGGGAGTGCCGCACTGTTAGAGGGTCAGTACTGAGGGAGTGCCTCGCTGTCGCAGGGTCAGTACTGAGGGAGTGCCGCACTGTCAGAGGGTCAGTACTGAGGGAGTGCTGCACTGTCAGATGGTCAGTACTGAGGGAGTGCCGCACTGTCAGAGGGTCAGTACTGAGGGAGTGCCGCACTGTCAGAGGGTCAGTACTGAGGGAGTGCTGCACTGTCAGATGGTCAGTACTGAGGGAGTGCCGCACTGTCAGAGGGTCAGTACTGGGGGAGTGCCTCGCTGTCACCGGGTCAGTACTGAGGGAGTGCTGCACTGTCAGAGGGTCAGTACTGAGAGAGTGCTGCACTGTCAGAGGGTCAGTACTGAGGGAGTGCTGCACTGTCAGAGGGTCAGTACTGAGGGAGTGCCTCGCTGTCGCAGGGTCAGTACTGAGGGAGTGCCGCACTGTCAGAGGGTCAGTACTGAGGGAGTGCTGCACTGTCAGATGGTCAGTACTGAGGCAGTGCCGCACTGTCAGAGGGTCAGTACTGAGGGAGTGCCTCACTGTCGCAGGGTCAGTACTGAGGGAGTGCTGCACTGTCAGAGGGTCAGTACTGAGAGAGTGCTGCACTGTCAGAGGGTCAGTACTGAGGGAGTGCCGCACTGTCAGAGGGTCAGTGCTGAGGGAGTGCCGCTCTGTCAGAGGGTCAGTACTGAGGGAGTGCTGCACTGTCGGAGTGTCAGTACTGAGGGAGTGCCGCACTGTCAGAGGGTCAGTGCTGAGGGAGTGCTGCACTGTCAGAGGGTCAGTACTGAGGGAGTGCCGCACTGTCAGAGGGTCAGTACTGAGGGAGTGCTGCACGGTCAGAGGGTCAGTACTGAGGGAGTGCTGCACTGTCAGAGGGTCAGTACTGAGGGAGCACTGCACTGTCAGAGGGTCAGTACTGAGGGAGTGTTACACTGTCAGAGGGTCAGTATTGAGGGAGTGCCGCACTGTCAGAGGGTCAGTACTGAGGGAGTGCCGCTCTGTCAGAGGGTCAGTATTGAGGGAGTGCCGCACTGTCAGAGGGTCAGTACTGAGGGAGTGCCGCACTGTCAGAGGGTCAGTACTGAGGGAGCACTGCACTGTCAGAGGGTCAGTACTGAGGGAGTGTTACACTGTCAGAGGGTCAGTACTGAGGGAGTGCCGTACTGTCAGAGGGTCAGTACTGAGGGAGTGCCGCACTGTCAGAGGGTCAGTACTGAGGGAGTGCAGATAGGAGGGAAATGATGAACTGCTTCTTCACCCAGAGAACGGAATGTACCTGGAATTCGCTGCCCAGATCGGTGGTTGAAGTGGAAATTGTCAACTCATTTAAAAGTTACCAGGATCTGCACCTGAAGTTCTGGAACCTGAAACGATATGGACCAGGTGCTGGGAGGTGAGATTAAATGGGCGGCTTGTTTTTAGTTTGTCAGCCAGTGGCGGACAAGTTGTGCTGAATGGCCTCTTTGTGCTGTAACCTATCCATAGATCTACAGGAATTGTCAATAAACTAGCTGTCACCTGGGCTAGTAGGCAGTCAATCCCAGTCCCGCTGGTCCCTGAGTCGCAACACAGGTAAAGTTAGGTTTTATTTAAAATACTCGAGGCCCTTGGCGGAGCCCAATAAACTGCAATCACGTGGCTTGTAATTTTAACACAAGTAACATTTTATTATGCACAATTTTGGAATTAATCTGGCAGAAAATGTAACTGACTATCTACTACCCCTTTCCCAACCCCCCCTTCCTAACTCAACCTACTCTCTAAACACACACACATGCACACCCACAGACAACACAGAGGGGAAAGGGTGGTGGAAGGGAACATAGAACATAGAACATTACAGCGCAGTACAGGCCCTTCGGCCCTCAATGTTGCGCCGACCTGTGAAACCACTCTAAAGCCCATCTACACTATTCCCTTATCGTCCATATGTCTATCCAATGACCATTTGAATGCCCTTAGTGTTGACGAGACCACTACTGTTGCAGGCAGGGCATTCCACGCCCTTACTACTCTCTGAGTAAAGAACCTACCTCTGACATCTGTCCTATATCTATCTCCCCTCAATTTAAAGGTATGTCCCCTTGTGCTAGACATCACGATCTGAGGAAAAAGGCTCTCACTGTCCCCCCTATTCAATCCTCTGATCATCTTGTATGCCTCAATTAAGTCACCTCTTAACCTTCTTCTCTCTAACGAAAACAGCCTCAAGTCCCTCAGCCTTCCCTCATAAGATCTTCCCTCCATACCAGGCAACATTCTGGTAAATCTCCTCTGCACCCTTTCCAATGCTTCCACATCCTTCCTATAATGTAGTGACCAGAATTGCACGCAATACTCCAAATGCGGCCGCACCAGAGTGTTGTATAGCTGCAACATGACCTCATGGCTCCTAAACTCAATCCCTCTACCATTAAAAGCTAACACACCGTACGCCTTCTTAACACCCCTCTCAACCTGGGTGGCAACTTTCAGGGATCTATGTACATGAACACCGAGATCTCTCTGCTCATCCACACTGCCAAGAATCTTACCATTAGCCCAGTACTCAGTCTTCCTGTTATTCCTTCCAAAATGAATCACCGCACACTTTTCTGCATTAAACTCCATTTGCCACCTCGCAGCCCAGCGCTGCAGCTTATCTATGTCCCTCTGTAACTTGTAACATCCTTCCGCACTGTCCACAACTCCACCGACTTTAGTGTCACCTGCAAATTTACTCACCCATCCTTCTACGCCCTCCTTTAGGTCATTTATAAAAATGACAAACAGCAGTAGCCCCAAAACAGATCCTTGTGGTACACCACTAGTAACTGAACTCCAGTCTGAACATTTCCCATCAACCACCACCCTTTGCCTTCTTCCAGCTAGCCAATTTCTGATCCAGACTGCTAAATCTCCCTGAATCCCATGCCTCCGTATTTGCTGCAGTAGCCTACCATGGGGAACCTTATCAAGCGCTTTACTGAAATCCATATACACCACATCAACTGCTTTACCCTCATCCACCTGTTTGGTCACCTTCTCAAAGAACTCAATAAGGTTTGTGAGGCACGACCTACCCTTCCCAAAACCGTGTTGACTATCTCTAATCAAATTATTCCTTTCCAGATGATTATACATCCTATCTCTTATAAACCTTTCCAAGATTTTTCCCACAACAGAAATAAGGCTCACTGGTCTATAGTCACTGGGGTTATCTCTACTCCCCTTCTTGAACAAGGGGACAACATTTGCTATCCTCCAGTCTTCTGGCACTATTCCTGTAGACAAAGATGACTTAAAGATCAAGGCCAAAGGCTCAGCAATCTCCTCCCTAGCTTCCCAGAGAATCCTAGGATAAATCCCATCTGGCCCAGGTGACTTATCTATTTTCACACTTTCCAGAATTGCTAACATCTCCTCCTTATGAACCTCAAGCCCTTCTAGTCTAGTAGCCTGAATCTCAGTATTCTCCTCAACAACATTGTCTTTTTCCTGTGTGAATACTGACGAAAAATATTCATTTAGCACCTCTCCTATCGCCTCGGACTCCAAGCACAACTTCCCACTACTGTCCTTGACTGGCCCTACTCTTACCCTAGTAATTCTTTTATTCCTGACATATCTATAGAAAGCTTTAGGGTTATCCTTGATCCTACCTGCCAAAGATTTCTCATGTCCCCTCCTGGCTCTTCTTTGCTCTCTCTTTAGGTCCTTCCTAGCAAACTTGTAACTCTCGAGCGCCCTAACTGAACCTTCATGTCTCATCTTTACATAAGTCTCCTTCTTCCTCTTGACAAGTGTTTCGACTGCTTTAGTAAACCACGGTTCCCTCACTCGACCGCTTCCTCTCTGCCTGACAGGTACATACTTATGAAGGACACGCAGTAGCTGTTCCTTGAACAAGCTCCACATTTCCATTGTGCCCATCCCCTGCAGTTTTCCTCTCCATCCGAAGTATCCTAAGCCTTGCCTCATCGTATCATAATTGCCCTTTCCCCCAGATATAACTCTTACCCTGCGGTATAAACCTATCCCTTTCCATCACTAAAGTAAACGTAATCGAATTGTGGTCACTATCATCAAAGTGCTCACCTACCTCCAAATCTAACACCTGTCCTAGTTCATTACCCAGTACCAAATCCAATATGGCCTCTCCTCTCGTTGGCCTATCTACATACTATGTCAGGAAACCCTCCTGCACACATTGGACAAAAACGGACCCATCTAATGCACTCGAACTATAGCGTTTCCAGTCAATATTTGGAAAGTTAAAGTCCCCCATAACAACTACCCTATTGCTTTCGCTCCCATCCAGAATCATCTTTGCAATCCTCTCCTCTACATCTCTGGAACTTTTCGGAGGCCAATAGAAAACCTCTAACAGGGTGACCTCTCCTTTCCTGTTTCTAACCTGAGCCCATACTACCTCAGTAGACGAGTCTTCATCAAACATCCTTTCTACCACCGTAATACTGTCCTTGACTAACAATGCCACCCCTCACCCTCTTTTACCACCTTCCCTGACCTGACTGAAATATCTTAATCCCGGCACGTGCAACAACCATTCTTGTCCCTGCTCTATCCATGTCTCCGAAATATGGCCACAACATCGAAGTCCCAGGTACCAACCCATGCCGCAAGTTCACCCACCTTATTCAGGATGCTCCTGGCATTGAAGAAGACACACTTTAAACCACCTTCCTGCCTGCCGGTACACTCCTGCAACTTTGAAACCCTACTCATGACCTCACTACTCTCAACCTCCTGTATACTGGAGCTATAATTCAGGTTCCCAAGCCCCTGCTGAACTAGTTTAAACCCTCCCGAAGAGCATTAGCAAACTTCCGTCCCAGAATATTGGTACCCCTCTGGTCCAGGTGCAGACCATCCCGTTTGTAGAGGTCCCTCCGACCCCAGAATGAGCCTCAATTATCCAGAAATCTGAAACCCTCCCTCCTGCACCATCCCTGTAGCCACATGTTCAACTCCTCTCTCTCCCTATTCCTCGTCTCGCTATCACGTGGCACGGGTAACAACCCAGAGATAATAACTCTGTCCTGGATCTAAGTTTCCACCCTAGCTCCCTGAATTCCTGCCTTACATCCCCATCCCTTTTCCTACCTATGTCGTTGGTACCTACATGGACCACGACTTGGGGCTGCTCCCCCTCCCATTTAAGGATCCCGAAAACACGATCCGAGACATCACGCACCCTGGCACCTGGGAGGCAACATTTTGAGGGGGAGGGTGCTCGAGGTCCCTCCAACAGGTGAGTTGGGGATTTGCGTGTCTGGTGAGGGCTCAGTGTGTTCGGGGGCGTTACCACCGGGGCCCGATATAGCATCAGAGTGCCGTTAGATAGCAGGGTTGTTGTCCCAGCCCTGAACTAGCCCTGATTATTTTCAGTTAGATCGCACCCCCAATATTGAATTCGTAGTCCTTGAGAATTCTAGTTCACCCCAGTTCATGTTTCTTGATGAACTCATTCGCATCCTCCGGCGCATCAGAGTACTAATCCCTCTCCTTGAATGTCACCCGAAGACAAGCTGGATACACCACACCGAGTCTTATATTACTGTTGTACAGCGTAGCCTTGGCCTTAATGAACGCTGCACTCCTTCTCTGCAGCTCTGCCCCAATGTCCTGATCTATGCTGATGGTGTGGCCCTCCCATCTACAGGCTCGATGATATTTTGCCCACCTCAGGACCCATTGTCTTGGTACCTGTGGACCCTATGATGATCGCTCATGGTGACTCCCCAGACCTGGGCTTCTGCCTCAACAACTGGTCCAATTCGGGAGGGGACGGCAACCCCAATCCCCCACCAACTTTCCAAACATCTTGGACATATAGTCCATAAAGTTTGAGTCCTCCAGAGCCTCTGGTAACCCGACGATACTTTAATTTTTGCCGTCTGGAGCGGTTTTCCAGATTGTACACCTTGGTCTTCAACGCATTCCAGCTCTTCAGCCAGGAACGCCATCCCGGCCTCCAGGGTGACAAGCCGGCCACTATGGTCTGAGACCTCCACCTTCTGTATCACCGCACCTTGCTCCTCTATCTGCCGGTCAATCCAGAGCCGGTTCTCCAGAGCCACCCAAATAGGAGCCAAAGCCCTTCCATTGCCTTCTCCAGGTCCTCAGCGGCTGCCTGCTTTTGCTTCTTAAATTCATCCGTCAGGAAACTTGCCAACATCTCAGTCAACCACAGGGAGAGGGCAGTGACGGAGCAGAAACCTCCGGCATGGTTCCCCTCCCTCCGAGGCACATGGGGCTTCCGAGTCTTACCACCATCCATTGCCCGACTTCTGCCTTATATTGTACCAGCTGGGCATTACCTTGTATTGTACCAGCTGGGCATTACGTTATATTGTGCCAGCTGGGCATTACGTTATATTGTGCCAGCTGGGCATTACCTTGTATTGTACCAGTGACGAATGTGATATAAAATAGTTACTTTAGAGATACTAGTTAATGTAATGTAGAAATAAGCCACTTTGATTCTGGCAGATAGAGACAAAGGGATTGAGACCGCATGGAAAAAGCAGGAAGAGGTGTGTCTATGAGAGTGATGCTGCATTGATAGGGGCCAGAGAAAGGGATTGGAAGTGAGCCAATCAGAATAGATCAAACAGGTCAGGAGGGATATAGGCTGACCTATGGGCGTCGAGTATGTGAAACTTGATACCATTTGAATTGATTTGCAGAGATCCCTTTGTCTCTTTGTTCATTCGCTTTCTGGAGTGTAGGAGACTGGATGTCTCTTATGTTTCTGTAAGATGAATCAAGCTTGCAAGCTAAATAAATAACTTCTTTTTACGTGCAAATCCATCTCAACTTTTATTGAGGCCAGACTGACGGAGAAAGAAATTTGGGAATCAACACCAGCTGGGCATTACCTTATTTGTGCCAGCTGGGCATTACCTTGTATTGTGCCAGCTGGGCATTACCTTATATTGTACCAGCTGGGCATTACCTTATATTGTGCCAGCTGGGCATTACCTTATATTGTGCCAGCTGGGCATTACCTTATACTGTACCAGCTGGGCATTACCTTATATTGTACCAGCTGGGCATTACCTCTCTGAGGGGCCCCTATCCCATCAAACTAAACCAATTTCCCCCCAAACATCGTCCATCAACCGGGCAAAAAGGGCCCAAAACAAAAAAAAAACAACCAGAAATGAGATTTGTTCCATCATTATAACAAAGGGTGAGTCTTTTCTAAGACAGGCACTTTTTTTTGTAAAACGGTCCAATAGCTGATATTTCCCTTCTCTCGAACAATTCTTTTATGCCGACTCGGTTTATCATCAGCTTTTTCTCAGTTACATTCTTTGTTGGACGAACACTGCCCCAAAGAAACCAATTGTCAACATTCTACCGGTCAGCTTCTCTCACGTTGACCCGTATCACAGAATCATAGAATCCCTGCAATGCAGAAGGAAGCCATTTGGTCCCTCGGGTCTGCACCAACCCTACCTAGGCCCCCCACCCCCCCCCCCCCCGCCACCCTATCCCTGTGACCCAGTGAGACACGTCAGGAATGTGGTTATATGGTAAACTCTGGCCTGGGTCACAAAGGCTGGGATGAGCATTTCAGCAGCCCGCGGGATGATGTGGAGGGGGTCGGGTGGTGGGGGGGGGGGGGGGGGGAGTTGGCGGGTGTTGGGTAATGTTACAGAGGTAGGAATAGATGGTGTGAGGGATGTTGCAGAGATGTGGTCAAAAACCCATCTCAGGGCCAAACACAACGGCAAGTCTGTGAACGGTTTGTTTCTCCGGGGGTAGCGGCTTGGTTGGGTGACACGTATGACTTCTTGTTGTTGGAGAAGATAAGGTATGAGTTAAGGGGCTCTGCAGAGAGGTTTAAGAAAAGGGGGGGATGTTCGTGACCGTGTTTGAGGAGCTGTTCGTCGTGGGAAGGGGGGGGGAGGCGAAAAAGGGGAAAACATTGTACAGACTGTATAGTTGATTGCTGGAAGTATGTTTATTTGCTGGAACCTGTTTTGGTACATGTTTGTAATAAAATACATTTTTGAAAAATGAATCTCTGTAGCAGCAGCAAAAAACGGTGACCTTCACCAGCCAATGTGAGAAAGACCATCACCTGACCAACAGAAGGAAGACCAGAGCCAGGAATGGACACTGAGGACGATAGGATTCAACACACAGATAAAGGCCGCTTTCTGCCTGGTATTTGCTAGTCACTCTGAAGTTAAGTTAAGGTCTCATAAATGTTTTTTTTACAGTGCAGAAGGGGCCATTCGGCCCATCGAATCTGCACTGGCTCTTGGAAAGAGCACCCTACCCAAGGTCAACACCTCCACCCTATCCCCATAACCCAGTAACCCCACCCAACACTGAGGGCAATTTTGGACACTAAGGGCAACTTATCATGGCCAATCCACCTAACCTGCACATCTTTGGACAGTGGGAGGAAACCGGAGCACCCGGAGGAAACCTACGCACACACGGGGAGAACGTCCAGACTCCACACAGACAGTGAACAAAGCCGGGAATCGAACCGGGGCCCTGGAGCTGTGAAGCAACAGTGCTAACCACCATGCTACCATGCTGCCCTCCGTATGAACTCGTATGAACTTACTCTGTAGTCATGATGTGGAGATGCAGGCATTGGACTGGAATGTTGTGTTATGTAATTTGGAATAACACAAGCTGCCACTTGATGCAGTTTTGAGTAAAAGATGCTCCAGACTTTGAACTGAGTTCAATGTGTTTTATTGAACTATTAGCACAGTTCTCAATGAGTTCGACTCTCTGCTAATCTAAATGTAGTAACTCAGTCTAACTGAACCAGCCTTTCTCTGAGCCACGTGTTGGGGTGTGATGCTGAGGATACACCCTGTCTCACTCTGTAGATGTTGGTCTGTGGAAAGAGGCGGAGTGTGAGTGCCTCATCCCTTTTATAGTGAGATACCACCCCTCAGTGTCCTGACTGCTCATTGGTCATGACAGTGATGATGTTGCGGAGCAGTTGTCCCATCTGAACCGCGAACAGCAGGTGAAGGACACGATTCCGGGGGAAGGTGGCTCTGACACACAGGAGAGACAAAATATTTCTCAGCACGCAGCGCACGCGGAGGTAAGATCCATGAGGAGGATGCTGCTGTGTTGGCAGAGATATTTCCACGACAAAGTTTTGTAAGTTTTATTCAGCACTGACATTCCACTCAGTGACGCGGGTAACTCTGTCCCTCTGACCGGGGGGTTTAAATTACCCCCCCCCCCCCCCCCCCCCCCCAGTGTCACTGGACTGGACTCTGCAAAGTGAGATTGTTTATTCAGCAGCTAATAAACTGGAGCTTGAAGTAATTTGACTATCGGTTTATTTCTATCATTCATGTGGGTCCCACACTTAAACCATCAACATTCTGTAAACTCCATTTCACCTGTGACATGACCCAATGTTAAAGAGAGATATTGTGGGGAGATTTCTCAGTGTCACTGATTGGAATTAAACCCATTAACCCCCGAAATCACCCCCCTCTCCCCCCGCACCCTCCGCCACAATGTAAAGTCCAGCCCCGTGGGGCCCAGTCAAGTTGCTATTCTACTGCAAAAGGCAGCACAGTCTGTCCTGTCCACTGGGGTCACTGTTTCCATCTGTTAATCCTCAGCTCAAATGGGAATCGGGAACTCCTTGCTGCTGGGTGTTCAGCTGAACACATTCGCAACATGGTCACAGAGTTTAAATATGGACACACAGATGGGAGCAGAGTCTGAGAGTACAGAGAGCGGGAGCACAGTCTGAGGGTACAGACAGGGGAAGCACAGTCTGAGAGTACAGACAGAGGGTGGTTGGGGGAGCAGCCTGAGAGTATAGACAGAGGGAAGCACAGTCTGAGGGTACAGACAGGGTGAAGCACAGTCTGAGAGTACAGACAGAGGAAGCACAGTCTGAGAGTACAGACAGGGTGAAGCACAGTCTGAGAGTACAGACAGAGTGAAGCACAGTCTGAGGGAACAGACAGAGGAAGCACAGTCTGAGGGTACAGACAGGGTGAAGCACAGTCTGAGAGTACAGACAGAGGAAGCACAGTCTGAGAGTACAGACAGGGTGAAGCACAGCCTGAGAGTACAGACAGAGGAAGCACAGTCTGAGAGTACAGACAGAGGGGGGGGGGGGATTTTAAAGTATAGACAGGGTAAAGCACAGTCTGAGGGAACAGACAGAGGAAGCACAGTCTGAGGGTACAGACAGGGGGAAGCACAGTCTGAGAGTACAGACAGGGTGAAGCACAGTCTGAGAGTACAGACAGAGGAAGCACAGTCTGAGAGTACAGACAGGGTGAAGCACAGTCTGAGAGTACAGACAGAGTGAAGCACAGTCTGAGAGTACAGACAGAGGGGGGGGGATTTTAAAGTATAGACAGGGTAAAGCACAGTCTGAGGGAACAGACAGAGGAAGCACAGTCTGAGGGTACAGACAGGGGGAAGCACAGTCTGAGAGTACAGACAGAGGGAAGCACAGTCTGAGAGTACAGACAGGGGGAAGCACAGTCTGAGAGTACAGACAGAGGGAAGCACAGTCTGAGAGTACAGACAGAAGGGGGGGGCAGTCTGAGAGTACAGACAGGGTAAAGCACAGTCTGAGAGTACAGACAGAGGGGAGCACAGTCTGAGAGTACAGACAGGTGGGAGCACAGTCTGAGAGTACAGACAGATGGGAGCACAGTCTGAGAGTACAGACAGATGGGAGCACAGTCCGAGAGTACAGACAGAGGGGAGCACAGTCTCAGAGTACAGACAGATGGGAGCACAGTCTGAGGGTACAGACAGAGGGGAGCAGAGTCTGAGAGTACAGACAGATGGGAGCACAGTCTGAGAGTACAGACAGATGGGAGCACAGTCTGAGGGTACACACAGGGTGAAGCACAGTCTGAGAGTACAGACAGATGGGAGCACAGTCTGAGAGTACAGACAGGGTGAAGCACAGTCTGAGAGTACAGACAGGGTGAAGCACAGTCTGAGAGTACAGACAGCGGGAGCACAGTCGGAGAGTACAGGCAGAGGAAAGCACAGTCTGAGAGTACAGACAGAGGGAGCACAGTGTGAGAGTACAGACAGAGGGGAGGGGGGCAGTCTGAGAGTACAGACAGGGTAAAGCACAGTCTGAGAGTACAGACAGATGGGAGCACAGTCTGAGAGTACAGACAGGTGGGAGCACAGTCTGAGGGTACAGACAGAGGGGAGCACAGTCTGAGAGTACAGACAGATGGGAGCACAGTCTGAGAGTACAGACAGATGGGAGCACAGTCTGAGAGTACAGACAGAGGGGAGCACAGTCACAGAGTACAGACAGATGGGAGCACAGTCTGAGGGTACAGACAGATGGGAGCACAGTCTGAGAGTACAGACAGATGGGAGCACAGTCTGAGAGTACAGACAGAGGGGGGGGATTTTAAAGTATAGACAGGGTAAAGCACAGTCTGAGGGAACAGACAGAGGAAGCAGAGTCTGAGGGAACAGACAGAGGAAGCAGAGTCTGAGAGTACAGACAGAGGGAAGCACAGTCTGAGAGTACAGACAGGGGGAAGCACAGTCTGAGAGTACAGACAGAGGGAATCACAGTCTGAGAGTACAGACAGAAGGGGGGCAGTCTGAGAGTACAGACAGGGTAAAGCACAGTCTGAGAGTACAGACAGAGGGGAGCACAGTCTGAGAGTACAGACAGGTGGGAGCACAGTCTGAGAGTACAGACAGATGGGAGCACAGTCTGAGAGTACAGACAGATGGGAGCACAGTCCGAGAGTACAGACAGAGGGGAGCACAGTCTCAGAGTACAGACAGATGGGAGCACAGTCTGAGGGTACAGACAGAAGGGAGCACAGTCTGAGAGTACAGACAGATGGGAGCACAGTCTGAGAGTACAGACAGATGGGAGCACAGTCTGAGGGTACCGACAGGGTGAAGCACAGTCTGAGAGTACAGACAGATGGGAGCACAGTCTGAGAGTACAGACAGGGTGAAGAATAGTCTGAGAGTACAGACAGGGTGAAGCACAGTCTGAGAGTACAGACAGCGGGAGCACAGTCGGAGAGTACAGGCAGAGGAAAGCACAGTCTGAGAGTACAGACAGAGGGAGCACAGTGTGAGAGTACAGACAGGGGAAGCACAGTTTGAGGGAACAGTCAGAGGAAGCACAGTCTGAGAGTACAGACAGAGGGGAGGGGGGCAGTCTGAGAGTACAGACAGGGTAAAGCACAGTCTGAGGGAATAGACAGAGGAAGCACAGTCTGAGGGAACAGACAGAGGAAGCAGAGTCTGAGAGTACAGACAGAGGGAAGCACAGTCTGAGAGTCCAGACAGGGGGAAGCACAGTCTGAGAGTACAGACAGAGGGAAGCACAGTCTGAGAGTACAGACAGAAGGGGGGGGGGCAGTCTGAGAGTACAGACAGGGTAAAGCACAGTCTGAGAGTACAGACAGATGGGAGCACAGTCTGAGAGTACAGACAGGTGGGAGCACAGTCTGAGGGTACAGACAGAGGGGAGCACAGTCTGAGAGTACAGACAGATGGGAGCACAGTCTGAGAGTACAGACAGATGGGAGCACAGTCTGAGAGTACAGACAGAGGGGAGCACAGTCACAGAGTACAGACAGATGGGAGCACAGTCTGAGAGTACAGACAGATGGGAGCACAGTCTGAGAGTACAGACAGATGGGAGCACAGTCTGAGTGTACAGACAGGGTGAAGCACAGTCTGAGAGTACAGACAGATGGGAACACAGTCCGAGAGTACAGACAGGGTGAAACACAGTCTGAGAGCACAGACAGAGGGAAGCACAGTCTGAGAGTACAGACAGGGGGAAGCACAGTCTGAGAGTACAGACAGCGGGAGCACAGTCTGAGGGTACAGACAGGGTGAAGCACAGTCTGAGAGTACAGACAGGGGGAAGCACAGTCTGAGAGTACAGAGAGCGGGAGCACAGTCTGAGGGTACAGACAGGGTGAAGCACAGTCTGAGAGTACAGACAGGGGAAGCACAGTCTGAGAGTACAGAGAGCGGGAGCACAGTCTGAGGGTACAGACAGGGGGAAGCACAGTCTGAGGGAACAGACAGAGGAAGCATAGTCTGAGAGTACAGTCGGGGGGGGGGGGGCAGTCTGAGAGTACAGACAGGGTGAAGCACAGTCTGAGAGTACAGACAGCGGGAGCACAGTCTGAGAGTACAGGCAGAGGAAAGCACAGTCTGAGAGTACAGACAGAGGGAGCACAGTGTGAGAGTACAGACAGGGGAAGCACAGTCAGAGATTGCAGACAGGGGGAAGCAGAGTATGAGCGTACAGACAGGGGAAGCACAGTCTGAGAATACAGACAGGGGGAAGCACAGTTTGAGGGTACAGACAGTGGGAAGCACAGTCTGAGAGTCCAAACAGTGGGAGCACAGCCTGAGAGTACAGACAGAGGGAGCACAGTCTGAGAGTACAGACAGGGGAAACACAGTCTGAGAGTACAGACAGGGGAAGCACAGTCTGAGAGAACAGACAGAGGGAGCACAGCCTGAGAGTACAGACAGAGGGAGCACATCTGAGAGTACAGACAGGGGGAGCACAGTCTGAGAGTACAGACAGAGGGAGCACAGTCTAAGAGTACAGACAGAGGGAGCACAGTCTAAGAGTACAGACAGAGGGAGCACAGTCTAAGAGTACAGACAGAGGGAGCACAGCCTGAGAGTACAGACAGAGGGAGCACATCTGAGAGTACAGACAGGGGGAGCACAGTCTAAGAGTACAGACAGAGGGAGCACAGTCTGAGAGTACAGACAGCGGGAGTACAGCCTGAGAGTACAGACAGAGGGGAGCACTTCTTCCCTCTGTCTGTACTCTGCGGAAACAGACACCGTGGACTAGCATGCGATCAGATCCAGCCCTACGTGATCTGGTTTCTCAACACAGGTTTAATTTGGTGTTATTTTAAATTACCCGAAGCCCTTGGCTGAGTGAAATAACACGGGGAGAATGTGCAAACTCCTCACGGACAGTGACCCAGAACCGGGATCGAACCTGGCACCTCGGCGCCGTGAGGCAGAGTACTAACCACTGCGCCACCGTGCTGCCTCCAATTCCGAGTTGAGCACACACCTCCATGATGAACACCACTTGGAGGAAGCACCGAGGGTGATAAGGGACAGAATGTTCTCTGGGATGGAGACTTCACCGAGAGCGGCCCAGTAGTAAAAACACCAACTGAGCTGGCTGGGTGCTAAAGGACATAATTGCTCGATTGGGACTGTGGCAGGTGGTAAGGGAACCTACAAGAGGGAAATATTGACTTGATCTCATCCTCACCAACCTGCCTGTCGTAGATGGATCTGACCATGACTTAATCGGTAGGAGTGACCACCACACAGACCTTGTGGAAACAAAGTTCCATCGTCACATTGAGGATACCCTCCACCAACAGAACAGCACAGGAACAGGCCATTCGGCCCTCTCAGCCAGTGCCAATCATGATGCCCATCTAAACGAAAACCTCTGCACTTCCGTGATCCGTATCCCTCTATTCCCATCCTATTCCTGTATTTGTCAAGATGCTTCTTAAACGTCGCTATCGTTTCTGCTTTCACCACCTCCTCCGGCAGCGCGTTCCAGGCACTCACCATCCTCTGTGTAAAATATTTGCCTCGTACATCTCCTCCAAACTTTCCCCCTTGCACCTTAACCCAGTGTTCTTCAAACTTTTTTTCCGGGGACCCATTTTTACAAACCGGCCGACCTTCGCGACCCACGCTGGCCGAACTTCGCGACCCACGCCAGCCGACCTTCACGACCCACGCTGGCCGACCTTCGCGACCCACGCCAGCCGACCTTCACGACCCACGCTGGCCGACCTTCGCGACCCACGCCAGCCGACCTTCACGACCCACGCCGGCCGACCTTCACGACCCACGCTGGCCGACCTTCGCTACCCACGCCGGCCGACCTTCACGACCCACGTTGGCCGACCTTCGCGACCCACGCCAGCCGACCTTCACGACCCACGCTGGCCGACCTTCGCGACCCACGCCAGCCGACCTTCACGACCCACGCCGGCCGACCTTCACGACCCACGTTGGCCGACCTTCGCGACCCACGCCAGCCGACCTTCACGACCCACGCTGGCCGACCTTCGCGACCCACGCCAGCCGACCATCGCGACCCACGCCAGCCGACCTTCACGACCCACGCCGGCCGACCTTCACGACCCACGCTGGCCGACCTTCGCGACCCACGCCAGCCGACCTTCACGACCCATGCCAGCCGACCTTCACGACCCACGCTGGCCGACCTTCGCGACCCACACCGGCCGACCTTCACGTCCCACGCTGGCCGACCTTCGCAACCCACGCCAGCCGACCTTCACGTCCCACGCTGGCCGACCTTCGCGACCCACGCTGGCCGACCTTCGCGACCCACGCCAGCCGACCTTCACGGCCCACGCTGGCCGACCTTCACGACCCACGCCGGCCGACCTTCGCGGCCCACGCCAGCCGACCTTCACGACCCACGCTGGCCGACCTTCACGACCCACGCTGGCCGACCTTCACGACCCACGCCGGCCGACCTTCGCGACCCATGCTGGCCGACCTTCATGACCCACGCCAGCCGACCTTCACGACCCACGCTGGCCGACCTTCACGTCCCACGCTGGCCGACCTTCACGACCCACGCTGGCCGACCTTCACGACCCACGCTGGCCGACCTTCACGTCCCACGCTGGCCGACCTGCGTGACCCACGCTGGCCGACCTTCACGACCCACGCTGGCCGACCTTCATGACCCACGCTGGCCGACCTTCACGACCCACGCTGGCCGACCTTCATGACCCACGCTGGCCGACCTTCATGACCCACGCTGGCCGACCTGCGCGACCCACACTGGCCGACCTTCATGACCCACGCTGGCCGACCTTCACGACCCACACTGGCCGACCTGCGCGACCCACGCTGGCCGACCTTCACGACCCACACTGGCCGACCTGCGCGACGCACACTGGCCGACCTGCGCGACCCACACTGGCCGACCTGTGCGACCCACGCCGGCTGACCTTCACGACCCACACTGGCCGACCTGCGCGACCCACACTGGCCGACCTGCGCGACCCACGCCGGCTGACCTTCACGACCCACACCGGCCGACCTTCGCGGCCCACGCTGGCCGACCTTCACGACCCACACTGGCCGACCTGCGCGACCCACACTGGCCGACCTGCGCGACCCACGCCGGCTGACCTTCACGACCCACACCGGCCGACCTTCGTGGCCCACGCCGGCCGACCTGCGCGACCCACACCGGCCGACCTGCGCGACCCACACTGGCCGACCTGCGCGACCCACACTGGCCGACCTGCGCGACCCACACTGGCCGACCTGCGCGACCCACGCCGGCTGACCTTCACGACCCACACCGGCCGACCTTCACGACCCACACCGGCCGACCTTCGCGGCCCACGCTGGCCGACCTGCGCGACCCACACCGACCGACCTGCGCGACCCACACTGGCCGACCTGCGCGACCCACACCGGCTGATCTTTGTGGCTCACGCTGGCCGACCTGCGCGACACACGCTGGCCGACCTGCGCGACACACGCTGGCCGACCTGCGCGACCCACCATTTTCTCTTACCTTGTTTTCTGCTGACCAAAATGGAGGAAATGGGTTTGGGTCCCTTTGGCCCTCGTACTCGCTCCTCCAATGGAACCTGTTGGATGAAGGTGAAGCTTTCCGGTGTCGGAAAGTATGGAGTCTCCATCTGTCCAAAGTTCTGAATTCTTTTCCTGTAAAATTTTATCAAATTCGAACTTGTAAAGAAAAAGAAAAAATAAAATGAGTAAAATAAATGAAAAAAATGAATAAAATAAATGAATAAATGAATAAAAACCACTACAGAACTGGTAAAACAAAAAGCTGCAACTGTTTAAAAAAATAGCAGCTGCGCTGCGCATTCGTCCCCGATCATCATGTGTCCCCGATCATCATGTGTCCCCGGTCATCATGTGTCCCCGATCATCATGTGTCCCCGGTCATCATGTGTCCCCGATCATCATGCGTCCCCGATCATCATGTGTCCCCTGTCATCATGTGTCCCCGGTCATCATGTGTCCCCGGTCATCATGTGTCCCCGGTCATCATGTGTCCCCGGTCATAATGTGTCCCCGATCATCATGCGTCCCCGATCATCATGCGTCCCCGATCATCATGCGTCCCCGATCATCATGTGTCCCCGATCATCATGTGTCCCCGGTCATCATGTGTCCCCGATCATCATGTGTCCCCGGTCATCATGTGTCCCCGATCATCATGCGTCCCCGATCATCATGTGTCCCCGGTCATCATGTGTCCCCGGTCATCATGTGTCCCCGGTCATAATGTGTCCCCGATCATCATGCGTCCCCGATCATCATGTGTCCCCGATCTTCATGTGTCCCCGGTCATCATGTGTCCCCGGTCATCATGTGTCCCCGGTCATCATGCGTCCCCGGTCATCATGTGTCCCCGGTCATCATGTGTCCCCGGTCATCATGTGTCCCCGATCATCATGTGTCCCCGGTCATCATGTGTCCCCGGTCATCATGTGTCCCCGATCATCATGCGTCCCCGATCATCATGTGTCCCCGATCATCATGTGTCCCCGGTCATCATGTGTCCCCGATCATCATGTGTCCCCGGTCATCATGTGTCCCCGGTCATCATGTGTCCCCGATCATCATGCGTCCCCGATCATCATGTGTCCCCGATCATCATGTGTCCCCGGTCATCATGTGTCCCCGGTCATCATGTGTCCCCGATCATCATGTGTCCCCGGTCATCATGTGTCCCCGGTCATCATGTGTCCCCGATCATCATGTGTCCCCGGTCATCATGTGTCCCCGGTCATCATGTGTCCCCGATCATCATGCGTCCCTGGTCATCATGTGTCCCCGGTCATCATGTGTCCCCGATCATCATGTGTCCCCGGTCATCATGCGTCCCCGGTCATCATGTGTCCCCGATCATCATGCGTCCCCGGTCATCATGTGTCCCCGATCATCATGCGTCCCCGATCATCATGCGTCCCCGGTCATCATGTGTCCCCGGTCATCATGCGTCCCCGGTCATCATGCGTCCCCGGTCATCATGCGTCCCCGATCATCATGCGTCCCCGATCATCATGTGTCCACGGTCATCATGCGTCCCCGGTCATCATGTGTCCCCGGTCATCATGCGTCCCCGATCATCATGTGTCCCCGGTCATCATGTGTCCCCGGTCATCATGCGTCCCCGGTCATCATGTGTCCCCGGTCATCATGTGTCCACGGTCATCATGCGTCCCCGATCATCATGTGTCCCCGGTCATCATGTGTCCCCGATCATCATGCGTCCCCGATCATCATGTGTCCACGGTCATCATGCGTCCCCGGTCATCATGTGTCCCCGATCATCATGCGTCCCCGGTCATCATGCGTCACCGATCATCATGCGTCCCCGATCATCATGTGTCCACGGTCATCATGCGTCCCCGGTCATCATGTGTCCCCGGTCATCATGTGTCCACGGTCATCATGCGTCCCCGGTCATCATGTGTCCCCGGTCATCATGCGTCCCCGATCATCATGTGTCCCCGGTCATCATGCGTCCCCGATCATCATGCGTCCCCGAACATCATGTGTCCCCGGTCATCATGCGTCCCCGATCATCATGTGTCCCCGGTCATCATGCGTCCCCGATCATCATGCGTCCCCGGTCATCATGTGTCCCCGGTCATCATGCGTCCCCGATCATCATGTGTCCCCGGTCATCATGTGTCCACGGTCATCATGCGTCCCCGATCATCATGTGTCCCCGGAAATCATGCGTCCCCGATCATCATGCGTCCCCGGTCATCATGTGTCCCCGGTCATCATGCGTCCCCGGTCATCATGTGTCCCCGGTCATCATGCGTCCCCGATCATCATGCGTCCCCGATCATCATGCGTCCCCGATCATCATGCGTCCCCGGTCATCATGTGTCCCCGGTCATCATGCGTCCCCGATCATCATGTGTCCCCGGTCATCATGTGTCCCCGGTCATCATGCGTCCCCGGTCATCATGTGTCCCCGGTCATCATGTGTCCCCGGTCATCATGTGTCCCCGATCATCATGCGTCCCCGATCATCATGCGTCCCCGATCATCATGTGTCCCCGGTCATCATGTGTCCCCGGTCATCATGCGTCCCCGGTCATCATGTGTCCCCGGTCATCATGTGTCCCCGGTCATCATGTGTCCCCGGTCATCATGCGTCCCCGGTCATCATGTGTCCCCGGTCATCATGCGTCCCCGGTCATCATGTGTCCCCGGTCATCATGTGTCCCCGGTCATCATGTGTCCCCGGTCATCATGCGTCCCCGGTCATCATGTGTCCCCGGTCATCATGTGTCCCCGATCATCATGTGTCCCCGGTCATCATGTGTCCCCGGTCATCATGTGTCCCCGATCATCATGCGTCCCCGATCATCATGTGTCCCCGATCATCATGTGTCCCCGGTCATCATGTGTCCCCGGTCATCATGTGTCCCCGATCATCATGTGTCCCCGGTCATCATGTGTCCACGGTCATCATGCGTCCCCGATCATCATGTGTCCCCGGAAATCATGCGTCCCCGATCATCATGCGTCCCCGGTCATCATGTGTCCCCGGTCATCATGTGTCCCCGGTCATCATGCGTCCCCGGTCATCATGTGTCCCCGGTCATCATGTGTCCCCGGTCATCATGTGTCCCCGGTCATCATGCGTCCCCGGTCATCATGTGTCCCCGGTCATCATGTGTCCCCGGTCATCATGCGTCCCCGGTCATCATGCGTCCCCGGTCATCATGTGTCCCCGGTCATCATGTGTCCCCGGTCATCATGCGTCCCCGGTCATCATGCGTCCCCGATCATCATGTGTCCCCGGTCATCATGTGTCCACGGTCATCATGCGTCCCCGGTCATCATGTGTCCACAGTCATCATGTGTCCACGGTCATCATGCGTCCCCGATCATCATGTGTCCCCGGTCATCATGTGTCCACGGTCATCATGCGTCCCCGATCATCATGTGTCCCCGGTCATCATGCGTCCCCGATCATCATGTGTCCCCGGTCATCATGCGTCCCCGATCATCATGTGTCCCCGGTCATCATGCGTCCCCGATCATCATGTGTCCCCGGTCATCATGTGTCCCCGGTCATCATGCGTCCCCGGTCATCATGCGTCCCCGGTCATCATGCGTCCCCGGTCATCATGCGTCCCCGATCATCATGTGTCCCCGGTCATCATGCGTCCCCGATCATCATGCGTCCCCGATCATCATGTGTCCCCGGTCATCATGTGTCCCCGGTCATAATGTGTCCCCGGTCATCATGCGTCCCCGGTCATCATGCGTCCCCGATCATCATGCGTCCCCGATCATCATGCGTCCCCGATCATCATGTGTCTCCGGTCATCATGCGTCCCCGATCATCATGTGTCCCCGGTCATCATGCGTCCCCGATCATCATGCGTCCCCGGTCATCATGTGTCCCCGGTCATCATGCGTCCCCGATCATCATGTGTCCCCGGTCATCATGTGTCCACGGTCATCATGCGTCCCCGATCATCATGTGTCCCCGGAAATCATGCGTCCCCGATCATCATGCGTCCCCGATCATCATGTGTCCCCGGTCATCATGTGTCCCCGGTCATCATGCGTCCCCGGTCATCATGTGTCCCCGGTCATCATGTGTCCCCGGTCATCATGTGTCCCCGGTCATCATGCGTCCCCGGTCATCATGTGTCCCCGGTCATCATGTGTCCCCGGTCATCATGCGTCCCCGGTCATCATGCGTCCCCGGTCATCATGTGTCCCCGGTCATCATGTGTCCCCGGTCATCATGCGTCCCCGGTCATCATGCGTCCCCGATCATCATGTGTCCCCGGTCATCATGTGTCCACGGTCATCATGCGTCCCCGGTCATCATGTGTCCACAGTCATCATGTGTCCACGGTCATCATGCGTCCCCGATCATCATGTGTCCCCGGTCATCATGTGTCCACGGTCATCATGCGTCCCCGATCATCATGTGTCCCCGGTCATCATGCGTCCCCGATCATCATGTGTCCCCGGTCATCATGCGTCCCCGATCATCATGTGTCCCCGGTCATCATGCGTCCCCGATCATCATGTGTCCCCGGTCATCATGTGTCCCCGGTCATCATGCGTCCCCGGTCATCATGCGTCCCCGGTCATCATGCGTCCCCGGTCATCATGCGTCCCCGATCATCATGTGTCCCCGGTCATCATGCGTCCCCGATCATCATGCGTCCCCGATCATCATGTGTCCCCGGTCATCATGTGTCCCCGGTCATAATGTGTCCCCGATCATCATGCGTCCCCGATCATCATGCGTCCCCGATCATCATGCGTCCCCGGTCATCATGCGTCCCCGATCATCATGCGTCCCCGATCATCATGTGTCCCCGGTCATCATGTGTCCCCGGTCATCATGTGTCCCCGGTCATCATGCGTCCCCGATCATCATGTGTCCCCGGTCATCATGCGTCCCCGATCATCATGCGTCTCCGATCATCATGCGTCCCCGATCATCATGCGTCCCCGATCATCATGTGTCCCCGGTCATCATGTGTCCCCGGTCATCATGTGTCCCCGGTCATCATGTGTCCCCGGTCATCATGTGTCCCCGGTCATCATGTGTCCCCGGTCATCATGCGTCCCCGATCATCATGTGTCCCCGGTCATCATGCGTCCCCGATCATCATGCGTCCCCGGTCATCATGCGTCCCCGATCATCATGCGTCCCCGGTCATCATGCGTCGCCGGTCATCATGCGTCCCCGATCATCATGCGTCCCCGGTCATCATGCGTCCCCGGTCATCATGCGTCGCCGATCATCATGCGTCCCCGATCATCATGCGTCCCCGGTCATCATGCGTCCCCGGTCATCATGCGTCCCCAGTCATCATGCGTCCCCTGTCATCATGTGTCCCCGGTCATCATGCGTCCCCGATCATCATGCGTCCCCGATCATCATGCGTCCCCGGTCATCATGCGTCCCCGGTCATCATGCGTCCCCGGTCATCATGCTTCCCCGGTCATCATGCGTCCCCGATCATCATGCGTCGCCGATCATCATGCGTCCCCGATCATCATGCGTCCCCGGTCATCATGCGTCCCTGGTCATCATGCGTTCCCGGTCATCATGCGTCCCCGGTCATCATGCGTCCCCGATCATCATGCGTCCCCGATCATCATGCGTCCCCGATCATCATGCGTCCCCGGTCATCATGCGTCCCCGGTCATCATGCGTCCCCGGTCATCATGCGTCCCCGGTCATCATGCGTCCCCGGTCATCATGCGTCCCCGGTCATCATGTGTCCCCGGTCATCATGCGTCCCCGGTCATCATGCGTCCCCGGTCATCATGCGTCCCCGGTCATCATGCCTCCCCGATCATCATGCGTCCCCGGTCATCATGCGTCCCCGATCATCATGCGTCCCCGATCATCATGCGTCGCCGGTCATCATGCGTCGCCGATCATCATGCGTCCCCGGTCATCATGCGTCCCCGATCATCATGCGTCCCCGATCATCATGCGTCGCCGATCATCATGCGTCCCCGATCATCATGCGTCCCCGGTCATCATGCGTCCCCGGTCATCATGCGTCCCCAGTCATCATGCGTCCCTGGTCATCATGCGTCCCCGATCATCATGCGTCCCCGGTCATCATGCGTCCCCGGTCATCATGCGTCCCCGGTCATCATGCGTCCCCGATCATCATGCGTCCCCGATCATCATGCGTCCCCGGTCATCATGCGTGCCCGGTCATCATGCGTCCCCGGTCATCATGCGTCCCCGGTCATCATGCGTCCCCGGTCATCATGCGTCCCCGGTCATCATGCGTCCCCGGTCATCATGCGTCCCCGATCATCATGCGTCCCCAATCATCATGTGTCCCCGGTCATCATGCGTCCCCGGTCATCATGTGTCCCCGGTCATCATGTGTCCCCGGTCATCATGCGTCCCCGGTCATCATGTGTCCCCGGTCATCATGCGTCCCCGATCATCATGTGTCCCCGGTCATCATGCGTCCCCGATCATCATGTGTCCCCGGTCATCATGCGTCCCCGATCATCATGTGTCCCCGGTCATCATGTGTCCCCGGTCATCATGCGTCCCCGGTCATCATGCGTCCCCGGTCATCATGCGTCCCCGGTCATCATGCGTCCCCGATCATCATGTGTCCCCGGTCATCATGCGTCCCCGATCATCATGCGTCCCCGGTCATCATGCGTCCCCGGTCATCATGCGTCCCCGATCATCATGTGTCCCCGGTCATCATGCGTCCCCGGTCATCATGCGTCCCCGGTCATCATGCGTCCCCGGTCATCATGCGTCCCCGATCATCATGTGTCCCCGATCATCATGCGTCCCCGATCATCATGCGTCCCCGGTCATCATGCGTCCCCGATCATCATGCGTCCCCGGTCATCATGTGTCCCCGGTCATCATGTGTCCCCGGTCATCATGCGTCCCCGGTCATCATGCGTCCCCGGTCATCATGCGTCCCCGGTCATCATGTGTCCCCGGTCATCATGTGTCCCCGGTCATCATGCGTCCCCGGTCATCATGTGTCCCCGGTCATCATGTGTCCCCGGTCATCATGCGTCCCCGGTCATCATGTGTCCCCGGTCATCATGTGTCCCCGGTCATCATGCGTCCCCGATCATCATGTGTCCCCGGTCATCATGCGTCCCCGATCATCATGCGTCTCCGATCATCATGCGTCCCCGATCATCATGCGTCCCCGATCATCATGTGTCCCCGGTCATCATGTGTCCCCGGTCATCATGTGTCCCCGGTCATCATGTGTCCCCGGTCATCATGTGTCCCCGGTCATCATGCGTCCCCGATCACCATGTGTCCCCGGTCATCATGCGTCCCTGATCATCATGCGTCCCCGATCATCATGCGTCCCCGGTCATCATGCGTCCCCGATCATCATGCGTCCCCGGTCATCATGCGTCGCCGGTCATCATGCGTCCCCGATCATCATGCGTCCCCGGTCATCATGCGTCCCCGGTCATCATGCGTCGCCGATCATCATGCGTCCCCGATCATCATGCGTCCCCGGTCATCATGCGTCCCCGATCATCATGCGTCGCCGATCATCATGCGTCCCCGATCATCATGCGTCCCCGGTCATCATGCGTCCCCGGTCATCATGCGTCCCCGGTCATCATGCTTCCCCGGTCATCATGCGTCCCCGATCATCATGCGTCGCCGATCATCATGCGTCCCCGATCATCATGCGTCCCCGGTCATCATGCGTCCCTGGTCATCATGCGTCCCCGGTCATCATGCGTCCCCAGTCATCATGCGTCCCCGATCATCATGCGTCCCCGATCATCATGCGTCCCCGATCATCATGCGTCCCCGATCATCATGCGTCCCCGGTCATCATGCGTCCCCGGTCATCATGCGTCCCCGGTCATCATGCGTCCCCGGTCATCATGCGTCCCCGGTCATCATGCGTCCCCGGTCATCATGCGTCCCCGGTCATCATGTGCCCCCGGTCATCATGCGTCCCCGGTCATCATGCGTCCCCGGTCATCATGCGTCCCCGGTCATCATGCGTCCCCGATCATCATGCGTCCCCGGTCATCATGCGTCCCCGATCATCATGCGTCCCCGATCATCATGCGTCGCCGGTCATCATGCGTCGCCGATCATCATGCGTCCCCGGTCATCATGCGTCCCCGATCATCATGCGTCCCCGATCATCATGCGTCGCCGATCATCATGCGTCCCCGATCATCATGCGTCCCCGGTCATCATGCGTCCCCGATCATCATGCGTCCCCGGTCATCATGCTTCCCCGGTCATCATGCGTGCCCGGTCATCATGCGTCCCCGGTCATCATGCGTCCCCGGTCATCATGCGTCCCCGGTCATCATGCGTCGCCGATCATCATGCGTCCCCGGTCATCATGCGTGCCCGGTCATCATGCGTCCCCGGTCATCATGCGTCCCCGGTCATCATGCGTCCCCGGTCATCATGCGTCCCCGGTCATCATGCGTCCCCGATCATCATGCGTCCCCGATCATCATGCGTCCCCGATCATCATGCGTCCCCGGTCATCATGCGTCCCCGGTCATCATGCGTCCCCGGTCATCATGCGTCCCCGGTCATCATGCGTCCCCGGTCATCATGCGTCCCCGGTCATCATGCGTCCCCGATCATCATGCGTCCCCGATCATCATGCGTCCCCGGTCATCATGCGTCCCCGGTCATCATGCGTCCCCGGTCATCATGCGTCCCCGGTCGTCGTGCGTCCCCGGTCATCGTGCGTCCCCGGTCATCATGCGTCCCCGGTCATCATGCTTCCCCGGTCATCATGCGTCCCCGATCATCATGCGTCCCCGATCATCATGTGTCCCCGATCATCATGCGTCCCCGATCATCATGCGTCCCCGATCATCATGCGTCCCCGATCATCATGCGTCCCCGATCATCATGTGTCCCCGGTCATCATGCGTCGCCGATCATCATGCGTCGCCGATCATCATGTGTCCCCGGTCATCATGCGTCCCCGATCATCATGCGTCCCCGATCATCATGTGTCCCCGGTCATCATGCGTCGCCGATCATCATGCGTCGCCGATCATCATGTGTCCCCGGTCATCATGCGTCCCCGGTCATCATGTGTCCCCGGTCATCATGCGTCGCCGATCATCATGCGTCCCCGATCATCATGCGTCCCCGATCATCATGTGTCCCCGGTCATCATGCGTCCCCGATCATCATTCGTCCCCGATCATCATGCGTCCCCGATCATCATGTGTCCCCGATCATCATGCGTCCCCGATCATCATGTGTCCCCGGTCATCATGTGTCCCCGGTCATCATGCGTCCCCGGTCATCATGCGTCCCCGATCATCATGCGTCCCCGATCATCATGCATCCCCGATCATCATGTGTCCCCGGTCATCATGCGTCCCCGATCATCATGCGTCCCCGATCATCATGTGTCCCCGGTCATCATGTGTCCCCGGTCATCATGCGTCTCCGATCATCAGGTGCGCACATTTTTTTGAACATGTTCGCGGCCGCTTGCAGCCGACGTTATGAAAAGCCGGCTGCTGTGCGGGGATTTGCGCGATCGGGAGCACCGCGGACAACGGCTCCGCGACCCTCCCAACATCCGCCCGCGACCCGCAGGTGGGTCGCGCCCCCGACTTTGAAGAACACTGCCTTAAACCGCATGGTAGTACAGTGGTTAGCACTGTTGCTTCACAGTGCCAGGGTCCCAGGTTCGATTCCCCGCTGGGTCACTGTCTGTGTGGAGTCTGCACGTTCTCCCCGTGTCTGCGTGGGTTTCCTCTGGGTGCTCCGGTTTCCTCCCACAGTCCAAAGATGTGCAGGTTAGGTGGATTGGTCATGGTAAATTGCCATTAGTGTCCAAAAAGGTTAGGTGGGTTTATTGGGTTACGGGGATAGAGTGATGGTGTGGGCTTAAGTAGTGTGCTCTTTCCAAGGGCTGGTGCTGACTCAATGGGCCGAATGGCCTCCTTCTGCACTGTAAGTTCTATGAAGACACTTTCATGGTTGATGCGGTTACAAGGATAAATAAACTGGACACTGATGAAAATAAAATACATTAAATGATAGGTCTGAAAAAGGACTGGACTGTTACACTGAACGTAAATGGTTCAGATGTTTCATTTGAGCCGTCAACTTAATTACAGATGTGGATCTGACACTGATAAAGAAATCTCCAAAGATTGTGTGTGAAGAAGCAGCAGCTTTTTCCAGAATGATGTGAAGGTGGGAGGAGAGGAAGTGTCACTGTGCCCCTCCACTGCTGCAAATGTGGCCTGTGGGGTAAGGCCCTAAGCACTCGATTTGATGTGTGCTCTATTCACCAGAATAAATAGTTTGGGAGGGAATGCATAAATAAAAGGCACAATGGGATCAGTCGTAAGCAACTGCACCTCTGCCCAGTTGGCGTGTGTGTCCAATACTCTGACTGAGCTTAGGGATCTGGAGTGCGCAATATTGTAACCAGCAGCTCTCATTCAGTCAGCTCAACGCATCAACACATGGCCATAAGAGAAGAGTTTTGATCCCATTTTGGCGTAATCCCATGTACCTATCTCTCTTCCTTGCCTTTGGGGGAGCCCGGCACTGCCTGGCTTTGCCACAAAACTGAGACTGACTCCGAATGTGTGAGGGCAGCTCCCACGTAACCCCATATCAGCAGCACCCCCCCCCACCCACCCAAATCAAAACTTCCCTACACACACACACACACACACACACACACCATTTTTATTTCAAGGTAGTGGAAGCACATTAGAAAACACGTTTTCTTGGGTGGCTATGTTGCAGGGTCACTCACTCAGTTGGATTAAACAATAGATACATAGAAGATAGGATCAGGAGGAGGCCTTTTGGTCCTTCAAAGAACAAAGAACAAAGAAATGTACAGCACAGGAACAGGCCCTTCGGCCCTCCAAGCCCGTGCCGACCATACTGCCCGACTAAACTACAATCTTCTACACTTCCTGGGTCCGTATCCTTCTATTCCCATCCTATTCATATATTTGTCAAGATGCCCCTTAAATGTCCCTATCGTCCCTGCTTCCACTACCTCCTCCGGTAGTGAGTTCCAGGCACCCACTACCCTCTGCGTAAAAAACTTGCCTCGTACATCTACTCTAAACCTTGCCCCTCTCACCTTAAACCTATGCCCCCTAGTAATTGACCCCTCTACCCTGGGGAAAAGCCTCTGACTATCCACTCTGTCTATGCCCCTCATAATTTTGTATACCTCTATCAGGTCGCCCCTCAACCTCCTTCGTTCCAGTGAGAACAAACCGAGTTTATTCAATCGCTCCTCATAGCTTATGCCCTCCATACCAGGCAACATTCTGGTAAATCTCTTCTGCACCCTCTCTAAAGCCTCCACATCCTTCTGGTAGTGTGGCGACCAGAATTGAACACTATACTCCAAGTGTGGCCTAACTAAGGTTCTATACAGCTGCAACATGACTTGCCAATTCTTATACTCAATGCCCCGGCCAATGAAGGCAAGCATGCCGTATGCCTTCTTGACTACCTTCTCCACCTGTGTTGCCCCTTTCAATGACCTGTGGACCTGTACTCCTAGATCTCTTTGACTTTCAATACTCTTCAGGGTTCTACCATTCACTGTATATTCCCTACCTGCATTAGCCCTTCCAAAATGCATTACCTCACATTTGTCCGGATTAAACTCCATCTGCCATCTCTCCGCCCAAGTCTCCAGACAATCTAAATCCTGCTGTATCCTCAGACAGTCCTCATCGCTATCCGCAATTCCACCAACCTTTGTGTCGTCTGCAAACTTACTAATCAGACCAGTTACATTTTCCTCCAAATCATTTATATATACTACAAAGAGCAAAGGTCCCAGCACTGATCCCTGTGGAACACCACTGGTCACAGCCCTCCAATTAGAAAAGCATCCCTCCATTGCTACCCTCTGCCTTCTATGGCCTAGCCAGTTCTGTATCCACCTTGCCAGTTCACCCCTGATCCCGTGTGACTTCACCTTTTGTACTAGTCTACCATGAGGGACCTTGTCAAAGGCCTTACTGAAGTCCATATAGACAACACCTATGCCCTACCTGCATCAATCATCTTAGTGACCTCCTCGAAAAACTCGAGCCTGCTCCGCCATTCATCACCATCATGGCCGATCTTCCAACTCAATAGCCTAATCCTGCTTTCTCCCCACGGCCTTTGATCCCATTCTCCCCAAGTGCAGTCAATGGAGAGGATACCAGACTCTGCGTTCTGAACTCGAATACCTGAATTTCTGGACAATAAAGACCAGAGACAGTGTTCCCCTGAATTGACAGCACCGCAGCCCAGCTTTAAAAAAAAAAAAATTAACTTGTTTCATCTCTCCCACAGACTGCAGCTAAAATGATTAAAGAAACCATGGACAAGAGATTTGGTGCTTCCTGGCATGTGGTGGTTGGCGAAGGGTTTGGGTTTGAAGTCACTCACGAAATGAAGAACATTCTCTACATGTATTTTGGGGGCAACATGGCCGTGTGTGTGTGGAAGTGCACATAGCACGACAGGACTGCGCAGGGCCCAGCAACGCTGATTCTCCTCACTCCTCCGATCCTGACTTGTCTCTGAACACAACCGCACAAAGGACACAGATTCAATCCAGTCGCTGCGATGGGTCAGACTTCAAACAGACCACCTGCAGCTAGAAAAGACGCAAAGCATTTCTTCTGGTTTCAGCCGGGGCAGGGACTGAAGAGTATTTTTAATCTCCTGTTTTTTAATAAGGTTCAGAAACTAAATGGTCAATAATGAACCATACTGTCACTCAACCAGGATTCCCTGCCCTATTGTAATGTGGTTGGAATGTTAACAAGGTGAATGAACCACATCAAGGCTGCATTTCCGTAGTGTGTATGTACTTTTAAAAATTTCTTTCCGTTAAATGGCGACCAGAATAATGCATCCGCTTCCAAAGGGTTTCTCTGGCACGGCATCTGAACGGGAGCCCCGATTGTATGTTGCCGTTGAAGCAGCAACCAGCATTTTAGATTAAAATGGAATGGTGCAGGCATTCCTGGGTAGGGGAGGCAAAGGGGAGAAGGCAGATTACAATGAGAGTTTCGCACCCTGACCATCAAATAAAGCCATCAGCCCCCGGTTAGTCTGTGGTTACCCATTGGAAACATAACTGAGATTCTGTCGAGCTTATTTTTTGATGCAACTTCCAGGGACCTGACGAACGGGCCAGGGAGACGAGAGTCCGATCTATTTTAGCGATAGAAAAATTATTCTCATTTCAGGCTCGCTTCTTACCAGCACCATGGATGTGGATGAGAGTATAACAGGCCCACGAGTTAAACCCTCGCTGGACCTGATTCCAAAAGTTTGCCTTTTTTAAAAACAACTTTTCAAAATATTGTAACAGAAATGTTCTCACTTGTATCTTCACAGGTTTTAATTAAAAAAACACTATCGAAATTCATTCTGCAGTTTATTTAAACTTTAATTAGGTGAGGGAGACGCTGTTCGATTGACATCTGTGTTCGAATTGATCATTAAAGAGTTTATAGCTGAACACTTGTACAAACTCAATGTAATTGGAAAGAGGCAGCGTGGTGTTATGAAAAGCAAATCATGTTTAACTTATTTAATTTATTAGAGTTCTTTCAAGGAGTAAGATGTGCTGTGGATAGAGGGGAACATGTAGATGTACTGTACTTGGATTTCCAGAAGGCATTTGATAAGTTGCCAGATCAAAGGTTATTTCAAAAAATAAAAGCTCATGGTATAGGGGTAACATATTAGCCAGGATTGAAGGTTGACTGGCTGGTAGAAAACAGTAAGCATAAATGTGTCATTGTCTGATTGGCAGGATACGACGAGCGGAGTCTCACAGGAGTCTGTGCTGGGCCTCAACTTTTTACAATTCACATCAATGACTTAGATGGAGGGAGCGCAGGCACGGTAGCTAAATTTGCAGACAACACAAAGATAGGCAGGAAAGTATGTTGCGAAGAAGACATGAGAAATTTGCAGATGGATACAGATAGGTTGAGTGAGTGAACAAAAATATGGCCGAGGGAGTATATTGTGGGAAAATGTGAAGCTGTTCACTGGCAGGAAGAATAAAAAAGAATACTACTTAAATGGAGAATGACGACAGAGGGATTTAGATAGTCTAGTGCATGAGTCACAAAAGGTTAGACTGCGGGTACAGCAAGTAATCACGGCAGCTAATGGAATGTTGTCCTTTATTATGAGTGGATTTGAATGTAAGCGTAAGGATGTGACGCTCCAGTTGTACAGGGCACTGGGTGAGACCACATCTGAAATACTGTGTGCAGTTTTGGTCCACTTAGTAAAGGAAAGATGTAAATACATTGGAGGCGGTTGAGAGGAGGTTTACAAAAGAACAATACAGCACAGGAACAGTCCCTTCGGCCTTCCAAGCCTGTACAGGTCGTGATACCAATCTTTACTAGAATGAATGGGTCTCATGAGGAAAAGTTGGACAGTCTGGGCTTGTCTCCACTGGAGGTTAGAAAAGTGAGGCGTGATTTTATTGAAGTGCATAAGATCCTGAATGGTCTCGACAAGGTGGATGGGGGAAGAATGTTTCCTCTTGTGGGTGAGTCAAGGACGAAGGGGCAATGTTTTAAAATTAGGGGTCACTCTTTTAGGGCAGAGATGAGAATGTTTTCTCTCTGAGTGTTGTGCGACTTTGGAACTCTGCCTCAGAAGGAGGTGGATGCCGAGCAGAGGGGTGTCACTGAATATTTTTAAGGCGGAGGTAGATTCTTGTTGGACAAGGGAATGAAAGGTTATCAGGAGATGTGGAATTCAAAACACAAACAGACCAGTCTGATCTTATTGAATGGAAGAGCAGACAGGAGGAACTGAATGACCTACTCCTCCTGTTTTGTAAGTTTGTCCTGCCCTTTGGAGTTTGTGTCCTAAGTGGGTTTGAAACGCAATTTGTGCAGTGCCAGGTCCCACGAATAACAAGGCGACAACTGAAACATAATCCGAAGACTTAATGTTGGCGAGGACATTGAGAATGCCCCAGCCCTTCTAATCTTTAGCTCCACATGACTGATGGGACCTCTGACATCTCTGAAAGACAGCATCTTCGACAGTGCAGCACTGCCTCAGTATTGAACAGGAGCGGCAGACTGGATTATGGTCTGAAATCTCTGGAATGATACTTAAATCCACAAATGTCTGACTCGCGAAAGGGAGCGGTACCCACTGAGCTTCACCGAGCCTCACCTGGAATAGGGATTGTTGGACAGAGCTCAGGACTGCAATCCTGTTTGATCATCCCCACTTTGAACATTTCTAATTATCTGTACTGTTGATAAATGAGCTGTGCAATCCCATAAGACATAGGAGCAGAATTAGGCCACTCGGCCCATCGAGTCTGCACCATTCAATCATGGCTAATATTTTTCTTATTCCCATTCTCCTGCCTTCTCCCCGTAACCCCTGATCTCCTTATTGATCAAGAACCTATCTATCTCTGTTTTAAAGACACTCAGTGATTTGGCCTCCACAGCCTTCTGCGGCAAAGAGTTCCACAGATTCACCACCCTCTGGCTGAAGAAATTCCTCCTCATCTCTGTTTTAAAGAATTGTCCCTTTAGTCTGAGATTGTGTCCTCTGCTTCTAGTTTTTCCTACAACTGGAAACATTTTCTCCACGTCCACTCTATCCAGGCCTCGCAGTATCCTGTAAGTTTCAATAAGATCCCCCCTCATCCTAAACACCCGAGTACAGACCCAGAGTCCTCAACCATTCCTCATACGACAAGCTCTTCATTCCAGGGATCGTTCTTGTGAACCTCCTCTGGACCCTTTCCAAGGCCAGCACATCCTTTTTTATGGGGCCCAAAACAGCCCACAATACTCCAAATGGGGTCTGACCAGAGCCTTATACAGCCTCAGAAATACATCCCTGGTCTTGTATTCTAGCCCTCTTGACATGAATGCTAACATTGCATTTGCCTTCCTAACTGCCGACTGAACCTGCACGTTAACCTGAAGAGAATCGTGAACAAGGACTCCCAAGTCCCTTTGTGCTTCTGATTTCCTCAGCATCTTCCCATTTAGTAAATAGTCTATGCGTAAATTCCTCCTTCCAAAGTGCGTAACCTCACACTTTTCCACATTGTATTCCCTCTGCCACTTCTTTGCCCACTCTCCTAGCCTGTCCAAGTCCTTCTGAAGCCCCCTTGCTTCCTCAATACTACCTGCCCATCTGCAGATCTTTGTATCATCTGCAAACGTAGCAATCGTGCCTTTAGTTCCTTCCTCCAGATCATTAACGTACATTGCATTGCCACTCTATAAAAGATATTGCGGAGGAACCGGGATTCGGGAATATAACAGTTGGGGAAACTCTGCTGCCTTTAGTGCCGATCTGACTGATGGACTGTGAAACCATGTTTGCTGTAATCTAAATCCAACATCTCCAGTGAAAAAATGCATTTACCCACTAGATGGGGCACTTTAATAATGTTTGAGGGATTCTCCTAACCTATTTCATCAATTATTTTATAAACTACAGCTACCATCATCCAGTATAAATTAATCTCAAAAACACCCACCCTTGTTAACTTTGTTAACCGCCTCCATGTCAGTCGGTTGTGGGTTCAAGCCCCGACTCTGGGAATTGCCCTGGTAATTCAGCTAGACATTGGGTACTGAGGGGGCTCTGTGTCATGGCTTGGGTAGGCAGTTGCCTGGGCGAACATTCTTCCCTAATTAGCCACTTTGCCTTGTCAGCTGCTATTTTCAGTCACGCAATGGGTTTCAGTTAACTAGGTAATTGCTTGTGATTTTCTGTAAGCTGGGCGTGGTCATCTCGGGTGATTCACTCTCTGTTTCTATCACTTTGTCAAATTAATTGTGTGTTTTAATTGCTAACTCTGTCCCTGTCCCTGCAGTGTTGGGCAGGACACAACAGTATGAACTATTTATACAATGTTAAAGTTGGGTGAACAGCGACCTGGGAACGGGCTTATCCACCTGTTTGCAGGTAACACCGCAAGGTGAGAAGATTGTTTCAAAAAATCATACCAGTACTCATGGGATCAGCGGTAATATGGATCAAAAACATAGAGGAGGAATAAACAAGCCATTTTCAGGTTGACTGGCTCCACCTGGTGGACAGAACGTGGGGCTCAGCCTTTTGGAAACTTTATCGATAACCTGGTCAAGGACACAACTGTGTGTCAATGTTTTCAAACAGGGAGGGCAATTGTGGGTCACATTCTTGATGAACTTAAGTGGACTTAAATGTACTGTCAGAGTCAGTACTGAGGGAGTGCTGCACTGACAGAGTCAGGACTGAGGGAGTGCTGCACTGTCAGAGGGTCAGTACTGAGGGAGTGCTGCACTGTCAGCGTCAGTACTGAGGGAGTGCCGCACTGTCAGAGGGTCAGTACTGAGGGAATGCCGCACTGTCAGAAGATCAGTGCTGAGGGAGTGCCGCACTGTCAGAGGGTCAGTACTGAGGGAGTGCTGCACCGTCAGAGGGTCAGTACTGAGGGAGTGCTGCACTGTCAGAGGGTCAGTGCTGAGGGAGTGCTGCACTGTCAGAGGGTCAGTACTGAGGGAGTGCTGCACTGTCAGAGGGTCAGTACTGAGGGAGTGCTGCACTGTCAGAGGGTCAGTGCTGAGGGAGTGCTACACTGTCAGAGGGTCAGTGCTGAGGGAGTGCTGCATGTCAGAGGGTCAGTACTGAGGGAGTGCTGCACTGTCAGAGGGTCAGTACTGAGGGAGTGCTGCACTGTCAGAGGGTCACTGCTGAGGGAATGCCACACTGTCAGAAGATCAGTGCTGAGGGAGTGCCGCACTGTCAGAGGGTCAGTACTGAGGGAGTGCTGCACTGTCAGAGGGTCAGTACTGAGGGAGTGCTGCACTGTCAGAGGGTCAGTGCTGAGGGAGTGCTACACTGTCAGCGGGTCAGTGCTGAGGGAGTGCTGCATGTCAGAGGGTCAGTACTGAGGGAGTGCTGCACTGTCAGAGGGCCAGTGCTGAGGGAGTGCCGCACTGTCAGAGGGTCAGTACTGAGTGAGTGCTGCACTGTCAGAGGGTCACTGCTGAGGGAGTGCTGCACTGTCAGAGGGTCAGTACTGAGTGAGTGCTGCACTGTCAGAGGGTCAGTACTGAGGGAGTGCCGCACTGTCAGAGGGTCAGTACTGAGGGAGTGCTGCACTGTCTGAGAGTCAGTACTGAGGGAGTGCTGCACTGTCAGAGGGTCAGTACTGAGGGAATGCTACACTGTCAGAGGGTCAGTACTGAGGGAGTGCTGCACTGTCAGAGGGTTAGTGCTGAGGGAATGCCACACTGTCAGCAGATCAGTGCTGAGGGAGTGCTGCACTGTCAGAGGGTCAGTGCTGAGGGAGTGCTGCACTGTCAGAGGGTTAGTGCTGAGGGAATGCCACACTGTCAGAAGATCAATGCTGAGGGAGTGCCGCACTGTCAGAGGGTCAGTACTGAGGGAGTGCTGCATTGTCAGAGAGTTAGTGCTGAGGGAATGCCACACTGTCAGAAGATCAGTACTGAGGGAGTGCCGCACTGTCAGAGGGTTAGTGCTGAGGGAATGCCACACTGTCAGAAGATCAGTGCTGAGGGAGTGCTGCACTGTCAGAGGGTCAGTGCTGAGGGAGTGCTGCAATGTCAGAGGGTCAGTACTGAGGGAGTGCTGCACTGTCAGAGGGTCAGTACTGAGGGAGTGCCTCGCTGTCGCAGGGTCAGTACTGAGGGAGTGCAGCACTGTCAGAGGGTCAGTACTGAGGGAGTGCTGCACTGTCAGATGGTCAGTACTGAGGGAGTGCCGCACTGTCAGAGGGTCAGTACTGAGGGAGTGCCTCGCTGTCGCCGGGTCAGTACTGAGGGAGTGCTGCACTGTCAGAGGGTCAGTACTGAGAGAGTGCTGCACTGTCAGAGAGTCAGTACTGAGGGAGTGCTGCACTGTCAGAGGGTCAGTACTGAAGGAGTGCCTCGCTGTCGCAGGGTCAGTACTGAGGGAGTGCCGCACTGTCAGAGGGTCAGTACTGAGGGAGTGCTGCACTGTCAGATGGTCAGTACTGAGGGATTGCCGCACTGTCAGAGGGTCAGTACTGAGGGAGTGCCTCGTTGTCGCAGGGTCAGTACTGAGGGAGTGCTGCACTGTCAGAGGGTCAGTACTGAGAGAGTGCTGCACTGTCAGAGGGTCAGTACTGAGGGAGTGCTGCACTGTCAGAGGGTCAGTACTGAGGGAGTGCCGCACTGTCAGAGGGTCAGTACTGAGGGAGTGCCGCACTGTCAGAGGGTCAGTACTGAAGGAGTGCTGCACTGTCAGAGGGTCAGTACTGAGGGAGTGCCGCACTGTCAGAGGGTCAATACTGAGGGAGCACTGCACTGTTAGAGGGTCAGTACTGAGGGAGTGCCTCGCTGTCGCAGGGTCAGTACTGAGGGAGTGCCGCACTATCGGAGGGTCAGTACTGAGGGAGTGCTGCACTGTCAGAGGGACAGTGCTGAGGGAGAGCTGCACTGTCAGAGGGTCAGTACTGAGGGAGTGCTGCACTGTCAGAGGGTCAGTACTGAGGGAGTGCCGCACTATCGGAGGGTCAGTACTGAGGGAGTGCTGCACTGTCAGAGGGACAGTGCTGAGGGAGAGCTGCACTGTCAGAGGGTCAGTACTGAGGGAGAGCTGCACTGTCAGAGGTTCAGTACTGAGGGAGTGCCGCACTATCGGAGGGTCAGTACTGAGGGAGTGCTGCACTGTCAGAGGGACAGTGCTGAGGGAGAGCTGCACTGTCAGAGGGTCAGTACTGAGGGAGAGCTGCACTGTCAGAGGGTCAGTACTGAGGGAGTGTCGCACTGTCAGAGGGTCAGTGATGAGGGAGTGCCGCACTGTCAGAGGGTCAGTGCTGAGGGAGTGCCGCACTGTCAGAGGGTCAGTACTGAGGGAGTGCTGCACTGTCAGAGGGTCAGTACTGAGGGAGTGCTGCACTGTCAGAGGGTCAGTGCTGAGGGAGTGCCGCACTGTCAGAGGGTCAGTACTGAGGGAGTGCCGCTCTGTCAGAGGGTCAGTACTGAGGGAGTGCTGCACTGTCAGAGGGTCAGTACTGAGGGAGTGCCGCACTGTCAGAGGGTCAGTACTGAGGGAGTGCCGCACTGTCAGAGGGTCAGTACTGAGGGAGTGCCGCACTGTCAGAGGGTCAGTACTGAGGGAGTGCTGCACTGTCAGAGGGTCAGTACTGAGGGAGTGCTGCACTGTCAGAGGGTCAGTACTGAGGGAGTGCCGCACTGTCAGAGGGTCAGTACTGAGGGAGCGCCGCATTGTCAGAGGGTCAGTACTGAGGGAGTGCAGATAGGAGGGAAATGATGAACTGCTTCTTCACCCAGAGAACGGAATGTACCTGGAATTCGCTGCCCAGATCGGTGGTTGAAGTGGAAATTGTCAACTCATTTAAAAGTTACCAGGATCTGCACCTGAAGTTCTGGAACCTGAAACGATATGGACCAGGTGCTGGGAGGTGAGATTAAATGGGCGGCTTGTTTTTAGTTTGTCAGCCAGTGGCGGACAAGTTGTGCTGAATGGCCTCTTTGTGCTGTAACCTATCCATAGATCTACAGGAATTGTCAATAAACTAGCTGTCACCTGGGCTAGTATGCAGTCAATCCCAGTCCCGCTGGTCCCTGAGTCGCAACACAGGTAAAGTTAGGTTTTATTTAAAATACTCGAGGCCCTTGGCGGAGCCCAATAAACTGCAATCACGTGGCTTGTAATTTTAACACAAGTAACATTTTATTATGCACAATTTTGGAATTAATCTGGCAGAAAATGTAACTGACTATCTACTACCCCTTTCCCAACCCCCCCTTCCTAACTCAACCTACTCTCTAAACACACACACATGCACACCCACAGACAACACAGAGGGGAAAGGGTGGTGGAAGGGAACATAGAACATAGAACATTACAGCGCAGTACAGGCCCTTCGGCCGTCGATGTTGCGCCGACCTGTGAAACCACTCTAAAGCCCATCTACACTATTCCCTTATCGTCCATATGTCTATCCAATGACCATTTGAATGCCCTTAGTGTTGACGAGACCACTACTGTTGCAGGCAGGGCATTCCACGCCCTTACTACTCTCTGAGTAAAGAACCTACCTCTGACATCTGTCCTATATCTATCTCCCCTCAATTTAAAGGTATGTCCCCTTGTGCTAGACATCACGATCTGAGGAAAAAGGCTCTCACTGTCCCCCCTATTCAATCCTCTGATCATCTTGTATGCCTCAATTAAGTCACCTCTTAACCTTCTTCTCTCTAACGAAAACAGCCTCAAGTCCCTCAGCCTTCCCTCATAAGATCTTCCCTCCATACCAGGCAACATTCTGGTAAATCTCCTCTGCACCCTTTCCAATGCTTCCACATCCTTCCTATAATGTAGTGACCAGAATTGCACGCAATACTCCAAATGCGGCCGCACCAGAGTGTTGTATAGCTGCAACATGACCTCATGGCTCCTAAACTCAATCCCTCTACCATTAAAAGCTAACACACCGTACGCCTTCTTAACACCCCTCTCAACCTGGGTGGCAACTTTCAGGGATCTATGTACATGAACACCGAGATCTCTCTGCTCATCCACACTGCCAAGAATCTTACCATTAGCCCAGTACTCAGTCTTCCTGTTATTCCTTCCAAAATGAATCACCTCACACTTTTCTGCATTAAACTCCATTTGCCACCTCGCAGCCCAGCGCTGCAGCTTATCTATGTCCCTCTGTAACTTGTAACATCCTTCCGCACTGTCCACAACTCCACCGACTTTAGTGTCACCTGCAAATTTACTCACCCATCCTTCTACGCCCTCCTTTAGGTCATTTATAAAAATGACAAACAGCAGTGGCCCCAAAACAGATCCTTGTGGTACACCACTAGTAACTGAACTCCAGTCTGAACATTTCCCATCAACCACCACCATTTGCCTTCTTCCAGCTAGCCAATTTCTGATCCAGACTGCTAAATCTCCCTGAATCCCATGCCTCCGTATTTGCTGCAGTAGCCTACCATGGGGAACCTTATCAAACGCTTTACTGAAATCCATATACACCACATCAACTGCTTTACCCTCATCCACCTGTTTGGTCACCTTCTCAAAGAACTCAATAAGGTTTGTGAGGCACGACCTACCCTTCACAAAACCGTGTTGACTATCTCTAATCAAATTATTCCTTTCCAGATGATTATACATCCTATCTCTTATAAACCTTTCCAAGATTTTTCCCACAACAGAAATAAGGCTCACTGGTCTATAGTCACTGGGGTTATCTCTACTCCCCTTCTTGAACAAGGGGACAACATTTGCTATCCTCCAGTCTTCTGGCACTATTCCTGTAGACAAAGATGACTTAAAGATCAAGGCCAAAGGCTCAGCAATCTCCTCCCTAGCTTCCCAGAGAATCCTAGGATAAATCCCATCTGGCCCAGGTGACTTATCTATTTTCACACTTTCCAGAATTGCTAACATCTCCTCCTTATGAACCTCAAGCCCTTCTAGTCTAGTAGCCTGAATCTCAGTATTCTCCTCAACAACATTGTCTTTTTCCTGTGTGAATACTGACGAAAAATATTCATTTAGCACCTCTCCTATCGCCTCGGACTCCAAGCACAACTTCCCACTACTGTCCTTGACTGGCCCTACTCTTACCCTAGTAATTCTTTTATTCCTGACATATCTATAGAAAGCTTTAGGGTTATCCTTGATCCTACCTGCCAAAGACTTCTCATGTCCCCTCCTGGCTCTTCTTTGCTCTCTCTTTAGGTCCTTCCTAGCAAACTTGTAACTCTCGAGCGCCCTAACTGAACCTTCATGTCTCATCTTTACATAAGTCTCCTTCTTCCTCTTGACAAGTGTTTCGACTGCTTTAGTAAACCACGGTTCCCTCAGTCGACCGCTTCCTCTCTGCCTGACAGGTACATACTTATGAAGGACACGCAGTAGCTGTTCCTTGAACAAGCTCCACATTTCCATTGTGCCCATCCCCTGCAGTTTTCCTCTCCATCCGAAGTATCCTAAGCCTTGCCTCATCGCATCATAATTGCCCTTTCCCCCAGATATAACTCTTACCCTGCGGTATAAACCTATCCCTTTCCATCACTAAAGTAAACGTAATCGAATTGTGGTCACTATCACCAAAGTGCTCACCTACCTCCAAATCTAACACCTGTCCTGGTTCATTACCCAGTACCAAATCCAATATGGCCTCGCCTCTCGTTGGCCTATCTACATACTGTGTCAGGAAACCCTCCTGCACACATTGGACAAAAACGGACCCATCTAATGCACTCGAACTATAGCGTTTCCAGTCAATATTTGGAAAGTTAAAGTCCCCCATAACAACTACCCTATTGCTTTCGCTCCCATCCAGAATCATCTTTGCAATCCTTTCCTCTACATCTCTGGAACTTTTCGGAGGCCTATAGAAAACCCCTAACAGGGTGACCTCTCCTTTCCTGTTTCTAACTTCAGCCCATACTACCTCAGTAGACGAGTCCTCATCAAACATCCTTTCTACCACCGTAATACTGTCCTTGACTAACAATGCCACCCCTCACCCTCTTTTACCACCTTCCCTGACCTGACTGAAATATCTTAATCCCGGCACCTGCAACAACCATTCCTGTCCCTGCTCTATCCATGTCTCCGAAATATGGCCACAACATCGAAGTCCCAGGTACCAACCCATGCCGCAAGTTCACCCACCTTATTCCGGATGCTCCTGGCATTGAAGAAGACACACTTTAAACCACCTTCCTGCCTGCCGGTACACTCCTGCAACTTTGAAACCCTACTCATGACCTCACTACTCTCAACCTCCTGTATACTGGAGCTATAATTCAGGTTCCCAAGCCCCTGCTGAACTAGTTTAAACCCTCCCGAAGAGCATTAGCAAACTTCCGTCCCAGAATATTGGTACCCCTCTGGTCCAGGTGCAGACCATCCCGTTTGTAGAGGTCCCTCCGACCCCAGAATGAGCCTCAATTATCCAGAAATCTGAAACCCTCCCTCCTGCACCATCCCTGTAGCCACATGTTCAACTCCTCTCTCTCCCTATTCCTCGTCTCGCTATCACGTGGCACGGGTAACAACCCAGAGATAATAACTCTGTCCTGGATCTAAGTTTCCACCCTAGCTCCCTGAATTCCTACCTTACATCCCCATCCCTTTTCCTACCTATGTCGTTGGTACCTACGTGGACCACGACTTGGGGCTGCTCCCCCTCCCATTTAAGGATCCCGAAAACACGATCCGAGACATCACGCACCCTGGCACCTGGGAGGCAACATTTTGAGGGGGAGGGTGCTCGAGGTCCCTCCAACAGGTGAGTTGGGGATTTGCGTGTCTGGTGAGGGCTCAGTGTGTTCGGGGGCGTTCCCCACCGGGGCCCGATATAGCATCAGAGTGCCGTTAGATAGCAGGGTTGTTCCCAGCCCTGAACTAGCCCTGATTATTTTCAGTTAGATCGCACCCCCAATATTGAATTCGTAGTCCTTGAGAATTCTAGTTCACCCCAGTTCATGTTTCTTGATGAACTCATTCGCATCCTCCGGCGCATCAGAGTACTAATCCCTCTCCTTGAATGTCACCCGAAGACAAGCTGGATACACCACACCGAGTCTTATATTACTGTTGTACAGCGTAGCCTTGGCCTTAATGAACGCTGCACTCCTTCTCTGCAGCTCTGCCCCAATGTCCTGATCTATGCTGATGGTGTGGCCCTCCCATCTACAGGCTCGATGATATTTTGCCCACCTCAGGACCCACTGTCTTGGTACCTGTGGACCCTATGATGATCGCTCGTGGTGACTCCCCAGACCTGGGCTTCTGCCTCAACAACTGGTCCAATTCGGGAGGGGACGGCAACCCCAATCCCCCACCAACTTTCCAAACATCTTGGACATATAGTCCATAAAGTTTGAGTCCTCCAGAGCCTCTGGTAACCCGACGATACTTTAATTTTTGCCGTCTGGAGCGGTTTTCCAGATTGTACACCTTGGTCTTCAACGCATTCCAGCTCTTCAGCCAGGAACGCCATCCCGGCCTCCAGGGTGACAAGCCGGCCACTATGGTCTGAGACCTCCACCTTCTGTATCACCGCACCTTGCTCCTCTATCTGCCGGTCAATCCAGAGCCGGTTCTCCAGAGCCACCCAAATAGGAGCCAAAGCCCTTCCATTGCCTTCTCCAGGTCCTCAGTGGCTGCCTGCTTCTGCTTCTTAAATTCATCCGTCAGGAAACTTGCCAACATCTCAGTCAACCACAGGGAGAGGGCAGTGACGGAGCAGAAACCTCCGGCATGGTTCCCCTCCCTCCGAGGCACATGGGGCTTCCGAGTCTTACCACCATCCATTGCCCGACTTCTGCCTTATATTGTACCAGCTGGGCATTACCTTGTATTGTACCAGCTGGGCATTACGTTATATTGTGCCAGCTGGGCATTACCTTGTATTGTACCAGTGACGAATGTGATATAAAATAGTTACTTTAGAGATACTAGTTAATGTAATGTAGAAATAAGCCACTTTGATTCTGGCAGATAGAGACAAAGGGATTGAGACCGCATGGAAAAAGCAGGAAGAGGTGTGTCTATGAGAGTGATGCTGCATTGATAGGGGCCAGAGAAAGGGATTGGAAGTGAGCCAATCAGAATAGATCAAACAGGTCAGGAGGGATATAGGCTGACCTATGGGCGTCGAGTATGTGAAACTTGATACCATTTGAATTGATTTGCAGAGATCCCTTTGTCTCTTTGTTCATTCGCTTTCTGGAGTGTAGGAGACTGGATGTCTCTTATGTTTCTGTAAGATGAATCAAGCTTGCAAGCTAAATAAATAACTTCTTTTTACGTGCAAATCCATCTCAACTTTTATTGAGGCCAGACTGACGGAGAAAGAAATTTGGGAATCAACACCAGCTGGGCATTACCTTGTATTGTGCCAGCTGGGCATTACCTTATATTGTACCAGCTGGGCATTACCTTATATTGTGCCAGCTGGGCATTACCTTATATTGTGCCAGCTGGGCATTGCCTTATACTGTACCAGCTGGGCATTACCTTATATTGTACCAGCTGGGCATTACCTCTCTGAGGGGCCCCTATCCCATCAAACTAAACCAATTTCCCCCCAAACATCGTCCATCAACCGGGCAAAAAGGGCCCAAAACAAAAAAAAAAACAACCAGAAATGAGATTTGTTCCATCATTATAACAAAGGGTGAGTCTTTTCTAAGACAGGCACTTTTTTTTGTAAAACGGTCCAATAGCTGATATTTCCCTTCTCTCGAACAATTCTTTTATGCCGACTCGGTTTATCATCAGCTTTTTCTCAGTTACATTCTTTGTTGGACGAACACTGCCCCAAACAGACCAATTGTCAACATTCTACCGGTAAGCTTTTCTCACATTGACCCGTATCACAGAATCATAGAATCCCTGCAATGCAGAAGGAAGCCATTCGGTCCCTCGGGTCTGCACCAACCCTACCTAGGCCCCCCCCCCCCCCCCCCCGCCACCCTATCCCTGTGACCCAGTGAGACACGTCAGGAATGTGGTTATATGGTAAACTCTGGCCTGGGTCACAAAGGCTGGGATGAGCATTTCAGCAGCCCGTGGGATGATGTGGAGGGGGTCGGGTGGAGGGGTGGGGGGGGGGGGGGGGGGAGGAGTTGGCGGGTGTTGGGTAATGTTACAGAGGTAGGAATAGATGGTGTGAGGGATGTTGCAGAGATGTGGTCAAAAACCCATCTCAGGGCCAAACACAACAGCAAGTCTGTGAACGGTTTGTTTCTCCGGGGGTAGCGGCTTGGTTGGGTGACACGTATGACTTCTTGTTGTTGGAGAAGATAAGGTATGAGTTAAGGGGCTCTGCAGAGAGGTTTAAGAAAAGGGGGGGATGTTCGTGACCGTGTTTGAGGAGCTGTTCGTCGTGGGAAGGGGGGGGGAGGCAAAAAAGGGGAAAACATTGTACAGACTGTATAGTTGATTGCTGGAAGTATGTTTATTTGCTGGAACCTGTTTTGGTACATGTTTGTAATAAAATACATTTTTGAAAAATGAATCTCTGTAGCAGCAGCAAAAAACGGTGACCTTCACCAGCCAATGTGAGAAAGACCATCACCTGACCAACAGAAGGAAGACCAGAGCCAGGAATGGACACTGAGGACGATAGGATTCAACACACAGATAAAGGTCGCTTTCTGCCTGGTATTTGCTAGTCACTCTGAAGTTAAGTTAAGGTCTCATAATTTTTTTTTTACAGTGCAGAAGGGGCCATTCGGCCCATCGAATCTGCACTGGCTCTTGGAAAGAGCACCCTACCCAAGGTCAACACCTCCAAAATATCCCCATAACCCAGTAACCCCACCCAACACTGAGGGCAATTTTGGACACTAAGGGCAACTTATCATGGCCAATCCACCTAGGTTGCACATCTTTGGACAGTGGGAGGAAACCGGAGCACCCGGAGGAAACCCACGCAGACACGGGGAGAACGTGCAGACTCCGCACAGACAGTGACCCAAGCCGGGAATCGAACCTGGGACCCTGGAGCTGTGAAGCAACAGTGCTAACCACCATGCTACCGTGCTGCCCTCCGTATGAACTCGTATGAACTTACTCTGTAGTCATGATGTGGAGATGCAGGCGTTGGACTGGAATGTTGTGTTATGTAATTTGGAATAACACAAGCTGCCACTTGATGCAGTTTTGAGTAAAAGATGCTCCAGATTTTGAACTGAGTTCAATGTGTTTTATTGAACTATTAGCACAGTTCTCAATGAGTTCGACTCTCTGCTAAATTAAATGCAGTAACTCAGTCTAACTGAACCAGCCTTGCTCTGAGCCACGTGCTGGGGTGTGATGCTGAGGATACACCCTGTCTCACTCTGTAGATGTTGGTCTGTGGAAAGAGGTGGAGTGTGAGTGCCTCATCCCTTTTATAGTGAGATACCACCCCTCAGTGTCCCGACTGCTCATTGGTCATGACAGTGATGATGTTGCGGAGCAATTGTCCCATCTGAACCTCGAACAGCAGGTGAAGGACACGATTCCGGGGGAAGGTGGCTCTGACACACAGGAGGGACAAAACATTTCTCAGCACGTAGCGCACGCGGAGGTAAGATCCATGAGGAGGATATTTCCACGACAAAGTTTTGTAAGTTTTATTCAGCACTGACATTCCACTCAGTGACGCGGGTAAATCTGTCCCTCTGACCGGGGGGTTTAAATTACCCCCCCCCCCCCCCAGTGTCACTGGGCTGGACTCTGCAAAGTGAGATTGTTTATTCAGCAGCTAATAAACTGGAGTTTGAAGTAATTTGACTATCGGTTTATTTCTATCATTCATGTGGGTCCCACACTTAAACCATCAACATTCTGTAAACTCCATTTCACCTGTGACATGACCCAATGTTAAAGAGAGATATTGTGGGGAGATTTCTCAGTGTCACTGATTGGAATTAAACCCATTAACCCCCGAAATCACCCCCCTCTCCCCCCGCACCCTCCGCCACAATGTAAAGTCCAGCCCCGAGGGGCCCAGTCAAGTTGCTATTCTACTGCAAAAGGCAGCACAGTCTGTCCTGTCCACTGGGGTCACTGTTTCCATCTGTTAATCCTCAGCTCGAATGGGAATCGGGAACTCCTTGCTGCTGGGTGTTCAGCTGAACACATTCGCAACATGGTCACAGAGTTTAAATATATACACACAGATGGGAGCAGAGTCTGAGAGTACAGACAGAGGGAAGCACAGTCTGAGAGTACAGACAGAGTGAAGCACAGTCTGAGAGTACAGACAGAGGGAAGCACAGTCTGAGAGTTCAGACAGGATGAAGCACAGTCTGAGAGTACAGACAGGGTGAAGCACAGTCTGAGAGTGCAGACAGCGGGAACCACAGTCTGAGAGTACAGACAGAGTGAAGCACAGTCTGAGGGAACAGACAGAGGGAAGCACAGTCTGAGAGTTCAGACAGGATGAAGCACAGTCTGAGAGTGCAGACAGCGGGAACCACAGTCTGAGAGTACAGACAGAGGGAAGCACAGTCTGAGAGTTCAGACAGGATGAAGCACAGTCTGAGAGTACAGACAGGGTGAAGCACAGTCTGAGAGTACAGACAGAGTGAAGCACAGTCTGAGGGAACAGACAGAGGAAGCACAGTCTGAGGGTACAGACAGGGTGAAGCACAGCCTGAGAGTACAGACAGAGGAAGCACAGTCTGAGAGTACAGACAGAGGGGGGGGGGGATTTTAAAGTATAGACAGGGTAAAGCACAGTCTGAGGGAACAGACAGAGGAAGCACAGTCTGAGGGAACAGACAGAGGGAGCAGAGTCTGAGAGTACAGACAGAGGGAAGCACAGTCTGAGAGTACAGACAGGGGGAAGCACAGTCTGAGAGTACAGACAGAGGGAATCACAGTCTGAAAGTACAGACAGAAGGGGGGCAGTCTGAGAGTACAGACAGGGTAAAGCACAGTCTGAGAGTACAGACAGAGGGGAGCACAGTCTGAGAGTACAGACAGATGGGAGCACAGTCTGAGAGTACAGACAGATGGGAGCACAGTCCGAGAGTACAGACAGAGGGGAGCACAGTCTCAGAGTACAGACAGATGGGAGCACAGTCTGAGGGTACAGACAGAAGGGAGCACAGTCTGAGAGTACAGACAGATGGGAGCACAGTCTGAGAGTACAGACAGATGGGAGCACAGTCTGAGGGTACCGACAGGGTGAAGCACAGTCTGAGAGTACAGACAGATGGGAGCACAGTCTGAGAGTACAGACAGGGTGAAGAACAGTCTGAGAGTACAGACAGGGTGAAGCACAGTCTGAGAGTACAGACAGCGGGAGCACAGTCGGAGAGTACAGGCAGAGGAAAGCACAGTCTGAGAGTACAGACAGAGGGAGCACAGTGTGAGAGTACAGACAGGGGAAGCACAGTTTGAGGGAACAGTCAGAGGAAGCACAGTCTGAGAGTACAGACAGAGGGGAGGGGGACAGTCTGAGAGTACAGACAGGGTGAAGAACAGTCTGAGAGTACAGACAGGGTGAAGCACAGTCTGAGAGTACAGACAGCGGGAGCACAGTCGGAGAGTACAGGCAGAGGAAAGCACAGTCTGAGAGTACAGACAGAGGGAGCACAGTGTGAGAGTACAGACAGGGGAAGCACAGTTTGAGGGAACAGTCAGAGGAAGCACAGTCTGAGAGTACAGACAGAGGGGAGGGGGGCAGTCTGAGAGTACAGACAGGGTAAAGCACAGTCTGAGGGAATAGACAGAGGAAGCACAGTCTCTAGGAACAGACAGAGGAAGCAGAGTCTGAGAGTACAGACAGAGGGAAGCACAGTCTGAGAGTCCAGACAGGCGGAAGCACAGTCTGAGAGTACAGACAGAGGGAAGCACAGTCTGAGAGTACAGACAGAAGGGGGGGGGGCAGTCTGAGAGTACAGACAGGGTAAAGCACAGTCTGAGAGTACAGACAGATGGGAGCACAGTCTGAGAGTACAGACAGGTGGGAGCACAGTCTGAGGGTACAGACAGAGGGGAGCACAGTCTGAGAGTACAGACAGATGGGAGCACAGTCTGAGAGTACAGACAGAGGGGAGCACAGTCTGAGAGTACAGACAGATGGGAGCACAGTCTGAGTGTACAGACAGGGTGAAGCACAGTCTGAGAGAACAGACAGATGGGAACACAGTCCGAGAGTACAGACAGGGTGAAACACAGTCTGAGAGCACAGACAGAGGGAAGCACAGTCTGAGAGTACAGACAGGGGGAAGCACAGTCTGAGAGTACAGACAGCGGGAGCACAGTCTGAGGGTACAGACAGGGTGAAGCACAGTCTGAGAGTACAGACAGGGGGAAGCACAGTCTGAGAGTACAGAGAGCGGGAGCACAGTCTGAGGGTACAGACAGGGTGAAGCACAGTCTGAGAGTACAGACAGGGGGAAGCACAGTCTGAGAGTACAGACAGAGTGAAGCACAGTCTGAGAGTACAGACAGAGGGAAGCACAGTCTGAGAGTTCAGACAGGATGAAGCACAGTCTGAGAGTACAGACAGGGTGAAGCACAGTCTGAGAGTGCAGACAGCGGGAACCACAGTCTGAGAGTACAGACAGAGTGAAGCACAGTCTGAGGGAACAGACAGAGGGAAGCACAGTCTGAGAGTTCAGACAGGATGAAGCACAGTCTGAGAGTGCAGACAGCGGGAACCACAGTCTGAGAGTACAGACAGAGGGAAGCACAGTCTGAGAGTTCAGACAGGATGAAGCACAGTCTGAGAGTACAGACAGGGTGAAGCACAGTCTGAGAGTACAGACAGAGTGAAGCACAGTCTGAGGGAACAGACAGAGGAAGCACAGTCTGAGGGTACAGACAGGGTGAAGCACAGCCTGAGAGTACAGACAGAGGAAGCACAGTCTGAGAGTACAGACAGAGGGGGGGGGGGGATTTTAAAGTATAGACAGGGTAAAGCACAGTCTGAGGGAACAGACAGAGGAAGCACAGTCTGAGGGAACAGACAGAGGGAGCAGAGTCTGAGAGTACAGACAGAGGGAAGCACAGTCTGAGAGTACAGACAGGGGGAAGCACAGTCTGAGAGTACAGACAGAGGGAATCACAGTCTGAAAGTACAGACAGAAGGGGGGCAGTCTGAGAGTACAGACAGGGTAAAGCACAGTCTGAGAGTACAGACAGAGGGGAGCACAGTCTGAGAGTACAGACAGATGGGAGCACAGTCTGAGAGTACAGACAGATGGGAGCACAGTCCGAGAGTACAGACAGAGGGGAGCACAGTCTCAGAGTACAGACAGATGGGAGCACAGTCTGAGGGTACAGACAGAAGGGAGCACAGTCTGAGAGTACAGACAGATGGGAGCACAGTCTGAGAGTACAGACAGATGGGAGCACAGTCTGAGGGTACCGACAGGGTGAAGCACAGTCTGAGAGTACAGACAGATGGGAGCACAGTCTGAGAGTACAGACAGGGTGAAGAACAGTCTGAGAGTACAGACAGGGTGAAGCACAGTCTGAGAGTACAGACAGCGGGAGCACAGTCGGAGAGTACAGGCAGAGGAAAGCACAGTCTGAGAGTACAGACAGAGGGAGCACAGTGTGAGAGTACAGACAGGGGAAGCACAGTTTGAGGGAACAGTCAGAGGAAGCACAGTCTGAGAGTACAGACAGAGGGGAGGGGGACAGTCTGAGAGTACAGACAGGGTGAAGAACAGTCTGAGAGTACAGACAGGGTGAAGCACAGTCTGAGAGTACAGACAGCGGGAGCACAGTCGGAGAGTACAGGCAGAGGAAAGCACAGTCTGAGAGTACAGACAGAGGGAGCACAGTGTGAGAGTACAGACAGGGGAAGCACAGTTTGAGGGAACAGTCAGAGGAAGCACAGTCTGAGAGTACAGACAGAGGGGAGGGGGGCAGTCTGAGAGTACAGACAGGGTAAAGCACAGTCTGAGGGAATAGACAGAGGAAGCACAGTCTCTAGGAACAGACAGAGGAAGCAGAGTCTGAGAGTACAGACAGAGGGAAGCACAGTCTGAGAGTCCAGACAGGCGGAAGCACAGTCTGAGAGTACAGACAGAGGGAAGCACAGTCTGAGAGTACAGACAGAAGGGGGGGGGGCAGTCTGAGAGTACAGACAGGGTAAAGCACAGTCTGAGAGTACAGACAGATGGGAGCACAGTCTGAGAGTACAGACAGGTGGGAGCACAGTCTGAGGGTACAGACAGAGGGGAGCACAGTCTGAGAGTACAGACAGATGGGAGCACAGTCTGAGAGTACAGACAGAGGGGAGCACAGTCTGAGAGTACAGACAGATGGGAGCACAGTCTGAGTGTACAGACAGGGTGAAGCACAGTCTGAGAGAACAGACAGATGGGAACACAGTCCGAGAGTACAGACAGGGTGAAACACAGTCTGAGAGCACAGACAGAGGGAAGCACAGTCTGAGAGTACAGACAGGGGGAAGCACAGTCTGAGAGTACAGACAGCGGGAGCACAGTCTGAGGGTACAGACAGGGTGAAGCACAGTCTGAGAGTACAGACAGGGGGAAGCACAGTCTGAGAGTACAGAGAGCGGGAGCACAGTCTGAGGGTACAGACAGGGTGAAGCACAGTCTGAGAGTACAGACAGGGGGAAGCACAGTCTGAGAGTACAGAGAGCGGGAGCACAGTCTGAGGGTACAGACAGGGGGAAGCACAGTCTGAGGGAACAGACAGAGGAAGCATAGTCTGAGAGTACAGTCGGGGGGGGGGGCAGTCTGAGAGTACAGACAGGGTGAAGCACAGTCTGAGAGTACAGACAGCGGGAGCACAGTCTGAGAGTACAGGCAGAGGAAAGCACAGTCTGAGAGTACAGACAGAGGGAGCACAGTGTGAGAGTACAGACAGGGGAAGCACAGTCAGAGATTGCAGACAGGGGGAAGCAGAGTATGAGCGTACAGACAGGGGAAGCACAGTCTGAGAATACAGACAGGGGGAAGCACAGTCTGAGGGTACAGACAGTGGGAAGCACAGTCTGAGAGTACAAACAGTGGGAGCACAGCCTGAGAGTACAGACAGAGGGAGCACAGTCTGAGAGTACAGACAGGGGAAACACAGTCTGAGAGTACAGACAGGGGAAGCACAGTCTGAGAGTACAGACAGTGGGAAGCACAGTCTGAGAGTACAGACAGAGGGAGCACAGCCTGAGAGTACAGACAGAGGGAGCACATCTGAGAGTACAGACAGGGGGAGCACAGTCTGAGAGTACAGACAGAGGGAGCACAGTCTAAGAGTACAGACAGAGGGAGCACAGTCTAAGAGTACAGACAGAGGGAGCACAGTCTAAGAGTACAGACAGAGGGAGCACAGCCTGAGAGTACAGACAGAGGGAGCACATCTGAGAGTACAGACAGGGGGAGCACAGTCTAAGAGTACAGACAGAGGGAGCACAGTCTGAGAGTACAGACAGCGGGAGTACAGCCTGAGAGTACAGACAGAGGGGAGCACTTCTTCCCTCTGTCTGTACTCTGCGGAAACAGACACCGTGGACTAGCATGCGATCAGTTCCAGCCCTACGTGATCTGGTTTCTCAACACAGGTTTAATTTGGTGTTATTTTAAATTACCCGAAGCCCTTGGCTGAGTGAAATAACACGGGGAGAATGTGCAAACTCCTCACGGACAGTGACCCAGAACCGGGATCGAACCTGGCACCTCGGCGCCGTGAGGCAGAGTACTAACCACTGCGCCACCGTGCTGCCTCCAATTCCGAGTTGAGCACACACCTCCATGATGAACACCACTTGGAGGAAGCACCGAGGGTGATAAGGGACAGAATGTTCTCTGGGATGGAGACTTCACCGAGAGCGGCCCAGTAGTAAAAACACCAACTGAGCTGGCTGGGTGCTAAAGGACATAATTGCTCGATTGGGACTGTGGCAGGTGGTAAGGGAACCTACAAGAGGGAAATACTGACTTGATCTCATCCTCACCAACCTGCCTGTCGTAGATGGATCTGACCATGACTTAATCGGTAGGAGTGACCACCACACAGACCTTGTGGAAACAAAGTTCCATCGTCACATTGAGGATACCCTCCACCAACAGAACAGCACAGGAACAGGCCATTCGGCCCTCTCAGCCAGTGCCAATCATGATGCCCATCTAAACGAAAACCTCTGCACTTCCGTGATCCGTATCCCTCTATTCCCATCCTATTCCTGTATTTGTCAAGATGCTTCTTAAACGTCGCTATCGTTTCTGCTTTCACCACCTCCTCCGGCAGCGCGTTCCAGGCACTCACCATCCTCTGTGTAAAATATTTGCCTCGTACATCTCCTCCAAACTTTCCCCCTTGCACCTTAACCCAGTGTTCTTCAAACTTTTTTTCCGGGGACCCATTTTTACAAACCGGCCGACCTTCGCGACCCACGCTGGCCGAACTTCGCGACCCACGCCAGCCGACCTTCACGACCCACGCTGGCCGACCTTCGCGACCCACGCCAGCCGACCTTCACGACCCACGCCGGCCGACCTTCACGACCCACGCTGGCCGACCTTCGCGACCCACGCCAGCCGACCTTCACGACCCACGCTGGCCGACCTTCGCGACCCACGCCAGCCGACCTTCACGACCCACGCCGGCCGACCTTCACGACCCACGCTGGCCGACCTTCGCTACCCACGCCGGCCGACCTTCACGACCCACGCTGGCCGACCTTCGCGACCCACGCCAGCCGACCTTCACGACCCACGCCAGCCGACCTTCACGACCCACGCTGGCCGACCATCGCGACCCACGCCAGCCGACCTTCACGACCCACGCTGGCCGACCTTCACGACCCACGCTGGCCGACCTTCGCGACCCACGCCAGCCGACCTTCACGACCCACGCCAGCCGACCTTCACGACCCACGCTGGCCGACCTTCGCGACCCACACCGGCCGACCTTCACGTCCCACGCTGGCCGACCTTCGCAACCCACGCCAGCCGACCTTCACGTCCCACGCTGGCCGACCTTCGCGACCCACGCTGGCCGACCTTCATGACCCACGCTGGCCGACCTTCGCAACCCACGCCAGCCGACCTTCATGACCCACACTGGCCGACCTTCACGACCCACGCTGGCCGACCTTCACGACCCACACTGGCCGACCTTCATGACCCACGCTGGCCGACCTTCATGACCCACGCTGGCCGACCTGCGCGACCCACACTGGCCGACCTTCATGACCCACGCTGGCCGACCTGCGCGACCCACGCTGGCCGACCTTCATGACCCACGCTGGCCGACCTGCGCGACCCACACTGGCCGACCTTCATGACCCACACTGGCCGACCTTCACGACCCACGCTGGCCGACCTTCACGACCCACACTGGCCGACCTGCGCGACCCACGCTGGCCGACCTTCACGACCCACGCCGGCCACCCTTCGCGACCCACGCTGGCCGACCTTCACGACCCACGCCGGCCGACCTTCATGACCCACGCTGGCCGACCTGCGCGACCCACGCTGGCCGACCTTCATGACCCACGCTGGCCGACCTGCGCGACCCACACTGGCCGACCTTCATGACCCACACTGGCCGACCTTCACGACCCACGCTGGCCGACCTTCACGACCCACACTGGCCGACCTGCGCGACCCACGCTGTCCGACCTTCACGACCCACGCCGGCCGACCTTCACGACCCACGCTGGCCGACCTTCACGACCCACGCCGGCCGACCTTCACGACCCACACTGGCCGACCTGCGCGACCCACGCCGGCCGACCTTCACGACCCACGCCGGCTGACCTTCACGACCCACACCGGCCGACCTTCGCGACCCACGCTGGCCGACCAGCACGACCCACCATTTTCTCTTACCTTGTTTTCTGCTGACCAAAATGGAGGAAATGGGTTTGGGTCCCTTTGGCCCTCGTACTCGCTCCTCCAATGGAACCTGTTGGATGAAGGTGAAGCCTTCCGGTGTCAGAAAGTATGGAGTCGCCATCTGTCCAAAGTTCTGCATTTCTTTCCTGTAAAATTTTATCAAATTCGAACTTGTAAAGAAAAAGAAAAAAGAAAATGAGTAAAATAAATGAATAAATGAATAAAAACCACTACAGAACTGGTAAAACAAAAAGCTGCAACTGTTTAAAAAAATAGCGGCCGCGCTGCGCATTCGTCCCCGGTCATCATGTGTCCCCGGTCATCATGTGTCCCCGATCATCATGTGTCCCCGATCATCATGTGTCCCCGATCATCATGTGTCCCCGATCATCATGTGTCCCCGATCATCATGCGTCCCCGATCATCATGTGTCCCCGGTCATCATGTGTCCCCGATCATCATGTGTCCCCGGTCATCATGTGTCCCCGGTCATCATGTGTCCCCGATCATCATGTGTCCCCGGTCATCATGCGTCCCCGATCATCATGCGTCCCCGGTCATCATGTGTCGCCGATCATCATGTGTCCCCGATCATCATGTGTCGCCGATCATCATGTGTCCCCGGTCATCATGTGTCCCCGGTCATCATGTGTCCCCGATCATCATGTGTCCCCGGTCATCATGTGTCCCCGATCATCATGTGTCGCCGATCAACATGTGTCCCCGGTCATCATGTGTCGCCGATCATCATGTGTCCCCGGTCATCATGTGTCCCCGGTCATCATGTGTCCCCGATCATCATGTGTCCCCGGTCATCATGTGTCGCCGCTCATCATGTGTCCCCGGTCATCATGTGTCCCCGGTCATCATGCGTCCCCGATCATCATGTGTCCCCGGTCATCATGCGTCCCCGATCATCATGTGTCCCCGGTCATCATGTGTCGCCGATCATCATGTGTCCCCGGTCATCATGTGTCCCCGGTCATCATGTGTCCCCGATCATCATGTGTCCCCGGTCATCATGTGTCGCCGATCATCATGTGTCCCCGATCATCATGTGTCCCCGGTCATCATGCGTCCCCGATCATCATGTGTCCCCGGTCATCATGCGTCCCCGATCATCATGTGTCCCCGGTCATCATGTGTCCCCGGTCATCATGTGTCCCCGGTCATCATGTGTCCCCGATCATCATGCGTCCCCGGTCATCATGTGTCCCCGGTCATCATGTGTCCCCGATCATCATGTGTCCCCGGTCATCATGCGTCCCCGGTCATCATGTGTCCCCGGTCATCATGTGTCCCCGATCATCATGCGTCCCCGGTCATCATGTGTCCCCGGTCATCATGTGTCCCCGATCATCATGTGTCCCCGGTCATCATGTGTCCCCGGTCATCATGTGTCCCCGATCATCATGCGTCCCCGGTCATCATGTGTCCCCGGTCATCATATGTCCCCGATCATCATGTGTCCCCGGTCATCATGCGTCCCCGGTCATCATGCGTCCCCGATCATCATGCGTCCCCGGTCATCATGTGTCCCCGGTCATCATGCGTCCCCGGTCATCATGCGTCCCCGGTCATCATGCGTCCCCGATCATCATGCGTCCCCGATCATCATGTGTCCACGGTCATCATGCGTCCCCGGTCATCATGTGTCCCCGGTCATCATGCGTCCCCGATCATCATGCGTCCCCGATCATCATGTGTCCCCGGTCATCATGCGTCCCCGATCATCATGTGTCCCCGGTCATCATGCGTCCCCGATCATCATGCGTCCCCGGTCATCATGTGTCCCCGGTCATCATGCGTCCCCGATCATCATGTGTCCCCGGTCATCATGTGTCCACGGTCATCATGCGTCCCCGATCATCATGTGTCCCCGGAAATCATGCGTCCCCGATCATCATGCGTCCCCGGTCATCATGTGTCCCCGGTCATCATGCGTCCCCGATCATCATGTGTCCCCGGTCATCATATGTCCACGGTCATCATGCGTCCCCGATCATCATGTGTCCCCGGTCATCATGCGTCCCCGATCATCATGCGTCCCCGATCATCATGCGTCCCCGATCATCATGCGTCCCCGGTCATCATGTGTCCCCGGTCATCATGCGTCCCCGATCATCATGCGTCCCCGATCATCATGTGTCCCCGGTCATCATGTGTCCCCGGTCATCATGCGTCCCCGATCATCATGTGTCCCCGGTCATCATGTGTCCCCGGTCATCATGTGTCCCCGGTCATCATGCGTCCCCGATCATCATGCGTCCCCGATCATCATGTGTCCCCGGTCATCATGTGTCCCCGATCATCATGCGTCCCCGATCATCATGCGTCCCCGATCATCATGTGTCCCCGGTCATCATGTGTCCCCGGTCATCATGCGTCCCCGGTCATCATGTGTCCCCGGTCATCATGTGTCCCCGGTCATCATGTGTCCCCGGTCATCATGCGTCCCCGGTCATCATGTGTCCCCGGTCATCATGCGTCCCCGGTCATCATGTGTCCCCGGTCATCATGTGTCCCCGGTCATCATGTGTCCCCGGTCATCATGCGTCCCCGGTCATCATGTGTCCCCGGTCATCATGTGTCCCCGGTCATCATGCGTCCCCGGTCATCATGCGTCCCCGATCATCATGTGTCCCCGGTCATCATGTGTCCACGGTCATCATGCGTCCCCGGTGATCATGTGTCCACGGTCATCATGTGTCCACGGTCATCATGCGTCCCCGATCATCATGTGTCCCCGGTCATCATGTGTCCACGGTCATCATGCGTCCCCGATCATCATGTGTCCCCGGTCATCATGCGTCCCCGATCATCATGTGTCCCCGGTCATCATGCGTCCCCGATCATCATGTGTCCCCGGTCATCATGCGTCCCCGATCATCATGTGTCCCCGGTCATCATGCGTCCCCGGTCATCATGCGTCCCCGATCATCATGCGTCCCCGGTCATCATGCGTCCCCGATCATCATGTGTCCCCGGTCATCATGCGTCCCCGATCATCATGTGTCCCCGATCATCATGCGTCCCCGATCATCATGCGTCCCCGATCATCATGCGTCCCCGGTCATCATGCGTCCCCGGTCATCATGCGTCCCCGGTCATCATGCGTCCCCGGTCATCATGCGTCCCCGGTCATCATGCGTCCCCGATCATCATGCGTCCCCGATCATCATGCGTCCCCGATCATCATGCGTCCCCGATCATCATGCGTCCCCGATCATCATGCGTCCCCGATCATCATGTGTCCCCGGTCATCATGCGTCGCCGATCATCATGCGTCGCCGATCATCATGTGTCCCCGGTCATCATGCGTCCCCGATCATCATGCGTCCCCGATCATCGTGTGTCCCCGGTCATCATGCGTCGCCGATCATCATGCGTCGCCGATCATCATGTGTCCCCGGTCATCATGCGTCCCCGGTCATCATGTGTCCCCGGTCATCATGCGTCGCCGATCATCATGCGTCCCCGATCATCATGTGTCCCCGATCATCATGTGTCCCCGGTCATCATGCGTCCCCGATCATCATGCGTCCCCGATCATCATGCGTCCCCGATCATCATGTGTCCCCGATCATCATGCGTCCCCGATCATCATGTGTCCCCGGTCATCATGCGTCCCCGATCATCATGCGTCCCCGGTCATCATGTGTCCCCGGTCATCATGCGTCCCCGGTCATCATGCGTCCCCGATCATCATGCGTCCCCGATCATCATGTGTCCCCGGTCATCATGCGTCCCCGATCATCATGCGTCCCCGATCATCATGTGTCCCCGGTCATCATGTGTCCCCGGTCATCATGTGTCCCCGATCATCATGCGTCCCCGATCATCAGGTGCGCACATTTTTTTGAACATGTTCGCGGCCGCTTGCAGCCGACGTTATGAAAAGCCGGCTGCTGCGCGGGGATTTGCGCGATCGGGAGCACCGCGGACAACGGCTCCGCGACCCTCCCAACATCCGCCCGCGACCCGCAGGTGGGTCGCGCCCCCGACTTTGAAGAACACTGCCTTAAACCGCATGGTAGTACAGTGGTTAGCACTGTTGCTTCACAGTGCCAGGGTCCCAGGTTCGATTCCCCGCTGGGTCACTGTCTGTGTGGAGTCTGCACATCCTCCACGTGTGTGCGTGGGTTTCCTCCGGGTGCTCCGGTTTCCTCCCACAGTCCAAAGATGTGCAGGTTAGGTGGATTGGTCATGCTAAATTGCCATTAGTGTCCAAAAAGGTTAGGTGGGTTTATTGGGTTACGGGGATAGAGTGATGGTGTGGGCTTAAGTAGTGTGCTCTTTCCAAGGGCTGGTGCTGACTCGATGGGCCGAATGGCCTCCTTCTGCACTGTAAGTTCTATGAAGACACTTTCATGGTTGATGCGGTTACAAGGATAAATAAACTGGACACTGATGAAAATAAAATACATTAAATGATAGGTCTGAAAAAGGACTGGACTGTTACACTGAACGTAAATGGTTCAGATGTTTCATTTGAGCCGTCAACTTAATTACAGATGTGGATCTGACACTGATAAAGAAATCTCCAAAGATTGAAACGTCCAAATGTTGTCTGACTGACTACAATGGAAACGCAATTGAAACAAGAGGTAAAGAACTGTGAGTTTGCATTCCCTTGGAATTTGAAATAGTTGACGCCACAAAATCGTCATTGATAGGTGTGGATGCTTGCATACAACTACATTTGGTGCAGAGTCCCTACTCCCAGCACATTCAATGGTTCCCTCAGTGATGAAATAGAAGGGATCCTGAGCAAATTCCCGAATGTATTCAGCGGAATGGGTGCGTTACCGTTCACTTATAGCATTCAGCTAAAGAGCGATGCTAAGCCAGTGATACATCCACCTCGCAGAGTTCCAGCACCTTTACCAGGCTGTCTGAAGGACGAACTGAACAGGATGTTGCTGTGCAAAATCATATGAAAGGTAACTGCACCAACTGACTGGGTGAGCTCAATGGTGCGTGTTCGCAAACCAAATGGGGACTTGCGCATATGCCTAGATCCAAAAGATCTCAATAAAAATATCAAACGGGAACACTACCCGATCCCGAAGAGAGAAGCAATCACGGCAGGAATGGCTCATGCCAAATACTTTCCCAAACGGGATGCCACGAGAGGATTTTAGCAGCAATAGTGAGATAACAAAAGCAGAACGCTGTACAGTTTTAATGCTCCATTTGGAAGGTGCTGTTTTAACAGGCTACCTTTTGGCATAATATCGGTTTCGAGAATATTCCACCGAGCGATGGAGGCAATAACTGCAGGGGAACCTGGTGTTCGAGTCTATGTTGATGACGTGATTTTTGGTCAAATACTCCTGAAGGACATTGTTCGAGACTAATGAGAGTCGATGACAAGAGTGAAATCGTCAGGCCTGAAATCAAACCGAGACAAATGCCAATTTGGCAAACAGAAATTGAAGTTTCTAGGTGATGTAATATCGAACATGAACAACATGTCGTTATGAACAACAGCCCCTGCATTGACATTCTTTGATTTGACCAAAGAAACTAAGATCTCAACTGTTGCCAGTCAGAATGGGTTTGGAGCAGTTTTACTTCAGAAAGCCGAGGACCATCTCTGGAAACCTGCTGCATATACACAGTGTGCAATGACTCCGGCGGAACAGAGATACGCACAAATTGAAAAAGAAAGTCTCGGTTTACTTACTGGCCGAAGCAAATTGCGCTGTTATGTGTCCCGCCTGCCGCCTTTCACAGTTGAACCGGATCACCGACCTTTAGTCAACATGATTAGAAAAGATCTAAACGCCATGTCACCATGACTACAAAGGATGGTGATGAAGCTTCGTAGATGTGGAGCGGGATTCTCCGTCCCGCCGCGCCATATTTCTGTTTCACCTCGCCGGCGGGATTCTCCGTTACTCCGGCCGGTCAATGGGGTTTCCCAGTGTGGGGCAGCCCCACGGCGCCGGGAAACCCCCGGGCTGCCGGCAAAACGGAGACTCCCGCTGGCGGAGAATCCAGCCCATGATTTTACGTTATCGTATACTCCAGGCCAGGGTCCTATCGTGGCAGATTCTCTGTCACGTGCCACTAGTTACACTGATTAGTCAACATCAGAGGTAATCTTCAATGTGGAAGCTCAAGTCAAGTTCACAGCAGACATGCTGCTAGTGCCTGATGCACAACGTTGCCTAATTCATGGCGAAACAGCAAAAGATGCAATTCTTCAGCGTGGTGATGAAACACTTCAGGGAAGGATGGCCCAATGGCAGCCGTAATAGTTTTCCGAGTGTGAAGGATGGCCCAACAGTTGGAAATGGTTTTCTGCTGAAAGGGGACAGAATTGTCATTCCATCCTGCATGCCCGAAGACATATCCTAGCACGTATCCATGAAGGGCATCAGGGCATGGAAAAGTGCAAAAGACGTGCAAGGCAATCGGTCTATTGGCCAGGCATCAATAAGGATGTGGACAATTTGGTTCAAGATTGTAGTGCCTGTCAGATGCATCAACTATCCCAGTGCAAAGAGACATTTTCGTCACGTGAACTCATCACTAACCCATGGTCCAAAGTTGGGATGGACTTATTTTATTGTAGAGGAAATGACTACTTGGTAAACTATCCAGAAGTAGTGACTGTAACAGATTCGACTGCTCAATCAGTCATCAGAGCCACAAAATCTATAGTCACACGACATGGTATAGCCCTATAGGTCATGCTGGAGAATAGTCCGTGTTATAGTTGCTGGGAATGGTTGTTGCGAAATGCTACAACTTCCACCACTTCACATCAAGTCCATTGTACCCACAGACATAGAATCATAGAATCATAGAATTTACGTCTGCTTCACAGGTCCAGGGTCCCAGGTTCGATTCCAGCTTGGGTCACTGTCTGTGCGGAGTCTGCACATCCTCCCCGTGTGTGCGTGGGTTTCCTCCGGGTGCTCCGGATTCCTCCCACAGTCCAAAGGTGTGCAGGTCAGGTGGATTGGCTATGATAAATTGGCTATGATATATTGGCCATGATAAATTGGCCATGATAAATTTCCCCTCAGTGTCCAAAAAAGGTTAGGTGGGGATACTGGGATACGGGGATAGGGTGGAGGTACGGGATCAGGTTGGGTGTTTTTTCCACGGGCTGGTGCAGACTCGATGGGCCGAATGGCCTCCTTCTGCACTGTAGATTCTATGAAGACACTTTCATGGTTGATGCGGTTACAAGGATAAATAAACTGGGCACTGATGAAAATAAAATACTTTAAATTACAGATCTGAAAAAGGACTGGACTGTTACACTGAACGTAAATGGTTCAGATGTTTCATTTAAGCATGCCAACTTTAATAGTAACAATAATCTTGAAGTTACTGTGAAAATCCCCTGTCTCCACGCTCCGGCGCCTGTTCGGGTACACTGAGGGAGAATTCAGAATGTCCCATTCACCCATCAGCACGTCTTTTGGGACTTGTAGGAGTAAACCGGAGCACCCGGAGGAAAACCCACGCAGACACGGGGAGAACGTGCAGACTCCACACAGATAGTGACCAAAGCGGGATTTGAACCTGGGACCCTGGAGCTGTGAAGCAACTGTGCTAACCACTGTGTTACTGTGCTGCCCTTAATTACTTAATTACAGATGCAGTTCTGACACTGATAAAGAAGTCTCCAGAGATTGAAACGTCCAAATGTTGAGCACAGTCTGAGAGTGCAAACAGGGGGAAGCACAGTCTGAGGGGACAGACAGAGGGAGCACAGTCTGAGGGGACAGACAGAGGGAGCACAGTCTGAGGGGACAGACAGAGGGAAGCACAGTCTGAGGGGACAGACAGAGGGAAGCACAGTCTGAGGGCACTGAGTGCTGAATTTGGTGCTTTTTGAGTGCGATAGTGAGAGTTTGGTGACCGAGGGAGTTAGGTGCTCCTTTCATTTTGTTTCCGACATTTCCGCAAAGAGTGAGAAGAGAGCCAGGAGTTTACAGGAAGTGTAGCTGACTGGGAGCAGAGTCGGAGGGCGGAGATCTAGTTAGTCCACACAGCAGCTATATTCTGTAAGGTAAGAGGGGATGGAGGCTAGGCCAGTTACATGCTCCTCCTGTAGGATGTGGGTGGTGAGGGATACCACCGGTGTCCCCACTGACTATACCTGTGGGAAGTGCACCCAACTTCAGCTCCTCAAAGACCGTGTTAGGGAACTGGAGCTGAAGCTGGATGAACTTCGGATCATCCGGGAGGCAGAGGGGGTGATTGAGAAGAGTTACAGGGAGGTAACCACACCCAAGGTACAGGACAAGAATAGCTGGGTTACAGTCAGGGGGAAAAAAACAAACAGGCAGACAGTGCAGGGATCCCTCGTGGCCGTTCCCCTTCAAAACAAGTATACCGTTTTGGATGCTGTTGGGGGGGATGACCTACCGGGGGAAGGCCCTAGCGGTCAGGTCTCTGGCACGGAGTCTGGCTCTGGGGCTCAGAAGGGAAGGGGGGAGAATAGAAAAGCAATAGTTGGAGGAGATTCAATGGTGAGGGGAATAGATAGGAAATTCTGTGGTCGCGAGCGAGACTCCCGGAAGGTATGTTGCCTCCCGGGTGCCAGGGCCAGGGATGTCTCGGATCGTGTCTTCAGGATCCTTAAGGGGGAGGGGGAGCAGCCAGAAGTCGTGGTGCACATTGGTACCAACGACATAGGTAGGAAAAGGGGTGTGGAGGTAATAAACAAGTTTAGGGAGTTAGGCTGGAAGTTGAAAGCCAGGACAGACAGAGTTGTCATCTCTGGTTTGTTGCCGGTGCCACGTGATAGCGAGGCTAGGAATAGGGAGAGAGTGCAGTTGAACACGTGGCTGCAGGAATGGTGTAGGAGGGAGGGCTTCAGGTATTTGGATAATTGGAGCGCATTCTGGGGAAGGTGGTACCTGTACAAGCAGGACGGGTTGCATCTGAACCAGAGGGGCACCAATATCCTGGGAGGGAGGTTTTCTAGTACTCTTCGGGAGGGTTTAAACTAATTTGGCAGGGGAATGGGAACCGGATTTGTAGTCCAGCAACTAAGGTAGCCGATATTCAGGACTCCAAAGCATGTAATGAGGCAGTGGCAAGGGAACACTGACAAAGGAGAGTATTTGCAGGCACGGAGATGGGTTGAAGTGTGTATACTTCAACGCAAGAAGCATCAGGAATAAGGTGGGTGAACTTAAGGCATGGATCGGTACTTGGGACTACGATGTGGTGGCCATCACGGAAACTTGGATAGAAGAGGGGCAGAAATGGTTGTTGGAGGTCCCTGGGTATAGATGTTTCAATAAGATTAGGGAGGGTGGTAAAAGAGGTGGGGGGGTGGCATTATTAATTAGAGATAGTATAACAGCTGCAGAAAGGCAGTTCGAGGAGTATCACCCTATTGAGGTAGTATGGGTTGAAGTCAGAAATAGGAAAGGAGCAGTCACCTTGTTAGGAGTTTTCTATAGGCCCCCCAATAGTAGCAGAGATGTGGAGGAACAGATTGGGAAACAGATTTTGGAAAGGTGCAGAAGTCATAGGGTAGTAGTCATGGGCGACTTTAACTTCCCAAATATTGAGTGGAAACTCTTTGGATCAAATAGTTTGGATGGGGTGGTGTTTGTGCAGTGTGTCCAGGAAGCTTTTCTAACACAGTATGTAGATTGTCCAACCAGAGGAGGGGCAATATTGGATTTAGTACTGGGTAATGAACCAGGGCAAGTGATAGATTTGTTAGTGGGGGAGCATTTTGGAGATAGTGACCACAATTCTGTGACTTTCACTTTAGTAATGGAGAGGGATAGGTACGTGCAACAGGGCAAGGTTTACAATTGGGGGAAGGGTAAATACGATGTTGTCAGACAAGAATTGAAGTGCATAAGTTGGGAACATAGGCTGGCAGGGAAGGACACAAGTGAAATGTGGAACTTGTTCAAGGAACAGGTGCTACGTGTCCTTGATATGTATGACCCTGTCAGGCAGGGAAGAGATGGTCGAGTGAGGGAACCATGGTTGACAAGAGAGGTTGAATGTCTTGTTAAGAGGAAAAAGGTGACTTATGTAAGGCTGAGGAAACAAGGTTCAGACAGGGCATTGGAGGGATACAAGATAGCCAGGAGGGAACTGAAGAAAGGGATTAAGAGAGCTAAGAGAGGGCATGAACAATCTTTGGCGGGTAGGATCAAGGAAAACCCCAAGGCCTTTTACACATATGTGAGAAATATGAGAATGACTAGAGCGAGGGTAGGTCCGATCAAGGACAGTAGCGGGAGATTGTGTATTGAGTCTGAAGAGATAGGAGAGGTCTTGAACGAGTACTTTTCTTCTGTATTTACAAATGAGAGGGGCGATATTGTTGGAGAGGACAGTGTGAAACAAATTGGTAAGCTCGAGGAAATACTTGTTAGGAAGGAAGATGTGTTGGGCATTTTGAAAAACTTGAGGATAGACAAGTCCCCCGGGCCTGACGGGATATAGCCAAGGATTCTATGGGAAGCAAGAGATGAAATTGCAGAGCCGTTGGCAATTATCTTTTCGTCCTCACTGTCAACAGGGGTGGTACCAGGGGATTGGAGAGTGGCGAATGTCGTGCCCCTGTTCAAAAAAGGAACTAGGGATAACCCTGGGAATTACAGGCCAGTTAGTCTTACTTCGGTGGTAGGCAAAGTAATGGAAAGGGTACTGAAGGATAGGATTTCTGAGCATCTGGAAAGACACTGCTTGATTAGAGATAGTCAGCACGGATTTGTGAGGGGTAGGTCTTGCCTTACAAATCTTATTGAATTCTTTGAGGAGGTGACCAAGCATGTGGATGAAGGTAAAGCAGTGGATGTAGTGTACATGGATTTTAGTAAGGCATTTGATAAAGTTCCCCATGGTAGGCTTCTGCACAAAGTAAGGAGGCATGGGATAGTGGGAAATTTGGCCAGTTGGATAACGAACTGGCTAACCGATAGAAGTCAGAGAGTGGTGGTGGATGGCAAATATTCAGCCTGGATCCCAGTTACCAGTGGTGTACCGCAGGGATCAGTTCTGGGTCCTCTGCTGTTTGTGATTTTCATTAATGACTTGGATGAGGGAGTTGAAGGGTGGGTCAGTAAATTTGCAGACGATACGAAGATTGGTGGAGTTGTGGATAGTAAGGAGGGCTGTTGTCGGCTGCAAAGAGACATAGATAGGATGCAGAGCTGGGCTGAGAAGTCCAGATGGAGTTTAACCCTGAAAAGTGTGAGGTTGTCCATTTTGGAAGGACAAATATGAATGCGGAATACAGGGTTAACGGTAGAGTTCTTGGCATTGTGGAGGAGCAGAGAGACCTTGGGGTCTATGTTCATACATCTTTGAAAGTTGCCACTCAAGTGGATAGAGCTGTGAAGAAGGCCTATGGTGTGCTCGCGTTCATTAACAGAGGGATTGAATTTAAGAGCCGTGAGGTGATGATGCAGCTGTACAAAACTTTGGTAAGGCCACATTTGGAGTACTGTGTACAGTTCTGGTCGCCTCATTTTAGGAAGGATGTGGAAGCTCTGGAAAAGGTGCAAAGAAGATTTACCAGGATGTTGCCTGGAATGGAGAATAGGTCTTACGAGGAAAGGTTGAGGGTGCTAGGCCTTTTCTCATTAGAGTGGAGAAGGATGAGGGGCGACTTGATAGAGGTTTATAAGATGATCAGGGGAATAGATAGAGTAGACAGTCAGAGACTTTTTCCCCAGGTGGAACACACCATTACAAGGGGACATAAATTTAAGGTGAAAGGTGGAAGATATAGGAGGGATATCAGAGGTAGGTTCTTTACCCAGAGAGTAGTGGGGGCATGGAATGCACTGCCTGTGGAAGTAGTTGAGTCGGAAACATTAGGGACCTTCAAGCAGCTGTTGGATAGGTACATGGATTACGGGAAAATGATATAGTGTAGATTTATTTGTTCTTAAGGGCAGCACGGTAGCATTGTGGATAGCACAATTGCTTCACAGATCCATGGTCCCAGGTTCGATTCCGGCTTGGGTCATTGTCTGTGCGGAGTCTGCACGTCCTCCCCGTGTCTGCGTGGGTTTCCTCCGGGTGCTCCGGTTTCCTCCCACAGTCCAAAGATGTGCGGGTTAGGTGAATTGGCCAATGATAAATTGCCCTTTATGTCCAAATTGCCCTTGGTGTTGGGTGGAGGTGTTGAGTTTGGGTAGGGTGCTCTTTCCAAGAGCTGGTGCAGACTCAAAGGGCCGAATGGCCTCCTTCTGCACTGTAAATTCAATGATAATCTATGATTAATCTAGGACAAAGGTTCGGCACAACATCGTGGGCCGAAGGGCCTGTTCTATGCTGTATTTTCTATGTTCTATGTTTGTTCTATGGTACAAACAGAGGAAGCACAGTCAGAGAGTACAGACAGTGGGAAGCACAGTCTGAGAGTACAGACAGCGGGAGTACAGCCTGAGAGTACAGACAGAGGGAAGCACAGTCTGAGAGTACAGACAGAGGGAGCACAGTCTGAGATTACAGGCAGTGGGAAGCACAGTCTGAGAGTACAGACAAGGGAAGCACAGTCTGAGAGTACAGGCAGAGGGAAGCACAGTCTGAGAGTACAGACAGAGGGAGCACAGTCTGAGAGTACAGACAGAGGGAAGCACAGTCTGAGGGGACAGACAGAGGGAGCACAGTCTGAGGGTACATACAGAGGAAGCACAGTCTGAGGGTACAGACAGAGGAAGTACAGTCTGAGGGTACAGACAGGGGGAAACACAGTCTGAGGGTACAGACAGAGGAAGCACCGTCTGAGGGAACCGATAGGGGGAAGCACAGCCTGAGGGTACAGACAGGGGGAGCACAGCCTGAGGGTACAGACAGGGGTGATGGATTATGAGTTTAAGACCCCACCGTTTTGGGCGAGATGGTGGCGCAGTGGTTAGCACTTCTGCCTCAAGGTGCCGAGGGCCAGGGTTCGATCCCGGCCCCGGGTCACTGTCCGTGTGGAGTTTGCACATTCTCCCCATGTCAGTGTGGGTTTCACTCCCACAACCCAAAAGATGTGCAAGGTAGGTGGATTGGCCACACTAAATTTTTAATTAAAAATAAATAAATTTAGAGTACCCAATTATTTTTTTTCCCAATTAAGCGGCAATTTAGGGTGGCCAATCCACCTACCCTGCACATCTTTGGGTTGTGGGGGTGAGACCCACGTAGACACAGGGAGAATGTGCAAACTCCACACGGACAGTGACCCAGAGCCGGGATTCGAACCCGGGACCTCGGCACCGCAGTCCCAGTGCTAACCACTGCGCCACATGCCGCCCTCTGGCCACACTAAATTGACCCTTAATTGTAAAAAAGAAATTGGATACTCAAAAGTTACTTTAAAAAAAAATCCCCCCCCCTCCTTATACTTTGGCAGAACAGACTGAGATTCTGTCGATTCATCAGGACTGCTTCCTGGAAAACAGAACCAAAAGGAGATATGGCTGAAGAGGTTTTGTCCCTTGTGTGTCAACCTCACTCGCAGGCATCACTCAGGGCCATCTGACATAAAGGGCATTGTGACGTTATAGAAATATCCAGCATGTGAGGAGTTAATATTATGTTAAGCCTCGCCGCTAGAGGGAGCTAAAGGACGGTACTATAAATTGCACTGGCTCGTAAACTAAGGGGAAGAGATTAGACTGGAGCTGATGAAGATAAGATGCATAGTGTATTGCAGAGTTAGTTGAGATATCATAGTTATAATTAGTAGATAGAAATAGTGGCCGAGATTCTCCGCCGGTGAGTTTCTCCATTTTGCTGGCGTCCCGGGGGTTTCCCGATGGCGTGGGGCTGCCCCACAATGGGAAACCCCATTGACTGGCCGGCGGGGGGAGAATCCCGCGGCAGGTCGGGGCAGAAATATGATGGGGCAGGACGGGGAATCCCGCCCAGTGTTAGTGAGTGTTGTTTAATTTTTACATGTATGTTTGCTATTCCCAATAAGTGTCGAACTCAAATTTAGTAATGTAAATAAAATTAGTTTAGTTGTTCAAAAGTGCTTTGTGTGTCTTTGTGATCACTACACCTTCCATCCTGGAAACCCCCCACAAAGATCACCACAGGCATTAACTTCTGCTTCATTAACGTTTGTTCTGTTGGCCGCTAAATGTAAATTTCATAGCCAACGGACCTTAATCTCCACTTGGAATAACAGAAGCCACAGGGTCTGCATGAACCATGGTCTTCAAATGGCTTCGCTAAACGGGGCTTCCTCAGAACCAAAATACAGGTTATAATAATCATTGATTTAAGGCTGAGACCAGGTATCGAATTACAACCATTCACCAAACAGATCCCAATCCTTCAAGGTGACTGGATTGCTCACGTTTGTTATCAGTGGAAGAATAATCGACAGGAGACTGCATCCTGATGCAGGTTAGGTGGATTGGCCATGATAAATTGCCCTTAGTGACCAAAAAGGTTAGGAGGGGTTATTGGGTTACGGGGATAGGGTGGAAGTGAGGGCGTAAGTGGATAGGTGCAGAATCGATGGGCCAAATGGCCTCCTTCTGCACTGTATGTTCTATGTCTATGTACAGAAACATAGATGGTCAGGATAAGAGTTTACCTCTTAAGTGTTAAGGAGAAATAATTATAACCTTGTCTGAGAACAGACTTTGTGATCACAGTATGTGATTAATTTGAAATAGTCCAATTCTTGAGATCGTTATTATCCAACACTGTGTAATAGCTAAATGTACACGGAGACTGGATTAGAATGTCCCCTTTTGAACAGTGACCATTGCTATACACTTATACCCTTACTCTGGAGGTTCTGGAGCGGTTTGGGCTACCAGGGTCCTCCGCGTGGGTGAAGTTACTGTGCAACGCTCCCATGGCGAACGTACGGGCAAACACTACCAGCTCTAAATACTTCCAGCTACACAGGGACACGAGGCAGGGATGCACGTTGTCCTTGCTGCTGTTCGCCCGGGCAATCGCGCCACCGGCGATCGCCCTCAGAACAGCGAAAGACTGGAGAGGAATCCAGACGGGTTAAAGAGATCACAGAGTCTCACTCTCTGTGGGTGACCTGCTCCTCTACATCCTGAACCCTCCTGAACATCCGCGTCATCGCAGAGGCCCTATATGCCCAGTCGGCACAATAAATCCATTTCAATGTGGACTGAGCCCACCAGGATGGCCGGGCAGCGTGATTCGCCACCATCGCCACATGCCCCGGGTCCAGGGGGTGATCGATGGGATGCATCAGCCCCTTCCGGCACCTGCGGAGTACAGGCCAGTCTTCACAACCTGTCAGGGGATCTACCCGATGAACATGCAGCTGGTGCGTGACCATGAGATGCCTCTCGGCATGGTGGCACAGTGGTTAGCACTGCTGCCTCACAGCCCCAGGGTACCAGGCTCCATTCCCAGCTTGGGTCACTGTCTGTGCGGAGTCTGCCGTTCTCCCCGTGTGTGCATGGGTTTCCTACGGGTGCTCCGGTTTCCTCCCACAGTCCAAAGATGTGCAGGTTAGGTGGATTGGCCATGCTAAATTGTCCCTTAGTGTCCGAAAGGTCAGGTGGGTTTACGGGGGTACGGGGATAGGGTGGAGGTGTGGGCTTGGGTGGGGTTCTCTTTCCAAGAGCCGGTGCAGACTCGATGGGCTGAATAGCCTCCTTCTGCACTGTAAATTCTATGATCTATGATCAAGCACGTCTGCGCCCAATACCCGGGCAGTGTGCTCGATACCTTCATCTTGCCACACTCAACGGTTCCTGGTCTCTTAAAGGCAGCCCCCTGGCTGAGGGAGTTGGTTCCTGGGTGTTATAACCTGCCTGCTTACCATTGGCTGGGGACTAATGACAATCCCACAATCCTGTGGGAGTATGAGCTTCCCCAATGAGGGGGGGCAGAAACCATTAGTAAACTCCAAGTATAAATAAAGCTGGCCAGTTTAGGAACCAGCAGGAAGCAGTGTGCAGCAAGGGAAGTTGCTGCTGCTGTTATATATATATATATATGTTATTGTAAATAAATGTTATTACTTTGTATCCTTAAAACTCGTGCAGACATTCAAAAGAGGCCTAAAGAAGCAGTCTTCCAGATCAATGGACATGAGACTGGCTCGCTTTTTGTTTGCGTATAGGACCACCCCCCATGCGGTGACTGGGGTAGCTCCCGCAGAACTCCTAATGGGCCGGAGACTTTGCACCCACCTTAGTATGGTTTTCCCGGACATTGGCGCAAATGTACGCTGCACACAAGAACGGCAGGGACCGGGATTGTCTCGGCATCGGCCGATTCGGCAGTTTGCGCCCGGTGACCCAGTGTTCGTTCGGAATTTTGCTGGTGGTGCCCAATGGGTTCCTGGTGTAATCTTTCGCCAAACGGGCCCTATATCTTACCAGGTGCAAGCCCAGGGTCGTCTCCAGCGCAAACATGTAGACCACGTTCGGTCCAGAAGACTATCCCCTCAAAAGATTCCCCGCCCCCGGAGCTCATTTCTACAGCCGCAGAGACCAGAGACAAGGGAAGGTAGTCCTCACAATCTTCCACTGGTGCCTCACTCGAAGCCTGCGCAGGTCGTTATGGAACCGAATGGAGATAGAGATGCTGACATGACGGAGGCAGCAGGCTCTGACTCAGAGATGGAGACACAGGATGCATCAGAGGGGGAATCCTCGGGTCCACGGTCCGTGGATGTACAACCGTTGCGCCGTTCATCATGGAAGCGCCGGTCTCCATCTCGTTACACGCCGCCTGATCCAGCACCGCGTGCAAATGGTGTCCGGCCTGCGGCAAAACGCGTCCGACGCCCTCCTTCGCCAGGGTCTTCGGTGGATTCCTTGGACTTTGGGGGGGGAGGGATGTTATAACCTGCCTGCTTACAATTGGCTGGGGACTAATGACAATCCCACAATCCTGTGGGAGTATGAGCTTCCCCAATGAGGGAGGCGGAGAAACCATTAGTAAACTCTGAGTATAAATAAAGCTGGCCAGTTCAGGAACCAGCAGGAAGGAGTGTGCAGCAAGGGAAGTTGCTGCTGCTGTTATATATATATGATATTGTAAATAAATGTTATTACTTTGTATCCTTAAAGCTCGTGCTGGATTTTTCGTGGCTCTCACAAAACTGGACAACAGATGTGGTCATGGCTGATGGCACCTATCCGGAGGCCACAGACCGATGCAGTGACCTGCGACAACGATGCCAATGCTGCGACCACGGGTGTGATTGAGCTGTGCTTATGGAAGATGCAGTTCAGGCTCCTGGACCGCTCTGGAGGGGCCCCCCAGTATAGTGCCCGGAGGGCCGCACGCATTGTGGCGGCCTGCTGCACCCTCCACAACATCGCGCAACAGCGGGGCGACTACTGGAGGAGGAGGATGAATGCCTGGTCTCGTCTGGCGAGGAGGATGTAGGGGAGGACGAGGATGGGCAGGACATGGGCACGGACAGGTTTGGGACAATGTGTGCGGTTGGGGCCAACGTGCATGGGATGCTCTGATCCCCTCCAGGTTCACTGGCTTCTGGGGGGGGGCGGAATGGGGGGACAGTGGACGGACCAGAGGGTCCGAGACGTTGTAACACTGCCAAACGGGAGCTGCTCACAGACCCTGGTGTTTATTCCGTATTCACAGTCTCGCATTTTTCTGCGAGGTGTGGGTGTTAGCCAATCTTGCAATGATGATGTTGCAATAATTTACAGGAAAACAATTCTATAAATATGGAAGCAATCTTGTTCAAACCGTTTTAATATTATCCAAGCTGGTATACATACAGGAGAGAAACAGACAGAACTATAGAGAGAGTTCCAACTGAAAATGGTGAGTTAAGTTTATTATCTGAGGAATATTTAAGTTTGAATGTGGAGTTGTGGGTTTATCTCCAGGTGTTTCTGTGATGTCAGCCCTACTCCTGCTACCTCCTGTGACACAGTCTTGGGGAAGCCAAGGACTGTCTGCTCTACTCTGTAAAGTATCTGCAATAGTTTTCAATTCCTTTCCATCTGCTCTCCCGGGTAACTGCCCGCTGGGATTTCTGCTTCACCAGCTCTTGTTTCAGGATCAGTCTGAGTTGGGCAGTGACTGGGCCCCCACCCTGGGGTTCCTGTGAGGGGGTCACCCACAGGGAGAGTTGCACATGGAGCTGTGCCCAATGGTCACCCTCCGTTCTGGGGAAGGATGGGGCTCTTTCTGGATGGCACGCTGTGATGGGCCGAATGGTTTACCCCACATTGAGTTCCACAGAATTGCTATTTATAGTTAGGTTGGTGTGTGAAGAATTGCAAACCAATAGAGCAGATTCCTGATGTTTTAATGATCTCCGTGAGTGAAGATTGAAAGTTTTTGAGGCTGTCAGGTAGATTGAGGATCAGGAAAAGGCAGAGAGATTCCTACAGTTTAGAATACACAATTCCGGAATAAAAACAAAAGGATTTTCCTGAACATATTTCTCTCACGTTCCTAAAGTATTTTTCTGATCTCTTCTCCCCTGTTGTAATTACATTTGGAGATTGGTCGATACTTCACACCCTCGCTATTTTCAAATCCAGACTTATCGATCCTCTCCAACTCAAACTCAATCCTGAACCTCAAAGTGTGAAACTCTCTTTCCCTCTTTTCCCCACAATCGACTGAATTGAAAACCCTCCAATGATTTTCTTTATCTTTCTTCCAACTCCTCAAACCCCCGTCTCCTGCTCTCTGGATCCCGAGTCTTTATTCACTGAATCATTGTGAATTTCCAACATTTTCTACTTTTAGTCACAAGCAGTTTATTTATTCAAATTCCATTAAAAGTAAACTGATGGAAATCTTGAGTTTTGGGCGCACTGAGAGTAATTTTCATCACCTTCCTCAGTGAGTGATATTGAGTGTGTGAAGTGGGGAGAGTCGGGATAATCACCAAAATTTGGGATCCTCAGTATTCGTCTCCAGTTTGTCCCGTTAGACAAACATGGGTTCAGAGAAGGAGCGATTGAGGGGTTTCAAATGCTGGAGGGATTTAACCCATTCTGATTGGATAGATTATTTGAGATGGACACTAAAGTGATTGGGAATGAATCTAAAATCCTGGGAAAGGTTAAACATTGGGAAGGATTTATCTTCACTCCCTGGGCCGTGAGGTAGCTCCAGATTCATCCTTCAAAAGTGGGAAAGTCGACGTTTCCCTGAGTGAGGAGATTACACCCGGGTTATAGAGAAGGAGTTTCTGGTTAGTCCGGAGACAAAGAGATTTCCCTGAGTTTGATTCAGAGTTTGAGCAATTTCCTGAAATTGCTGGTCATTTATTTTTTCTTTATGAAGCCTCCCTCATCGGGTGAGTTAAATGCAGGAATCACCGGATTCTACAGGGTTCTCATCCTCACTCTGTCACAAGGTTCTTGGGCGAGATTCTCCCTTGGCTGACCACAAAATCGGGAAACGCGATTGGGTGGAGAATTGGTTCTGATGTCAAAATTGCGACGGGCACTGATTTGATGCCAAATCGCGATTCTCCATCACCTCGACAGCAGCGCCAATGCTTTCCAGAATGCACGTACATCGCGCAACAGCGGGGTGACTGCTGGAGGAGGAGGATGAATGCATGGTCTCGTCTGGCGAGGAGGATGTAGGGGAGGACGAGGATGGGCAGGACATGGGCACGGACAGGTTTGGGAGACCAGACAATGTGTGCGGCCAGGGCCAACGTGCATGGGACGCTCTGATCCCCTCCAGGTTCACTGGCTTCTGGGGGGGGGACGGAGTGGGGGGACAGTGGACTGACCAGAGGGTCCGTAGACGCTGTAACACTGCCAAACGGGAGCCACTCACAGACCCTGGTGTTTATTCCCTATTCACAATCTCGGGGTTTCAGGCATTTTTCTGCGAGGTGTGGGTGTTAGCCAATCTTGCAATGACGATGTTGAAATAATTTACAGGAAAACAATTCTATAAATACGGAAGCAATCCTGTTTAAACCGTTTTAATATTATCCGAGCTGGTATACATGCAGGAGAGAAACAGACAGAACTATAGAGACAGTTCCAACTGAAAATGGTGAGTTAAGTTTATTATCTGAGGAATATTTACGTTTGAATGTGGAGTTGTGGGTTAATCTCCAGGTGTTTCTGGGATGTCAGCCCTACCCCTGCTACCTCCTGTGACACAGTCTTGGGGAAGCCAAGGACTGTCTGCTCTACTCTGTAAGGTATCTGCAATAGTTTTCAATTCCTTTCCATCTGCTCTCCCGGGTAACTGCCCGCTGGGATTTCTGCTTCACCAGCTCTTGTTTCAGGATCAGTCTGAGCTGGGCAGTGACTGGGCCCCCACCCTGGGGTTCCTGTGAGGGGGGTCACCCACAGGGAGAGTTGCACATGGAGCTGTGCCCAATGGTCACCCTCCGTTCTGGGGAAGGATGGGGCTCTTTCTGGATGGCACGCTGTGATGGGCCGAATGGTTTACCTCACATTGAGTTCCACAGAATTGCTATTTATAATTAGGTTGGTGTGTGAAGAATTGCAAACCAATAGAGCAGATTCCTGATGTTTTAATGATCTCCGTGAGTGAGGATTAAATGTTTATGAGGCTGTCAGGTAGACTGAGGATCAGGAAAAGGCAGAGAGATTCCTACAGTTTAGAATACACAATTCCGGAATAAAAACAAAAGGATTTTCCTAAACATATTTCTCTCACGTTCCTAAAGTATTTTTCTGATCTCTCCTCCCCTGTTGTAATTACATTTGGAGATTGATCGATACTTCACACCCTCGCTATTTTCAAATCCAGACTTATCGATCCTCTGCAACTCAAACTCAGCCCTAAACCTCAAAGTGTGAAACTCTCTTTCCCTCTTTTCCCCACAATCGACTGAATTGAAAACCCTCCAATGATTTTCTTTATCTTTCTTCCAACTCCTCAAACCCCCGTCTCCTGCTCTCTGGATCCCGAGTCTTGATTCACTGAATCATTGTGAATTTCCAACATTTTCTACTTTTAGTCACAGGCAGTTTATTTATTCAAATTCCATTAAAAGTAAACTGATTTACATCTTGAGTTTTGGGCGCACTGAGAGTAATTTTCATCACCTTCCTCAGTGAGTGATATTGAGTGTGTGAAGTGGGGAGAGTCGGGATAATCACCAAAATTTGGGATCCTCAGTATTCGTCTCCAGTTTGTCCCGTTAGACAAACATGGGTTCAGAGAAGGAGCGATTGAGGGGTTTCAAATGCTGGAGGGATTTAACCCATTCTGATTGGATAGATTATTTGAGATGGACACTAAAGAGATTGGGAATGAATCTAAAATCCTGGGAAAGATTAAACGTTGGGAAGGATTTATCTTCACTCCCTGGGCCGTGAGGTAGCTCCAGATTCATCCTTCAAAAGTGGGAAAGTCGACGTTTCCCTGAGTGAGGAGATTACACCCGGGTTATAGAGAAGGAGTTTCTGGTTAGTCCGGAGACAAAGAGATTTCCCTGAGTTTGATTCAGAGTTTGAGCAATTTCCTGAAATTGCTGGTCATTTATTTTTTCTTTATGAGGCCTCCCTCATCGGGTGAGTTAAATGCAGGAATCACCGGATTCTACAGGGTTCTCATCCTCACTCTGTCACAAGGTTCTTGGGCGAGATTCTCCCTTGGCTGACCACAAAATCGGGAAACGCGATTGGGTGGAGAATTGGTTCTGATGTCAAAATTTCGACGGGCACTGATTTGATGCCAAATCGCGATTCTCCATCACCTCGACAGCAGCGCCAATGCTTTCCAGAATGCACGTACATCGGGCAACAGCGGGGCGACTGCTGGAGGAGGAGGATGAATGCCTGGTCTCGTCTGGCGAGGAGGATGTAGGGGAGGACGAGGATGGATAGGACATGGGCACGGACAGGTATGGGAGACCAGACAATGTGTGCGGCCAGGGCCAACGTGCATGGGACGCTCTGATCCCCTCCAGGTTCACTGGCTTCTGGGGGGGGGACGGAGTGGGGGGACAGTGGACTGACCAGAGGGTCCGTAGACGCTGTAACACTGCCAAACGGGAGCCACTTACAGACCCTGGTGTTTATTCCGTATTCACAGTCTCGCATTTTTCTGCGAGGTGTGGGTGTTAGCCAATCTTGCAATGATGATGTTGAAATAATTTACAGGAAAACAATTCAATGAATACGGAAGCAATCCTGTTTAAACTGTTTTAATATTATCCGAGCTGGTATACATGCAGGAGAGAAACAGACAGAACTATAGAGACAGTTCCAACTGAAAATGGTGAGTTAAGTTTATTATCTGAGGAATATTTATGTTTGAATGTGGAGTTGTGGGTTTATCTCCAGGTGTTTCTGTGATGTCAGCCCTACTCCTGCTACCTCCTGTGACACAGTCTTGGGGAAGCCAAGGACTGTCTGCTCTACTCTGTAAAGTATCTGCAATAGTTTTCAATTCCTTTCCATCTGCTCTCCCGGGTAACTGCCCGCTGGGATTTCTGCTTCACCAGCTCTTGTTTCAGGATCAGTCTGAGTTGGGCAGTGACTGGGCCCCCACCCTGGGGTTCCTGTGAGGGGGTCACCCACAGGGAGAGTTGCACATGGAGCTGTGCCCTATGGTCACCCTCCGTTCTGGGGAAGGATGGGGCTCTTTCTGGATGGCACGCTGTGATGGGCCGAATGGTTTACCTCACATTGAGTTCCACAGAATTGCTATTTATAGTTAGGTTGGTGTGTGAAGAATTGCAAACCAATAGAGCAGATTCCTGATGTTTTAATGATCTCCGTGAGTGAAGATTGAAAGTTTTTGAGGCTGTCAGGTAGATTGAGGATCAGGAAAAGGCAGAGAGATTCCTACAGTTTAGAATACACAATTCCGGAATAAAAACAAAAGGATTTTCCTAAACATATTTCTCTCTCGTTCCTAAAGTATTTTTCTGATCTCTTCTCCCCTGTTGTAATTACATTTGGAGATTGGTCGATACTTCACACCCTCGCTATTTTCAAATCGAGACTTATCGATCCTCTGCAACTCAAACTCAATCCTGAACCTCAAAGTGTGAAACTCTCTTTCCCTCTTTTCCCCACAATCGACTGAATTGAAAACCCTCCAATGATTTTCTTTATCTTTCTTCCAACTCCTCAAACCCCCGTCTCCTGCTCTCTGGATCCCGAGTCTTGATTCACTGAATCATTGTGAATTTCCAACATTTTCTACTTTTAGTCACAGGCAGTTTATTTATTCAAATTCCATTAAAAGTAAACTGATGGAAATCTTGAGTTTTGGGCGCACTGAGAGTAATTTTCATCACCTTCCTCAGTGAGTGATATTGAGTGTGTGAAGTGGGGAGAGTCGGGATAATCACCAAAATTTGGGATCCTCAGTATTCGGATCCAGTTTGTCCCGTTAGACAAACATGGGTTCAGAGAAGGAGCGATTGAGGGGTTTCAAATGCTGAAGGGGTTTAACCCATTCTGATTGGATAGATTATTTGAGATGGACACTAAAGAGATTGGGAATGAATCTAAAATCCTGGGAAAGATTAAACGTTGGGAAGGATTTATCTTCACTTCCTGGGCCGTGAGGTAGCTCCAGACTCATCCTTCGAAAGTGGGAAAGTCGACGTTTCCCTGAGTGAGGAGATTACACCCGGGTTATAGAGATGGAGTTTCTGGTTATTCCGGAGACTAAGAGATTTCCCTGAGTTTGATTAATGAAGACCTCAAGGAGTTTGAGCAATTTCCTGAAATTGCTGGTCATTTATTTTTTCTTTATGAAGCCTCCCTCATCGGGTGAGTTAAATGCAGGAATCACCGGATTCTACAGGGTTCTCATCCTCACTCTGTCACAAGGTTCTTGGGCGAGATTCTCCCTTGGCTGACCACAAAATCGGGAAATGCGATTGGGTGGAGAATTGGTTCTGATGTCAAAATTGCGATGGGCACTGATTTGATGCCAAATCGCGAATCTCCATCACCTCGACAGCAGCGCCAATGCTTTCCAGAATGCACGTACATCGGGCAACAGCGGGGCGACTGCTGGAGGAGGAGGATGAATGCCTGGTCTCATCTGGCGAGGAGGATGTAGGGGAGGACGAGGATCAGCAGGACATGGGCACGGACAGGTTTGGGAAGCCAGAATATGTGTGCGGCCAGGGCCACCGTGCATGGGACGCTCTGATCCCCTCCAGGTTCACTGGCTTCTGGGGGGACGGAGGACGGAGTGAGGGGGACAGTGGACTGACCAGAGGGTCCGTAGACGCTGTAACACTGCCAAACGGGAGCCACTTACAGACCCTGGTGTTTATTCCGTATTCACAGTCTCGCATTTTTCTGCGAGGTGTGGGTGTTAGCCAATCTTGCAATGATGATGTTGAAATAATTTACAGGAAAACAATTCAATAAATACGGAAGCAATCCTGTTTAAACTGTTTTAATATTATCCGAGCTGGTATACATGCAGGAGAGAAACAGACAGAACTATAGAGACAGTTCCAACTGAAAATGGTGAGTTAAGTTTATTATCTGAGGAATATTTAAGTTTGAATGTGGAGTTGTGGGTTTATCTCCAGGTGTTTCTGTGATGTCAGCCCTACTCCTGCTACCTCCTGTGACACAGTCTTGGGGAAGCCAAGGACTGTCTGCTCTACTCTGTAAAGTATCTGCAATAGTTTTCAATTCCTTTCCATCTGCTCTCCCGGGTAACTGCCCGCTGGGATTTCTGCTTCACCAGCTCTTGTTTCAGGATCAGTCTGAGTTGGGCAGTGACTGGGCCCCCACCCTGGGGTTCCTGTGAGGGGGTCACCCACAGGGAGAGTTGCACATGGAGCTGTGCCCAATGGTCACCCTCCGTTCTGGGGAAGGATGGGGCTCTTTCTGGATGGCACGCTGTGATGGGCCGAATGGTTTACCCCACATTGAGTTCCACAGAATTGCTATTTATAGTTAGGTTGGTGTGTGAAGAATTGCAAACCAATAGAGCAGATTCCTGATGTTTTAATGATCTCCGTGAGTGAAGATTGAAAGTTTTTGAGGCTGTCAGGTAGATTGAGGATCAGGAAAAGGCAGAGAGATTCCTACAGTTTAGAATACACAATTCCGGAATAAAAACAAAAGGATTTTCCTGAACATATTTCTCTCACGTTCCTAAAGTATTTTTCTGATCTCTTCTCCCCTGTTGTAATTACATTTGGAGATTGGTCGATACTTCACACCCTCGCTATTTTCAAATCCAGACTTATCGATCCTCTGCAACTCGAACTCAGTCCTAAACCTCAAAGTGTGAAACTCTCTTTCCCTCTTTTCCCCACAATCGACTGAATTGAAAACCCTCCAATGATTTTCTTTATCTTTCTTCCAACTCCTCAAACCCCCGTCTCCTGCTCTCTGGATCCCGAGTCTTGATTCACTGAATCATTGTGAATTTCCAACATTTTCTACTTTTAGTCACAGGCAGTTTATTTATTCAAATTCCATTAAAAGTAAACTGATGGAAATCTTGAGTTTTGGGCGCACTGAGAGTAATTTTCATCACCTTCCTCAGTGAGTGATATTGAGTGTGTGAAGTGGGGAGAGTCGGGATAATCACCAAAATTTGGGATCCAGTTTGTCCCGTTAGACAAACATGGGTTCAGAGAAGGAGCGATTGAGGGGTTTCAAATGCTGAGGGGGTTTAACCCATTCTGATTGGATAGATTATTTGAGATGGACACTAAAGAGATTGGGAATGAATCTAAAATCCTGGGAAAGATTAAACGTTGGGAAGGATTTATCTTCACTCCCTGGGCCGTGAGGTAGCTCCAGACTCATCCTTCGAAAGTGGGAAAGTCGACGTTTCCCTGAGTGAGGAGATTACACCCGGGTTATAGAGAAGGAGTTTCTGGTTATTCCGGAGACTAAGAGATTTCCCTGAGTTTGATTAATGAAGACCTCAAGGAGTTTGAGCAATTTCCTGAAATTGCTGGTCATTTATTTTTTCTTTATGAAGCCTCCCTCATCGGGTGAGTTAAATGCAGGAATCACCGGATTCTACAGGGTTCTCATCCTCACTCTGTCACAAGGTTCTTGGGCGAGATTCTCCCTTGGCTGACCACAAAATCGGGAAATGCGATTGGGTGGAGAATTGGTTCTGATGTCAAAATTGCGACGGGCACTGATTTGACGCCAAATCGCGAATCTCCATCACCTCGACAGCAGCGCCAATGCTTTCCAGAATGCACGTACATCGGGCAACAGCGGGGCGACTGCTGGAGGAGGAGGATGAATGCCTGGTCTCATCTGGCGAGGAGGATGTAGGGGAGGACGAGGATCAGCAGGACATGGGCACGGACAGGTTTGGGAAGCCAGAATATGTGTGCGGCCAGGGCCACCGTGCATGGGACGCTCTGATCCCCTCCAGGTTCACGGGCTTCTGGGGGGGGGGGGACGGAGTGGGGGGGACAGTGGACTGACCAGAGAGTCCGTAGACGCTGTAACACTGCCAAACGGGAGTCACTTACAGACCCTGGTGTTTATTCCGTATTCACAGTCTCGCATTTTTCTGCGAGGTGTGGGTGTTAGCCAATCTTGCAATGATGATGTTGAAATAATTTACAGGAAAACAATTCAATTAATACGGAAGCAATCCTGTTTAAACTGTTTTAATATTATCCGAGCTGGTATACATGCAGGAGAGAAACAGACAGAACTATAGAGACAGTTCCAACTGAAAATGGTGAGTTAAGTTTATTATCTGAGGAATATTTAAGTTTGAATGTGGAGTTGTGGGTTTATCTCCAGGTGTTTCTGTGATGTCAGCCCTACTCCTGCTACCTCCTGTGACACAGTCTTGGGGAAGCCAAGGACTGTCTGCTCTACTCTGTAAAGTATCTGCAATAGTTTTCAATTCCTTTCCATCTGCTCTCCCGGGTAACTGCCCGCTGGGATTTCTGCTTCACCAGCTCTTGTTTCAGGATCAGTCTGAGTTGGGCAGTGACTGGGCCCCCACCCTGGGGTTCCTGTGAGGGGGTCACCCACAGGGAGAGTTGCACATGGAGCTGTGCCCAATGGTCACCCTCCGTTCTGGGGAAGGATGGGGCTCTTTCTGGATGGCACGCTGTGATGGGCCGAATGGTTTACCTCACATTGAGTTCCACAGAATTGCTATTTATAGTTAGGTTGGTGTGTGAAGAATTGCAAACCAATAGAGCAGATTCCTGATGTTTTAATGATCTCCGTGAGTGAGGATTGAAAGTTTTTGAGGCTGTCAGGTAGACTGAGGATCAGGAAAAGGCAGAGAGATTCCTACAGTTTAGAATACACAATTCCGGAATAAAAACAAAAGGATTTTCCTAAACATATTTCTCTCACGTTCCTAAAGTATTTTTCTGATCTCTTCTCCCCTGTTGTAATTACATTTGGAGATTGGTCGATACTTCACACCCTCGCTATTTTCAAATCGAGACTTATCGATCCTCTGCAACTCAAACTCAATCCTGAACCTCAAAGTGTGAAACTCTCTTTCCCTCTTTTCCCCACAATCGACTGAATTGAAAACCCTCCAATGATTTTCTTTATCTTTCTTCCAACTCCTCAAACCCCCGTCTCCTGCTCTCTGGATCCCGAGTCTTGATTCACTGAATCATTGTGAATTTCCAACATTTTCTACTTTTAGTCACAGGCAGTTTATTTATTCAAATTCCATTAAAAGTAAACTGATGGAAATCTTGAGTTTTGGGCGCACTGAGAGTAATTTTCATCACCTTCCTCAGTGAGTGATATTGAGTGTGTGAAGTGGGGAGAGTCGGGATAATCACCAAAATTTGGGATCCTCAGTATTCGGATCCAGTTTGTCCCGTTAGACAAACATGGGTTCAGAGAAGGAGCGATTGAGGGGTTTCAAATGCTGAAGGGGTTTAACCCATTCTGATTGGATAGATTATTTGAGATGGACACTAAAGAGATTGGGAATGAATCTAAAATCCTGGGAAAGATTAAACGTTGGGAAGGATTTATCTTCACTCCCTGGGCCGTGAGGTAGCTCCAGACTCATCCTTCGAAAGTGGGAAAGTCGACGTTTCCCTGAGTGAGGAGATTACACCCGGGTTATAGAGAAGGAGTTTCTGGTTATTCCGGAGACTAAGAGATTTCCCTGAGTTTGATTAATGAAGACCTCAAGGAGTTTGAGCAATTTCCTGAAATTGCTGGTCATTTATTTTTTCTTTATGAAGCCTCCCTCATCGGGTTAGTTAAATGCAGGAATCACCGGATTCTACAGGGTTCTCATCCTCACTCTGTCACAAGGTTCTTGGGCGAGATTCTCCCTTGGCTGACCACAAAATCGGGAAATGCGATTGGGTGGAGAATTGGTTCTGATGTCAAAATTGCGACGGGCACTGATTTGACGCCAAATCGCGAATCTCCATCACCTCGACAGCAGCGCCAATGCTTTCCAGAATGCACGTACATCGGGCAACAGCGGGGCGACTGCTGGAGGAGGAGGATGAATGCCTGGTCTCATCTGGCGAGGAGGATGTAGGGGAGGACGAGGATCAGCAGGACATGGGCACGGACATGTTTGGGAAGCCAGCATATGTGTGCGGCCAGGGCCACCGTGCATGGGACGCTCTGATCCCCTCCAGGTTCACTGGCTTCTGGGGGGGGGGGGGCGGAGTGGGGGGGACAGTGGACTGACCAGAGGGTCCGTAGACGCTGTAACACTGCCAAACGGGAGCCACTTACAGACCCTGGTGTTTATTCCGTATTCACAGTCTCGCATTTTTCTGCGAGGTGTGGGTGTTAGCCAATCTTGCAATGATGATGTTGAAATAATTTACAGGAAAACAATTCAATTAATACGGAAGCAATCCTGTTTAAACTGTTTTAATATTATCCGAGCTGGTATACATGCAGGAGAGAAACAGACAGAACTATAGAGACAGTTCCAACTGAAAATGGTGAGTTAAGTTTATTATCTGAGGAATATTTAAGTTTGAATGTGGAGTTGTGGGTTTATCTCCAGGTGTTTCTGTGATGTCAGCCCTACTCCTGCTACCTCCTGTGACACAGTCTTGGGGAAGCCAAGGACTGTCTGCTCTACTCTGTAAAGTATCTGCAATAGTTTTCAATTCCTTTCCATCTGCTCTCCCGGGTAACTGCCCGCTGGGATTTCTGCTTCACCAGCTCTTGTTTCAGGATCAGTCTGAGTTGGGCAGTGACTGGGCCCCCACCCTGGGGTTCCTGTGAGGGGGTCACCCACAGGGAGAGTTGCACATGGAGCTGTGCCCAATGGTCACCCTCCGTTCTGGGGAAGGATGGGGCTCTTTCTGGATGGCACGCTGTGATGGGCCGAATGGTTTACCCCACATTGAGTTCCACAGAATTGCTATTTATAGTTAGGTTGGTGTGTGAAGAATTGCAAACCAATAGAGCAGATTCCTGATGTTTTAATGATCTCCGTGAGTGAGGATTGAAAGTTTTTGAGGCTGTCAGGTAGACTGAGGATCAGGAAAAGGCAGAGAGATTCCTACAGTTTAGAATACACAATTCCGGAATAAAAACAAAAGGATTTTCCTAAACATATTTCTCTCACGTTCCTAAAGTATTTTTCTGATCTCTTCTCCCCTGTTGTAATTACATTTGGAGATTGGTCGATACTTCACACCCTCGCTATTTTCAAATCGAGACTTATCGATCCTCTGCAACTCAAACTCAATCCTGAACCTCAAAGTGTGAAACTCTCTTTCCCTCTTTTCCCCACAATCGACTGAATTGAAAACCCTCCAATGATTTTCTTTATCTTTCTTCCAACTCCTCAAACCCCCGTCTCCTGCTCTCTGGATCCCGAGTCTTGATTCACTGAATCATTGTGAATTTCCAACATTTTCTACTTTTAGTCACAGGCAGTTTATTTATTCAAATTCCATTAAAAGTAAACTGATGGAAATCTTGAGTTTTGGGCGCACTGAGAGTAATTTTCATCACCTTCCTCAGTGAGTGATATTGAGTGTGTGAAGTGGGGAGAGTCGGGATAATCACCAAAATTTGGGATCCTCAGTATTCGGATCCAGTTTGTCCCGTTAGACAAACATGGGTTCAGAGAAGGAGCGATTGAGGGGTTTCAAATGCTGAAGGGGTTTAACCCATTCTGATTGGATAGATTATTTGAGATGGACACTAAAGAGATTGGGAATGAATCTAAAATCCTGGGAAAGATTAAACGTTGGGAAGGATTTATCTTCACTCCCTGGGCCGTGAGGTAGCTCCAGATTCATCCTTCGAAAGTGGGAAAGTCGACGTTTCCCTGAGTGAGGAGATTACACCCGGGTTATAGAGAAGGAGTTTCTGGTTATTCCGGAGACTAAGAGATTTCCCTGAGTTTGATTAATGAAGACCTCAAGGAGTTTGAGCAATTTCCTGAAATTGCTGGTCATTTATTTTTTCTTTATGAAGCCTCCCTCATCGGGTGAGTTAAATGCAGGAATCACCGGATTCTACAGGGTTCTCATCCTCACTCTGTCACAAGGTTCTTGGGCGAGATTCTCCCTTGGCTGACCACAAAATCGGGAAATGCGATTGGGTGGAGAATTGGTTCTGATGTCAAAATTGCGACGGGCACTGATCGCGAATCTCCATCACCTCGACAGCAGCGCCAATGCTTTCCAGAATGCACGTACATCGGGCAACAGCGGGGCGACTGCTGGAGGAGGAGGATGAATGCCTGGTCTCATCTGGCGAGGAGGATGTAGGGGAGGACGAGGATCAGCAGGACATGGGCACGGACAGGTTTGGGAAGCCAGAATATGTGTGCGGCCAGGGCCACCGTGCATGGGACGCTCTGATCCCCTCCAGGTTCACTGGCTTCTGGGGGGGGGGGGACGGAGTGGGGGGGACAGTGGACTGACCAGAGGGTCCGTAGACGCTGTAACACTGCCAAACGGGAGCCACTTACAGACCCTGGTGTTTATTCCGTATTCACAGTCTCGCATTTTTCTGCGAGGTGTGGGTGTTAGCCAATCTTGCAATGATGATGTTGAAATAATTTACAGGAAAACAATTCAATTAATACGGAAGCAATCCTGTTTAAACTGTTTTAATATTATTCGAGCTGGTATACATGCAGGAGAGAAACAGACAGAACTATAGAGACAGTTCCAACTGAAAATGGTGAGTTAAGTTTATTATCTGAGGAATATTTAAGTTTGAATGTGGAGTTGTGGGTTTATCTCCAGGTGTTTCTGTGATGTCAGCCCTACTCCTGCTACCTCCTGTGACACAGTCTTGGGGAAGCCAAGGACTGTCTGCTCTACTCTGTAAAGTATCTGCAATAGTTTTCAATTCCTTTCCATCTGCTCTCCCGGGTAACTGCCCGCTGGGATTTCTGCTTCACCAGCTCTTGTTTCAGGATCAGTCTGAGTTGGGCAGTGACTGGGCCCCCACCCTGGGGTTCCTGTGAGGGGGTCACCCACAGGGAGTGCTGCACATGGAGCTGTGCCCAATGGTCACCCTCCGTTCTGGGGAAGGATGGGGCTCTTTCTGGATGGCACGCTGTGATGGGCCGAATGGTTTACCCCACATTGAGTTCCACAGAATTGCTATTTATAGTTAGGTTGGTGTGTGAAGAATTGCAAACCGATAGAGCAGATTCCTGATGTTTTAATGATCTCCGTGAGTGAAGATTGAAAGTTTTTGAGGCTGTCAGGTAGACTGAGGATCAGGAAAAGGCAGAGAGATTCCTACAGTTTAGAATACACAATTCCGGAATAAAAACAAAAGGATTTTCCTAAACATATTTCTCTCACGTTCCTAAAGTATTTTTCTGATCTCTTCTCCCCTGTTGTAATTACATTTGGAGATTGGTCGATACTTCACACCCTCGCTATTTTCAAATCGAGACTTATCGATCCTCTGCAACTCAAACTCAATCCTGAACCTCAAAGTGTGAAACTCTCTTTCCCTCTTTTCCCCACAATCGACTGAATTGAAAACCCTCCAATGATTTTCTTTATCTTTCTTCCAACTCCTCAAACCCCCGTCTCCTGCTCTCTGGATCCCGAGTCTTGATTCACTGAATCATTGTGAATTTCCAACATTTTCTACTTTTAGTCACAGGCAGTTTATTTATTCAAATTCCATTAAAAGTAAACTGATGGAAATCTTGAGTTTTGGGCGCACTGAGAGTAATTTTCATCACCTTCCTCAGTGAGTGATATTGAGTGTGTGAAGTGGGGAGAGTCGGGATAATCACCAAAATTTGGGATCCTCAGTATTCGGATCCAGTTTGTCCCGTTAGACAAACATGGGTTCAGAGAAGGAGCGATTGAGGGGTTTCAAATGCTGAAGGGGTTTAACCCATTCTGATTGGATAGATTATTTGAGATGGACACTAAAGAGATTGGGAATGAATCTAAAATCCTGGGAAAGATTAAACGTTGGGAAGGATTTATCTTCACTCCCTGGGCCGTGAGGTAGCTCCAGACTCATCCTTCGAAAGTGGGAAAGTCGACGTTTCCCTGAGTGAGGAGATTACGCCCGGGTTATAGAGAAGGAGTTTCTGGATATTCCGGAGACTAAGAGATTTCCCTGAGTTTGATTAATGAAGACCTCAAGGAGTTTGAGCAATTTCCTGAAATTGCTGGTCATTTATTTTTTCTTTATGAAGCCTCCCTCATCGGGTGAGTTAAATGCAGGAATCACCGGATTCTACAGGGTTCTCATCCTCACTCTGTCACAAGGTTCATGGGCGAGATTCTCCCTTGGCTGACCACAAAATCGGGAAATGCGATTGGGTGGAGAATTGGTTCTGATGTCAAAATTGCGACGGGCACTGATTTGACGCCAAATCGCGAATCTCCATCACCTCGACAGCAGCGCCAATGCTTTCCAGAATGCACGTACATCGGGCAACAGCGGGGCGACTGCTGGAGGAGGAGGATGAATGCCTGGTCTCATCTGGCGAGGAGGATGTAGGGGAGGACGAGGATCAGCAGGACATGGGCACGGACAGGTTTGGGAAGCCAGCATATGTGTGCGGCCAGGGCCACCGTGCATGGGACGCTCTGATCCCCTCCAGGTTCACTGGCTTCTGGGGGGGGGGGGACGGAGTGGGGGGGACAGTGGACTGACCAGAGGGTCCGTAGACGCTGTAACACTGCCAAACGGGAGCCACTTACAGACCCTGGTGTTTATTCCGTATTCACAGTCTCGCATTTTTCTGCGAGGTGTGGGTGTTAGCCAATCTTGCAATGATGATGTTGAAATAATTTACAGGAAAACAATTCAATTAATACGGAAGCAATCCTGTTTAAACTGTTTTAATATTATCCGAGCTGGTATACATGCAGGAGAGAAACAGACAGAACTATAGAGACAGTTCCAACTGAAAATGGTGAGTTAAGTTTATTATCTGAGGAATATTTAAGTTTGAATGTGGAGTTGTGGGTTTATCTCCAGGTGTTTCTGTGATGTCAGCCCTACTCCTGCTACCTCCTGTGACACAGTCTTGGGGAAGCCAAGGACTGTCTGCTCTACTCAGTAAAGTATCTGCAATAGTTTTCAATTCCTTTCCATCTGCTCTCCCGGGTAACTGCCCGCTGGGATTTCTGCTTCACCAGCTCTTGTTTCAGGATCAGTCTGAGTTGGGCAGTGACTGGGCCCCCACCCTGGGGTTCCTGTGAGGGGGTCACCCACAGGGAGAGTTGCACATGGAGCTGTGCCCAATGGTCACCCTCCGTTCTGGGGAAGGATGGGGCTCTTTCTGGATGGCACGCTGTGATGGGCCGAATGGTTTACCTCACATTGAGTTCCACAGAATTGCTATTTATAGTTAGGTTGGTGTGTGAAGAATTGCAAACCAATAGTGCAGATTCCTGATATTTTAATGATCTCCGTGAGTGAAGATTGAAAGTTTTTGAGGCTGTCAGGTAGACTGAGGATCAGGAAAAGGCAGAGAGATTCCTACAGTTTAGAATACACAATTCCGGAATAAAAACAAAAGGATTTTCCTAAACATATTTCTCTCACGTTCCTAAAGTATTTTTCTGATCTCTTCTCCCCTGTTGTAATTACATTTGGAGATTGGTCGATACTTCACACCCTCGCTATTTTCAAATCGAGACTTATCGATCCTCTGCAACTCAAACTCAATCCTGAACCTCAAAGTGTGAAACTCTCTTTCCCTCTTTTCCCCACAATCGACTGAATTGAAAACCCTCCAATGATTTTCTTTATCTTTCTTCCAACTCCTCAAACCCCCGTCTCCTGCTCTCTGGATCCCGAGTCTTGATTCACTGAATCATTGTGAATTTCCAACATTTTCTACTTTTAGTCACAGGCAGTTTATTTATTCAAATTCCATTAAAAGTAAACTGATGGAAATCTTGAGTTTTGGGCGCACTGAGAGTAATTTTCATCACCTTCCTCAGTGAGTGATATTGAGTGTGTGAAGTGGGGAGAGTCGGGATAATCACCAAAATTTGGGATCCTCAGTATTCGGATCCAGTTTGTCCCGTTAGACAAACATGGGTTCAGAGAAGGAGCGATTGAGGGGTTTCAAATGCTGAAGGGGTTTAACCCATTCTGATTGGATAGATTATTTGAGATGGACACTAAAGAGATTGGGAATGAATCTAAAATCCTGGGAAAGATTAAACGTTGGGAAGGATTTATCTTCACTCCCTGGGCCGTGAGGTAGCTCCAGACTCATCCTTCGAAAGTGGGAAAGTCGACGTTTCCCTGAGTGAGGAGATTACGCCCGGGTTATAGAGAAGGAGTTTCTGGTTATTCCGGAGACTAAGAGATTTCCCTGAGTTTGATTAATGAAGACCTCAAGGAGTTTGAGCAATTTCCTGAAATTGCTGGTCATTTATTTTTTCTTTATGAAGCCTCCCTCATCGGGTGAGTTAAATGCAGGAATCACCGGATTCTACAGGGTTCTCATCCTCACTCTGTCACAAGGTTCTTGGGCGAGATTCTCCCTTGGCTGACCACAAAATCGGGAAATGCGATTGGGTGGAGAATTGGTTCTGATGTCAAAATTGCGACGGGCACTGATTTGACGCCAAATCGCGAATCTCCATCACCTCGACAGCAGCGCCAATGCTTTCCAGAATGCACGTACATCGGGCAACAGCGGGGCGACTGCTGGAGGAGGAGGATGAATGCCTGGTCTCATCTGGCGAGGAGGATGTAGGGGAGGACGAGGATCAGCAGGACATGGGCACGGACAGGTTTGGGAAGCCAGCATATGTGTGCGGCCAGGGCCACCGTGCATGGGACGCTCTGATCCCCTCCAGGTTCACTGGCTTCTGGGGGGGGGGGGGACGGAGTGGGGGGGACAGTGGACTGACCAGAGGGTCCGTAGACGCTGTAACACTGCCAAACGGGAGCCACTTACAGACCCTGGTGTTTATTCCGTATTCACAGTCTCGCATTTTTCTGCGAGGTGTGGGTGTTAGCCAATCTTGCAATGATGATGTTGAAATAATTTACAGGAAAACAATTCAATTAATACGGAAGCAATCCTGTTTAAACTGTTTTAATATTATCCGAGCTGGTATACATGCAGGAGAGAAACAGACAGAACTATAGAGACAGTTCCAACTGAAAATGGTGAGTTAAGTTTATTATCTGAGGAATATTTAAGTTTGAATGTGGAGTTGTGGGTTTATCTCCAGGTGTTTCTGTGATGTCAGCCCTACTCCTGCTACCTCCTGTGACACAGTCTTGGGGAAGCCAAGGACTGTCTGCTCTACTCTGTAAAGTATCTGCAATAGTTTTCAATTCCTTTCCATCTGCTCTCCCGGGTAACTGCCCGCTGGGATTTCTGCTTCACCAGCTCTTGTTTCAGGATCAGTCTGAGTTGGGCAGTGACTGGGCCCCCACCCTGGGGTTCCTGTGAGGGGGTCACCCACAGGGAGAGTTGCACATGGAGCTGTGCCCAATGGTCACCCTCCGTTCTGGGGAAGGATGGGGCTCTTTCTGGATGGCACGCTGTGATGGGCCGAATGGTTTACCTCACATTGAGTTCCACAGAATTACTATTTATAGTTAGGTTGGTGTGTGAAGAATTGCAAACCAATAGAGCAGATTCCTGATGTTTTAATGATCTCCGTGAGTGAAGATTGAAAGTTTTTGAGGCTGTCAGGTAGACTGAGGATCAGGAAAAGGCAGAGAGATTCCTACAGTTTAGAATACACAATTCCGGAATAAAAACAAAAGGATTTTCCTGAACATATTTCTCTCACGTTCCTAAAGTATTTTTCTGATCTCTTCTCCCCTGTTGTAATTACATTTGGAGATTGGTCGATACTTCACACCCTCGCTATTTTCAAATCGAGACTTATCGATCCTCTGCAACTCAAACTCAATCCTGAACCTCAAAGTGTGAAACTCTCTTTCCCTCTTTTCCCCACAATCGACTGAATTGAAAACCCTCCAATGATTTTCTTTATCTTTCTTCCAACTCCTCAAACCCCCGTCTCCTGCTCTCTGGATCCCGAGTCTTGATTCACTGAATCATTGTGAATTTCCAACATTTTCTACTTTTAGTCACAGGCAGTTTATTTATTCAAATTCCATTAAAAGTAAACTGATGGAAATCTTGAGTTTTGGGCGCACTGAGAGTAATTTTCATCACCTTCCTCAGTGAGTGATATTGAGTGTGTGAAGTGGGGAGAGTCGGGATAATCACCAAAATTTGGGATCCTCAGTATTCGGATCCAGTTTGTCCCGTTAGACAAACATGGGTTCAGAGAAGGAGCGATTGAGGGGTTTCAAATGCTGAAGGGGTTTAACCCATTCTGATTGGATAGATTATTTGAGATGGACACTAAAGAGATTGGGAATGAATCTAAAATCCTGGGAAAGATTAAACGTTGGGAAGGATTTATCTTCACTCCCTGGGCCGTGAGGTAGCTCCAGACTCATCCTTCGAAAGTGGGAAAGTCGACGTTTCCCTGAGTGAGGAGATTACACCCGGGTTATAGAGAAGGAGTTTCTGGTTATTCCGGAGACTAAGAGATTTCCCTGAGTTTGATTAATGAAGACCTCAAGGAGTTTGAGCAATTTCCTGAAATTGCTGGTCATTTATTTTTTCTTTATGAAGCCTCCCTCATCGGGTGAGTTAAATGCAGGAATCACCGGATTCTACAGGGTTCTCATCCTCACTCTGTCACAAGGTTCTTGGGCGAGATTCTCCCTTGGCTGACCACAAAATCGGGAAATGCGATTGGGTGGAGAATTGGTTCTGATGTCAAAATTGCGACGGGCACTGATCGCGAATCTCCATCACCTCGACAGCAGCGCCAATGCTTTCCAGAATGCACGTACATCGGGCAACAGCGGGGCGACTGCTGGAGGAGGAGGATGAATGCCTGGTCTCATCTGGCGAGGAGGATGTAGGGGAGGACGAGGATCAGCAGGACATGGGCACGGACAGGTTTGGGAAGCCAGAATATGTGTGCGGCCAGGGCCACCGTGCATGGGACGCTCTGATCCCCTCCAGGTTCACTGGCTTCTGGGGGGGGGGGGGGCGGAGTGGGGGGGACAGTGGACTGACCAGAGGGTCCGTAGACGCTGTAACACTGCCAAACGGGAGCCACTTACAGACCCTGGTGTTTATTCCGTATTCACAGTCTCGCATTTTTCTGCGAGGTGTGGGTGTTAGCCAATCTTGCAATGATGATGTTGAAATAATTTACAGGAAAACAATTCAATAAATACAGAAGCAATCCTGTTTAAACTGTTTTAATATTATCCGAGCTGGTATACATGCAGGAGAGAAACAGACAGAACTATAGAGACAGTTCCAACTGAAAATGGTGAGTTAAGTTTATTATCTGAGGAATATTTAAGTTTGAATGTGGAGTTGTGGGTTTATCTCCAGGTGTTTCTGTGATGTCAGCCCTACTCCTGCTACCTCCTGTGACACAGTCTTGGGGAAGCCAAGGACTGTCTGCTCTACTCTGTAAAGTATCTGCAATAGTTTTCAATTCCTTTCCATCTGCTCTCCCGGGTAACTGCCCGCTGGGATTTCTGCTTCACCAGCTCTTGTTTCAGGATCAGTCTGAGTTGGGCAGTGACTGGGCCCCCACCCTGGGGTTCCTGTGAGGGGGTCACCCACAGGGAGAGTTGCACATGGAGCTGTGCCCAATGGTCACCCTCCGTTCTGGGGAAGGATGGGGCTCTTTCTGGATGGCACGCTGTGATGGGCCGAATGGTTTACCTCACATTGAGTTCCACAGAATTGCTATTTATAGTTAGGTTGGTGTGTGAAGAATTGCAAACCAATAGAGCAGATTCCTGATGTTTTAATGATTTCCGTGAGTGAAGATTGAAAGTTTTTGAGGCTGTCAGGTAGACTGAGGATCAGGAAAAGGCAGAGAGATTCCTACAGTTTAGAATACACAATTCCGGAATAAAAACAAAAGGATTTTCCTGAACATATTTCTCTCACGTTCCTAAAGTATTTTTCTGATCTCTTCTCCCCTGTTGTAATTACATTTGGAGATTGGTCGATACTTCACACCCTCGCTATTTTCAAATGGAGACTTATCGATCCTCTGCAACTCAAACTCAATCCTGAACCTCAAAGTGTGAAACTCTCTTTCCCTCTTTTCCCCACAATCGACTGAATTGAAAACCCTCCAATGATTTTCTTTATCTTTCTTCCAACTCCTCAAACCCCCGTCTCCTGCTCTCTGGATCCCGAGTCTTGATTCACTGAATCATTGTGAATTTCCAACATTTTCTACTTTTAGTCACAGGCAGTTTATTTATTCAAATTCCATTAAAAGTAAACTGATGGAAATCTTGAGTTTTGGGCGCACTGAGAGTAATTTTCATCACCTTCCTCAGTGAGTGATATTGAGTGTGTGAAGTGGGGAGAGTCGGGATAATCACCAAAATTTGGGATCCTCAGTATTCGGATCCAGTTTGTCCCGTTAGACAAACATGGGTTCAGAGAAGGAGCGATTGAGGGGTTTCAAATGCTGAAGGGGTTTAACCCATTCTGATTGGATAGATTATTTGAGATGGACACTAAAGAGATTGGGAATGAATCTAAAATCCTGGGAAAGATTAAACGTTGGGAAGGATTTATCTTCACTCCCTGGGCCGTGAGGTAGCTCCAGACTCATCCTTCGAAAGTGGGAAAGTCGACGTTTCCCTGAGTGAGGAGATTACACCCGGGTTATAGAGAAGGAGTTTCTGGTTATTCCGGAGACTAAGAGATTTCCCTGAGTTTGATTAATGAAGACCTCAAGGAGTTTGAGCAATTTCCTGAAATTGCTGGTCATTTATTTTTTCTTTATGAAGCCTCCCTCATCGGGTGAGTTAAATGCAGGAATCACCGGATTCTACAGGGTTCTCATCCTCACTCTGTCACAAGGTTCTTGGGCGAGATTCTCCCTTGGCTGACCACAAAATCGGGAAACGCGATTGGGTGGAGAATTGGTTCTGATGTCAAAATTGCGACGGGCACTGATCGCGAATCTCCATCACCTCGACAGCAGCGCCAATGCTTTCCAGAATGCACGTACATCGGGCAACAGCGGGGCGACTGCTGGAGGAGGAGGATGAATGCCTGGTCTCATCTGGCGAGGAGGATGTAGGGGAGGACGAGGATCAGCAGGACATGGGCACGGACAGGTTTGGGAAGCCAGAATATGTGTGCGGCCAGGGCCACCGTGCATGGGACGCTCTGATCCCCTCCAGGTTCACTGGCTTCTGGGGGGGGGGGGGCGGAGTGGGGGGGACAGTGGACTGACCAGAGGGTCCGTAGACGCTGTAACACTGCCAAACGGGAGCCACTTACAGACCCTGGTGTTTATTCCGTATTCACAGTCTCGCATTTTTCTGCGAGGTGTGGGTGTTAGCCAATCTTGCAATGATGATGTTGAAATAATTTACAGGAAAACAATTCAATAAATACGGAAGCAATCCTGTTTAAACTGTTTTAATATTATCCGAGCTGGTATACATGCAAGAGAGAAACAGACAGAACTATAGAGACAGTTCCAACTGAAAATGGTGAGTTAAGTTTATTATCTGAGGAATATTTAAGTTTGAATGTGGAGTTGTGGGTTTATCTCCAGGTGTTTCTGTGATGTCAGCCCTACTCCTGCTACCTCCTGTGACACAGTCTTGGGGAAGCCAAGGACTGTCTGCTCTACTCTGTAAGGTATCTGCAATAGTTTTCAATTCCTTTCCATCTGCTCTCCCGGGTAACTGCCCGCTGGGATTTCTGCTTCACCAGCTCTTGTTTCAGGATCAGTCTGAGTTGGGCAGTGACTGGGCCCCCACCCTGGGGTTCCTGTGAGGGGGTCACCCACAGGGAGTGCTGCACATGGAGCTGTGCCCAATGGTCACCCTCCGTTCTGGGGAAGGATGGGGCTCTTTCTGGATGGCACGCTGTGATGGGCCGAATGGTTTACCTCACATTGAGTTCCACAGAATTGCTATTTATAGTTAGGATGGTGTGTGAAGAATTGCAAACCAATAGAGCAGATTCCTGATGTTTTAATGATCTCCGTGAGTGAAGATTGAAAGTTTTTGAGGCTGTCAGGTAGACTGAGGATCAGGAAAAGGCAGAGAGATTCCTACAGTTTAGAATACACAATTCCGGAATAAAAACAAAAGGATTTTCCTGAACATATTTCTCTCACGTTCCTAAAGTATTTTTCTGATCTCTTCTCCCCTGTTGTAATTACATTTGGAGATTGGTCGATACTTCACACCCTCGCTATTTTCAAATCGAGACTTATCGATCCTCTGCAACTCAAACTCAATCCTGAACCTCAAAGTGTGAAACTCTCTTTCCCTCTTTTCCCCACAATCGACTGAATTGAAAACCCTCCAATGATTTTCTTTATCTTTCTTCCAACTCCTCAAACCCCCGTCTCCTGCTCTCTGGATCCCGAGTCTTGATTCACTGAATCATTGTGAATTTCCAACATTTTCTACTTTTAGTCACAGGCAGTTTATTTATTCAAATTCCATTAAAAGTAAACTGATGGAAATCTTGAGTTTTGGGCGCACTGAGAGTAATTTTCATCACCTTCCTCAGTGAGTGATATTGAGTGTGTGAAGTGGGGAGAGTCGGGATAATCACCAAAATTTGGGATCCTCAGTATTCGGATCCAGTTTGTCCCGTTAGACAAACATGGGTTCAGAGAAGGAGCGATTGAGGGGTTTCAAATGCTGAAGGGGTTTAACCCATTCTGATTGGATAGATTATTTGAGATGGACACTAAAGAGATTGGGAATGAATCTAAAATCCTGGGAAAGATTAAACGTTGGGAAGGATTTATCTTCACTCCCTGGGCCGTGAGGTAGCTCCAGACTCATCCTTCGAAAGTGGGAAAGTCGACGTTTCCCTGAGTGAGGAGATTACACCCGGGTTATAGAGAAGGAGTTTCTGGTTATTCCGGAGACTAAGAGATTTCCCTGAGTTTGATTAATGAAGACCTCAAGGAGTTTGAGCAATTTCCTGAAATTGCTGGTCATTTATTTTTTCTTTATGAAGCCTCCCTCATCGGGTGAGTTAAATGCAGGAATCACCGGATTCTACAGGGTTCTCATCCTCACTCTGTCACTAGGTTCTTGGGCGAGATTCTCCCTTGGCTGACCACAAAATCGGGAAATGCGATTGGGTGGAGAATTGGTTCTGATGTCAAAATTGCGACGGGCACTGATTTGACGCCAAATCGCGAATCTCCATCACCTCGACAGCAGCGCCAATGCTTTCCAGAATGCACGTACATCGGGCAACAGCGGGGCGACTGCTGGAGGAGGAGGATGAATGCCTGGTCTCATCTGGCGAGGAGGATGTAGGGGTGGACGAGGATCAGCAGGACATGGGCACGGACAGGTTTGGGAAGCCAGAATATGTGTGCGGCCAGGGCCACCGTGCATGGGACGCTCTGATCCCCTCCAGGTTCACTGGCTTCTGGGGGGGGGGGGGGGGGGGAGTGGGGGGGACAGTGGACTGACCAGAGGGTCCGTAGACGCTGTAACACTGCCAAACGGGAGCCACTTACAGACCCTGGTGTTTATTCCGTATTCACAGTCTCGCATTTTTCTGCGAGGTGTGGGTGTTAGCCAATCTTGCAATGATGATGTTGAAATAATTTACAGGAAAACAATTCAATTAATACGGAAGCAATCCTGTTTAAACTGTTTTAATATTATCCGAGCTGGTATACATGCAGGAGAGAAACAGACAGAACTATAGAGACAGTTCCAACTGAAAATGGTGAGTTAAGTTTATTATCTGAGGAATATTTAAGTTTGAATGTGGAGTTGTGGGTTTATCTCCAGGTGTTTCTGTGATGTCAGCCCTACTCCTGCTACCTCCTGTGACACAGTCTTGGGGAAGCCAAGGACTGTCTGCTCTACTCTGTAAAGTATCTGCAATAGTTTTCAATTCCTTTCCATCTGCTCTCCCGGGTAACTGCCCGCTGGGATTTCTGCTTCACCAGCTCTTGTTTCAGGATCAGTCTGAGTTGGGCAGTGACTGGGCCCCCACCCTGGGGTTCCTGTGAGGGGGTCACCCACAGGGAGAGTTGCACATGGAGCTGTGCCCAATGGTCACCCTCCGTTCTGGGGAAGGATGGGGCTCTTTCTGGATGGCACGCTGTGATGGGCCGAATGGTTTACCTCACATTGAGTTCCACAGAATTGCTATTTATAGTTAGGTTGGTGTGTGAAGAATTGCAAACCAATAGAGCAGATTCCTGATGTTTTAATGATCTCCGTGAGTGAAGATTGAAAGTTTTTGAGGCTGTCAGGTAGATTGAGGATCAGGAAAAGGCAGAGAGATTCCTACAGTTTAGAATACACAATTCCGGAATAAAAACAAAAGGATTTTCCTGAACATATTTCTCTCACGTTCCTAAAGTATTTTTCTGATCTCTTCTCCCCTGTTGTAATTACATTTGGAGATTGGTCGATACTTCACACCCTCGCTATTTTCAAATGGAGACTTATCGATCCTCTGCAACTCAAACTCAATCCTGAACCTCAAAGTGTGAAACTCTCTTTCCCTCTTTTCCCCACAATCGACTGAATTGAAAACCCTCCAATGATTTTCTTTATCTTTCTTCCAACTCCTCAAACCCCCGTCTCCTGCTCTCTGGATCCCGAGTCTTGATTCACTGAATCATTGTGAATTTCCAACATTTTCTACTTTTAGTCACAGGCAGTTTATTTATTCAAATTCCATTAAAAGTAAACTGATGGAAATCTTGAGTTTTGGGCGCACTGAGAGTAATTTTCATCACCTTCCTCAGTGAGTGATATTGAGTGTGTGAAGTGGGGAGAGTCGGGATAATCACCAAAATTTGGGATCCTCAGTATTCGGATCCAGTTTGTCCCGTTAGACAAACATGGGTTCAGAGAAGGAGCGATTGAGGGGTTTCAAATGCTGAAGGGGTTTAACCCATTCTGATTGGATAGATTATTTGAGATGGACACTAAAGAGATTGGGAATGAATCTAAAATCCTGGGAAAGATTAAACGTTGGGAAGGATTTATCTTCACTCCCTGGGCCGTGAGGTAGCTCCAGACTCATCCTTCGAAAGTGGGAAAGTCGACGTTTCCCTGAGTGAGGAGATTACACCCGGGTTATAGAGAAGGAGTTTCTGGTTATTCCGGAGACTAAGAGATTTCCCTGAGTTTGATTAATGAAGACCTCAAGGAGTTTGAGCAATTTCCTGAAATTGCTGGTCATTTATTTTTTCTTTATGAAGCCTCCCTCATCGGGTGAGTTAAATGCAGGAATCACCGGATTCTACAGGGTTCTCATCCTCACTCTGTCACAAGGTTCTTGGGCGAGATTCTCCCTTGGCTGACCACAAAATCGGGAAACGCGATTGGGTGGAGAATTGGTTCTGATGTCAAAATTGCGACGGGCACTGATTTGACGCCAAATCGCGAATCTCCATCACCTCGACAGCAGCGCCAATGCTTTCCAGAATGCACGTACATCGCGCAACAGCGGGGCGACTGCTGGAGGAGGAGGATGAATGCCTGGTCTCATCTGGTGAGGAGGATGTAGGGGAGGACGAGGATCAGCAGGACATGGGCACGGACAGGTTTGGGAAGCCAGAATATGTGTGCGGCCAGGGCCACCGTGCATGGGACGCTCTGATCCCCTCCAGGTTCACTGGCTTCTGGGGGGGGGGGGGGGGACGGAGTGGGGGGGACAGTGGACTGACCAGAGGGTCCGTAGACGCTGTAACACTGCCAAACGGGAGCCACTTACAGACCCTGGTGTTTATTCCGTATTCACAGTCTCGCATTTTTCTGCGAGGTGTGGGTGTTAGCCAATCTTGCAATGATGATGTTGAAATAATTTACAGGAAAACAATTCAATTAATACGGAAGCAATCCTGTTTAAACTGTTTTAATATTATCCGAGCTGGTATACATGCAGGAGAGAAACAGACAGAACTATAGAGACAGTTCCAACTGAAAATGGTGAGTTAAGTTTATTATCTGAGGAATATTTAAGTTTGAATGTGGAGTTGTGGGTTTATCTCCAGGTGTTTCTGTGATGTCAGCCCTACTCCTGCTACCTCCTGTGACACAGTCTTGGGGAAGCCAAGGACTGTCTGCTCTACTCTGTAAAGTATCTGCAATAGTTTTCAATTCCTTTCCATCTGCTCTCCCGGGTAACTGCCCGCTGGGATTTCTGCTTCACCAGCTCTTGTTTCAGGATCAGTCTGAGTTGGGCAGTGACTGGGCCCCCACCCTGGGGTTCCTGTGAGGGGGTCACCCACAGGGAGAGTTGCACATGGAGCTGTGCCCAATGGTCACCCTCCGTTCTGGGGAAGGATGGGGCTCTTTCTGGATGGCACGCTGTGATGGGCCGAATGGTTTACCTCACATTGAGTTCCACAGAATTGCTATTTATAGTTAGGTTGGTGTGTGAAGAATTGCAAACCAATAGAGCAGATTCCTGATGTTTTAATGATCTCCGTGAGTGAAGATTGAAAGTTTTTGAGGCTGTCAGGTAGACTGAGGATCAGGAAAAGGCAGAGAGATTCCTACAGTTTAGAATACACAATTCCGGAATAAAAACAAAAGGATTTTCCTAAACATATTTCTCTCACGTTCCGAAAGTATTTTTCTGATCTCTTCTCCCCTGTTGTAATTACATTTGGAGATTGGTCGATACTTCACACCCTCGCTATTTTCAAATGGAGACTTATCGATCCTCTGCAACTCAAACTCAATCCTGAACCTCAAAGTGTGAAACTCTCTTTCCCTCTTTTCCCCACAATCGACTGAATTGAAAACCCTCCAATGATTTTCTTTATCTTTCTTCCAACTCCTCAAACCCCCGTCTCCTGCTCTCTGGATCCCGAGTCTTGATTCACTGAATCATTGTGAATTTCCAACATTTTCTACTTTTAGTCACAGGCAGTTTATTTATTCAAATTCCATTAAAAGTAAACTGATGGAAATCTTGAGTTTTGGGCGCACTGAGAGTAATTTTCATCACCTTCCTCAGTGAGTGATATTGAGTGTGTGAAGTGGGGAGAGTCGGGATAATCACCAAAATTTGGGATCCTCAGTATTCGGATCCAGTTTGTCCCGTTAGACAAACATGGGTTCAGAGAAGGAGCGATTGAGGGGTTTCAAATGCTGAAGGGGTTTAACCCATTCTGATTGGATAGATTATTTGAGATGGACACTAAAGAGATTGGGAATGAATCTAAAATCCTGGGAAAGATTAAACGTTGGGAAGGATTTATCTTCACTCCCTGGGCCGTGAGGTAGCTCCAGACTCATCCTTCGAAAGTGGGAAAGTCGACGTTTCCCTGAGTGAGGAGATTACACCCGGGTTATAGAGAAGGAGTTTCTGGTTATTCCGGAGACTAAGAGATTTCCCTGAGTTTGATTAATGAAGACCTCAAGGAGTTTGAGCAATTTCCTGAAATTGCTGGTCATTTATTTTTTCTTTATGAAGCCTCCCTCATCGGGTGAGTTAAATGCAGGAATCACCGGATTCTACAGGGTTCTCATCCTCACTCTGTCACAAGGTTCTTGGGCGAGATTCTCCCTTGGCTGACCACAAAATCGGGAAACGCGATTGGGTGGAGAATTGGTTCTGATGTCAAAATTGCGACGGGCACTGATCGCGAATCTCCATCACCTCGACAGCAGCGCCAATGCTTTCCAGAATGCACGTACATCGGGCAACAGCGGGGCGACTGCTGGAGGAGGAGGATGAATGCCTGGTCTCATCTGGCGAGGAGGATGTAGGGGAGGACGAGGATCAGCAGGACATGGGCACGGACAGGTTTGGGAAGCCAGAATATGTGTGCGGCCAGGGCCACCGTGCATGGGACGCTCTGATCCCCTCCAGGTTCACTGGCTTCTGGGGGGGGGGGGGACGGAGTGGGGGGGACAGTGGACTGACCAGAGGGTCCGTAGACGCTGTAACACTGCCAAACGGGAGCCACTTACAGACCCTGGTGTTTATTCCGTATTCACAGTCTCGCATTTTTCTGCGAGGTGTGGGTGTTAGCCAATCTTGCAATGATGATGTTGAAATAATTTACAGGAAAACAATTCAATTAATACGGAAGCAATCCTGTTTAAACTGTTTTAATATTATTCGAGCTGGTATACATGCAGGAGAGAAACAGACAGAACTATAGAGACAGTTCCAACTGAAAATGGTGAGTTAAGTTTATTATCTGAGGAATATTTAAGTTTGAATGTGGAGTTGTGGGTTTATCTCCAGGTGTTTCTGTGATGTCAGCCCTACTCCTGCTACCTCCTGTGACACAGTCTTGGGGAAGCCAAGGACTGTCTGCTCTACTCTGTAAAGTATCTGCAATAGTTTTCAATTCCTTTCCATCTGCTCTCCCGGGTAACTGCCCGCTGGGATTTCTGCTTCACCAGCTCTTGTTTCAGGATCAGTCTGAGTTGGGCAGTGACTGGGCCCCCACCCTGGGGTTCCTGTGAGGGGGTCACCCACAGGGAGAGTTGCACATGGAGCTGTGCCCAATGGTCACCCTCCGTTCTGGGGAAGGATGGGGCTCTTTCTGGATGGCACGCTGTGATGGGCCGAATGGTTTACCTCACATTGAGTTCCACAGAATTGCTATTTATAGTTAGGTTGGTGTGTGAAGAATTGCAAACCAATAGAGCAGATTCCTGATGTTTTAATGATCTCCGTGAGTGAAGATTGAAAGTTTTTGAAGCTGTCAGGTAGATTGAGGATCAGGAAAAGGCAGAGAGTTTCCTACAGTTTAGAATACACAATTCCGGAATAAAAACAAAAGGATTTTCCTAAACATATTTCTCTCACGTTCCTAAAGTATTTTTCTGATCTCTTCTCCCCTGTTGTAATTACATTTGGAGATTGGTCGATACTTCACACCCTCGCTATTTTCAAATCGAGACTTATCGATCCTCTGCAACTCAAACTCAATCCTGAACCTCAAAGTGTGAAACTCTCTTTCCCTCTTTTCCCCACAATCGACTGAATTGAAAACCCTCCAATGATTTTCTTTATCTTTCTTCCAACTCCTCAAACCCCCGTCTCCTGCTCTCTGGATCCCGAGTCTTGATTCACTGAATCATTGTGAATTTCCAACATTTTCTACTTTTAGTCACAGGCAGTTTATTTATTCAAATTCCATTAAAAGTAAACTGATGGAAATCTTGAGTTTTGGGCGCACTGAGAGTAATTTTCATCACCTTCCTCAGTGAGTGATATTGAGTGTGTGAAGTGGGGAGAGTCGGGATAATCACCAAAATTTGGGATCCTCAGTATTCGGATCCAGTTTGTCCCGTTAGACAAACATGGGTTCAGAGAAGGAGCGATTGAGGGGTTTCAAATGCTGAAGGGGTTTAACCCATTCTGATTGGATAGATTATTTGAGATGGACACTAAAGAGATTGGGAATGAATCTAAAATCCTGGGAAAGATTAAACGTTGGGAAGGATTTATCTTCACTCCCTGGGCCGTGAGGTAGCTCCAGACTCATCCTTCGAAAGTGGGAAAGTCGACGTTTCCCTGAGTGAGGAGATTACGCCCGGGTTATAGAGAAGGAGTTTCTGGATATTCCGGAGACTAAGAGATTTCCCTGAGTTTGATTAATGAAGACCTCAAGGAGTTTGAGCAATTTCCTGAAATTGCTGGTCATTTATTTTTTCTTTATGAAGCCTCCCTCATCGGGTGAGTTAAATGCAGGAATCACCGGATTCTACAGGGTTCTCATCCTCACTCTGTCACAAGGTTCTTGGGCGAGATTCTCCCTTGGCTGACCACAAAATCGGGAAATGCGATTGGGTGGAGAATTGGTTCTGATGTCAAAATTGCGACGGGCACTGATCGCGAATCTCCATCACCTCGACAGCAGCGCCAATGCTTTCCAGAATGCACGTACATCGGGCAACAGCGGGGCGACTGCTGGAGGAGGAGGATGAATGCCTGGTCTCATCTGGCGAGGAGGATGTAGGGGAGGACGAGGATCAGCAGGACATGGGCACGGACAGGTTTGGGAAGCCAGCATATGTGTGCGGCCAGGGCCACCGTGCATGGGACGCTCTGATCCCCTCCAGGTTCACTGGCTTCTGGGGGGGGGGGGGGGGGGACGGAGTGGGGGGGACAGTGGACTGACCAGAGGGTCCGTAGACGCTGTAACACTGCCAAACGGGAGCCACTTACAGACCCTGGTGTTTATTCCGTATTCACAGTCTCGCATTTTTCTGCGAGGTGTGGGTGTTAGCCAATCTTGCAATGATGATGTTGAAATAATTTACAGGAAAACAATTCAATTAATACGGAAGCAATCCTGTTTAAACTGTTTTAATATTATCCGAGCTGGTATACATGCAGGAGAGAAACAGACAGAACTATAGAGACAGTTCCAACTGAAAATGGTGAGTTAAGTTTATTATCTGAGGAATATTTAAGTTTGAATGTGGAGTTGTGGGTTTATCTCCAGGTGTTTCTGTGATGTCAGCCCTACTCCTGCTACCTCCTGTGACACAGTCTTGGGGAAGCCAAGGACTGTCTGCTCTACTCTGTAAAGTATCTGCAATAGTTTTCAATTCCTTTCCATCTGCTCTCCCGGGTAACTGCCCGCTGGGATTTCTGCTTCACCAGCTCTTGTTTCAGGATCAGTCTGAGTTGGGCAGTGACTGGGCCCCCACCCTGGGGTTCCTGTGAGGGGGTCACCCACAGGGAGAGTTGCACATGGAGCTGTGCCCAATGGTCACCCTCCGTTCTGGGGCAGGATGGGGCTCTTTCTGGATGGCACGCTGTGATGGGCCGAATGGTTTACCTCACATTGAGTTCCACAGAATTGCTATTTATAGTTAGGTTGGTGTGTGAAGAATTGCAAACCAATAGAGCAGATTCCTGATGTTTTAATGATCTCCGTGAGTGAAGATTGAAAGTTTTTGAGGCTGTCAGGTAGACTGAGGATCAGGAAAAGGCAGAGAGATTCCTACAGTTTAGAATACACAATTCCGGAATAAAAACAAAAGGATTTTCCTGAACATATTTCTCTCACGTTCCTAAAGTATTTTTCTGATCTCTTCTCCCCTGTTGTAATTACATTTGGAGATTGGTCGATACTTCACACCCTCGCTATTTTCAAATCGAGACTTATCGATCCTCTCCAACTCAAACTCAATCCTGAACCTCAAAGTGTGAAACTCTCTTTCCCTCTTTTCCCCTCAATCGACTGAATTGAAAACCCTCCAATGATTTTCTTTATCTTTCTTCCAACTCCTCAAACCCCCGTCTCCTGCTCTCTGGATCCCGAGTCTTGATTCACTGAATCATTGTGAATTTCCAACATTTTCTACTTTTAGTCACAGGCAGTTTATTTATTCAAATTCCATTAAAAGTAAACTGATGGAAATCTTGAGTTTTGGGCGCACTGAGAGTAATTTTCATCACCTTCCTCAGTGAGTGATATTGAGTGTGTGAAGTGGGGAGAGTCGGGATAATCACCAAAATTTGGGATCCTCAGTATTCGGATCCAGTTTGTCCCGTTAGACAAACATGGGTTCAGAGAAGGAGCGATTGAGGGGTTTCAAATGCTGAAGGGGTTTAACCCATTCTGATTGGATAGATTATTTGAGATGGACACTAAAGAGATTGGGAATGAATCTAAAATCCTGGGAAAGATTAAACGTTGGGAAGGATTTATCTTCACTCCCTGGGCCGTGAGGTAGCTCCAGACTCATCCTTCGAAAGTGGGAAAGTCGACGTTTCCCTGAGTGAGGAGATTACACCCGGGTTATAGAGAAGGAGTTTCTGGTTATTCCGGAGACTAAGAGATTTCCCTGAATTTGATTAATGAAGACCTCAAGGAGTTTGAGCAATTTCCTGAAATTGCTGGTCATTTATTTTTTCTTTATGAAGCCTCCCTCATCGGGTGAGTTAAATGCAGGAATCACCGGAATCTACAGGGTTCTCATCCTCACTCTGTCACAAGGTTCTTGGGCGAGATTCTCCCTTGGCTGACCACAAAATCGGGAAATGCGATTGGGTGGAGAATTGGTTCTGATGTCAAAATTGCGACGGGCACTGATTTGACGCCAAATCGCGAATCTCCATCACCTCGACAGCAGCGCCAATGCTTTCCAGAATGCACGTACATCGGGCAACAGCGGGGCGACTGCTGGAGTAGGAGGATGAATGCCTGGTCTCATCTGGCGAGGAGGATGTAGGGGAGGACAAGGATCAGCAGGACATGGGCACGGACAAGTTTGGGAAGCCAGCATATGTGTGCGGCCAGGGCCACCGTGCATGGGACGCTCTGATCCCCTCCAGGTTCACTGGCTTCTGGGGGGGGGGGGGGGACGGAGTGGGGGGGACAGTGGACTGACCAGAGGGTCCGTAGACGCTGTAACACTGCCAAACGGGAGCCACTTACAGACCCTGGTGTTTATTCCGTATTCACAGTCTCGCATTTTTCTGCGAGGTGTGGGTGTTAGCCAATCTTGCAATGATGATGTTGAAATAATTTACAGGAAAACAATTCAATTAATACGGAAGCAATCCTGTTTAAACTGTTTTAATATTATCCGAGCTGGTATACATGCAGGAGAGAAACAGACAGAACTATAGAGACAGTTCCAACTGAAAATGGTGAGTTAAGTTTATTATCTGAGGAATATTTAAGTTTGAATGTGGAGTTGTGGGTTTATCTCCAGGTGTTTCTGTGATGTCAGCCCTACTCCTGCTACCTCCTGTGACACAGTCTTGGGGAAGCCAAGGACTGTCTGCTCTACTCTGTAAAGTATCTGCAATAGTTTTCAATTCCTTTCCATCTGCTCTCCCGGGTAACTGCCCGCTGGGATTTCTGCTTCACCAGCTCTTGTTTCAGGATCAGTCTGAGTTGGGCAGTGACTGGGCCCCCACCCTGGGGTTCCTGTGAGGGGGTCACCCACAGGGAGAGTTGCACATGGAGCTGTGCCCAATGGTCACCCTCCGTTCTGGGGCAGGATGGGGCTCTTTCTGGATGGCACGCTGTGATGGGCCGAATGGTTTACCTCACATTGAGTTCCACAGAATTGCTATTTATAGTTAGGTTGGTGTGTGAAGAATTGCAAACCAATAGAGCAGATTCCTGATGTTTTAATGATCTCCGTGAGTGAAGATTGAAAGTTTTTGAGGCTGTCAGGTAGACTGAGGATCAGGAAAAGGCGGAGAGATTCCTACAGTTTAGAATACACAATTCCGGAATAAAAACAAAAGGATTTTCCTGAACATATTTCTCTCACGTTCCTAAAGTATTTTTCTGATCTCTTCTCCCCTGTTGTAATTACATTTGGAGATTGGTCGATACTTCACACCCTCGCTATTTTCAAATCGAGACTTATCGATCCTCTGCAACTCAAACTCAATCCTGAACCTCAAAGTGTGAAACTCTCTTTCCCTCTTTTCCCCACAATCGACTGAATTGAAAACCCTCCAATGATTTTCTTTATCTTTCTTCCAACTCCTCAAACCCCCGTCTCCTGCTCTCTGGATCCCGAGTCTTGATTCACTGAATCATTGTGAATTTCCAACATTTTCTACTTTTAGTCACAGGCAGTTTATTTATTCAAATTCCATTAAAAGTAAACTGATGGAAATCTTGAGTTTTGGGCGCACTGAGAGTAATTTTCATCACCTTCCTCAGTGAGTGATATTGAGTGTGTGAAGTGGGGAGAGTCGGGATAATCACCAAAATTTGGGATCCTCAGTATTCGGATCCAGTTTGTCCCGTTAGACAAACATGGGTTCAGAGAAGGAGCGATTGAGGGGTTTCAAATGCTGACGGGGTTTAACCCATTCTGATTGGATAGATTATTTGAGATGGACACTAAAGAGATTGGGAATGAATCTAAAATCCTGGGAAAGATTAAACGTTGGGAAGGATTTATCTTCACTCCCTGGGCCGTGAGGTAGCTCCAGACTCATCCTTCGAAAGTGGGAAAGTCGACGTTTCCCTGAGTGAGGAGATTACACCCGGGTTATAGAGAAGGAGTTTCTGGTTATTCCGGAGACTAAGAGATTTCCCTGAGTTTGATTAATGAAGACCTCAAGGAGTTTGAGCAATTTCCTGAAATTGCTGGTCAATTATTTTTTCTTTATGAAGCCTCCCTCATCGGGTGAGTTAAATGCAGGAATCACCGGATTCTACAGGGTTCTCATCCTCACTCTGTCACAAGGTTCTTGGGCGAGATTCTCCCTTGGCTGACCACAAAATCGGGAAATGCGATTGGGTGGAGAATTGGTTCTGATGTCAAAATTGCGACGGGCACTGATTTGACGCCAAATCGCGAATCTCCATCACCTCGACAGCAGCGCCAATGCTTTCCAGAATGCACGTACATCGCGCAACAGCGGGGCGACTGATGGAGGAGGAGGATGAATGCCTGGTCTCATCTGGCGAGGAGGATGTAGGGGAGGACGAGGATCAGCAGGACATGGGCACGGACAGGTTTGGGAAGCCAGAATATGTGTGCGGCCAGGGCCACCGTGCATGGGACGCTCTGATCCCCTCCAGATTCACTGGCTTCTGGGGGGGGGGGGGAACGGAGTGGGGGGGACAGTGGACTGACCAGAGGGTCCGTAGACGCTGTAACACTGCCAAACGGGAGCCACTTACAGACCCTGGTGTTTATTCCGTATTCACAGTCTCGCATTTTTCTGCGAGGTGTGGGTGTTAGCCAATCTTGCAATGATGATGTTGAAATAATTTACAGGAAAACAATTCAATAAATACGGAAGCAATCCTGTTTAAACTGTTTTAATATTATCCGAGCTGGTATACATGCAGGAGAGAAACAGACAGAACTATAGAGACAGTTCCAACTGAAAATGGTGAGTTAAGTTTATTATCTGAGGAATATTTAAGTTTGAATGTGGAGTTGTGGGTTTATCTCCAGGTGTTTCTGTGATGTCAGCCCTACTCCTGCTACCTCCTGTGACACAGTCTTGGGGAAGCCAAGGACTGTCTGCTCTACTCAGTAAAGTATCTGCAATAGTTTTCAATTCCTTTCCATCTGCTCTCCCGGGTAACTGCCCGCTGGGATTTCTGCTTCACCAGCTCTTGTTTCAGGATCAGTCTGAGTTGGGCAGTGACTGGGCCCCCACCCTGGGGTTCCTGTGAGGGGGTCACCCACAGGGAGAGTTGCACATGGAGCTGTGCCCAATGGTCACCCTCCGTTCTGGGGCAGGATGGGGCTCTTTCTGGATGGCACGCTGTGATGGGCCGAATGGTTTACCTCACATTGAGTTCCACAGAATTGCTATTTATAGTTAGGTTGGTGTGTGAAGAATTGCAAACCAATAGAGCAGATTCCTGATGTTTTAATGATCTCCGTGAGTGAAGATTGAAAGTTTTTGAGGCTGTCAGGTAGACTGAGGATCAGGAAAAGGCGGAGAGATTCCTACAGTTTAGAATACACAATTCCGGAATAAAAACAAAAGGATTTTCCTGAACATATTTCTCTCACGTTCCTAAAGTATTTTTCTGATCTCTTCTCCCCTGTTGTAATTACATTTGGAGATTGGTCGATACATCACACCCTCGCTATTTTCAAATCGAGACTTATCGATCCTCTGCAACTCAAACTCAATCCTGAACCTCAAAGTGTGAAACTCTCTTTCCCTCTTTTCCCCACAATCGACTGAATTGAAAACCCTCCAATGATTTTCTTTATCTTTCTTCCAACTCCTCAAACCCCCGTCTCCTGCTCTCTGGATCCCGAGTCTTGATTCACTGAATCATTGTGAATTTCCAACATTTTCTACTTTTAGTCACAGGCAGTTTATTTATTCAAATTCCATTAAAAGTAAACTGATGTACATCTTGAGTTTTGGGCGCACTGAGAGTAATTTTCATCACCTTCCTCAGTGAGTGATATTGAGTGTGTGAAGTGGGGAGAGGTCGGGATAATCACCAAAATTTGGGATCCTCAGTATTCGGATCCAGTTTGTCCCGTTAGACAAACATGGGTTCAGAGAAGGAGCGATTGAGGGGTTTCAAATGCTGAAGGGATTTAACCCATTCTGATTGGATAGATTATTTGAGATGGACACTAAAGAGATTGGGAATGAATCTAAAATCCTGGGAAAGATTAAACGTTGGGAAGGATTTATCTTCACTCCCTGGGCCGTGAGGTAGCTCCAGACTCATCCTTCGAAAGTGGGAAAGTCGACGTTTCCCTGAGTGAGGAGATTACACCCGGGTTATAGAGAAGGAGTTTCTGGTTATTCCGGAGACTAAGAGATTTCCCTGAGTTTGATTAATGAAGACCTCAAGGAGTTTGAGCAATTTCCTGAAATTGCTGGTCATTTATTTTTTCTTTCTGAAGCCTCCCTCATCGGGTGAGTTAAATGCAGGAATCACCGGATTCTACAGGGTTCTCATCCTCACTCTGTCACAAGGTTCTTGGGCGAGATTCTCCCTTGGCTGACCACAAAATCGGGAAATGCGATTGGGTGGAGAATTGGTTCTGATGTCAAAATTGCGACGGGCACTGATCGCGAATCTCCATCACCTCGACAGCAGCGCCAATGCTTTCCAGAATGCACGTACAGTAAATGCCTTTGCATGTCATTAGTGGGCCTGACCCGGTATTCTCCGGGGCCCCCGCGATGCTCCGCCTTCAATGGACCGAGTTCCCGATGTCGGTTGACTTGTGCTTTAAAAATCGTGAAAGCGGCACGGCGGCTGCTGAGGGCGAGAGGGGGGGACGGAACGTGCCCAACATCACCATAGTGTGCTGCCAGTCGTGCCGCTGGCCGGGGGGTCTTCTTCCAGGGCTGGGGGGAGTCGCGAGGGGTGGCCAGGAGGTGGGCTGTGGGTTGGGTTGGACGGGCACGGAGCACCATTCCCGCAGCCGGCAATGCCGCCGCGCAGCTGCGCGCACCGCTAACAGCCCACCGTGAACGTAGGGCCCCGTGTCATATGGGTCCCCCCGCGGGGCACCTTCTCTGGGTGCCCTCCGGCCCCTGTCGACCCATCAGCTGTGTGGGCGCGCCCCGTCACAACCAGTGCCATCTTTTTGGCTGGGATGAGTGTATGTGGGGAGTGTAATGTGTCTGTGCGGCTGGGATGAGTGTGTGTGGGGAGTGTAATGTGTGTGTGTGGCTGGGATGAGTGTGTGTGGAGAGTGTAATGTGTGTGTGCGGCTGGGATGAGTGTGTGTGGGGAGTGTAATGTGTGTGTGCGGCTGGGATGAGTGTGTGTGGGGAGTGTAATGTGTGTGTGTGGCTGGGATGAGTGTGTGTGGGGAGTGTAATGTGTGTGTGTGGCTGGGATGAGTGTATGTGGGGAGTGTAATGTGTCTGTGCGGCTGGGATGAGTGTGTGTGGGGAGTGTAATGTGTGTGTGTGGCTGGGATGAGTGTGTGTGGAGAGTGTAATGTGTGTGTGCGGCTGGGATGAGTGTGTGTGGGGAGTGTAATGTGTGTGTGCGGCTGGGATGAGTGTGTGTGGGGAGTGTAATGTGTGTGTGCGGCTGGGATGAGTGTGTGTGGGGAGTTTAATGTGTGTCTGCGGCTGGGATGAGTGTGTGTGGGGAGTGTAATGTGTGTGTGTGTCTGGGATGAGTGTGTGTGGGGAGTGTAATGTGTGTGTGTGGCTGGGATGAGTGTGTGTAGGGAGTGTAATGTGTGTGTGCGGCTGGGATGAGTGTGTGTGGGGAGTGTAATGTGTGTGTGCAGCAGGGATGAGTGCGTGTGGGGAGTGTAATGTGTGTGTGCGGCTGGGATGAGTGTGTGTGGGGTGTGTAATGTGTGTGCGGCTGGGATGAGTGTGTGTGGGGAGTGTAATGTGTGTGTGCGGCTGGGATGAGTGTGTGTGGAGAGTGTAATGTGTGTGTGCGGCTGGGATGAGTGTGTGTGGGGAGTGTAATGTGTGTGTGTGTCTGGGATGAGTGTGTGTGGGGAGTGTAATGTGTGTGTGCGGCAGGGATGAGTGTGTGTGGGGAGTGCAATGTGTGTGTGCGGCTGGGATGAGTGTGTGTGGGGAGTGTAATGTGTGTGTGCGGCTGGGATGAGTGTGTGTGGGGTGTGTAATGTGTGTGCGGCTGGGATGAGTGTGTGTGGGGAGTGTAATGTGTGTGTGCGGCTGGGATGAGTGTGTGTGGAGAGTGTAATGTGTGTGTGCGGCTGGGATGAGTGTGTGTGGGGAGTGTAATGTGTGTGTGCGTCTGGGATGAGTGTGTGTGGGGAGTGTAATGTGTGTGTGCGGCTGGGATGAGTGTGTGTGGGGAGTGTAATGTGTGTGTGCGGCTGGGATGAGTGTGTGTGGGGAGTGTAATGTGTGTGTGCGGCTGGGATGAGTGTGTGTGGGGAGTGTAATGTGTGTGTGCGGCTGTTATGAGTGTGTGTGGGGTGTGTAATGTGTGTGCGGCTGGGATGAGTGTGTGTGGGGAGTGTAATGTGTGTGTGCGGCTGGGATGAGTGTGTGTGGAGAGTGTAATGTGTGTGTGCGGCTGGGATGAGTGTGTGTGGGGAATGTAATGTGTGTGTGTGTCTGGGATGAGTGTGTGTGGGGAGTGTAATGTGTGTGTGCGGCTGGGATGAGTGTGTGTGGGGAGTGTAATGTGTGTGCGGCTGGGATGAGTGTGTGTGGGGAGTGTAATGTGTGTGTGCTGCGGGGATGAGTGTGTGTGGGGAGTGTGTAATGGGTGTGTGCGGCTGGGATGAGTGTGTGTGGGGAGTGTGTAATGGGTGTGTGCGGCTGGGATGAGTGTGTGTGGGGAGTGTAATGTGTGTGTGCGGCTGGGATGAGTGTGTGTGGGGAGTGTGTAATGGGTGTGTGCGGCTGGGATGAGTGTGTGTGGGGAGTGTGTAATGTGTGTGTGCTGCGGGGATGAGTGTGTGTGGGGAGTGTAATGTGTGTGTGCGGCTGGGATGAGTGTGTGTGGGGAGTGTGTAATGGGTGTGTGCGGCTGGGATGAGTGTGTGTGGGGAGTGTAATGTGTGTGCGGCTGGGATGAGTGTGTGTGGGGAGTGTAATGTGTGTGTGCGGCTGGGATGAGTGTGTGTGGGGAGTGTAATGTGTGTGTGCGGCTGGGATGAGTGTGTGTGGGGAGTGTAATGTGTGTGCGGCTGGGATGAGTGTATGTGGGGAGTGTAATGTGTGTGTGCTGCGGGGATGAGTGTGTGTGGGGAGTGTGTAATGGGTGTGTGCGGCTGGGATGAGTGTGTGTGGGGAGTGTGTAATGGGTGTGTGCGGCTGGGATGAGTGTGTGTGGGGAGTGTAATGTGTGTGTGCGGCTGGGATGAGTGTGTGTGGGGAGTGTGTAATGGGTGTGTGCGGCTGGGATGAGTGTGTGTGGGGAGTGTGTAATGTGTGTGTGCTGCGGGGATGAGTGTGTGTGGGGAGTGTAATGTGTGTGTGCGGCTGGGATGAGTGTGTGTGGGGAGTGTGTAATGTGTGTGTGCGGCTGGGATGAGTGTGTGTGGGGAGTGTAATGTGTGTGTGCGGCTGGGATGAGTGTGTGTGGGGAGTGTAATGTGTGTGCGGCTGGGATGAGTGTGTGTGGGGAGTGTAATTGTGTGCGGCTGGGATGAGTGTGTGTGGGGAGTGTAATGTGTGTGTGTGGCTGGGATGAGTGTGTGTGGGGAGTGTAATGTGTGTGTGCGGCTGGGATGAGTGTGTGTGGGGAGTGTAATGTGTGTGTGCGGCTGGGATGAGTGTGTGTGGGGAGTGTAATTGTGTGCGGCTGGGATGAGTGTGTGTGGGGAGTGTAATGTGTGTGTGCGGCTGGATTCTCCGGCCACGTCCGCCCGGCGACCGGAGAGTCCCGCTCGAGATCTATGGATTTTTCCAATGTCGGCGTCTCGCCCGTGGCGATCCTGAGGCGAGCGCGGCGCAAGATTCCAGCCCTCAGTCTCGGAAACAGAGAATCCCCGCCCCTTATCTTCTATTATCTGGGAGCCGGCTGGTGTTAGAATAGGTTCCAAAGGTCAGCAATTAAACATCTGAACCCCCTCCACCCCCAAGACCCTCCCCCCCCCCCCCCTGCCTCTGTGTCCGAGCTGTTTGGCCCCCTCCCAACCCAAAATCTCCCTCATGGTCAAGTGTCTGTCTCTCTTCGTGTTTCCACCTGGGGCTGTTTCCTGGTGTTGAATGTTGGACGATCTGAGGGATTGTGAAAGGCGCTAAATGAATGCAACTTCTTTCTCTTCTTCAGGATAAAACAATCTGCTTAATCGATGTGGAAGACTCCGCGTATTACTATGTGGGAGTCTCGGAGGATCCGGAAGAATCACGCGCCGAGTTTCGGGCGGGCTCCCACAAATTACTGGCAACTAAACCCCTGTCTCACCAAGAAGGGGAGAATACGATTGGCAAACTGAAGAGCTGCAACGTTGGGTACGATGCAGCACAGAAGTGGTGGAAGATCCATGAGGATGACGTTGCTGTGTTGGCAGAGATATTTCCAGAGGCTGCTTTTGTAAGTTTTATTCAGCACTGACATTCCACTCAGTGACGCGGGTAAGTCTGTCCCTCTGACCGGGGGGTTTAAATTACGCCCCCCCCCCCTCCCCCCCAGTGTCACTGGGCTGGACTCTGCAAAGTGAGATTGTTTATTCAGCAGCTAATAAACTGGAGTTTGAAGTAATTTTACTCTCGGTTTATTTCTATCATTCATGTGGGTCCCACACTTAAACCATCAACATTCTGTAAACTCCATTTCACCTGTGACATGACCCAATGTTAAAGAGAGATATTGTGGGGAGATTTCTCAGTGTCACTGATTGGAATTAAACCCATTAACCCCCGAAATCACCCCCCTCTCCCCCCGCACCCACCGCCACAATGTAAAGTCCAGCACCGTGGGGCCCAGTCAAGTTGCTATTCTACTGCAAAAGGCAGCACAGGCTGTCCTGTCCACTGGGGTCACTGTTTCCATCTGTTAATCCTCAGCTCGAATGGGAATCGGGAACTCCTTGCTGCTGGGTGTTCAGCTGAACACATTCGCAACATGGTCACAGAGTTTCATTATCAGCAGTAAATCCCCCCAGAGACACTCAGAGTCCAGGTCAGACATTTTGCAAACAGCAACAGGAAACCATTGCAGCGATTCGTCCAGCATGAGCATGGAGCGATCCCATGGAAATCCAGGGTCACCAACACCCTGTTAGGCGATAGAACCTGGAAGAGGAGGACGACTGACAGAGGAAAGCGCAGTCTGAGAGTACAGACAGAGGGAGCACAGTCTGAGAGTACAGACAGAGGGACCACAGTCTGAGAGTACAGACAGAGGAGAACAGTCTGAGAGTACAGACAGAGGAGCACAGTCTGAGAATACAGGCAGAGGAGCACAGTCTGAGAGTACAGGATAGGGAAAGCACAGTCTGAGAGTGCAGACAGAGGAGCACAGTCTGAGAGTACAGGCAGAGGGAGCACAGTCTGAGAGTACAGACATAGGAGCACAGTCTGAGAGTACAGACAGAGGGAGCACAGTCTGAGAGTACAGACAGAGGAGCACAGTCTGAGAGTACAGACAGAGGATTCACAGTCTGAGAATACAGACAGAGGGAGCACAGTCTGAGGGTACAGACAGGGAGAGCACAGTCTGAGGGTACAGGCAGAGGGAGCACAGTCTGAGGGTACAGGCAGAGGGAGCACAGTCTGGGAGTACAGACAGGGGGAGCAGAGTCTGAGGGTACAGGCAGAGGGAGCACAGTCTGAGAGTACAGGGAGGGGGAGCACAGTCTGAGAGTACAGGCAGAGGGAAGCCCAGTCTGAGAGTACAGACAGAGGTGAGCACAGTTGAGGGTATAGAGATGGGGAAGCACAGTCTGAGAGTACAGGCAGAGGGAGCACAGTCTGAGAGTACAGACAGGGGGAAGCAGAGTGTGAGAGTACTGACAGGGGGAAGCATAGTCTGAGTGTACAGACAGAGGGAAGCACAGTCTGAGAGTAAAGATAGACGGAGATCAGCCTGATAGTGCAGACAGAGGTCAGCACAGTCTGAGGGTACATGCAGGGGGAAGCACAGTCGGAGGGTACAGACAGGGGAAGAACAGTCTGAGTGTACAGACAGAGGGAGCACAGTCTGAGAGTACAGACAGTGGGAAGCAAGTCTGAGAGTACAGAGAGGGAGAAGCACAGTCTGAGAGTACAGTCAGGGGGAGCACAGTCTGAGAGTACTGGCAGGGGGAAGCACAGTCTGAGTGTACAGGCAGAGGGAGCAAAGTATGAGAGTACAGACAGGGGGAAGCATAGTCTGAGAGTACAGGCACAGGGAGCACAGTCTGAGAGTACAGACAGGGGGAAGTACAGTCTGATATTACAGTCAGGGGAGCACAGTCTGAGAGTACAGACAGAGGTCAGCACAGTCTGAGAGTACAGACAGAGGTCAGCACAGTCTGAGGGTACAGACAGGGGGAATCAAAGTCTGAGAGTACAAACAGGGGAAAGCTCAGTCTGAGAGTGCACGCAGGGGGAGCACAGTCTGAGAGTACAGACAGAGGTCAGCACAGTCTGAGGGTACATGCAGGAGGAAGCACAGTCTGAGGGTACAGAGAGGGGAAGCACAGTCTGATGGAACAGACAGGGAGAAGCACAGTCTGAGAGTATAGACAGAGGGAAGCACAGCCTGAGAGTACAGACTAAGGTCAGCACAATCTGAGGGTACATGCAGGGGGAAGCACAGTCTGAGGGTACAGGCAGCGGAGTGCAGTGTGAGCATACAGACGGAGGAAGCACAGTCTGAGAGTACAGTCAGGGACGGCACAGTCTGAGAGTGCAGACAGAGCGAAGCACAGTCTGAGAGTGGAGACAGAGGGAAGCACAGTCTGAGAGTAGAGGCAGAGCGAAGCACAGTCTGAGGGTCCAGATAGAGGGAAGCACAGTCTGAGAGTACAGTCAGGGGGAGCACAGCCTGAGAGTGCAGACAGAGCGAAGCACAGTCTGAGAGTACAGACACAGGGAGCACACTCTGAGAGTACAGACAGAGGGAAGGACAGTCTGAGAGTACAGATAGAGTGCGGGGCAGTCAGAGAGTACAGACAGAGGGAAGCACAAGCTGAGAGTGCAGACAGAGCGAAGCACAGACTGAGAGTACAGACAGTGGGAGCACAGTCTGAGAGTACAGACAGAGGGAAGCACAGTCTGACAGTAGCGTAAGAGAGAAACACAGTCTGAGAGTACAATCAGGGGGAGCACAGCCTGAGAGTACAGACAGAACGAAGCACAATCTGAGAGTACAGACAAAACGAAGCACAGTCTGAGAGTACAGGCAGAGGGAGCGCAGTCTGAGAGTACAAACAGTGGGAGCACAGTCTGAGAGTACTGACTGAGGGAAGCACAATCTGAGAGTACAGAGAGGGGAAGCACATTCTGAGAGGAGAGGCAGAGGGAGCACAGTCTGAAACTACAGACCGAGGGAAGCACATTCTGAGAATACAGACAGAGTGAAGCACAGTCTGAGAGTACAGAGAGGGGGAAGCACAGTCTGAAAGTACAGTCAGGGGGAGAAGAGTCTGAGAGTACAGTCAGCGCGAAGCACCGTCTGAGAGTACAGGCAAAGGGAGCAAAGTCTGAGACTACAGACAGAGGGGGCTCAGTCAGAGAGTATAGACAGCGGGAAGCACAGTCTGACAGTACAGAGAGAGGCGCCGCGCAAACTGTGAGAACAGACAGAGGAAAGCACAGTCAGAGCACTGACAGAGGAGCACAGTCTGAGAGTACAGACAGAGGGAGAACAATCTGAGAGTGGAGACAGAGGAAAGCATAGTCTGAGAGTACAGACAGAGGGAGCACAGTCTGAGAGGACAGACAGAGGGCGGGACAGATAGAGAGTACAAACAGAGGGAGCACCGTCTGAGAGTTCAGGCAGAGGGAGTACAGTGTGAGCATACAGACAGAGGAAGCACAGTCTGAGAGTACAGTCAGGGAGGACACTGTCTGAGGGTGCAGACAGAGCGAAGCACAGTCTGAGAGTACAGGCAGAGGGAGCGCAGAATGAGAGTACAGGCACAGGGAGCACAGTCTGAGAGTACAGACAGTGGGAAGCTCAGTCTGAGAGTACAGTCAGTGGGAGCACAGTCTGAGAGTACTGACAGAGGGATGCACAGTCTGAGAGTACAGGCAGAGGGAAGCACAGTCTGAGAGTACAGGCAGAGGGAGTACAGTCTGAGAGTACAGACAGTGGGAAGCACAGTCTGAGAGTACAGTCAGCCGAAGCACAGTCTGAGAGTACAGCGAGGGGGAAGCGCAGTCTGAGAGTACAGTCAGGGGGAGCAGAGTCTGAGAGTACAGTCAGAGCGAAGAACAGCCTGAGAGTACAGGCAGAGGAGCAAAGTCTGAGACTACAGAAAGGGGGACGCACAGTCGAGAGGACACACAGAGGGAGCACAGTCTGAGAATACAGACAGAGGGGGCACAGTCTGAGAGTACAGACAGCGGGAAGCAAAGTCTGACAGTACAGACAGAGGGGGCGCAGTCTGAGAGTACAGACAGCGGGAAGCACAGTATGACATTACAGACAGAGGGGGCGCAGTCTGAGAGTACAGACAGAGGAAAGCACAGTCTGAGAGCACAGGCAGAGGAACACAGTCTGAGAGTACAGACAGAGGGCGGGACAGATAGAGAATACAAACAGAGGGAGCACCGTCTGAGAGTACAGGCAGAGGGAGTACAGTGTAAGCATTAAGACAGAGGAAGCACAGTCTGAGAGTACAGGCAGGGGGAGCACAGTCTGAGAGTACAAACAGGAGAAAGCACAGTCTGAGAGTACAGGCAGGGGGAGCACAGTCTGAGAGTACAGGCAGAGGGAAGCACAGTCTGAGAGTACAGACAGAGGTGAGCACAGTTGAGGGTACAGAGATGGGGAAGCACAGGCTGAGAGTACAGACAGAGTGAGCACAGTCTGAGAGTACAGACAGGGGGAAGCAGAGTGTGAGAGTACTGACAGGGGGAAGCACAGTCTGAGTGTACAGACAGAGGGAAGCACAGTCTGAGAGTAAAGATAGACGGAGAGCAGCCTGATAGTGCAGGCAGAGGCAGCACAGTCTGAGAGTACAGGCAGAGGGAAGCACTGTCTGAGAGTACAGACAGAGGTCAGCACAGTCTGAGGGTACATGCAGGGGGAAGCACAGTCTGAGGGTACAGACAGGGGAAGAACAGTCTGAAAGTACAGACAGAGGGAGCACAGTCTGAGAGTACAGACAGTGGGAAGCAAGTTTGAGAGTACAGAGAGGGAGAAGCACAGTCTGAGAGTACAGTCAGGGGGAGCACAGTCTGAGAGTACAGACGGGGGGAAGCATAGTCTGAGAGTACAGGCACAAGGAGTACAGTCTGAGAGTACAGACAGGGGGAAGTACAGTCTAATATTACTGTCAGGGGGAGCTCAGTCTGAGAGTACAGACAGAGGTCAGAACAGTCTGACGGTACAGACAGAGGTCAGCACAGTCTGAAGGTACAGACAGGGGGAAGCAAAGTCTGAGAGTACAAACAGGGGTAAGCTCAGTCTGAGAGTGCACGCAGGGGGAGCACAGTCTGAGAGTACAGACAGAGGTCAGCACAGTCTGAGGGAACGTGCAGGAGGAAGCACAGTCTGAGGGTACAGAGAGGGAAAGCACAGTCTGAGGGTACAGACAGGGAGAAGCACAGTCTGAGAGTACAAACAGGGGGAAAGCAGAGTATGAGAGTGCAGGCAGGGGGAGCACAGTCTGGGAGTACAGACAGAGGGAAGCACAGCCTGAGAGTACAGACTAAGATCAGCACAATCTGAGGGTACATGCAAGGGGAAGCACAGTCTGAGGGTACAGGCAGCGGAGTGCAGTGTGAGCATACAGACAGAGGAAGCACAGTCCGAGAGTACAGTCAGGGAGGGCACAGTCTGAGAGAGCAGACAGAGCGAAGCACAGTCTGAGAGTGGAGACAGAGGGAAGCACAGTCTGAGAGTAGAGGCAGAGCGAAGCACAGTCTGAGTGTACAGAGAGGGGGGAATCACAGTCTGTGAGTACAGATAGCGAGCGGGACAGTCTGAGATTACAGTCAGAGCGAAGCACAGTCTGAGGGTACAGACAGAGGGAAGCACAGTCTGAGAGTACAGTCAGGGGGAGCACAGCCTGAGAGTGCAGACAGAGCGAAGCACAGTCTGAGAGTACAGACACAGGGAGCACACTCTGAGAGTACAGACAGAGGGAAGGACAGTCTGAGAGTACAGATAGAGTGCGGGGCAGTCAGAGAGTACAGACAGAGGGAAGCACAAGCTGAGAGTGCAGACAGAGCGAAGCACAGACTCAGAGTACAGACAGAGGGAGCACAGTCTGAGAGGACAGACAAAGGGAAGCACAGTCTGACAGTAGAGTCAGAGAGAAACAGTCTGAGAGTACAATCAAGGGGAGCACAGCCTGAGAGTACAGACTGAACGAAGCACATTCTGAGAGTACAGACAAAACGACGCACAGTCTGTGAGTACAGGCAGAGGGAGCACAGTCTGAGAGTACAGGCAGAGGGAAGCACTGTCTGAGAGTACCGGCAGAGGGAGTACAGTCTGAGAGTACAGACAGAGGGAGCACAGTCTGAGACTACAGACTGAGGGAAGCACAGTCCGAGAGTACCGACAGAGGGAAGCACAGTCTGAGAGTACAGAGAGGGGGAAGCACAGTCTGAGAGTACAGTCAGGGGGAGAAGAGTCTGAGAGTACAGTCAGCGCGAAGCACCGTCTGAGAGTACAGGCAAAGGGAGCAAAGTCTGAGACTACAGAAAAGGGGGTGCACAGTCGAGAGTACACACAGAGGGAGCACTGCCTGAGAATACAGACAGAGGGGGCACAGTCTGATAGTACAGACAGCGGGAAGCACAGCCTGACAGTACAGACAGAGGGGGCGCAGTCTGAGAGTACAGACAGAGGGAGAACAATCTGAGAGTGGAGATAGAGGAAAGCACAGTCTGAGAGTACAGACAGAGGGAGCACAGTTTGAGAGTACAGACAGAGGGGGCGCAGTCTGAGAGTACAGAAGAAAAACAGTCTGAGTGTACAGACAGAGGGCGGGACAGATAGAGAGTACAAACAGAGGGAGCACCGTCTGAGAGTACAGGCAGAGGGAGTACAGTGTGAGCATACAGACAGAGGAAGAACAGTCTGAGAGTACAGTCAGGAAGGACACAGTATGAGGGTGCGGACAGAGCGAAGCACAGTCTGAGAGTACAGGCAGAGGGAGCGCAGAATGAGAGTACAGGCAGAGGGAGTACAGTCTGAGAGTACAGACAGAGGGAGTACAGTGTGAGCATACAGACAGAGGAAGAACAGTCTGAGAGTAAAGTCAGGAAGGACACAGTATGAGGGTGCGGACAGAGCGAAGCACAGTCTGAGAGTACAGGCAGAGGGAGCGCAGAATGAGAGTACAGGCAGAGGGAGTACAGTCTGAGAGTACAGACAGAGGGAGCACAGTCTGAGACTACAGACAGAGGGAAGCACAGTCTGAGAGTACAGACAGAGGGAGCACAGTCTGAGACTACAGACAGAGGGAAGCACAGTCCGAGAGTACCGACAGGGGGAAGCGCAGTCTGAGAGTACAGTCAGGGGGAGCAGAGTCTGAGAGTACTGTCAGAGCGAAGAACGGTCTGAGAGTACAGGCAGAGGAGCAAAGTCTGAGACTACAGAAAGGGGGACGCACAGTCGAGAGGACACACAGAGGGAGCACTGCCTGAGAATACAGACAGAGGGGGCACAGTCTGATAGTACAGACAGCGGGAAGCACAGCCTGACAGTACAGACAGAGGGGGCGCAGTCTGAGAGTACAGACAGAGGAAAGCACAGTCTGAGAGCACAGGCAGAGCAGCACAGTCTGAGAGTACAGACAGAGGGAGCGCAGTCTGAGAGTACAGAAGAAACACAGTTTGAGAGTACAGACAGAGGGCGGGACGGATAGAGAATACAAACAGATGGAGCACCGTCTGAGAGTACAGGCAGAGGGAGTACAGTGTGAGATACAGACAGATCAAAGCACAGTCTGAGAGTACAGACAGAAGGAAGCACAGTCTGAGAGTACAGATAGAGAGCGGGACAGTCAGAGAGTACAGACAGAGGGAAGCACAGTCTGAGGGTACAGACAGACGTGAGCACAGTCTGAGAGACAAGTCAGAGGAAGCACAGTCTGAGAGTAAAGTCATGGGGAGCTCAGCCTGAGAGTGCAGACAGAGCGAAGCACAGTCTGAGAGTACAGAGAGAGGGGAAACACAGTCTGTGAGTGCAGATAGAGCGAAGCACAGTCAGAGCGTACAGACAGAGGGAAGCACAGGCTGAGAGTACAGACAGAGGGAAGCACAGCCTGAGAGTGCAGACAGAGCGAAGCACAGGCTCAGAGTACAGTCAGGGGAGCACAGTCTGTGAGTACAGGCAGAGGGAGCACAGTCTGAGAGTACAGACAGCGGGAAGCACAGTCTGACAGTACAGACAGAGGGCGCGCAGTCAGAGAGTACAGACAGCGGAAAGCACAGTCTGACAGTACAGAGAGAGAGGGGGCGCAGTCTGTGAGAACAGACAGAGGAAAGCACAGTCAGAGCACTGACAGAGGAGCACAGTCTGAGAGTACAGACAGAGGGAGAACAATCTGAGAGTGGAGATAGAGGAAAGCACAGTCTGAGAGTACAGACAGAGGGAGCACAGTTTGAGAGTACAGACAGAGGGGGCGCAGTCTGAGAGTACAGAAGAAACACAGTCTGAGTGTACAGACAGAGGGCGGGACAGGTAGAGAGTACAAATAGAGGGAGCACCGTCTGAGAGTACAGGCAGAGGGAGTACAGTGTGAGCATACAGAGAGAGGAAGAACAGTCTGAGAGTACAGTCAGGGAGGACACAGTCTGAGGGTGCGGGCAGAGCGAAGCACAGTCTGAGAGTACAGGCAGAGTGAGCGCAGAATGAGAGTACAGGCAGAGGGAGCACAGTCTGAGAGTACAGAAAGTGGGAAGCACAGTCTGAGAGTACAGTCAGTGGGAGCACAGTCTGAGAGTACTGACAGAGGGAAGCACAGTCTGAGAGTACAGGCAGAGGGAAGCACTGTCTGAGAGTACCGGCAGAGGGAGTACAGTCTGAGAGTACAGGCAGAGGGAGCATAGTCTGAGACTACAGACAGAGGGAAGCACAGTCCGAGAGTACCGACAGAGGGAAGCACAGTCCGAGAGTACAGAGAGGGGGAAGCGCAGTCTGAGAGTACAGTCAGGGGGAGCAGAGTCTGAGAGTACTGTCAGAGCGAAGAACAGTCTGAGAGTACAGGCAGAGGAGCAAAGTCTGAGACTACAGAAAGGGGGACGCACAGTCGAGAGGACACACAGAGGGAGCACTGCCTGAGAATACAGACAGAGGGGGCACAGTCTGATAGTACAGACAGCGGGAAGCACAGCCTGACAGTACAGACAGAGGGGGCGCAGTCTGAGAGTACAGACAGAGGAAAGCACAGTCTGAGAGCACAGGCAGAGGAGCACAGTCTGAGAGTACAGACAGAGGGAGCGCAGTCTGAGAGTACAGAAGAAACACAGTTTGAGAGTACAGACAGAGGGCGGGACGGATAGAGAATACAAACAGAGGGAGCACCGTCTGAGAGTACAGGCAGAGGGAGTACAGTGTGAGCATACAGACAGAGGAAGCACAGTCTGAGAGTACAGTCAGGGCGGGCACAGTCTGAGAGTGCAGACAGTGCAAAGCACAGTCTGAGAGTACAGACAGAAGGAAGCACAGTCTGAGAGTACAGACAGAGAGCGGGACAGTCAGAGAGTACAGACAGAGGGAAGCACAGTCTGAGGGTACAGACAGACGTGAGCACAGTCTGAGAGACAAGTCAGAGCAAGCACAGTCTGAGAGTAAAGTCATGGGGAGCTCAGCCTGAGAGTGCAGACAGAGCGAAGCACAGTCTGAGAGTTCAGAGAGGGGGGAAACACAGTCTGAGAGTATAATAAGGGGGAGAACAGTCTGAGAGTACAGGCAGAGGGAGCACAGTCTGAGAGTACAGACAGTGGGAAGCTCAGTCTGAGAGTACACACAGGGGGAAGCACAGTCTGAGAGTACAGTCAGGGGGAGAAGAGTCTGAGAGTACAGTCAGAGCGAAGCACAGTCTGAGAATACGGGCAAAGGGAGCAAAGTCTGAGACTACAGGAAAGGGGACGCACAGTCGAGAGTACACACAGAGGGAGCGCAGTCTGAGAATACAGACAGAGGGGGCACAGTCTGAGAGAACAGACAGCGGGAAGCACAGTCTGACAGTACAGACATAGGGGGTGCAGTCAGAGAGTACAGAGAGCGGGAAGCACAGTCTGAGAGCACAGACAGAGTTGCACAGTCTGAGAGTACAGACAGAGGGAGAACAATTTGAGAGTGGAGACAGAGGATAGCACAATCTGAGAGTACAGAGAGAGGGAGCTCAATTTGAGAGTCCAGACAGAAGGGGCGCAGTCTAAGAGTACAGAAGAAACACAGTCTGAGCGTTCAGACAGAGGGCGGGACAGATAGAGAGTACAAACAGAGGTAGCACCGTCTGAGAGTACAGGCAGAGGGAGTACAGTGTGAGCATACAGACGAGGAAGCGCAGTCTGAGAGTACAGTCAGGGAGGGCACAGTCTGAGAGTGCAGACTGAGCGAAGCACAGTCTGAGAGAACAGAGAGGGGGAAGCACAGTCTGTGAGTGCAGATAGAGCGAAGCACAGTCAGAGCGTACAGACAGAGGGAAGCACAGGCTGAGAGTACAGGCAGAGGGAAGCACAGCCTGAGAGTGCAGACAGAGCGAAGCACAGGCTCAGCGCACAGACAGAGGGAGCACAGTCTGAGAGTACAGACGGAGGGAAGCAGTCTGATAGTAGAGTCAGAGAGAAGCACAGTCTGAGAGTACAATAAGGGGGAGAACAGCCTGAGAGTACAGACAGAACGAAGCACAGACTGAGAGTACAGACAGAATGAAGCACAGTCTGAGAGTACAGTCAGGGGGAGAAGAGTCTGAGAGTACAGTCAGAGCGAAGCACAGTCTGAGAGTACAGGCAAAGGGAGCAAAGTCTGAGACTACAGAAAAGGGGACGCACAGTCGAGAGTACACACAGAGTGAGCACAGTCTGAGAATACAGACAGAGGGGGCAAAGTCAGAGTGTACAGAGTGGGGGAAACACAGTATGACAGTACAGAGAGAGAGGGGACGCAGTCTGTGCGAACAGACAGAGGAAAGCACAGTCTGAGAGCACAGACAGAGTTGCACAGTCTGAGAGTACAGACAGAGGGAGAACAATTTGAGAGTGGAGACAGAGGAAAGCACAGTCTGAGAGTACAGAGAGAGGGAGCACAATTTGAGAGTCCAGACAGAGGGGGCGCAGTCTGAGAGTACAGAAGAAACACAGTCTGAGCGTACAGACAGAGGGCGGGACAGATAGAGAGTACAAACAGAGGGAGCACCGTCTGAGAGTACAGGCAGAGGGAGTACAGTGTGAGCATGCAGACGAGGAAGCGCAGTCTGAGAGTACAGTCAGGGAGGGCACAGTCTGAGAGTGCAGACAGAGCGAAGCACAGTCTGAGAGAACAGACAGGGGGAAGCACAGTCTGTGAGTGCAGATAGAGCGACGCACAGCCAGAGCGTACAGACAGAGGGAAGCACAGGCTCAGAGTACAGACAGAGGGAGCAAAGTCTGAGAGTACAGACAGACGGAAGCACAGTCTGAAAGTAGAGTCAGAGAGAAGCACAGTCTGAGAGTACAATCAGGGGGAGAACAGCCTGAGAGGACAGACAGAACGAAGCACAGTCTGAGAGTACAGACAAAATGAAGCACAGTCTGAGAGTACAGTCAGGGGAGCACAGTCTGAGAGTACAGGCAGAGGGAGCACAATCTGAGAGTACAGACAGTGGGAAGCTCAGTCTGAGAGTACAGTCAGCGGGAGCACAATCTGAGAGTACAGAGAGGGGGAAGCACATTCTGAGAGTACAGAGAGAGGGAGCACAGTCTCAGACTACAGACAGAGGGAAGCACAGTCTGAGCGTACTGGCAGAGGGAGCACAGACTGAGAGTATACACAGAGGGAAGGACTGTCCGAGAGGACAGACAGAGGGAAGCACAGTCTGAGAGTACAGAGAGGGGGAAGCACAGTCTGAGAGTACAGTCAGGCGCAGCACAGTCTGAGAGTACAGTCAGAGCGAAGCACAGTCTGAGAGTAAAGGCAGGGGGAGCAAAGTCTGAGACTATAGAAAGGGGGATGCACAGTCGAGAGTACACACAGAGGGAGCACCGTCTGTGAATACAGACAGAGGGGGCACAGTCTGAGAGTTCAGACAGCGGGAAGCTCAATCTGACAGTACAGACAGAGGGAGCGCAGTCTGAGAGACAAGTCAGAGGAAGCATAGTCTTAGAGTAGTCAGGTGGAGCACAGCCTGAGAGTGCAGACAGAGCGAAGCACAGTCTGAGAGTACAGATACAGGGAGCACATTCTGAGAGTACAGAAAGAGGGAAGCACAGTCTGACAGTAGAGTCAGAGACAAGCACAGTCTGAGAGTACAATCAGAGGGAGCACAGCCTGAGATTACAAACAGAACGAAGCACAGTCTGAGAGTACAGTCAGCGGGAGCACAGTCTGAGAGTACTGACAGAGGGAAACACAATCTGAGAGTACAGAGAGGGGGAAGCACATTCTGAGAGTACTGAGAGGGGGAAGCACAGTCTGAGAGTACAGTCAGGGGGAGAAGAGTCTGCGAGTACAGTCAGAGCGAAGCACAGTCTGAGAGTACAGGCAAAGGGAGCAATGTCTGAGACATTGAGACAGAGAGAGGGAGCACAATTTGAGAGTCCAGACAGAGGGGGCGCAGTCTGAGAGTACAGAAGAAACACAGTCTGAGCGTACAGACAGAGGGGGCGCAGTCAGAGAGTACAGACAGAGGGAAGCACAGCCTGAGAGTACACACAGGGGGAAGCATAGTCTGAGAGTACAGGCAGAGGGAGCGCAGTCTGAGAGTACAGGCAGAGGGAGCACAGTCAGAGAGTACACACAGGGGGAAGCTCAGTCTGAGAGTACAGGCAGAGGGAGCGCAGTCTGAGAGTACTGACAGAGGGAAGCACAATCTGAGAATACAGAGTGGGGGAAACACAGTCTGAGTGTACAGAGAGAGGGAGCACAGTCTGAGACTACAGACAGAGGGAAGCACAGTCTGAGAGTACAGGAAGGTGGAGCACAGTCTGAGAGTATACACAGAGGGAAGGACAGTCCGAGAGTACAGTCAGGGGGAAGGACAGTCTGAGGGTACAGTCAGGCGGAGCACAGTCTGAGATTACAGTCAGAGCGAAGCACAGTCTGAGAGTACAGGCAGAGGGAGCAAAGTCTGAGACTACAGAAAGGGGAACGCACAGTCGAGAGTATACTCAGAGGGAGCACAGTCTGAGAATACAGACAGAAGGGGCACAGTCTGAGGGTACAGACAGCGGGAAGCACAGTCTGACAGTACAGACAAAGGAGGCGCAGTCTGAGAGTACAGACAGCGGGAAGCACAATCTGACAGTACAGACAGAGGGGGCGCAGTCTGAGAGACAAGTCAGAGGAAGCACAGTCTGAGAATAGTCAGGGGGAGCACAGCCTGAGAGTGCAGACAGAGCGAAGCACAGTCTGAGAGTACAGATACAGGGAACACACTCTGAGAGTACAGATAGAGTGCGGGACAGACAGGGAGAACAGACAGAGGGAAGCACAAGTTGAGAGTGCAGACAGAGCGAAGCACAGACGCAGAGTACAGACAGAGGGAGCACAGTCTGAGAGTACAGAGGGAAGCACAGTCTGACAGTAGAGTCAGAGAGAAGCACAGTCTGAGAGTACAATCAGGGGGAGCACAGCCTGAGATTACAAACAGAACGAAGCACAGTCTGAGAGTACAGACAGAACGAAGCACAGTCTGAGAGTACAGTCAGGGGGAGCACAGTCTGAGAGTACAGACAGAGGGAAGCACAGTCTGAGAGTATACATTGGGGGAAGCACAGTCTGAGAGTATACACTGGGGGAAGCACAGTCTGAGAATACAAAAAAAGGGCGGGACAGTCAGAGAGTACAGACAGAGGGAAGCACAGGCATAGAGAGCGCAGCCTGAGAGTACAAACAGTGGGAAACACAGTCTGAGAGTACAGTCAGCGGGAGCACAGTCTGGGCGTACTGACAGAGGGGAGCACAATCTGAGAATACAGAGAGGGGGAAGCACATTCTGAGAGGACAGGCAGAGGGAGCACAGTCTGAGACTACAGACAGAGGGAAGCACAGTCTGAGAGTACAGACAGAGGGAAGCACAGTCTGAGAGTACAGAGAGGGGGATGCACAGTCTGAGAGTACAGTCAGGGGGAGAAGACTCTGAGAGAACAGTCAGAGCGAAGTACAGTCTGACAGTTCAGTCAAAGGGAGCAAAGTCTGAGACTACAGAAAAGTGGACGCACAGTCGAGAGTACACACAGAGGGAGCACAGTCTGAGAATACAGACAGATGGGGCACAGTCTGAGAGTACAGACAGCGGGAAGCGCAGTCTGACAGTACAGACAGAGGGGGCGCAGTCAGAGAGTACAGACATCGGGAAGCACAGTCTGACAGTACAAAGAGAGAGGGGGCGCAGTCCGTGAGAACAGACAGAGGAAAGCACAGTCTGAGAGCACAGACAGAGGTGCACAGTCTGAGAGTACAGACAGAGGGAAGCACAGTCTGAGAGTGGAGATAGAGGAAAGCACAGTTTGAGAGTACAGACAGAGGGGGCGCAGTCTGAGAGTACAGAAGAAACACAGTCTGAGCGTGCAGACAGAGGGCGGGACAGATAGAGAGTACAAACAGAGGGAGCACCGTCTGAGAGTACAGGCAGAGGGGGTACAGTGTGAGCATACAGACAGAGGAAGCACAGTCTGAGAGTACAGTCAGGGAGGGCACAGTCTGAGAGTGCAGACAGAGCGAAACACAGTCTGAGAGAACAGAGAAGGGGAAGCACAGTCTGACAGTAGAGTCAGAGAGAAGCACAGTCTGAGAGTACAATCGGGGGAGAATAGTCTGGGAGTACAGACAGGACGAAGCACAGTCTGAGAGTACAGACAGAACGAAGCACAGTCTGAGAGTACAGACAGAACGAAGCACAGTCTGAGAATACAGTCAGTGGGAGCACAGTCTGAGAGTCCAGACAGAGGGAAGCACAGTCTGAGAGTACAAACAGTGGGAAGCACTGTCTGAGTGTACAGTCAGCGGGAGCACAGTCTGAGAGTACTGACAGAGGGAAGCACAATCTGAGAGTACAGAGAGGGGGAAGCACAGTCTGAGAGTACAGACAGAGGGAGATCAGTCTGAGAGTACAGACAGAGGGAAGCACAGTATGACAGTACAGACAGAGGTTAGCACAGTCTGAGGGTATAGACAGGGGGAACCACAGTCTGATAATACAAACAGGGGAAAGCACAGATGAGAGAGCAGGCAGGGGGAAGCACAGTCTGAGAGAACAAACAGTGGGAAGCACAGTCTGTGAGTACAGTCAGCGGGAGCGCAGTCGGAGAGTGCAGGCAGAGGGAAGCACAATCTGAGAGTACAGACAGAGGTTAGCACAGTCTGAGGGTATAGACAGGGGGAACCACAGTCTGATAATACAAACAGGGGAAAGCACAGTCTGAGAGAGCAGGCAGGGGGACGCACAGTCTGAGAGAACAAACAGTGGGAAGCACAGTCTGAGAGTACAGGCATAGGGAGCACAGTCTGTGAGTTTGCACAGAGGGAAGGACAGTCTGAGAGTACAGACAGGGGGAAGAAAGTCCGAGAGTACAGAGAAGGAGAAGCACAGACTGAGAGTACAGTCAGGGGGAGCAGAGTCTGAAAGTACAGTCAGAGCGAAGCACAGTCTGAGAGTACAGGCAGAGGGAGCAAAGTATGAGAGTACAGACAGGGGAAGCATAGTCTGAGAGTACAGGCACAGGGAGCACAGTCCGAGAGTACAGACAGGGGAAGTACAGTCTGAAAGTACAGTCACGGGGAGCACAGTCTGAGAGTACAGTCAGAGCGAAGCACCGTCTAAGAGTGCAGGCAGAGGGAGCACAGTGTGAGAGTACAGGCAGGGGCAGCACAGTCTGAGAGTACAGACAGAGGGAGCACAGTCTGAGAGTGCAGATAGAGGGAAGCACAGTCTGAGAGTACAGACAGAGGGAGATCAGTCTGAGAGTACAGACAGAGGGAAGCACAGTATGACAGTACAGACAGAGGTTAGCACAGTCTGAGGGTATAGACAGGGGGAACCACAGTCTGTTAATACAAACAGGGGAAAGCACAGTCTGAGAGAGCAGGCAGGGGGAAGCACAGTCTGAGAGAACAAACAGTGGGAAGCACAGCCTGTGAGTACAGTCAGCGGGAGCACAGTCGGAGAGTGCAGGCAGAGGGAAGCACAATCTGAGAGTACAAACAGAGGGAGACCAGTCTGAGAGTACAGACAGAGGGAAGCACAGTATGACATTACAGACAGAGGGAGCACTGTCTGAGAGTACAGAATGTGGGAAGCACAGTCTGAGAGTACAGACAGCGTGAACCACAGTCTGAGAGTACAGACAGTGGGAAGCACAGTCTGAGAGTACTGACAGCGGGAACCACAGTCTGAGAGTACAGACAGAGGGAGCACAGTCTGAGAATACAGACAGAGGGAAGCACAGTCTGAGAGTACAGACAGAGGGAAGCACCATCTGAGAGTACAGACAGAGGGAGCACAGTCTGATAGTACAGACAGGTGGAAGCACAGTCTGAGAGTACAGACAGAGGAAGCACAGTCTGAGCGTACAGTCAGAGGCAGCACAGTCTGAGAGTACACACAGGGGGAAGCACAGTCTGAGAGTACAGACAGGGTGAAGCGCAGTCTTAGAATACAGACAGGTTGAAGCACAGTCTGAGACTACAGAAAGGTGGACCAAAGTCTGAGAAAACAGACAAAGGGAGCACAGTCTGAGAATACAAACAGAGGGAGCACAGTCTGAGAGTACAGACAGCGGGAAGCACAGTCTGACAGGACAGGCAGAGGGAGCACAGTCTGAGAGTACAGACAGAGGGAAGCACAGTCTATCAGTAGCGACAGAGAGAAGCACTGTCTGAGAGTACAGTCAGAAGGAGCACAGCCTGCGAGTACAGACAGAACGAAGCACAGTCTGAGAGTACAGACAGGGGGAAGCACAGTCTGAGAGTACAGACAGAGCGAAGCACAGTCTGAGAGTACAGACAGAATGAAGCACAGTCTGAGACTACAGAAAGGTGGACCAAAGTCTGAGAAAACAGACAAAGGGAGCACAGTCTGAGAATACAAACAGAGGGAGCACAGTCTGAGAGTACAGACAGCGGGAAGCACAGTCTGACAGGACAGGCAGAGGGAGCACAGTCTGAGAGTACAGACAGAGGGAAGCACAGTCTATCAGTAGCGACAGAGAGAAGCACTGTCTGAGAGTACAGTCAGAAGGAGCATAGCCTGCGAGTACAGACGGAACGAAGCACAGTCTGAGAGTACTGACAGAGGGAAGCACAATCTGAGAGTACAGAGTGGGGGAGACACAGTCTGAGTGTACAGAGAGAGGGAGCACAGTCTGAGACTACAGACAGAGGGAAGCACAGTCTGAGAGTACAGGCAGGTGGAGCACAGTCTGAGAGTATACACAGAGGGAAGGACAGTCCGAGAGTACAGTCAGGGGGAAGGACAGTCTGAGAGTACAGTCAGGCGGAGCACAGTCTGAGATTACAGTCAGAGCGAAGCACAGTCTGAGAGTACAGGCAGACGGAGCAAAGTCTGAGACTACAGAAAGGGGAACGCACAGTCGAGAGTATACTCAGAGGGAGCACAGTCTGAGAATACAGACAGAAGGGGCACAGTCTGAGAGTACAGACAGCGGGAAGCACAATCTGACAGTACAGACAGAGGGGGCGCAGTCTGAGAGACAAGTCAGAGGAAGCACAGTCTGAGAATAGTCAGGGGGAGCACAGCCTGAGAGTGCAGACAGAGCGAAGCACAGTCTGAGAGTACAGATACAGGGAACACACTCTGAGAGTACAGATAGAGTGCGGGGCAGACAGGGAGAACAGACAGAGGGAAGCACAAGTTGAGAGTGCAGACAGAGCGAAGCACAGACGCAGAGTACAGACAGAGGGAGCACAGTCTGAGAGTACAGACAGAGGGAAGCACAGTCTGACAGTAGAGTCAGAGAGAAGCACAGTCTGAGAGTACAATCAGGGGGAGCACAGCCTGAGATTACAAACAGAACGAAGCACAGTCTGAGAGTACAGACAGAACGAAGCACAGCCTGAGAGTACAGACAGAGGGAAGCACAGTCTGAGAGTATACACTGGGGGAAGCACAGTCTGAGAGTATACACTGGGGGAAGCACAGTCTGAGAATACAAAAAAAGGGCGGGACAGTCAGAGAGTACAGACAGAGGGAAGCACAGGCATAGAGAGCGCAGTCTGAGAGTACAAACAGTGGGAAACACAGTCTGAGAGTACAGTCAGCGGGAGCACAGTCTGGGCGTACTGACAGAGGGGAGCACAATCTGAGAATACAGAGAGGGGGAAGCACATTCTGAGAGGACAGGCAGAGGGAGCACAGTCTGAGACTACAGACAGAGGGAAGCACAGTCTGAGAGTACAGACAGAGGGAAGCACAGTCTGCGAGTACAGAGAGGGGGATGCACAGTCTGAGAGTACAGTCAGGGGGAGAAGACTCTGAGAGAACAGTCAGAGCGAAGTACAGTCTGACAGTTCAGTCAAAGGGAGCAAAGTCTGAGACTACAGAAAAGTGGACGCACAGTCGAGAGTACAGACAGAGGGAGCACAGTCTGAGAATACAGACAGAGGGAAGCACAGTCTGAGAGTACAGACAGAGGGAAGCACCATCTGAGAGTACAGACAGAGGGAGCACAGTCTGATAGTACAGACAGGTGGAAGCACAGTCTGAGAGTACAGACAGAGGAAGCACAGTCTGAGCGTACAGTCAGAGGCAGCACAGTCTGAGAGTACACACAGGGGGAAGCACAGTCTGAGAGTACAGACAGGGTGAAGCGCAGTCTTAGAATACAGACAGGTTGAAGCACAGTCTGAGACTACAGAAAGGTGGACCAAAGTCTGAGAAAACAGACAAAGGGAGCACAGTCTGAGAATACAAACAGAGGGAGCACAGTCTGAGAGTACAGACAGCGGGAAGCACAGTCTGACAGGCAGGCAGAGGGAGCACAGTCTGAGAGTACAGACAGAGGGAAGCACAGTCTATCAGTAGCGACAGAGAGAAGCACTGTCTGAGAGTACAGTCAGAAGGAGCACAGCCTGCGAGTACAGACAGAACGAAGCACAGTCTGAGAGTACAGACAGGGGGAAGCACAGTCTGAGAGTACAGACAGAGCGAAGCACAGTCTGAGAGTACAGACAGAATGAAGCACAGTCTGAGACTACAGAAAGGTGGACCAAAGTCTGAGAAAACAGACAAAGGGAGAACAGTCTGAGAATGCAAACAGAGGGAGCACAGTCTGAGAGTACAGACAGCGGGAAGCACAGTCTGACAGGACAGGCAGAGGGAGCACAGTCTGAGAGTACAGACAGAGGGAAGCACAGTCTATCAGTAGCGACAGAGAGAAGCACTGTCTGAGAGTACAGTCAGAAGGAGCATAGCCTGCGAGTACAGACAGAACGAAGCACAGTCTGAGAGTACTGACAGAGGGAAGCACAATCTGAGAGTACAGAGTGGGGGAAACACAGTCTGAGTGTACAGAGAGAGGGAGCACAGTCTGAGACTACAGACAGAGGGAAGCACAGTCTGAGAGTACAGGCAGGTGGAGCACAGTCTGAGAGTATACACAGAGGGAAGGACAGTCCGAGAGTACAGTCAGGGGGAAGGACAGTCTGAGAGTACAGTCAGGCGGAGCACAGTCTGAGATTACAGTCAGAGCGAAGCACAGTCTGAGAGTACAGGCAGAGGGAGCAAAGTGAGACTACAGAAAGGGGAACGCACAGTCGAGAGTATACTCAGAGGGAGCACAGTCTGAGAATACAGACAGAAGGGGCACAGTCTGAGAGTACAGACAGCGGGAAGCACAATCTGACAGTACAGACAGAGGGGGCGCAGTCTGAGAGACAAGTCAGAGGAAGCACAGTCTGAGAATAGTCAGGGGGAGCACAGCCTGAGAGTGCAGACAGAGCGAAGCACAGTCTGAGAGTACAGATACAGGGAACACACTCTGAGAGTACAGATAGCGTGCGGGGCAGACAGGGAGAACAGACAGAGGGAAGCACAAGTTGAGAGTGCAGACAGAGCGAAGCACAGACGCAGAGTACAGACAGAGGGAGCACAGTCTGAGAGTACAGACAGAGGGAAGCACAGTCTGACAGTAGAGTCAGAGAGAAGCACAGTCTGAGAGTACAATCAGGGGGAGCACATCCTGAGATTACAAACAGAACGAAGCACAGTCTGAGAGTACAGACAGAACGAAGCACAGTCTGAGAGTACAGTCAGGGGGAGCACAGTCTGAGAGTACAGACAGAGGGAAGCACAGTCTGAGAGTATACACTGGGGGAAGCACAGTCTGAGAGTATACACTGGGGGAAGCACAGTCTGAGAATACAAAAAAAGGGCGGGACAGTCAGAGAGTACAGACAGAGGGAAGCACAGGCATAGAGAGCGCAGTCTGAGAGTACAAACAGTGGGAAGCACAGTCTGAGAGTACAGTCAGCGGGAGCACAGTCTGGGCGTACTGACAGAAGGGAGCACAATCTGAGAATACAGAGAGGGGGAAGCACATTCTGAGAGGACAGGCAGAGGGAGCACAGTCTGAGACTACAGACAGAGGGAAGCACAGTCTGAGAGTACAGACAGAGGGAAGCACAGTCTGCGAGTACAGAGAGGGGGATGCACAGTCTGAGAGTACAGTCAGGGGGAGAAGACTCTGAGAGAACAGTCAGAGCGAAGTACAGTCTGACAGTTCAGTCAAAGGGAGCAAAGTCTGAGACTACAGAAAAGTGGACGCACAGTCGAGAGTACAGACAGAGGGAGCACAGTCTGAGAATACAGACAGAGGGAAGCACAGTCTGAGAGTACAGACAGAGGGAAGCACCATCTGAGAGTACAGACAGAGGGAGCACAGTCTGATAATACAGACAGGTGGAAGCACAGTCTGAGAGTACAGACAGAGGAAGCACAGTCTGAGCGTACAGTCAGAGGCAGCACAGTCTGAGAGTACACACAGGGGGAAGCACAGTCTGAGAGTACAGACAGGGTGAAGCGCAGTCTTAGAATACAGACAGGTTGAAGCACAGTCTGAGACTACAGAAAGGTGGACCAAAGTCTGAGAAAACAGACAAAGGGAGCACAGTCTGAGAATACAAACAGAGGGAGCACAGTCTGAGAGTACAGACAGCGGGAAGCACAGTCTGACAGGACAGGCAGAGGGAGCACAGTCTGAGAGTACAGACAGAGGGAAGCACAGTCTATCAGTAGCGACAGAGAGAAGCACTGTCTGAGAGTACAGTCAGAAGGAGCACAGCCTGCGAGTACAGACAGAACGAAGCACAGTCTGAGAGTACAGACAGGGGGAAGCACAGTCTGAGAGTACAGACAGAGCGAAGCACAGTCTGAGAGTACAGACAGAATGAAGCACAGTCTGAGACTACAGAAAGGTGGACCAAAGTCTGAGAAAACAGACAAAAGGAGAACAGTCTGAGAATACAAACAGAGGGAGCACAGTCTGAGAGTACAGACAGCGGGAAGCACAGTCTGACAGGACAGGCAGAGGGAGCACAGTCTGAGAGTACAGACAGAGGGAAGCACAGTCTATCAGTAGCGACAGAGAGAAGCATTGTCTGAGAGTACAGTCAGAAGGAGCATAGCCTGCGAGTACAGACAGAACGAAGCACAGTCTGAGAGTACTGACAGAGGGAAGCACAATCTGAGAGTACAGAGTGGGGGAAACACAGTCTGAGTGTACAGAGAGAGGGAGCACAGTCTGAGACTACAGACAGAGGGAAGCACAGTCTGAGAGTACAGGCAGGTGGAGCACAGTCTGAGAGTATACACAGAGGGAAGGACAGTCCGAGAGTACAGTCAGGGGGAAGGACAGTCTGAGAGTACAGTCAGGCGGAGCACAGTCTGAGATTACAGTCAGAGCGAAGCACAGTCTGAGAGTACAGGCAGAGGGAGCAAAGTCTGAGACTACAGAAAGGGGAACGCACAGTCGAGAGTATACTCAGAGGGAGCACAGTCTGAGAATACAGACAGAAGGGGCACAGTCTGAGGGTACAGACAGCGGGAAGCACAGTCTGACAGTACAGACAAAGTGGGCGCAGTCTGAGAGTACAGACAGCGGGAAGCACAATCTGACAGTACAGACAGAGGGGGCGCAGTCTGAGAGACAAGTCAGAGGAAGCACAGTCTGAGAATAGTCAGGGGGAGCACAGCCTGAGAGTGCAGACAGAGCGAAGCACAGTCTGAGAGTACAGATACAGGGAACACACTCTGAGAGTACAGATAGAGTGCGGGGCAGACAGGGAGAACAGACAGAGGGAAGCACAAGTTGAGAGTGCAGACAGAGCGAAGCACAGACGCAGAGTACAGACAGAGGGAGCACAGTCTGAGAGTACAGACAGAGGGAAGCACAGTCTGACAGTAGAGTCCGAGAGAAGCACAGTCTGAGAGTACAATCAGGGGGAGCACAGCCTGAGATTACAAACAGAACGAAGCACAGTCTGAGATTACAGACAGAACGAAGCACAGTCTGAGAGTACAGTCAGGGGGAGCACAGTCTGAGAGTACAGACAGAGGGAAGCACAGTCTGAGAGTATACACTGGGGGAAGCACAGTCTGAGAGTATACACTGGGGGAAGCACAGTCTGAGAATACAATAAAAGGGCGGGACAGTCAGAGAGTACAGACAGAGGGAAGCACAGGCATAGAGAGCGCAGTCTGAGAGTACAAACAGTGGGAAACACAGTCTGAGAGTACAGTCAGCGGGAGCACAGTCTGGGCGTACTGACAGAGGGGAGCACAATCTGAGAATACAGAGAGGGGGAAGCACATTCTGAGAGGACAGGCAGAGGGAGCACAGTGTGAGACTACAGACAGAGGGAAGCACAGTCTGAGAGTACAGACAGAGGGAAGCACAGTCTGCGAGTACAGAGAGGGGGATGCACAGTCTGAGAGTACAGTCAGGGGGAGAAGACTCTGAGAGAACAGTCAGAGCGAAGTACAGTCTGACAGTTCAGTCAAAGGGAGCAAAGTCTGAGACTACAGAAAAGTGGACGCACAGTCGAGAGTACACACAGAGGGAGCACAGTCTGAGAATACAGACAGATGGGGCACAGTCTGAGAGTACAGACAGCGGGAAGCGCAGTCTGACAGTACAGACAGAGGGGGCGCAGTCAGAGAGTACAGACATCGGGAAGCACAGTCTGACAGTACAAAGAGAGAGGGGGCGCAGTCCGTGAGAACAGACAGAGGAAAGCACAGTCTGAGAGCACAGACAGAGGTGCACAGTCTGAGAGTACAGACAGAGGGAAACACAGTCTGAGAGTGGAGATAGAGGAAAGCACAGTTTGAGAGTACAGACAGAGGGGGCGCAGTCTGAGAGTACAGAAGAAACACAGTCTGAGCGTGCAGACAGAGGGCGGGACAGATAGAGAGTACAAACAGAGGGAGCACCGTCTGAGAGTACAGACAGAGGAAGCACAGTCTGAGCATACAGACAGAGGAAGCACAGTCTGAGAGTACAGTCAGGGAGGGCACAGTCTGAGAGTGCAGACAGAGCGAAACACAGTCTGAGAGAACAGAGAAGGGGAAGCACAGTCTGACAGTAGAGTCAGAGAGAAGCACAGTCTGAGAGTACAATCAGGGGGAGAACAGTCTGGGAGTACAGACAGGACGAAGCACAGTCTGAGAGTACAGACAGAACGAAGCACAGTCTGAGAGTACAGACAGAACGAAGCACAGTCTGAGAATACAGTCAGTGGGAGCACAGTCTGAGAGTCCAGACAGAGGGAAGCACAGTCTGAGAGTACAAACAGTGGGAAGCACTGTCTGAGTGTGCAGTCAGCGGGAGCACAGTCTGAGAGTACTGACAGAGGGATGCACAGTCTGAGAGTACAGGCATAGGTAGCACAGTCTGTGAGTTTGCACAGAGGGAAGGACAGTCTGAGAGTACAGACAGGGGGAAGAAAGTCTGAGAGTACAGAGAAGGAGAAGCACAGACTGAGAGTACAGTCAGGGGGAGCAGAGTCTGAAAGTACAGTCAGAGCGAAGCACAGTCTGAGAGTACAGAGAGGCGGACGCACAGCCTGAGAGTACAGGCAGGGGAGCACAGTCTGAGAGTACAGGCAGAGGGAGCACAGTCTGTGAGTACAGACGGGGGGAGCACAGTCTTACAGTGCAGGCAGAGCGAACACAGTCTGAGAGTACAGACAGGGGAAACACAATCTGAGAGTATAGGCAGATGGAGCACATACTGAGAGTACAGGCAGATGGAGCACAGTCTGAGTGTACAGGCAGAGGGCGCACAGTCTGAGAGTACAGACAGAGGGGAGCACAATATGGATGTACAGGCAGGGGAGCACAGTCTGAGGGTACAAGCAGGGGGAAGCACAGTCTGAGAGCACAGGCAGGGGGAGCACAGTCTGAGGGTACAAGCAGGGGGAAGCACAGTCTGAGAGCACAGGCAGGGGGAGCACAGTCTGAGAGTGAAGACTGAGGGAAGCACAGTCTGAGAGTACAGACAGAGGTCAGCACAGCCTAAGGGTACAGGCGGGGGAAGCACAGGCTGAGGTTACAAACAGGAGAAGCACAGTCAGCTGGTACAGGCAGAGGGAGCACAGTCTGAGAGTACAGACAGGGGGAAGCATAGTTTGAGAGTACTGACACATGGAGCACAGACTGAGAGTAAAGATAGAGGGAGATCAGCCTGAGAGTGCAGGCAGAGGCAGCACAGAATGAGAGTACACACAGGGGGCAGCACATTCTGAGTGGACAGACAGGGTGAAGCGCAGTCGGAGAATACAGACAGGGTGAAGCACAGTCAGATATTCCAGAAAGGGGGCGCACACTCTGTGAGAACAGACAGAGGGAGCACAGTCTTAGAGTACAGACAGGGGAAAGCACAGTCTGGGAGTACAGACAGAGGTCAGCACAGTCTGAGAGTACAGACAGAGGGAAGCACAGTCTGTCAGTAGCGACAGAGAGAAGCATAGTTTGAGAGTACAGTCAGAGGGAGCACAGCCTGCGAGTACAGACAGAACGAAGCACAGTCTGAGAGTACAGACAGGGGGAAGCACAGTCTGAGAGTACAATCAGGGTAAGCACAGTCTGAGAGTACTCACAGGGGGAAGCACAGTCTGAGAGCACGGACAGAGGGTGGGACAGTCAGAGAGTAAAGACAGAGGGCGGGACGGTCTGAGAGTGCAGACAGAGGTAAGCACAGTCTGAGAGTACAGAGAGGCGGACGGACAGTCTGAGAGTACAGTCAGCGGAGCACAGTCTGAGAGTACAGTCAGAGCGAAGCACAGTCTTAGAGTACAGACAGAGAGAATCACAGTCTGAGAGTACAGACAGAGGGCGGGACAGTCAGAGAGTACAGACAGAGGGAAGCACAGTCTGATAGTACAGGCAGAGGGAAGCACAGTCTGAGAGTACCGTCAGAGGGAGCACAGTCTGCGAGTACAGACAGTGGGAAGCACAGTCAGAGAGTACAGGCAGAGGGACCACAGTCGGAGAGTACAGACAGTGGGAAGCACAGTCTGAGAGTACAGTCAGCGGGAGGACAGTCTGAGAGTGCTGACAGAGGAAAGCAGAATCTGAGAGTACAAAGAGGGGGCAGCACAGTCTGAGAGTACAGACAGAGGGTGCACAGTCTGAGCGTACAGACAGAGGGAAGAACAGTCTGAGAGTACAGACCGAGGGCGGTACATTCAAAGAGCACAGACAGAGGGCGAGACAGTCAGAGAGTACAGACAGAGGGAAGCACAGTCTGAGAGTACAGGCAGAGGGAGCACAGTCTGTGAGTACAGAGAGCGGGAAGCACAGTCTGAGAGTACAGACAGCGGGAAAAACAATTTGAGAGTACAGACAGAGGGAGTACAGTCTGAGAATACAGACAGAGGGAAGCACAGTCTGAGAGTACAGTCAGAGGGATGCACAGTCAGAGAGTACAGACAGAGGGAAGCACAGTCTGCGAGTACAGACAGAGGGAGCACAGTCAGAGAGTACAGACAGCGGAAAGCACAGTCTGACAGTACAGAGAGAGAGGGGGCGCAGTCTGTGAGAACAGACAGAGGAAAGCACAGTCTGAGAGCACAGACAGAGGTGCACAGTCTGAGAGTACAGACAGAGGGAGAACAATTTGAGAGTGGAGACAGAGGAAAGCACAGTCCGAGAGTACAGACAGAGGGAGCACAGTTTGAGAGTACAGAAAGAGGGGGCGCAGTCTGAGAGTACTGAAGAAACACAATCTGAGCGTACAGACAGAGGGCGGGACAGATAGAGAGTACAAACAGAGGGAGAAGCGTCTGAGAGTACAGGCAGAGGGAGTACAGTGTGAGCATACAGACAATGGAAGCGCAGTCTGAGAGTACAGTCAGGGAGGGCACAGTCTGAGAGTGCAGACAGAGCGAAGCACAGTCAGAGCGTACAGACAGATGGAAGCACAGGCTGAGAGTACAGGCAGAGGGAAGCACAGCCTGAGAGTGCAGACAGAGCGAAGCACAGGCTCAGCGTACAGACAGAGGGAGCACAGTCTGAGAGTACAGACGGAGGGAAGCACAGTCTGATAGTAGAGTCAGGGAGAAGCACAGTCTGAGAGTACAGACAGAGGGAGCACAGTCTGAGAGTACAGACAGTGGGAAGCTCAGTCTGAGAGTACACACAGGGGGAAGCACAGTCTGAGAGTACAGTCAGGGGGAGAAGAGTCTGAGAGTACAGTCAGAGCGAAGCACAGTCTGAGAATACGGGCAAAGGGAGCAAAGTCTGAGACTACAGGAAAGGGGACGCACAGTCGAGAGTACACACAGAGGGAGCGCAGTCTGAGAATACAGACAGAGGGGGCACAGTCTGAGAGAACAGACAGCGGGAAGCACAGTCTGACAGTACAGACATAGGGGGTGCAGTCAGAGAGTACAGAGAGCGGGAAGCACAGTCTGAGAGCACAGACAGAGTTGCACAGTCTGAGAGTACAGACAGAGGGAGAACAATTTGAGAGTGGAGACAGAGGATAGCACAATCTGAGAGTACAGAGAGAGGGAGCTCAATTTGAGAGTCCAGACAGAAGGGGCGCAGTCTAAGAGTACAGAAGAAACACAGTCTGAGCGTTCAGACAGAGGGCGGGACAGATAGAGAGTACAAACAGAGGTAGCACCGTCTGAGAGTACAGGCAGAGGGAGTACAGTGTGAGCATACAGACGAGGAAGCGCAGTCTGAGAGTACAGTCAGGGAGGGCACAGTCTGAGAGTGCAGACTGAGCGAAGCACAGTCTGAGAGAACAGAGAGGGGGAAGCACAGTCTGTGAGTGCAGATAGAGCGAAGCACAGTCAGAGCGTACAGACAGAGGGAAGCACAGGCTGAGAGTACAGGCAGAGGGAAGCACAGCCTGAGAGTGCAGACAGAGCGAAGCACAGGCTCAGCGCACAGACAGAGGGAGCACAGTCTGAGAGTACAGACGGAGGGAAGCAGTCTGATAGTAGAGTCAGAGAGAAGCACAGTCTGAGAGTACAATAAGGGGGAGAACAGCCTGAGAGTACAGACAGAACGAAGCACAGACTGAGAGTACAGACAGAATGAAGCACAGTCTGAGAGTACAGTCAGGGGGAGAAGAGTCTGAGAGTACAGTCAGAGCGAAGCACAGTCTGAGAGTACAGGCAAAGGGAGCAAAGTCTGAGACTACAGAAAAGGGGACGCACAGTCGAGAGTACACACAGAGTGAGCACAGTCTGAGAATACAGACAGAGGGGGCAAAGTCAGAGTGTACAGAGTGGGGGAAACACAGTATGACAGTACAGAGAGAGAGGGGACGCAGTCTGTGCGAACAGACAGAGGAAAGCACAGTCTGAGAGCACAGACAGAGTTGCACAGTCTGAGAGTACAGACAGAGGGAGAACAATTTGAGAGTGGAGACAGAGGAAAGCACAGTCTGAGAGTACAGAGAGAGGGAGCACAATTTGAGAGTCCAGACAGAGGGGGCGCAGTCTGAGAGGACAGAAGAAACACAGTCTGAGCGTACAGACAGAGGGCGGGACAGATAGAGAGTACAAACAGAGGGAGCACCGTCTGAGAGTACAGGCAGAGGGAGTACAGTGTGAGCATGCAGACGAGGAAGCGCAGTCTGAGAGTACAGTCAGGGAGGGCACAGTCTGAGAGTGCAGACAGAGCGAAGCACAGTCTGAGAGAACAGACAGGGGGAAGCACAGTCTGTGAGTGCAGATAGAGCGACGCACAGCCAGAGCGTACAGACAGAGGGAAGCACAGGCTCAGAGTACAGACAGAGGGAGCAAAGTCTGAGAGTACAGACAGACGGAAGCACAGTCTGAAAGTAGAGTCAGAGAGAAGCACAGTCTGAGAGTACAATCAGGGGGAGAACAGCCTGAGAGGACAGACAGAACGAAGCACAGTCTGAGAGTACAGACAAAATGAAGCACAGTCTGAGAGTACAGTCAGGGGAGCACAGTCTGAGAGTACAGGCAGAGGGAGCACAATCTGAGAGTACAGACAGTGGGAAGCTCAGTCTGAGAGTACAGTCAGCGGGAGCACAATCTGAGAGTACAGAGAGGGGGAAGCACATTCTGAGAGTACAGAGAGAGGGAGCACAGTCTCAGACTACAGACAGAGGGAAGCACAGTCTGAGCGTACTGGCAGAGGGAGCACAGACTGAGAGTATACACAGAGGGAAGGACTGTCCGAGAGGACAGACAGAGGGAAGCACAGTCTGAGAGTACAGAGAGGGGGAAGCACAGTCTGAGAGTACAGTCAGGCGCAGCACAGTCTGAGAGTACAGTCAGAGCGAAGCACAGTCTGAGAGTAAAGGCAGGGGGAGCAAAGTCTGAGACTATAGAAAGGGGGATGCACAGTCGAGAGTACACACAGAGGGAGCACCGTCTGTGAATACAGACAGAGGGGGCACAGTCTGAGAGTTCAGACAGCGGGAAGCTCAATCTGACAGTACAGACAGAGGGAGCGCAGTCTGAGAGACAAGTCAGAGGAAGCATAGTCTTAGAGTAGTCAGGTGGAGCACAGCCTGAGAGTGCAGACAGAGCGAAGCACAGTCTGAGAGTACAGATACAGGGAGCACATTCTGAGAGTACAGAAAGAGGGAAGCACAGTCTGACAGTAGAGTCAGAGACAAGCACAGTCTGAGAGTACAATCAGGGGGAGCACAGCCTGAGATTACAAACAGAACGAAGCACAGTCTGAGAGTACAGTCAGCGGGAGCACAGTCTGAGAGTACTGACAGAGGGAAACACAATCTGAGAGTACAGAGAGGGGGAAGCACATTCTGAGAGTACTGAGAGGGGGAAGCACAGTCTGAGAGTACAGTCAGGGGGAGAAGAGTCTGCGAGTACAGTCAGAGCGAAGCACAGTCTGAGAGTACAGGCAAAGGGAGCAATGTCTGAGACATTGAGACAGAGAGAGGGAGCACAATTTGAGAGTCCAGACAGAGGGGGCGCAGTCTGAGAGTACAGAAGAAACACAGTCTGAGCGTACAGACAGAGGGGGCGCAGTCAGAGAGTACAGACAGAGGGAAGCACAGCCTGAGAGTACACACAGGGGGAAGCATAGTCTGAGAGTACAGGCAGAGGGAGCGCAGTCTGAGAGTACAGGCAGAGGGAGCACAGTCAGAGAGTACACACAGGGGGAAGCTCAGTCTGAGAGTACAGGCAGAGGGAGCGCAGTCTGAGAGTACTGACAGAGGGAAGCACAATCTGAGAATACAGAGTGGGGGAAACACAGTCTGAGTGTACAGAGAGAGGGAGCACAGTCTGAGACTACAGACAGAGGGAAGCACAGTCTGAGAGTACAGGAAGGTGGAGCACAGTCTGAGAGTATACACAGAGGGAAGGACAGTCCGAGAGTACAGTCAGGGGGAAGGACAGTCTGAGAGTACAGTCAGGCGGAGCACAGTCTGAGATTACAGTCAGAGCGAAGCACAGTCTGAGAGTACAGGCAGAGGGAGCAAAGTCTGAGACTACAGAAAGGGGAACGCACAGTCGAGAGTATACTCAGAGGGAGCACAGTCTGAGAATACAGACAGAAGGGGCACAGTCTGAGGGTACAGACAGCGGGAAGCACAGTCTGACAGTACAGACAAAGGAGGCGCAGTCTGAGAGTACAGACAGCGGGAAGCACAATCTGACAGTACAGACAGAGGGGGCGCAGTCTGAGAGACAAGTCAGAGGAAGCACAGTCTGAGAATAGTCAGGGGGAGCACAGCCTGAGAGTGCAGACAGAGCGAAGCACAGTCTGAGAGTACAGATACAGGGAACATACTCTGAGAGTACAGATAGAGTGCGGGACAGACAGGGAGAACAGACAGAGGGAAGCACAAGTTGAGAGTGCAGACAGAGCGAAGCACAGACGCAGAGTACAGACAGAGGGAGCACAGTCTGAGAGCACAGAGGGAAGCACAGTCTGACAGTAGAGTCAGAGAGAAGCACAGTCTGAGAGTACAATCAGGGGGAGCACAGCCTGAGATTACAAACAGAACGAAGCACAGTCTGAGAGTACAGACAGAACGAAGCACAGTCTGAGAGTACAGTCAGGGGGAGCACAGTCTGAGAGTACAGACAGAGGGAAGCACAGTCTGAGAGTATACATTGGGGGAAGCACAGTCTGAGAGTATACACTGGGGGAAGCACAGTCTGAGAATACAAAAAAAGGGCGGGACAGTCAGAGAGTACAGACAGAGGGAAGCACAGGCATAGAGAGCGCAGCCTGAGAGTACAAACAGTGGGAAACACAGTCTGAGAGTACAGTCAGCGGGAGCACAGTCTGGGCGTACTGACAGAGGGGAGCACAATCTGAGAATACAGAGAGGGGGAAGCACATTCTGAGAGGACAGGCAGAGGGAGCACAGTCTGAGACTACAGACAGAGGGAAGCACAGTCTGAGAGTACAGACAGAGGGAAGCACAGTCTGAGAGTACAGAGAGGGGGATGCACAGTCTGAGAGTACAGTCAGGGGGAGAAGACTCTGAGAGAACAGTCAGAGCGAAGTACAGTCTGACAGTTCAGTCAAAGGGAGCAAAGTCTGAGACTACAGAAAAGTGGACGCACAGTCGAGAGTACACACAGAGGGAGCACAGTCTGAGAATACAGACAGATGGGGCACAGTCTGAGAGTACAGACAGCGGGAAGCGCAGTCTGACAGTACAGACAGAGGGGGCGCAGTCAGAGAGTACAGACATCGGGAAGCACAGTCTGACAGTACAAAGAGAGAGGGGGCGCAGTCCGTGAGAACAGACAGAGGAAAGCACAGTCTGAGAGCACAGACAGAGGTGCACAGTCTGAGAGTACAGACAGAGGGAAGCACAGTCTGAGAGTGGAGATAGAGGAAAGCACAGTTTGAGAGTACAGACAGAGGGGGCGCAGTCTGAGAGTACAGAAGAAACACAGTCTGAGCGTGCAGACAGAGGGCGGGACAGATAGAGAGTACAAACAGAGGGAGCACCGTCTGAGAGTACAGGCAGAGGGGGTACAGTGTGAGCATACAGACAGAGGAAGCACAGTCTGAGAGTACAGTCAGGGAGGGCACAGTCTGAGAGTGCAGACAGAGCGAAACACAGTCTGAGAGAACAGAGAAGGGGAAGCACAGTCTGACAGTAGAGTCAGAGAGAAGCACAGTCTGAGAGTACAATCGGGGGAGAATAGTCTGGGAGTACAGACAGAACGAAGCACAGTCTGAGAGTACAGACAGAACGAAGCACAGTCTGAGAGTACAGACAGAACGAAGCACAGTCTGAGAATACAGTCAGTGGGAGCACAGTCTGAGAGTCCAGACAGAGGGAAGCACAGTCTGAGAGTACAAACAGTGGGAAGCACTGTCTGAGTGTACAGTCAGCGGGAGCACAGTCTGAGAGTACTGACAGAGGGAAGCACAATCTGAGAGTACAGAGAGGGGGAAGCACAGTCTGAGAGTACAGACAGAGGGAGATCAGTCTGAGAGTACAGACAGAGGGAAGCACAGTATGACAGTACAGACAGAGGTTAGCACAGTCTGAGGGTATAGACAGGGGGAACCACAGTCTGATAATACAAACAGGGGAAAGCACAGATGAGAGAGCAGGCAGGGGGAAGCACAGTCTGAGAGAACAAACAGTGGGAAGCACAGTCTGTGAGTACAGTCAGCGGGAGCGCAGTCGGAGAGTGCAGGCAGAGGGAAGCACAATCTGAGAGTACAGACAGAGGTTAGCACAGTCTGAGGGTATAGACAGGGGGAACCACAGTCTGATAATACAAACAGGGGAAAGCACAGTCTGAGAGAGCAGGCAGGGGGACGCACAGTCTGAGAGAACAAACAGTGGGAAGCACAGTCTGAGAGTACAGGCATAGGGAGCACAGTCTGTGAGTTTGCACAGAGGGAAGGACAGTCTGAGAGTACAGACAGGGGGAAGAAAGTCCGAGAGTACAGAGAAGGAGAAGCACAGACTGAGAGTACAGTCAGGGGGAGCAGAGTCTGAAAGTACAGTCAGAGCGAAGCACAGTCTGAGAGTACAGGCAGAGGGAGCAAAGTATGAGAGTACAGACAGGGGAAGCAAAGTCTGAGAGTACAGGCACAGGGAGCACAGTCCGAGAGTACAGACAGGGGAAGTACAGTCTGAAAGTACAGTCACGGGGAGCACAGTCTGAGAGTACAGTCAGAGCGAAGCACCGTCTAAGAGTGCAGGCAGAGGGAGCACAGTGTGAGAGTACAGGCAGGGGCAGCACAGTCTGAGAGTACAGACAGAGGGAGCACAGTCTGAGAGTGCAGATAGAGGGAAGCACAGTCTGAGAGTACAGACAGAGGGAGATCAGTCTGAGAGTACAGACAGAGGGAAGCACAGTATGACAGTACAGACAGAGGTTAGCACAGTCTGAGGGTATAGACAGGGGGAACCACAGTCTGTTAATACAAACAGGGGAAAGCACAGTCTGAGAGAGCAGGCAGGGGGAAGCACAGTCTGAGAGAACAAACAGTGGGAAGCACAGCCTGTGAGTACAGTCAGCGGGAGCACAGTCGGAGAGTGCAGGCAGAGGGAAGCACAATCTGAGAGTACAAACAGAGGGAGACCAGTCTGAGAGTACAGACAGAGGGAAGCACAGTATGACATTACAGACAGAGGGAGCACTGTCTGAGAGTACAGAATGTGGGAAGCACAGTCTGAGAGTACAGACAGCGTGAACCACAGTCTGAGAGTACAGACAGTGGGAAGCACAGTCTGAGAGTACTGACAGCGGGAACCACAGTCTGAGAGTACAGACAGAGGGAGCACAGTCTGAGAATACAGACAGAGGGAAGCACAGTCTGAGAGTACAGACAGAGGGAAGCACCATCTGAGAGTACAGACAGAGGGAGCACAGTCTGATAGTACAGACAGGTGGAAGCACAGTCTGAGAGTACAGACAGAGGAAGCACAGTCTGAGCGTACAGTCAGAGGCAGCACAGTCTGAGAGTACACACAGGGGGAAGCACAGTCTGAGAGTACAGACAGGGTGAAGCGCAGTCTTAGAATACAGACAGGTTGAAGCACAGTCTGAGACTACAGAAAGGTGGACCAAAGTCTGAGAAAACAGACAAAGGGAGCACAGTCTGAGAATACAAACAGAGGGAGCACAGTCTGAGAGTACAGACAGCGGGAAGCACAGTCTGACAGGACAGGCAGAGGGAGCACAGTCTGAGAGTACAGACAGAGGGAAGCACAGTCTATCAGTAGCGACAGAGAGAAGCACTGTCTGAGAGTACAGTCAGAAGGAGCACAGCCTGCGAGTACAGACAGAACGAAGCACAGTCTGAGAGTACAGACAGGGGGAAGCACAGTCTGAGAGTACAGACAGAGCGAAGCACAGTCTGAGAGTACAGACAGAATGAAGCACAGTCTGAGACTACAGAAAGGTGGACCAAAGTCTGAGAAAACAGACAAAGGGAGCACAGTCTGAGAATACAAACAGAGGGAGCACAGTCTGAGAGTACAGACAGCGGGAAGCACAGTCTGACAGGACAGGCAGAGGGAGCACAGTCTGAGAGTACAGACAGAGGGAAGCACAGTCTATCAGTAGCGACAGAGAGAAGCACTGTCTGAGAGTACAGTCAGAAGGAGCATAGCCTGCGAGTACAGACGGAACGAAGCACAGTCTGAGAGTACTGACAGAGGGAAGCACAATCTGAGAGTACAGAGTGGGGGAGACACAGTCTGAGTGTACAGAGAGAGGGAGCACAGTCTGAGACTACAGACAGAGGGAAGCACAGTCTGAGAGTACAGGCAGGTGGAGCACAGTCTGAGAGTATACACAGAGGGAAGGACAGTCCGAGAGTACAGTCAGGGGGAAGGACAGTCTGAGAGTACAGTCAGGCGGAGCACAGTCTGAGATTACAGTCAGAGCGAAGCACAGTCTGAGAGTACAGGCAGACGGAGCAAAGTCTGAGACTACAGAAAGGGGAACGCACAGTCGAGAGTATACTCAGAGGGAGCACAGTCTGAGAATACAGACAGAAGGGGCACAGTCTGAGAGTACAGACAGCGGGAAGCACAATCTGACAGTACAGACAGAGGGGGCGCAGTCTGAGAGACAAGTCAGAGGAAGCACAGTCTGAGAATAGTCAGGGGGAGCACAGCCTGAGAGTGCAGACAGAGCGAAGCACAGTCTGAGAGTACAGATACAGGGAACACACTCTGAGAGTACAGATAGAGTGCGGGGCAGACAGGGAGAACAGACAGAGGGAAGCACAAGTTGAGAGTGCAGACAGAGCGAAGCACAGACGCAGAGTACAGACAGAGGGAGCACAGTCTGAGAGTACAGACAGAGGGAAGCACAGTCTGACAGTAGAGTCAGAGAGAAGCACAGTCTGAGAGTACAATCAGGGGGAGCACAGCCTGAGATTACAAACAGAACGAAGCACAGTCTGAGAGTACAGACAGAACGAAGCACAGCCTGAGAGTACAGTCAGGGGGAGCACAGTTGAAAGTATACACTGGGGGAAGCACAGTCTGAGAGTATACACTGGGGGAAGCACAGTCTGAGAATACAAAAAAAGGGCGGGACAGTCAGAGAGTACAGACAGAGGGAAGCACAGGCATAGAGAGCGCAGTCTGAGAGTACAAACAGTGGGAAACACAGTCTGAGAGTACAGTCAGCGGGAGCACAGTCTGGGCGTACTGACAGAGGGGAGCACAATCTGAGAATACAGAGAGGGGGAAGCACATTCTGAGAGGACAGGCAGAGGGAGCACAGTCTGAGACTACAGACAGAGGGAAGCACAGTCTGAGAGTACAGACAGAGGGAAGCACAGTCTGCGAGTACAGAGAGGGGGATGCACAGTCTGAGAGTACAGTCAGGGGGAGAAGACTCTGAGAGAACAGTCAGAGCGAAGTACAGTCTGACAGTTCAGTCAAAGGGAGCAAAGTCTGAGACTACAGAAAAGTGGACGCACAGTCGAGAGTACAGACAGAGGGAGCACAGTCTGAGAATACAGACAGAAGGAAGCACAGTCTGAGAGTACAGACAGAGGGAAGCACCATCTGAGAGTACAGACAGAGGGAGCACAGTCTGATAGTACAGACAGGTGGAAGCACAGTCTGAGAGTACAGACAGAGGAAGCACAGTCTGAGCGTACAGTCAGAGGCAGCACAGTCTGAGAGTACACACAGGGGGAAGCACAGTCTGAGAGTACAGACAGGGTGAAGCGCGGTTTTAGAATACAGACAGGTTGAAGCACAGTCTGAGACTACAAAAAGGTGGACCAAAGTCTGAGAAAACAGACAAAGGGAGCACAGTCTGAGAATACAAACAGAGGGAGCACAGTCTGAGAGTACAGACAGCGGGAAGCACAGTCTGACAGGCAGGCAGAGGGAGCACAGTCTGAGAGTACAGACAGAGGGAAGCACAGTCTATCAGTAGCGACAGAGAGAAGCACTGTCTGAGAGTACAGTCAGAAGGAGCACAGCCTGCGAGTACAGACAGAACGAAGCACAGTCTGAGAGTACAGACAGGGGGAAGCACAGTCTGAGAGTACAGACAGAGCGAAGCACAGTCTGAGAGTACAGACAGAATGAAGCACAGTCTGAGACTACAGAAAGGTGGACCAAAGTCTGAGAAAACAGACAAAGGGAGAACAGTCTGAGAATACAAACAGAGGGAGCACAGTCTGAGAGTACAGACAGCGGGAAGCAGTCTGACAGGACAGGCAGAGGGAGCACAGTCTGAGAGTACAGACAGAGGGAAGCACAGTCTATCAGTAGCGACAGAGAGAAGCACTGTCTGAGAGTACAGTCAGAAGGAGCATAGCCTGCGAGTACAGACAGAACGAAGCACAGTCTGAGAGTACTGACAGAGGGAAGCACAATCTGAGAGTACAGAGTGGGGGAAACACAGTCTGAGTGTACAGAGAGAGGGAGCACAGTCTGAGACTACAGACAGAGGGAAGCACAGTCTGAGAGTACAGGCAGGTGGAGCACAGTCTGAGAGTATACACAGAGGGAAGGACAGTCCGAGAGTACAGTCAGGGGGAAGGACAGTCTGAGAGTACAGTCAGGCGGAGCACAGTCTGAGATTACAGTCAGAGCGAAGCACAGTCTGAGAGTACAGGCAGAGGGAGCAAAGTGAGACTACAGAAAGGGGAACGCACAGTCGAGAGTATACTCAGAGGGAGCACAGTCTGAGAATACAGACAGAAGGGGCACAGTCTGAGAGTACAGACAGCGGGAAGCACAATCTGACAGTACAGACAGAGGGGGCGCAGTCTGAGAGACAAGTCAGAGGAAGCACAGTCTGAGAATAGTCAGGGGGAGCACAGCCTGAGAGTGCAGACAGAGCGAAGCACAGTCTGAGAGTACAGATACAGGGAACACACTCTGAGAGTACAGATAGAGTGCGGGGCAGACAGGGAGAACAGACAGAGGGAAGCACAAGTTGAGAGTGCAGACAGAGCGAAGCACAGACGCAGAGTACAGACAGAGGGAGCACAGTCTGAGAGTACAGACAGAGGGAAGCACAGTCTGACAGTAGAGTCAGAGAGAAGCACAGTCTGAGAGTACAATCAGGGGGAGCACATCCTGAGATTACAAACAGAACGAAGCACAGTCTGAGAGTACAGACAGAACGAAGCACAGTCTGAGAGTACAGTCAGGGGGAGCACAGTCTGAGAGTACAGACAGAGGGAAGCACAGTCTGAGAGTATACACTGGGGGAAGCACAGTCTGAGAGTATACACTGGGGGAAGCACAGTCTGAGAATACAAAAAAGGGCGGGACAGTCAGAGAGTACAGACAGAGGGAAGCACAGGCATAGAGAGCGCAGTCTGAGAGTACAAACAGTGGGAAACACAGTCTGAGAGTACAGTCAGCGGGAGCACAGTCTGGGCGTACTGACAGAAGGGAGCACAATCTGAGAATACAGAGAGGGGGAAGCACATTCTGAGAGGACAGGCAGAGGGAGCACAGTCTGAGACTACAGACAGAGGGAAGCACAGTCTGAGAGTACAGACAGAGGGAAGCACAGTCTGCGAGTACAGAGAGGGGGATGCACAGTCTGAGAGTACAGTCAGGGGGAGAAGACTCTGAGAGAACAGTCAGAGCGAAGTACAGTCTGACAGTTCAGTCAAAGGGAGCAAAGTCTGAGACTACAGAAAAGTGGACGCACAGTCGAGAGTACAGACAGAGGGAGCACAGTCTGAGAATACAGACAGAGGGAAGCACAGTCTGAGAGTACAGACAGAGGGAAGCACCATCTGAGAGTACAGACAGAGGGAGCACAGTCTGATAGTACAGACAGGTGGAAGCACAGTCTGAGAGTACAGACAGAGGAAGCACAGTCTGAGCGTACAGTCAGAGGCAGCACAGTCTGAGAGTACACACAGGGGGAAGCACAGTCTGAGAGTACAGACAGGGTGAAGCGCAGTCTTAGAATACAGACAGGTTGAAGCACAGTCTGAGACTACAGAAAGGTGGACCAAAGTCTGAGAAAACAGACAAAGGGAGCACAGTCTGAGAATACAAACAGAGGGAGCACAGTCTGAGAGTACAGACAGCGGGAAGCACAGTCTGACAGGACAGGCAGAGGGAGCACAGTCTGAGAGTACAGACAGAGGGAAGCACAGTCTATCAGTAGCGACAGAGAGAAGCACTGTCTGAGAGTACAGTCAGAAGGAGCACAGCCTGCGAGTACAGACAGAACGAAGCACAGTCTGAGAGTACAGACAGGGGGAAGCACAGTCTGAGAGTACAGACAGAGCGAAGCACAGTCTGAGAGTACAGACAGAATGAAGCACAGTCTGAGACTACAGAAAGGTGGACCAAAGTCTGAGAAAACAGACAAAGGGAGAACAGTCTGAGAATACAAACAGAGGGAGCACAGTCTGAGAGTACAGACAGCGGGAAGCACAGTCTGACAGGACAGGCAGAGGGAGCACAGTCTGAGAGTACAGTCAGAGGGAAGCACAGTCTATCAGTAGCGACAGAGAGAAGCACTGTCTGAGAGTACAGTCAGAAGGAGCATAGCCTGCGAGTACAGACAGAACGAAGCACAGTCTGAGAGTACTGACAGAGGGAAGCACAATCTGAGAGTACAGAGTGGGGGAAACACAGTCTGAGTGTAAAGAGAGAGGGAGCACAGTCTGAGACTACAGACAGAGGGAAGCACAGTCTGAGAGTACAGGCAGGTGGAGCACAGTCTGAGAGTATACACAGAGGGAAGGACAGTCCGAGAGTACAGTCAGGGGGAAGGACAGTCTGAGAGTACAGTCAGGCGGAGCACAGTCTGAGATTACAGTCAGAGCGAAGCACAGTCTGAGAGTACAGGCAGAGGGAGCAAAGTCTGAGACTACAGAAAGGGGAACGCACAGTCGAGAGTATACTCAGAGGGAGCACAGTCTGAGAATACAGACAGAAGGGGCACAGTCTGAGGGTACAGACAGCGGGAAGCACAGTCTGACAGTACAGACAAAGTGGGCGCAGTCTGAGAGTACAGACAGCGGGAAGCACAATCTGACAGTACAGACAGAGGGGGCGCAGTCTGAGAGACAAGTCAGAGGAAGCACAGTCTGAGAATAGTCAGGGGGAGCACAGCCTGAGAGTGCAGACAGAGCGAAGCACAGTCTGAGAGTACAGATACAGGGAACACACTCTGAGAGTACAGATAGAGTGCGGGGCAGACAGGGAGAACAGACAGAGGGAAGCACAAGTTGAGAGTGCAGACAGAGCGAAGCACAGACGCAGAGTACAGACAGAGGGAGCACAGTCTGAGAGTACAGACAGAGGGAAGCACAGTCTGACAGTAGAGTCCGAGAGAAGCACAGTCTGAGAGTACAATCAGGGGGAGCACAGCCTGAGATTACAAACAGAACGAAGCACAGTCTGAGAGTACAGACAGAACGAAGCACAGTCTGAGAGTACAGTCAGGGGGAGCACAGTCTGAGAGTACAGACAGAGGGAAGCACAGTCTGAGAGTATACACTGGGGGAAGCACAGTCTGAGAGTATACACTGGGGGAAGCACAGTCTGAGAATACAAAAAAAGGGCGGGACAGTCAGAGAGTACAGACAGAGGGAAGCACAGGCATAGAGAGCGCAGTCTGAGAGTACAAACAGTGGGAAACACAGTCTGAGAGTACAGTCAGCGGGAGCACAGTCTGGGCGTACTGACAGAGGGGAGCACAATCTGAGAATACAGAGAGGGGGAAGCACATTCTGAGAGGACAGGCAGAGGGAGCACAGTCTGAGACTACAGACAGAGGGAAGCACAGTCTGAGAGTACAGACAGAGGGAAGCACAGTCTGAGAGTACAGAGAGGGGGATGCACAGTCTGAGAGTACAGTCAGGGGGAGAAGACTCTGAGAGAACAGTCAGAGCGAAGTACAGTCTGACAGTTCAGTCAAAGGGAGCAAAGTCTGAGACTACAGAAAAGTGGACGCACAGTCGAGAGTACACACAGAGGGAGCACAGTCTGAGAATACAGACAGATGGGGCACAGTCTGAGAGTACAGACAGCGGGAAGCGCAGTCTGACAGTACAGACAGAGGGGGCGCAGTCAGAGAGTACAGACATCGGGAAGCACAGTCTGACAGTACAAAGAGAGAGGGGGCGCAGTCCGTGAGAACAGACAGAGGAAAGCACAGTCTGAGAGCACAGACAGAGGTGCACAGTCTGAGAGTACAGACAGAGGGAAACACAGTCTGAGAGTGGAGATAGAGGAAAGCACAGTTTGAGAGTACAGACAGAGGGGGCGCAGTCTGAGAGTACAGAAGAAACACAGTCTGAGCGTGCAGACAGAGGGCGGGACAGATAGAGAGTACAAACAGAGGGAGCACCGTCTGAGAGTACAGACAGAGGAAGCACAGTCTGAGCATACAGACAGAGGAAGCACAGTCTGAGAGTACAGTCAGGGAGGGCACAGTCTGAGAGTGCAGACAGAGCGAAACACAGTCTGAGAGAACAGAGAAGGGGAAGCACAGTCTGACAGTAGAGTCAGAGAGAAGCACAGTCTGAGAGTACAATCAGGGGGAGAACAGTCTGGGAGTACAGACAGGACGAAGCACAGTCTGAGAGTACAGACAGAACGAAGCACAGTCTGAGAGTACAGACAGAACGAAGCACAGTCTGAGAATACAGTCAGTGGGAGCACAGTCTGAGAGTCCAGACAGAGGGAAGCACAGTCTGAGAGTACAAACAGTGGGAAGCACTGTCTGAGTGTACAGTCAGCGGGAGCACAGTCTGAGAGTACTGACAGAGGGATGCACAGTCTGAGAGTACAGGCATAGGTAGCACAGTCTGTGAGTTTGCACAGAGGGAAGGACAGTCTGAGAGTACAGACAGGGGGAAGAAAGTCTGAGAGTACAGAGAAGGAGAAGCACAGACTGAGAGTACAGTCAGGGGGAGCAGAGTCTGAAAGTACAGTCAGAGCGAAGCACAGTCTGAGAGTACAGAGAGGCGGACGCACAGCCTGAGAGTACAGGCAGGGGAGCACAGTCTGAGAGTACAGGCAGAGGGAGCACAGTCTGTGAGTACAGACGGGGGGAGCACAGTCTTACAGTGCAGGCAGAGCGAACACAGTCTGAGAGTACAGACAGGGGAAACACAATCTGAGAGTATAGGCAGATGGAGCACATACTGAGAGTACAGGCAGATGGAGCACAGTCTGAGTGTACAGGCAGAGGGCGCACAGTCTGAGAGTACAGACAGAGGGGAGCACAATATGGATGTACAGGCAGGGGAGCACAGTCTGAGGGTACAAGCAGGGGGAAGCACAGTCTGAGAGCACAGGCAGGGGGAGCACAGTCTGAGGGTACAAGCAGGGGGAAGCACAGTCTGAGAGCACAGGCAGGGGGAGCACAGTCTGAGAGTGAAGACTGAGGGAAACACAGTCTGAGAGTACAGACAGAGGTCAGCACAGCCTAAGGGTAAAGGCGGGGGAAGCACAGGCTGAGGTTACAAACAGGAGAAGCACAGTCAGCTGGTACAGGCAGAGGGAGCACAGTCTGAGAGTACAGACAGGGGGAAGCATAGTTTGAGAGTACTGACACATGGAGCACAGACTGAGAGTAAAGATAGAGGGAGATCAGCCTGAGAGTGCAGGCAGAGGCAGCACAGAATGAGAGTACACACAGGGGGCAGCACATTCTGAGTGGACAGACAGGGTGAAGCGCAGTCGGAGAATACAGACAGGGTGAAGCACAGTCAGATATTCCAGAAAGGGGGCGCACACTCTGTGAGAACAGACAGAGGGAGCACAGTCTTAGAGTACAGACAGGGGAAAGCACAGTCTGGGAGTACAGACAGAGGTCACCACAGTCTGAGAGTACAGACAGAGGGAAGCACAGTCTGTCAGTAGCGACAGAGAGAAGCATAGTTTGAGAGTACAGTCAGAGGGAGCACAGCCTGCGAGTACAGACAGAACGAAGCACAGTCTGAGAGTACAGACAGGGGGAAGCACAGTCTGAGAGTACAATCAGGGTAAGCACAGTCTGAGAGTACTCACAGGGGGAAGCACAGTCTGAGAGCACGGACAGAGGGCGGGACAGTCAGAGAGTAAAGACAGAGGGCGGGACGGTCTGAGAGTGCAGACAGAGGTAAGCACAGTCTGAGAGTACAGAGAGGCGGACGGACAGTCTGAGAGTACAGTCAGCGGAGCACAGTCTGAGAGTACAGTCAGAGCGAAGCACAGTCTTAGAGTACAGACAGAGAGAATCACAGTCTGAGAGTACAGACAGAGGGCGGGACAGTCAGAGAGTACAGACAGAGGGAAGCACAGTCTGATAGTACAGGCAGAGGGAAGCACAGTCTGAGAGTACCGTCAGAGGGAGCACAGTCTGCGAGTACAGACAGTGGGAAGCACAGTCAGAGAGTACAGGCAGAGGGACCACAGTCGGAGAGTACAGACAGTGGGAAGCACAGTCTGAGAGTACAGTCAGCGGGAGGACAGTCTGAGAGTGCTGACAGAGGAAAGCAGAATCTGAGAGTACAAAGAGGGGGCAGCACAGTCTGAGAGTACAGACAGAGGGTGCACAGTCTGAGCGTACAGACAGAGGGAAGAACAGTCTGAGAGTACAGACCGAGGGCGGTACAGTCAAAGAGCACAGACAGAGGGCGGGACAGTCAGAGAGTACAGACAGAGGGAAGCACAGTCTGAGAGTACAGGCAGAGGGAGCACAGTCTGTGAGTACAGAGAGCGGGAAGCACAGTCTGAGAGTACAGACAGCGGGAAAAACAATTTGAGAGTACAGACAGAGGGAGTACAGTCTGAGAATACAGACAGAGGGAAGCACAGTCTGAGGGTACAGTCAGAGGGATGCACAGTCAGAGAGTACAGACAGAGGGAAGCACAGTCTGCGAGTACAGACAGAGGGAGCACAGTCTGAGAGTACAGACAGGGGGAAGCATAGTTCTAGAGCGCAAGCACAGGGAGCACAGTCTGAGAGTACGGGCAGAGGGAGCACAGTCTGAGAGTACAGACAGGAGAATGCACAGTCTGAGAGTACAGTCAGGGGGAGCACAGTGTGAGAGGACAGTCAGAGCGAAGCAGTCTGAGAGTACAGGCAGAGGGAGCACAGTCTTAGAGTACATACAGAGGGAAGCACCGCCTGAGAGTACAGGCAGGGGAGCACAGTCTGAGAGTACAGGCAGAGGGAGCACAATCTGAGAGTACAGACAGGAGAATGCACAGTCTGAGAGTACAGTCAGGGCGAGCACAGTGTGAGAGGACAGTCAGAGCGAAGCAGTCTGAGAGTACAGGCAGAGGGAGCACAGTCTGAGTGTACAGGCAGAGGGCGCACAGTCTGAGAGTACAGACAGAGGGGAGCACAATATGGATGTACAGGCAGGGGAGCACAGTCTGAGGGTACAAGCAGGGGGAAGCACAGTCTGAGAGAACAGGCAGGGGGAGCACAGTCTGAGAGTGAAGACTGAGGGAAGCACAGTCTGAGAGTACAGACAGCGGTCAGCACAGCCTAAGGGTACAGGCAGGGGGAAGCACAGGCTGAGGTTACAAACAGGGGAAGCACAGTCTGCTGGTACAGGCAGAGGCAGCACAGTCTGAGAGTACAGACAGGGGGAAGCATAGTTTGAGAGTACTGACACATGGAGCACAGACTGAGAGTAAAGATAGAGGGAGATCAGCCTGAGAGTGCAGGCAGAGGCAGCACAGAATGAGAGTACACACAGGGGGCAGCACATTCTGAGTGTACAGACAGGGGGAAGCACAGTCTGAGAGTACAGTCAGGGTAAGCACAGTCGGAGAATACAGACAGGGTGAAGCACAGTCAGAGATTCCAGAAAGGGGGCGCACATTCTGAGAGAACAGACAGAGGGAGCACAGTCTTAGAGTACAGACAGGGGAAAGCACAGTCTGGGAGTACAGACAGAGGTCAGCACAGTCTGAGAGTACAGACAGAGGGAAGCACAGTCTGTCAGTAGCGACAGAAAGAAGCACAGTATGAGAGTACAGTCAGAGGGAGCACAGCCTGCGAGTACAGACAGAACGAAGCACAGTCTGAGAGTACAGACAGGGGGAAGCACAGTCTGAGAGTACAGTCAGGGTAAGCACAGTCTGAGAGTACACACAGGGGGAAGCACAGTCTGAGAGCACAGACAGAGGGCGGGACAGTCAGAGAGTGCAGACAGAGGGAATCACAGTCTGAGAGTACAGGCAGAGGGAGCACAGTCGGAGAGTACAGACAGTGGGAAGCACAGTCGGGTGAGTACAGTCAGCGGGAGCACAGTCTGAGAGTACTGACAGAGGGAAGCACAATCAGAGAGTACAAAGAGGGGGAAGCACAGTCTGAGAGTACAGACAGAGGGTGCACAGTCTGACCGTACAGACAGAGGGAAGCACAGTCTGCGAGTAAAGACAGAGGGCGGGACAGTCAGAGAGTACAGACAGAGGGAAGCACAATCTGAGAGTACAGGCAGGGGGAGCACAATCTGAGCGTACACACAGAGGAAAGCACAGTCTGAGAGTACAGACAGAGGTAAGCACAGTCTGAGAGTACAGAGAGGCGGACGCACAGTCTGAGAGTACAGTCAGCGGAGCACAGTCTGAGAGTGCAGTCAGAGCGAAGCACAGTCTTGGAGTACAGACAGAGGGAAGCACAGTCTGAGAGTACAGACAGAGGGCGGGACAGTCAGAGAGTACAGACAGAGGGAAGCACAGTCTGATAGTACAGGCAGAGGGAAGCACAGTCTGAGAGTACAGTCAGAGGGAGCACAGCCTGCAAGTACAGACAGAACGAAGCACAGTCTGAGAGTACAGACAGGGGGAAGCGCAGTCTGAGAGTACAGTCAGGGTAAGCACAGTCTGAGAGTACACACAGGGGGAAGCACAGTCTGAGTGCACAGACAGAGGGCGGGACAGTCAGAGAGTACAGACAGAGGGAATTACAGTCTGAGAGTACAGGCAGAGGGAGCACAGTCGGAGAGTACAGACAGTGGGAAGCACAGTCGGGTGAGTACAGTCAGCGCGAGCACAGACTGAGAGTACTGACAGAGGGAAGCACAATCAGAGAGTACAAAGAGGGGGAAGCACAGTCTGAGAGTACAGACAGAGGGTGCACAGTCTGAGCGTACAGACAGAGGGTAGCACAGTCTGCGAGTAAAGACAGAGGGCGGGACAGTCAGAGAGTACAGACAGAGGGAAGCACAATCTGAGACTACAGGCAGGGGGAGCACAATCTGAGCGTACACACAGAGGGAAGCACAGTCTGAGAGTACAGACAGAGGTAAGCACAGTCTGAGAGTACAGAGAGGCGGACGCACAGTCTGAGAATACAGTCAGCGGAGCACAGTCTGAGAGTACAGTCAGAACGAAGCACAGTCTTAGAGTACAGACAGAGGGAAGCACAGTCTGATAGTACAGGCAGAGGGAAGCACAGTCTGAGAGTACAGTCAGAGGGAGCACAGTCTGCGAGAACAGACAGTGGGAAGCACAGTCTGAGAGTACAGACAGCGGGAACCACAGTCTGAGAGTACAGGCAGAGGGACCACAGTCGGAGAGTACAGACAGTGGGAAGCACAGTCCGAGAGTACAGTCAGCGGGAGGACAGTCTGAGGTTGCTGACAGAGGGAAGCAGAATCTGAGAGTACAAAGAGGGAGCAGCACAGTCAGAGAGTACAGACAGAGGGTGCACAGTCTGAGCGTACAGACAGAGGGAAGAACAGTCTGAGAGTACAGACCGAGGGCGGGACAGTCAGAGAGTGCAGACAGAGGGCGGGACAGTCAGAGAGTACAGACAGAGGGAAGCACAGTCTGAGAGTACAGGCAGAGGGAGCACAGTCTGTGAGTACAGACAGTGGGAAGCACTGTCTGAGAGTACAGACAGCGGGAACCACAGTCTGAGAGTACAGACAGAAGGAGTACAGTCTGAGAATACAGACAGAGGGAAGCACAGTCTGAGAGTACAGACAGAGGGAAGCACAGTCAGAGAGTACAGACAGAGGGAAGCACAGTCTGAGAGTACAGACAGAGGGAGCACAGTCTGAGAGTACAGACAGGGGGAAGCATAGTTCTAGAGCGCAAGCACAGGGAGCACAGTCTAAGAGTACAGGCAGAGGGAGCACAGTCTGAGAGTACAGACAGGAGAATGCACAGTCTGAGAGTACAGTCAGGGGGGGCACAGTGTGAGAGTACAGTCAGAGCGAAGCAGTCTGAGAGTACTGGCAGAGGGAGCACAGTCTTAGAGTACAGATAGAGCGAAGCACAGCCTGAGAGTACAGGCAGGGGAGCACAGTCTGAGAGTACAGGCAGAGGGAGCACAGTCTGGGAGTACAGACGGGGGAAGCACAGTCTTATAGTACAGGGAGAGGGAACACAGTCTGAGAGTACAGACAGGGGAAACACAATCTGAGAGTATAGGCAGATGGAGCACATACTGAGAGTACAGGCAGATGGAGCACAGTCTGAGTGTACAGGCAGAGGGCGCACAGTCTGAGAGTACAGACAGAGGGGAGCACAATATGGATGTACAGGCGGGGGAGCACAGTCTAAGGGTACAAGCAGGGGGAAGCACAGTCTGAGAGAACAGGCAGGGGGAGCACAGTCTGAGAGTGAAGACTGAGGGAAGCACAGTCTGAGAGTACAGACAGAGGTCAGCACAGCCTAAGGGTACAGGCAGGGGGAAGGACAGGCTGAGGGTACAAACAGCGGAAGCACAGTTTGCTGGTACAGGCAGAGGGAGCACAGTCTGAGAGTACAGACAGGTGGAAGCATAGTTTGAGAGTACTGACACATGGAGCACAGACTGAGAGTAAAGATAGAGGGAGATCAGCCTGAGAGTGCAGGCAGAGGCAGCACAGAATGAGAGTACACAAAGGGGGCAGGACATTCTGAGTGTACAGACAGGGTGAAGCGCAGTCGGAGAATACAGACAGGGTGAAGCACAGTCAGAGATTACAGAAAGGCGGCGCACAGTCTGAGAGAACAGACAGAGGGAGCACAGTCTTAGAGTACAGACAGGGGAAAGCACAGTCTGGGAGTACAGACAGAGGTCAGCACAGTCTGAGAGTACAGACAGAGGGAAGCACAGACTGTCTGTAGCGACAGAGAGAAGCACAGTTTGAGAGTACTGTCAGAGGGAGCACAGCCTGCGAGTACAGACAGAACGAAGCACAGTCTGAGAGTACAGACAGGGGGAAGCACAGTCTGAGAGTACAGTCAGGGTAAGCACAGTCTGAGAGTACTCACATGGGGGAAGCACAGTCTGAGAGCACAGACAGAGGGCGGGACAGTCAGAGTGTACAGACAGAGGGAATCACAGTCTGAGAGTACAGGCAGAGGGAGCACAGTCGGAGAGTACAGACAGTGGGAAGCACAGTCTGAGACTACAGTCAGCGGGAGCACAGTCTGAGAGTACTGACAGAGGGAAGCACAATCAGAGAGTACAAAGAGGGGGAAGCACAGTCTGAGAGTACAGACAGAGGGTGCACAGTCTGAGCGTACAGACAGAGGGAAGCACAGTCTGCGAGTAAAGACAGAGGGCGGGACAGTCAGAGAGTACAGACAGAGGGAAGCACAATCTGAGAGTACAGGCAGGGGAGCACAATCTGAGCGTACACACAGTGGGAAGCACAGTCTGAGAGTACAGACAGAGGTAAGCACAGTCTGAGAGTACAGTCAGAGCGAAGCACAGTCTTAGAGTACAGACAGAGGGAAGCACAGTCTGAGATTACAGACAGTGGGCGGGACAGTCAGAGAGTACAGACAGAGGGAAGCACAGTCTGATAGTACAGGAAGAGGGAAGCACAGTCTGAGAGTACAGTCAAAGGGCGGGACAGCCAGAGAGGACAGACAGAGGGAAGCACAGTCTGAGAGTACAGACAGCGGGAACCACAGTCGGAGAGTACAGGCAGAGGGACCACAGTCGGAGAGTACAGACAGTGGGAAGCACAGTCTGAATGTACAGTCAGCGGGAGCACAGTCTGAGAGTGCCGACAGAGGGAAGTACAATCTGAGAGTACAAAGAGGGGGCAGCAAAGTATGAGAGTACTGACAGAGGGTGCACAGTCTGCTGGTACAGTCAGAGGGAGCACAGTCTGAGCGTACAGACAGAGGGAAGAACAGTCTGAGAGTACAGAACGAGGGCGGGACAGTCAGAGAGTACAGACAGAGGGCGGGACAGGATGAGAGTACAGACAGAGGGAAGCACAGTCTGAGAGTACAGGCAGAGGGAGAACAGTCTGTGAGTACAGACAGTGGGAAGCACAGTCTGAGAATACAGACAGCGGGAACCACAGTCTGAGAGTACAGACAGAGGGAGTGCAGTCTGAGAATACAGACAGAGGGAAGCACAGTCTGAGAGTACAGACAGAGGGAAGCACAGTCAGAGAATACAGACAGAGGGAAGCACAGTCTGAGAGTACAGACAGAGGGAGCACAGTCTGAGAGTACAGACAGGGGGAAGCATAGATAGTTCTAGAGCGCAAGCACGACGAGCACAGTCTGAGAGTACAGGCAGAGGGAGCACAGTCTGAGAGTACAGACAGGAGGATGCACAGTCTGAGAGTACAGTCAGGGGGAGCACAGTGTGAGAGTACAGTCAGAGCGACGCACAGTCTGAGAGTACAGGCAGAGGGAGCACAGTCTTAGAGTACAGACAGAGGGACGCACAGCCTGAGAGTACAGGTAGGGGAGCACAGTCTGAGAGTACAGGCAGAGGGAGCACAGTCTGGGAGTACAGACGGGGGAATCACAGTCTTACAGTACAGGCAGAGGGAACACAGTCTGAGAGTACAGACAGGGGAAACACAATCTGAGAGTATAGGCAGATGGAGCACATACTGAGAATAGAGGCAGATGGAGCACAGTCTGACGGTACAGGCAGAGGGCGCACAGTCTGAGAGTACAGACATAGGGGAGCACAATATGGATGTACAGGCAGGGGAGCACAGTCTGAGGGTACAAGCAGGGGGAAGCACAGTCTGTGAGCACAGGCAGGGGGAGCACAGTCTGAGAGTGAAGACTGAGGGAAGCACAGTCTGAGAGTACAGACAGAGGTCAGCACAGCCTAAGGGTACAGGCAGGGGGAAGCACAGGCTGAGGGTACAAACAGGGGAAGCACAGTCTGCTAGTACAGGCAGAGGGAGCACAGTCTGAGAGTACAGACAGGGGAAGCATAGTGTGAGAGTACTGACACATGGAGCAAAGACTGAGAGTAATGATAGAGGGAGATCAGCCTGAGCGGGCAGGCAGAGGCAGCCCAGAATGACAGTACACACAGGGGGCAGCACATTCTGAGTGTACAGACAGGGTGAAGCGCAGTCGGAGAATACAGACAGGGTGAAGCACAGTCAGAGATTACAGAAAGGGGGCGCACAGTCTGAGAGAGCAGACAGAGGGAGCACAGTCTTAGAGTACAGACAGGGGAAAGCACAGTCTGGGAGTACAGACAGAGGTCACCACAGTCTGAGAGTACAGACAGAGGGAAGCACAGTCTGTCAGTAGCGACAGAGAGAAGCACAGTTTGAGAGTACAGTCAGAGGGAGCACAGCCTGCGAGTACAGACAGAACGAAGCACAGTCTGAGAGTACAGACAGGGGGAAGCACAGTCTGAGAGTACAGTCAGGGTAAGCACAGTCTGAGAGTACTCACAGGGGGAAGTACAGTCTGAGAGCACAGACAGAGGGCGGCACAGTCAGAGAGTACAGACAGAGGGAATCACAGTCTGAGAGTACAGGCAGAGGGAGCACAGTCGGAGAGTACAGTCAGTTGGAAGCACAGTCTGAGAGTACAGTAAGCGGGAGCACAGTCTGAGAGTACTGACAGAGGGAAGCACAATCAGAGAGTACAAAGAGGGGGAAGCACAGTCTGAGAATACAGACAGAGGGAAGCACAGTCTGAGAGTACAGACAGAGGGAAGCACAGTCAGAGAGTACAGACAGAGGGAAGCACAGTCTGAGAGTACAGACAGAGGGACCACAGTCTGAGAGTACAGACAGGGGGAAGCATAGTTCGAGAGCGCAAGCACAGGGAGCACAGTCTCAGAGTGCAGGCAGAGGGAGCACAGTCTTAGAGTACAGACAGAGGGAAGCACAGCCTGAGAGTACAGGCAGGGGAGCACAGTCTGAGAGTACAGGCAGAGGGAGCACAGTCTGGGAGTACAGACGGGGGAAGCACAGTCTTACAGTACAGGCAGTGGGAACACAGTCTGAGAGTACAGACAGGGGAAACACAATCTGAGAGTATAGGCAGATGGAGCACATACTGAGAGTAGAGGCAGTTGGAGCATAGTCTGAGTGTACAGGCAGAGGGCGCACAGTCTGAGAGTACAGTTAGAGGGAGCACAATATGGATGTACAGGCAGGGGAGCACAGTCTGAAGGTACAAACAGGGGGAAGCACAGTCTGAGAGCACAGGCAGGGGGAGCACAGTCTGAGAGTGAAGACTGAGGGAAGCACAGTCTGAGAGTACAGACAGAAGTCAGCACAGCCTAAGGGTACAGGCAGGGGGAAGCACATGCTGAGGGTACAAACAGGGGAAGCACAGTCTGCTGGTACATGCAGAGGGAGCACAGTCTGAGAGTACAGACAGGGGGAAGCATAGTTTGAGAGTACTGACACATGGAGCACAGACTGAGAGTAAAGATAGAGGGAGATCAGCCTGAGAGTGCAGGCAGAGGCAGCACAGAATGAGAGTACACACAGGGGGCAGCATATTCTGAGTGTACAGACAGGGTGAAGCGCAGTCGGAGAATACAGACAGGGTGAAGCACAGTCAGAGATTACAGAAAGGGGGCGCACAGTCTGAGAGAACAGACAGATGGAGCACAGTCTTAGAGTACAGACAGGGGAAAGCACAGTCTGGGAGTACAGACAGAGGTCAGCACAGTCTGAGAGTCACAGACAGAGGGAAGCACAGTCTGTCAGTAGCGACAGAGAGAAGCACAGTTTGAGAGTACAGTCAGAGGGAGCACAGCCTGCGAGTACAGACAGAACGAAGCACAGTCTGAGAGTACAGACAGGGGGAAGCACAGTCTGAGAGCACAGACAGAGGGCGGGACAGTCAGAGAGTACAGACAGAGGGAATCACAGTCTGAGAGTACAGGCAAAGGGAGCACAGTCGGAGAGTACAGACAGTGGGAAGCACAGTCTGAGAGTACAGTCAGCGGGAGCACCGTCTGAGAGTACTGACAGAGGGAAGCACAATCAGAGAGTACAAAGAGGGGGAAGCACAGTCTGAGAGTACAGACAGAGGGTGCACAGTCTGAGCGTACAGACAGAGGGAAGCACAGTCTGCGAGTAAAGACAGAGGGCGGGACAGTCAGAGAGTACAGACAGAGGGAAGCACAATCTGAGAGTACAGGCAGGGGAGCACAATCTGAGCGTACACACAGAGGGAAGTACAGTCTGAGAGTACAGACAGAGGTAAGCACAGTCTGAGAGCACAGAGAGGCGGACGCACTGTCTGAGAGTACAGTCAGCGGAGCACAGTCTGAGTGTACAGTCAGAGCGAAGCACAGTCTTAGAGTACAGACAGAGGGAAGCACAGTCTGAGAGTACTGACAGAGGGAAGCACAATCAGAGAGTACAAAGAGGGGGAAGCACAGTCTGAGAGAACAGACAGAGGGTGCATTGCCTGAGCGTACAGACAGAGGGAAGCACAGTCTGCGAGTAAAGACAGAGGGCGGGACAGTCAGAGAGTACAGACAGAGGGAAGCACAATCTGAGAGTACAGGCAGGGGAGCACAATCTGAGCGTACACACAGAGGGAAGCACAGTCTGACAGTACAGACAGAGGTAAGCACAGTCTGAGAGTACAGAGAGGCGGACGCACAGTCTGAGAGTACAATCAGCGATGCACAGTCTGAGAGTGCAGTCAGAGCGAAGCACAGTCTTAGAGTACAGACAGAGGGAAGCACAGTCTGAGAGTACAGACAGAGGGAAGCACAGTCTGAGAGTACAGGCAGGTGGAGCACAGTCTGAGAGTATACACAGAGGGAAGGACAGTCCGAGAGTACAGTCAGGGGGAAGGACAGCCTGAGAGTACAGTCAGGCGGAGCACAGTCTGAGATTACAGTCAGAGCGAAGCACAGTCTGAGAGTACAGGCAGAGGGAGCAAAGTCTGAGACTACAGAAAGGGGAACGCACAGTCGAGAGTATACTCAGAGGGAGCACAGTCTGAGAATACAGACAGAAGGGGCACAGTCTGAGGGTACAGACAGCGGGAAGCACAGTCTGACAGTACAGACAAAGGGGGCGCAGTCTGAGAGTACAGACAGCGGGAAGCAGAATCTGACAGTACAGACAGAGGGGGCGCAGTCTGAGAGACAAGTCAGAGGAAGCACAGTCTGAGAATAGTCAGGGGGAGCACAGCCTGAGAGTGCAGACAGAGCGAAGCACAGTCTGAGAGTACAGATACAGGGAACACACTCTGAGAGTACAGATAGAGTGCGGGGCAGGCAGGGAGAACAGACAGAGGGAAGCACAAGTTGAGAGTGCAGACAGAGCGAAGCACAGACGCAGAGTACAGACAGAGGGAGCACAGTCTGAGAGTACAGACAGAGGGAAGCACAGTCTGACAGTAGAGTCAGAGAGAAGCACAGTCTGAGAGTACAATCAGGGGGAGCACAGCCTGAGATTACAAACAGAACGAAGCACAGTCTGAGAGTACAGACAGAACGAAGCACAGTCTGAGAGTACAGTCAGGGGGAGCACAGTCTGAGAGTACAGACAGAGGGAAGCACAGTCTGAGAGTATACACTGGGGGACGCACAGTCTGAGAGTATACACTGGGGGAAGCACAGTCTGAGAATACAAAAAAAGGGCGGGACAGTCAGAGAGTACAGACAGAGGGAAGCACAGGCATAGAGAGCGCAGTCTGAGAGTACAAACAGTGGGAAACACAGTCTGAGAGTACAGTCAGCGGGAGCACAGTCTGGGCGTACTGACAGAGGGGAGCACAATCTGAGAATACAGAGAGGGGGAAGCACATTCTGAGAGGACAGGCAGAGGGAGCACAGTCTGAGACTACAGACAGAGGGAAGCACAGTCTGAGAGTACAGACAGAGGGAAGCACAGTCTGAGAGTACAGAGAGGGGGATGCACAGTCTGAGAGTACAGTCAGGGGGAGAAGACTCTGAGAGAACAGTCAGAGCGAAGTACAGTCTGACAGTTCAGTCAAAGGGAGCAAAGTCTGAGACTACAGAAAAGTGGACGCACAGTCGAGAGTACACACAGAGGGAGCACAGTCTGAGAATACAGACAGATGGGGCACAGTCTGAGAGTACAGACAGCGGGAAGCGCAGTCTGACAGTACAGACAGAGGGGGCGCAGTCAGAGAGTACAGACATCGGGAAGCACAGTCTGACAGTACAAAGAGAGAGGGGGCGCAGTCCGTGAGAACAGACAGAGGAAAGCACAGTCTGAGAGCACAGACAGAGGTGCACAGTCTGAGAGTACAGACAGAGGGAAACACAGTCTGAGAGTGGAGATAGAGGAAAGCACAGTTTGAGAGTACAGACTGAGGGGGCGCAGTCTGAGAGTACAGAAGAAACACAGTCTGAGCGTGCAGACAGTGGGCGGGACAGATAGAGAGTACAAACAGAGGGAGCACCGTCTGAGAGTACAGGCAGAGGGGGTACAGTGTGAGCATACAGACAGAGGAAGCACAGTCTGAGAGTACAGTCAGGGAGGGCACAGTCTGAGAGTGCAGACAGAGCGAAACACAGTCTGAGAGAACAGAGAAGGGGAAGCACAGTCTGACAGTAGAGTCAGAGAGAAGCACAGTCTGAGAGTACAATCAGGGGGAGAACAGTCTGGGAGTACAGACAGGACGAAGCACAGTCTGAGAGTACAGACAGAGGGAGCACAGTCTGAGAGTACAGACAGGAGGAAGCATAAATAGTTCTAGAGCGCAAGCACAAGGAGCACAGTCTGAGAGTACAGGCAGAGGGAGCACAGTCTGAGAGTACAGACAGGAGGATGCACAGTCTGAGAGTACAGTCAGGGGGAGCACAGTGTGAGAGTACAGTCAGAGCGACGCACAGTCTGAGAGTACAGACAGAGGGAGCACAGTCTTAGAGTACAGACAGAGGGACGCACAGCCTGAGAGTACAGGCAGGGGAGCACAGTCTGGGAGTACAGACGGGGGAAGCACAGTCTTACAGTACAGGCAGAGGGAACACAGTCTGAGAGTACAGACAGGGGAAACACAATCTGAGAGTATAGGCAGATGGAGCACATACTGAGAATACAGGCAGATGGAGCACAGTCTGATTGTACAGGCAGAGGGCGCACAGTCTGAGAGTACAGACATAGGGGAGCACAATATGGATGTACAGGCAGGGGAGCACAGTCTGAGGGTACAAGCAGGGGGAAGCACAGTCTGAGAGCACAGGCAGGGGGAGCACAGTCTGAGAGTGAAGACTGAGGGAAGCACAGTCTGAGAGTACAGACAGAAGTCAGCACAGCCTAAGGGTACAGGCAGGGGGAAGCACATGCTGAGGGTACAAACAGGGGAAGCACAGTCTGCTGGTACATGCAGAGGGAGCACAGTCTGAGAGTACAGACAGGGGGAAGCATAGTTTGAGAGTACTGACACATGGAGCACAGACTGAGAGTAAAGATAGAGGGAGATCAGCCTGAGAGTGCAGGCAGAGGCAGCACAGAATGAGAGTACACACAGGGGGCAGCACATTCTGAGTGTACAGACAGGGTGAAGCGCAGTCGGAGAATACAGACAGGGTGAAGCACGGTCAGAGATTACAGAAAGGGGGCGCACAGTCTGAGAGAACAGACAGAGGGAGCACAGTCTTAGAGTACAGACAGGGGAAAGCACAGTCTGGGAGTACAGACAGAGGTCAGCACAGTCTGAGAGTCACAGACAGAGGGAAGCACAGTCTGTCAGTAGCGACAGAGAGAAGCACAGTTTGAGAGTACAGTCAGAGGGAGCACAGCCTGCGAGTACAGACAGAACGGAGCACAGTCTGAGAGTACAGACAGGGGGAAGCACAGTCTGAGAGCACAGACAGAGGGCGGGACAGTCAGAGAGTACAGACAGAGGGAATCACAGTCTGAGAGTACAGGCAAAGGGAGCACAGTCGGAGAGTACAGACAGTGGGAAGCACAGTCTGAGAGTACAGTCAGCGGGAGCACCGTCTGAGAGTACTGACAGAGGGAAGCACTATCAGAGAGTACAAAGAGGGGGAAGCACAGTCTGAGAGTACAGACAGAGGGTGCACAGTCTGAGCGTACAGACAGAGGGAAGCACAGTCTGCGAGTAAAGACAGAGGGCGGGACAGTCAGAGAGTACAGACAGAGAGAAGCACAATCGGAGAGTACAGGCAGTGGAGCACAATCTGAGCGTACACACAGAGGGAAGTACAGTCTGAGAGTACAGACAGAGGTAAGCACAGTCTGAGAGTACAGAGAGGCGGACGCACTGTCTGAGAGTACAGTCAGCGGAGCACAGTCTGAGTGTACAGTCAGAGCGAAGCACAGTCTTAGAGTACAGACAGAGGGAAGCACAGTCTGAGAGTACTGACAGAGGGAAGCACAATCAGAGAGTACAAAGAGGGGGAAGCACAGTCTGAGAGTACAGACAGCGGGAACCACAGTCTGAGAGTACAGGCAGAGGGACCACAGTCGGAGAGTACAGACAGTGGGAAGCACAGTCTGAGAGTACAGTCAGCGGGAGGACAGTCTGAGATTGCTGACAGAGGGAAGCAGAATCTGAGAGTACAAAGAGGGGGCAGCACAGTCAGAGAGTACAGACAGAGGTTGCACAGTCTGAGCGTACAGACAGAGGGAAGAGCAGTCTGAGAGTACAGACCGAGGGCGGGACAGTCAGAGAATGCAGACAGAGGGCGGGACAGTCAGAGAGTACAGACAGAGGGAAGCACAGTCTGAGAGTACAGGCAGAGGGAGCACAGTCTGTGAGTACAGACAGTGGGAAGCACAGTCTGAGAGTACAGACAGCGGGTGCACAGTCTGAGCGTACAGACAGAGGGAAGCACAGTCTGCGAGTAAAGACAGAGGGCGGGACAGTCAGAGAGTACAGACAGAGGGAAGCACAATCTGAGAGTACAGGCAGGGGGAGCACAATCTGAGCGTACACACAGAGGGAAGCACAGTCTGAGAGTACAGACAGAGGCAAGCACAGTCTGAGAGAACAGAGAGGCGGAGGAACAGTCTGAGAGTACAGTCAGCGGAGCACAGTCTGAGAGTACAGTCAGAGCGAAGCACAGTCTTAGAGTACAGACAGAGGGAAGCACAGTCTGATAGTACAGGCAGAGGGAAGCACAGTCTGAGAGTACAGACAGAGGGAGCACAGCCTGCGAGTACAGACAGTGGGAAGCACAGTCTGAGAGTACAGACAGCGGGAACCACAGTCTGAGAGTACAGGCAGAGGGACCACAGTCGGAGAGTACAGACAGTGGGAAGCACAGTCTGAGAGTACAGTCAGCGGGAGGACAGTCTGAGATTGCTGACAGAGGGAAGCAGAATCTGAGGGTACAAAGAGGGGGCAGCACAGTCAGAGAATACAGACAGAGGGTGCACAGACTGAGCGTACAGACAGAGGGAAGAACAGTCTGAGAGTACAGACCGAGGGCGGGACAGTCAGAGAGTGCAGACAGAGGGCGGGACAGTCAGAGAGTACAGACAGAGGGAAGCACAGTCTGAGAGTACAGGCAGAGGGAGCACAGTCTGTGAGTACAGACAGTGGGAAGCACAGTCTGAGAGTACAGACAGCGGGAACCACTGTTGGAGAGTACAGACAGAGGGAGTACAGTCTGAGAATACAGACAGAGGGAAGCACAGTCTGAGAGTGCAGACAGAGGGAAGCACAGTCAGAGAGTACAGACAGAGGGAAGCACAGTCTGAGAGTACAGACAGAGGGAGCACAGTCTGAGAGTACAGACAGGGGGAAGCATAGTTCTAGAGCGCAAGCACAGGGAGCACAGTCTGAGAGTACAGGCAGAGGGCGCACAGTCTGAGAGTACAGACAGGAGAATGCACAGTCTGAGAGTACAGTCAGGGGGAGCACAGTGTGAGAGTACAGTCAGAGCGAAGCAGTCTGAGAGTACAGGCAGAGGGCGCACAGTCTGAGAGTACAGACAGAGGGGAGCACAAGATGGATGTACAGGCGGGGGAGCACAGTCTAAGGGTACAAGCAGGGGGAAGCACAGTCTGAGAGCCAAGGCAGGGGGAGCACAGTCTGAGAGTGAAGACTGAGGGAAGCACAGTCTGAGAGTACAGACAGAGGTCAGCACAGTCTAAGGGTACAGGCAGGGGGAAGCACAGGCTGAGGGTACAAACAGGGGAAGCACAGTTTGCTGGTACAGGCAGAGGGAGCACAGTCTGAGAGTACAGACATGTGGAAGCATAGTTTGAGAGTACTGACACATGGAGCACAGACTGAGAGTAAAGATAGAGGGAGATCAGCCTGAGAGTGCAGGCAGAGGCAGCACAGAATGAGAGTACACACAGGGGGCAGGACATTCTGAGTGTACAGACAGGGTGAAGCGCAGTCGGAGAATACAGACAGGGTGAAGCACAGTCAGAGATTACAGAAAGGCGGCGCACGGTCTGAGAGAACAGACAGAGGGAGCACAGTCTTAGAGTACAGACAGGGGAAAGCACAGTCTGGGAGTACAGACAGAGGTCAGCACAGTCTGAGAGTACAGACAGAGGGAAGCACAGACTGTCTGTAGCGACAGAGAGAAGCACAGTTTGAGAGTACAGTCAGAGGGAGCACAGCCTGCGAGTACAGACAGAGGGACGCACAGTCTGAGAGTACAGACAGGGGGAAGCACAGTCTGAGAGTACAGTCAGGGTAAGCACAGTCTGAGAGTACTCACAGGGGGAAGCACTGTCATAGAGCACAGACAGAGGGCTGGACAGTCAGAGAGTACAGACAGAGGGAATCACAGTCTGAGAGTACAGGCAGAGGGATCACAGTCGGAGAGTACAGACAGTGGGAAGCACAGTCTGAGAGTACAGTCAGCGGGAGCACAGTCTGAGAGTACTGACAGAGGGAAGCACAATCAGAGAGTACAAAGAGGGGGAAGCACAGTCTGAGAGTACAGACAGAGGGTGCACAGTCTGAGCGTACAGACAGAGGGAAGCACAGTCTGCGAGTAAAGACAGAGGGCGGGACAGTCAGAGAGTACAGACAGAGGGAAGCACAACCTGAGAGTACAGGCAGGGGAGCACAATCTGAGCGTACACACAGTGGGAAGCACATTCTGAGAGTACAGACAGAGGTAAGCACAGTCTGACAGTACAGAGAGGCGGACGCATAGTCTGAGAGTACAGTGAGCGGAGCACAGTCTGAGAGTACACTCAGAGCGAAGCACAGTCTTAGAGTACAGACAGAGGGAAGCACAGTCTGAGAGTACAGGCAGAGGGCGGGACAGTCAGAGAGTACAGACAGAGGGACGCACAGTCTGATAGTACAGGAAGAGGTAAGCACAGTCTGAGAGTACAGTCAGTGGGCGGGACAGTCAGAGAGTACAGACAGAGGGAAGCACAGTCTGAGAGTACAGACAGCGGGAACCACAGTCGGAGAGTACAGGCAGAGGGACCACAGTCGGAGATTACAGACAGTGGGAAGCACAGTCTGAGAGTACAGTCAGCGGGAGCACAGTCTGAGAGTGCTGACAGAGGGAAGCACAATCTGGGAGTACAAAGAGGGGGCAGCACAGTATGAGAGTACAGACAGAGGGTGCAGAGTCTGCTGGTACAGTCAGAGGGAGCACAGCCTGAGCGTACAGACAGAGGGAAGAACAGTCTGAGAGTACAGAACGAGGGCGGGACAGTCAGAGAGTACAGACAGAGGGCGGGACAGGATGAGAGTACAGACAGAGGGAAGCACAGTCTGAGAGTACAGGCAGAGGGAGCACAGTCTGTGATTACAGACAGTGGGAAGCACAGTCTGAGAGTACAGACAGCGGGAACCACAGTCTGAGAGTACAGACAGAGGGAGTACAGTCTGAGAATACAGACAGATGGAAGCACGGTCTGAGAGTACAGACAGAGGGAAGCACAGTCAGAGAATACAGACAGAGGGAAGCACAGTCTGAGAGTACAGACAGAGGGAGCACAGTCTGAGAGTACAGACAGGGGGAAGCATAAATAGTTCTAGAGCGCAAGCACAAGGAGCACAGTCTGAGAGTACAGGCAGAGGGAGCACAGTCTGAGAGTACAGACAGGAGGATGCACAGTCTGAGAGTACAGTCAGGGGGAGCACAGTGTGAGAGTACAGTCAGAGCGACGCACAGTCTGAGAGTACAGACAGAGGGAGCACAGTCTTAGAGTACAGACAGAGGGACGCACAGCCTGAGAGTACAGGCAGGGGAGCACAGTCTGGGAGTACAGACGGGGGGAGCACAGTCTTACAGTACAGGCAGAGGGAACGCAGTCTGAGAGTACAGACAGGGGAAACACAATCTGAGAGTATAGGCAGATGGAGCACATACTGAGAATACAGGCAGATGGAGCACAGTCTGATTGTACAGGCAGAGGCCGCACAGTCTGAGAGTACAGACATAGGGGAGCACAATATGGATGTACAGGCAGGGGAGCACAGTCTGAGGGTACAAGCAGGGGGAAGCACAGTCTGAGAGCACAGGCAGGGGGAGCACAGTCTGAGAGTGAAGACTGAGGGAAGCACAGTCTGAGAGTACAGACAGAGGTCAGCACAGCCTAAGGGTACAGGCAGGGGGAAGCACAGGCTGAGGGTACAAACAGGGGAAGCACAGTCTGCTAGTACAGGCAGAGGGAGCACAGTCTGAGAGTACAGACAGGGGAAGCATAGTTTGAGAGTACTGACACATGGAGCAAAGACTGAGACTAATGATAGAGGGAGATCAGCCTGAGCGTGCAGGCAGAGGCAGCCCAGAATGACAGTACACACAGGGGGCAGCACATTCTGAGTGTACAGACAGTGTGAAGCGCAGTCGGAGAATACAGACAGGGTGAAGCACAGTCAGAGATTACAGAAAGGGGGCGCACAGTCTGAGAGAACTGACAGAGGGAGCACAGTCTTAGAGTACAGACAGGGGAAAGCACAGTCTGGGAGTACAGACAGAGGTCAGCACAGTCTGAGAGTACAGACAGAGGGAAGCACAGTCTGTCAGTAGCGACAGAGAGAAGCACAGTTTGAGAGTACAGTCAGAGGGAGCACAGCCTGCGAGTACAGTCAGGGTAAGCACAGTCTGAGAGTACTCACAGGGGGAAGCACAGTCTGAGAGCACAGACAGAGGGCGGCACAGTCAGAGAGCACAGACAGAGGGAATCACAGTCTGAGAGTACAGGCAGAGGGAGCACAGTCGGAGAGTACAGACAGTTGGAAGCACAGTCTGAGAGTACAGTAAGCGGGAGTACAGTCTGAGAGTACTGACAGAGGGAAGCACAATCAGAGAGTACAAAGAGGGGGAAGCACAGTCTGAGAGTACAGACAGAGGGTGCACAATCTGAGCGTACAGACAGAGGGAAGCACAGTCTGCGAGTAAAGACAGAGGGCGGGACAGTCAGAGAGTACAGACAGAGGGAAGCACAATCTGAGAGTTCAGGCAGGGGAGCACAATCTGAGCGTACACACAGCGGGAAGCACAGTCTGAGAGTACAGACAGAGGTAAGCACAGTCTGAGAGTACAGAGAGGCGGACGCACAGTCTGAGAGTACAGTCAGAGCGAAGCACAGTCTTAGAGTACAGACAGAGGGAAGCACAGTCTGAGAGTACAGACAGAGGGCGGGACAGTCAGAGAGTACAGACAGAGGGAAGCACAGCCTGATAGTACAGGAAGAGGGAAGCACAGTCTGAGAGTACAGTCAGAGGGCGGGACAGTCAGAGAGTACAGACAGAGGGAAGCACAGTCTGATAGTACACGAAGAGGGAAGCACAGTCTGAGAGTACAGACAGCGGGAACCACAGTCTGAGAGTACAGGCAGAGGAACCACAGTCGGAGAGTACAGACAGTGGGAAGCACTGTCTGAGAGTACAGTCAGCGGGAGCACAGTCTGAGAGTGCTGACAGAGGGAAGCACAATCTGAGAGTACAAAGAGGGGGCAGCACAGTCTGAGAGTACAGACAGAGGGTGCACAGTCTGAGCGTACAGACAGAGGGAAGAACAGCCTGAGAGTACAGACCTAGGGCGGGAAAGTCAGAGAGTACAGACAGAGGGCGGGACAGTCAGAGAATACAGACAGAGGGAAGCACTGTCTGAGAGTACAGGCAGAGGGAGCACAGTCTGTGAGTACAGACAGTGGGAAGCACAGTCTGAGAGTACAGACAGCGGGAACCACAGTCTGAGAGTACAGACAGAGCGAGCACAGTCTGAGAATACAGACAGAGGGAAGCACAGTCTGAGAGTGCAGACAGAGGGAAGCACAGTCAGAGAGTACAGACAGAGGGAAGCACCGTCTGAGAGTACAGACAGAGGGGCCGCAGTCTGAGAGTACAGACAGGGGGAAGCATAGTTCCAGAGCGCAAGCACAGGGAGCACAGTCTGAGAGTACAGGCAGAGGGAGCACAGCCTTAGAGTACAGACAGAGGGAAGCACCGTCTGAGAGTACAGACAGAGGGGCCACAGTCTGAGAGTACAGACAGGGGGAAGCATAGTTCTAGAGCGCAAGCACAGGGAGCACAGTCTGAGAGTACAGGCAGAGGGAGCACAGTCTTAGAGTACAGACAGAGGGAAGCACAGCCTGAGAGTACAGGCAGGGGAGCACAGTCTGAGAGTACAGGCAGAGGGAGCACAGTCTGGGAGTACAGACGGGGGGAGCACAGTCTTACAGTACACGCAGAGGGAACACAGTCTGAGAGTACAGACAGGGGAAACACAATCTGTAAGTATAGGCAGATGGAGCACATACTGAGAGTACAGGCAGATGGAGCACAATCTGAGTGTACAGGCAGAGGGCGCACAGTCTGAGAGTACAGGCAGGGTGAGCACAATATGGATGTACAGGCAGGGGAGCACAGTCTGAGGGTGCAAACAGGGGGAAGCACAGTCTGAGAGCACAGGCAGGGGAGCACAGTCTGAGAGTGAAGACTGAGGGAAGCACAGTCTGAGAGTACAGACAGAGGTCAGCACAGCCTAAGAGTACAGGCAGAGGGAGCACAGTCTGAGAGTGCAGACAGAGGGAAGCACAGTCAGAGAGTACAGACAGAGGGAAGCACAGTCTGAGAGTACAGACAGAGGGAGCACAGTCTGAGAGTACAGACAGGGGGAAGCATAGTTCTAGAGCGCAAGCACAGGGAGCACAGTCTGAGAGTACAGGCAGAGGGCGCACAGTCTGAGAGTACAGACAGGAGAATGCACAGTCTGAGAGTACAGTCAGGGGGAGCACAGTGTGAGAGTACAGTCAGAGCGAAGCAGTCTGAGAGTACAGGCAGAGGGCGCACAGTCTGAGAGTACAGACAGAGGGAGCACAAGATGGATGTACAGGCGGGGGAGCACAGTCTAAGGGTACAAGCAGGGGGAAGCACAGTCTGAGAGCCAAGGCAGGGGGAGCACAGTCTGAGAGTGAAGACTGAGGGAAACACAGTCTGAGAGTACAGACAGAGGTCAGCACAGTCTAAGGGTACAGGCAGGGGGAAGCACAGGCTGAGGGTACAAACAGGGGAAGCACAGTTTGCTGGTACAGGCAGAGGGAGCACAGTCTGAGAGTACAGACAGGTGGAAGCATAGTTTGAGAGTACTGACACATGGAGCACAGACTGAGAGTAAAGATAGAGGGAGATCAGCCTGAGAGTGCAGGCAGAGGCAGCACAGAATGAGAGTACACACAGGGGGCAGGACATTCTGAGTGTACAGACAGGGTGAAGCGCAGTCGGAGAATACAGACAGGGTGAAGCACAGTCAGAGATTACAGAAAGGCGGCGCACGGTCTGAGAGAACAGACAGAGGGAGCACAGTCTTAGAGTACAGACAGGGGAAAGCACAGTCTGGGAGTACAGACAGAGGTCAGCACAGTCTGAGAGTACAGACAGAGGGAAGCACAGACTGTCTGTAGCGACAGAGAGAAGCACAGTTTGAGAGTACAGTCAGAGGGAGCACAGCCTGCGAGTACAGACAGAGGGACGCACAGTCTGAGAGTACAGACAGGGGGAAGCACAGTCTGAGAGTACAGTCAGGGTAAGCACAGTCTGAGAGTACTCACAGGGGGAAGCACTGTCATAGAGCACAGACAGAGGGCGGGACAGTCAGAGAGTACAGACAGAGGGAATCACAGTCTGAGAGTACAGGCAGAGGGATCACAGTCGGAGAGTACAGACAGTGGGAAGCACAGTCTGAGAGTACAGTCAGCGGGAGCACAGTCTGAGAGTACTGACAGAGGGAAGCACAATCAGAGAGTACAAAGAGGGGGAAGCACAGTCTGAGAGTACAGACAGAGGGTGCACAGTCTGAGCGTACAGACAGAGGGAAGCACAGTCTGCGAGTAAAGACAGAGGGCGGGACAGTCAGAGAGTACAGACAGAGGGAAGCACAACCTGAGAGTACAGGCAGGGGAGCACAATCTGAGCGTACACACAGTGGGAAGCACATTCTGAGAGTACAGACAGAGGTAAGCACAGTCTGACAGTACAGAGAGGCGGACGCACAGTCTCAGAGTACAGTGAGCGGAGCACAGTCTGAGAGTACACTCAGAGCGAAGCACAGTCTTAGAGTACAGACAGAGGGAAGCACAGTCTGAGAGTACAGGCAGAGGGCGGGACAGTCAGAGAGTACAGACAGAGGGAAGCACAGTCTGATAGTACAGGAAGAGGGAAGCACAGTCTGAGAGTACAGTCAGTGGGCGGGACAGTCAGAGAGTACAGACAGAGGGAAGCACAGTCTGAGAGTACAGACAGCGGGAACCACAGTCGGAGAGTACAGGCAGAGGGACCACAGTCGGAGATTACAGACAGTGGGAAGCACAGTCTGAGAGTACAGTCAGCGGGAGCACAGTCTGAGAGTGCTGACAGAGGGAAGCACAATCTGGGAGTACAAAGAGGGGGCAGCACAGTATGAGAGTACAGACAGAGGGTGCAGAGTCTGCTGGTACAGTCAGAGGGAGCACAGCCTGAGCGTACAGACAGAGGGAAGAACAGTCTGAGAGTACAGAACGAGGGCGGGACAGTCAGAGAGTACAGACAGAGGGCGGGACAGGATGAGAGTACAGACAGAGGGAAGCACAGTCTGAGAGTACAGGCAGAGGGAGCACAGTCTGTGATTACAGACAGTGGGAAGCACAGTCTGAGAGTACAGACAGCGGGAACCACAGTCTGAGAGTACAGACAGAGGGAGTACAGTCTGAGAATACAGACAGATGGAAGCACGGTCTGAGAGTACAGACAGAGGGAAGCACAGTCAGAGAATACAGACAGAGGGAAGCACAGTCTGAGAGTACAGACAGAGGGAGCACAGTCTGAGAGTACAGACAGGGGGAAGCATAAATAGTTCTAGAGCGCAAGCACAAGGAGCACAGTCTGAGAGTACAGGCAGAGGGAGCACAGTCTGAGAGTACAGACAGGAGGATGCACAGTCTGAGAGTACAGTCAGGGGGAGCACAGTGTGAGAGTACAGTCAGAGCGACGCACAGTCTGAGAGTACAGACAGAGGGAGCACAGTCTTAGAGTACAGACAGAGGGACGCACAGCCTGAGAGTACAGGCAGGGGAGCACAGTCTGGGAGTACAGACGGGGGGAGCACAGTCTTACAGTACAGGCAGAGGGAACGCAGTCTGAGAGTACAGACAGGGGAAACACAATCTGAGAGTATAGGCAGATGGAGCACATACTGAGAATACAGGCAGATGGAGCACAGTCTGATTGTACAGGCAGAGGGCGCACAGTCTGAGAGTACAGACATAGGGGAGCACAATATGGATGTACAGGCAGGGGAGCACAGTCTGAGGGTACAAGCAGGGGGAAGCACAGTCTGAGAGCACAGGCAGGGGGAGCACAGTCTGAGAGTGAAGACTGAGGGAAGCACAGTCTGAGAGTACAGACAGAGGTCAGCACAGCCTAAGGGTACAGGCAGGGGGAAGCACAGGCTGAGGGTACAAACAGGGGAAGCACAGTCTGCTAGTACAGGCAGAGGGAGCACAGTCTGAGAGTACAGACAGGGGAAGCATAGTTTGAGAGTACTGACACATGGAGCAAAGACTGAGACTAATGATAGAGGGAGATCAGCCTGAGCGTGCAGGCAGAGGCAGCCCAGAATGACAGTACACACAGGGGGCAGCACATTCTGAGTGTACAGACAGTGTGAAGCGCAGTCGGAGAATACAGACAGGGTGAAGCACAGTCAGAGATTACAGAAAGGGGGCGCACAGTCTGAGAGAACTGACAGAGGGAGCACAGTCTTAGAGTACAGACAGGGGAAAGCACAGTCTGGGAGTACAGACAGAGGTCAGCACAGTCTGAGAGTACAGACAGAGGGAAGCACAGTCTGTCAGTAGCGACAGAGAGAAGCACAGTTTGAGAGTACAGTCAGAGGGAGCACAGCCTGCGAGTACAGTCAGGGTAAGCACAGTCTGAGAGTACTCACAGGGGGAAGCACAGTCTGAGAGCACAGACAGAGGGCGGCACAGTCAGAGAGCACAGACAGAGGGAATCACAGTCTGAGAGTACAGGCAGAGGGAGCACAGTCGGAGAGTACAGACAGTTGGAAGCACAGTCTGAGAGTACAGTAAGCGGGAGTACAGTCTGAGAGTACTGACAGAGGGAAGCACAATCAGAGAGTACAAAGAGGGGGAAGCACAGTCTGAGAGTACAGACAGAGGGTGCACAATCTGAGCGTACAGACAGAGGGAAGCACAGTCTGCGAGTAAAGACAGAGGGCGGGACAGTCAGAGAGTACAGACAGAGGGAAGCACAATCTGAGAGTTCAGGCAGGGGAGCACAATCTGAGCGTACACACAGCGGGAAGCACAGTCTGAGAGTACAGACAGAGGTAAGCACAGTCTGAGAGTACAGAGAGGCGGACGCACAGTCTGAGAGTACAGTCAGAGCGAAGCACAGTCTTAGAGTACAGACAGAGGGAAGCACAGTCTGAGAGTACAGACAGAGGGCGGGACAGTCAGAGAGTACAGACAGAGGGAAGCACAGTCTGATAGTACAGGAAGAGGGAAGCACAGTCTGAGAGTACAGTCAGAGGGCGGGACAGTCAGAGAGTACAGACAGAGGGAAGCACAGTCTGATAGTACACGAAGAGGGAAGCACAGTCTGAGAGTACAGACAGCGGGAACCACAGTCTGAGAGTACAGGCAGAGGAACCACAGTCGGAGAGTACAGGCAGAGGAACCACAGTCGGAGAGTACAGACAGTGGGAAGCACTGTCTGAGAGTACAGTCAGCGGGAGCACAGTCTGAGAGTGCTGACAGAGGGAAGCACAATCTGAGAGTACAAAGAGGGGGCAGCACAGTCTGAGAGTACAGACAGAGGGTGCACAGTCTGAGCGTACAGACAGAGGGAAGAACAGCCTGAGAGTACAGACCTAGGGCGGGAAAGTCAGAGAGTACAGACAGAGGGCGGGACAGTCAGAGAATACAGACAGAGGGAAGCACTGTCTGAGAGTACAGGCAGAGGGAGCACAGTCTGTGAGTACAGACAGTGGGAAGCACAGTCTGAGAGTACAGACAGCGGGAACCACAGTCTGAGAGTACAGACAGAGCGAGCACAGTCTGAGAATACAGACAGAGGGAAGCACAGTCTGAGAGTGCAGACAGAGGGAAGCACAGTCAGAGAGTACAGACAGAGGGAAGCACCGTCTGAGAGTACAGACAGAGGGGCCACAGTCTGAGAGTACAGACAGGGGGAAGCATAGTTCCAGAGCGCAAGCACAGGGAGCACAGTCTGAGAGTACAGGCAGAGGGAGCACAGCCTTAGAGTACAGACAGAGGGAAGCACCGTCTGAGAGTACAGACAGAGGGGCCACAGTCTGAGAGTACAGACAGGGGGAAGCATAGTTCTAGAGCGCAAGCACAGGGAGCACAGTCTGAGAGTACAGGCAGAGGGAGCACAGTCTTAGAGTACAGACAGAGGGAAGCACAGCCTGAGAGTACAGGCAGGGGAGCACAGTCTGAGAGTACAGGCAGAGGGAGCACAGTCTGGGAGTATAGACGGGGGGAGCACAGTCTTACAGTACACGCAGAGGGAACACAGTCTGAGAGTACAGACAGGGGAAACACAATCTGTAAGTATAGGCAGATGGAGCACATACTGAGAGTACAGGCAGATGGAGCACAATCTGAGTGTACAGGCAGAGGGCGCACAGTCTGAGAGTACAGGCAGGGTGAGCACAATATGGATGTACAGGCAGGGGAGCACAGTCTGAGGGTACAAACAGGGGGAAGCACAGTCTGAGAGCACAGGCAGGGGAGCACAGTCTGAGAGTGAAGACTGAGGGAAGCACAGTCTGAGAGTACAGACAGAGGTCAGCACAGCCTAAGAGTACAGGCAGAGGGAGCACAGTCTGAGAGTGCAGACAGGGGGAGCATAGTTTGAGAGTACTGACACATGGAGCACAGACTGAGAGTAAAGATAGAGGGAGATCTGCCTGAGAGTGCAGGCAGAGGCAGCACAGAATGAGAGTACACACAGGGGGCAACCCATTCTGAGTGTACAGACAGGGTGAAGCGCAGTCGGAGAATACAGACAGGGTGAAGCACAGTCAGAGATTACAGAAAGGGGGCACACAGTCTGAGAGAACAGACAGAGGGGGCACAGTCTTAGAGTACAGACAGGGGAAAGCACAGTCTGAGAGTACAGACAGAGGGAAGCACAGTCTGTCAGTAGCGACAGAGAGAAGCACAGTTTGAGAGTACAGTCAGAGGGAGCACAGCCTGCGAGTACAGTCAGGGTAAGCACAGTCTGAGAGTACTCACAGGGGGAAGCACAGTCTGAGAGCACAGACAGGGGGAAGCACAGTCTGAGAGTACAGTCAGGATAAGCACAGTCTGAGAGTACACATAGGGGAAGCACAGTCTGAGACCACAGACAGAGGGCGGGACAGTCAGAGAGTACAGACAGAGGTAATCACAGTCTGAGAGTACAGGCAGAGGGAGCACAGTCGGAGAGTACAGACAGTGGGAAGCACAGTCTGAGAGTACAGTCAGCGGGAGCACAGTCTGAGAGTACTGACAGAGGGAAGCACAATCAGAGAGTACAAAGAGGGGGAAGCACAGTCTGAGAGTACAGACAGAGGGTGCACAGTCTGAGCGTACAGACAGAGGGAAGCACAGTCTGCGAGTAAAGACAGAGGGCGGGACAGTCAGAGAGTACAGACAGAGGGAAGCACAATCTGAGAGTACAGGCAGGGGGAGCACAATCTGCGCGTACACACAGAGGGAAGCACAGTCTGAGAGTACAGTCAGCGGAGCACAGTCTGAGTATACAGACAGAGGGAAGCGCAGTCTGAGAGTACAGACAGAGGGAGCACAGTCTGATAGTACAGACAGGTGGAAGCACAGTCTGAGAGAACAGACAGAGGGAGCACAGTCTGAGTGTACAGACAGAGGCAGCACAGTCTGAGAGTACACACAGAGGGAAACACTGTCTGAGAGTGCAGAAAGAGGTAAGCACAGTTTGAGAGTACAGAGAGGCGGAAGCACAGTCTGAGAGTACAGTCAGCGGAGCACAGTCTGAGAGTACAGTCAGAGCGAAGCACAGTCTTAGAGTACAGACAGAGGGAGCATAGTCTGAGAGTACAGAGAGGGGCAAGCACCGTCTGAGAGTACAGACAACGGGCGGGACAGGCACAGAGTACAGACTGAGGGAAGCTCAGTCTGAGAGTACAGACAGAGGGAATCGCAGCCTGAGAGTGCAGACCGAGTCGAAGCACAGCCTGAGAGTACAGACAGAACGAAGCACATTCTGAGAATACAGAGAGGGCACAGTCTGAGAATACAAACAGAGGGAGCACAGTCTGAGAGTACAGACAGAGAGAAGCATAGTCTGAGAGTACAGTCCGGGGGGGGGGGGGCACAGCCTGAGAGTACAGACAGAGAGAAGCACAGTCTGAGAGTACAGACAAGGGAAGCACAGTTTGAGAGTACAGTTAAGGGGAGGACAGTCTGAGAGTACAGACAGAGCATAGCACAGTCACAGAGTACAGACAGAGGGAGCACAGTCTCAGAGTACAGACAGAGGGAAGCACAGTCTGAGAGTACAGAGAGGGGTAAGCACAGTCTGAGAATACTGACATAGGGCTGGACAGTCAGAGAGCACAGACAGAGGGAAGCAAAGTCTGAGAGTACAGACAGAGAGAAGCACAGTCTGAGAGTACAGACAAGGGAAGCACAGTTTGAGAGTACAGTTAAGGGGAGGACAGTCTGAGAGTACAGACAGAGCATAGCACAGTCTCCGAGTACAGACAGAGGGAGCACAGTCTGAGAGTGCAGAGAGGGGTAAGCACAGTCTGAGAATACTGACATAGGGCTGGACAGTCAGAGAGCACAGACAGAGGGAAGCAAAGTCTGAGAGTACAGGCAGAGGGAGCCCAGTCTGAGAGAACAGACAGTGGGAAGCACAGTCTGAGAGTACAGTCAGGGGCAAGCACAGTCTGAGAGTACAGACATGGTGAAGCGCAGTCTCCGAATACATACAGGGTGAAGCACAGTCTGAGACTACAGAAAGGGGGACGCACAGTCTGACAGAACAGTCAGAGGGACACACAGTCTGAGAGAACAGTCAGAGGGAACACAGTCTATGAATACAAACAGAGGGAGCACAGTCTGAGAGTACAGACAGCGGAAAGCACAGTCTGAGAGTACAGACAGAGGGAAGCACAGTCTGAGAGTACAGTCAGGGAGAGCACGGTCTGAGAGTGCAGACAGAGCGAAGCGCAGTCTGAGAGTAGAGGCAGAGCGAAGCACAGCCTGAGAGTACAGACAAAGGGAAGAACAGTCTGAGAGTACAGACAGAGGGCGGGACAGTCAGAGAGTACAGACAGAGGGAAGCACAGTCTGTAAGTACAGGCAGAGGGAGCACAGTCTGAGAGTACAGACAGTGGGAAGCACAGTCTGAGAGTACAGACAGAGGGAGCACAGTCTGAGAGTACAGACAGAGGGAAGAACAGTCTGACAGTTCAGACAGAGGGCGGGACAGTCAGAGAGTACAGACAGAGGGAAGCACAGTCTGTGAGTACAGGCAGAGGGAGCACAGTCTGAGAGTATAGACAGCAGGAAACACTGTCTGAGAGTACAGACAGAGGGAGCACAGTCTGAGAGTACAAACAGAGGGAAGCACAGTCTGAGAGTACAGACAGAGGGAAGCACAGTCTCAGAGTACAGACAGAGGGAGCACAGTCTGATAGTACAGAGAGGCGGAAGCACAGTCTGAGCCTACAGTCAAGGGGAGCAGAGGCTGAGAGCACAGTCAGAGCGAAGCACTGTCTAAGAGTACAGGCAGAGGGAGCACAGGCTGAGAGTACAGACTGGGGAAGCATAGTCTGAGAGCGCAAGCACAGGGAGCACAGTCTGAGAGTACAGGCAGAGGGAGCACAGTGTGAGAGTACAGTCAGAGCGAAGCACAGTCTGAGAGTACAGGCAGAAGGAGCACAGTCTGAGAGTACAGACTGAGGGAAGCACAGCCTGAGAGTACAGGCAGGGGGAGCACAGTCTGAGAGTACAGGCAGAGGGAGAACAGTCTGGGAGTACAGACGGGGGGTGCACAGTCTGACAGTACGGGCAGAGGGAACCCAGTCTGAGAGTACAGACAGTGGGAAGAACAGTCTGAGAGTACAGACAGAGGGAAGCTCAATCTAAGAGTACAGGCAGGGGCAGCACAATCTGAGCGTACACACAGAGGGAAGCACTGTCTGAGAGTGCAGAAAGAGGTAAGCACAGTTTGAGAGTACAGAGAGGCGGAAGCACAGTCTGAGAGTACAGTCAGCGGAGCACAGTCTGAGAGTACAGTCAGAGCGAAGCACAGTCTTAGAGTACAGACAGAGGGAGCATAATCTGAGAGTACAGAGAGGGGCAAGCACCGTCTGAGAGTACAGACAACGGGCGGGACAGGCACAGAGTACAGACTGAGGGAAGCTCAGTCTGAGAGTACAGACAGAGGGAATCGCAGCCTGAGAGTGCAGACCGAGTCGAAGCACAGCCTGAGAGTACAGACAGAACGAAGCACAGTCTGAGAATACAGAGAGGGCACAGTCTGAGAATACAAACAGAGGGAGCACAGTCTGAGAGTACAGACAGAGAGAAGCATAGTCTGAGAGTACAGTCCGGGGTGGGGGGGGTGGGCACAGCCTGAGAGTACAGACAGAGAGAAGCACAGTCTGAGAGTACAGACAAGGGAAGCACAGTTTGAGAGTACAGTTAAGGGGAGGACAGTCTGAGAGTACAGACAGAGCATAGCACAGTCACAGAGTACAGACAGAGGGAGCACAGTCTCAGAGTACAGACAGAGGGAAGCACAGTCTGAGAGTACAGAGAGGGGTAAGCACAGTCTGAGAATACTGACATTGGGCTGGACAGTCAGAGAGCACAGACAGAGGGAAGCAAAGTCTGAGAGTACAGACAGAGAGAAGCACAGTCTGAGAGTACAGACAAGGGAAGCACAGTTTGAGAGTACAGTTAAGGGGAGGACAGTCTGAGAGTACAGACAGAGCATAGCATAGTCTCCGAGTACAGACAGAGGGAGCACAGTCTGAGAGTGCAGAGAGGGGTAAGCACAGTCTGAGAATACTGACATAGGGCTGGACAGTCAGAGAGCACAGACAGAGGGAAGCAAAGTCTGAGAGTACAGGCAGAGGGAGCCCAGTCTGAGAGAACAGACAGTGGGAAGCACAGTCTGAGAGTACAGTCAGGGGCAAGCACAGTCTGAGAGTACAGACATGGTGAAGCGCAGTCTCCGAATACATACAGGGTGAAGCACAGTCTGAGACTACAGAAAGGGGGACGCACAGTCTGACAGAACAGTCAGAGGGACACACAGTCTGAGAGAACAGTCAGAGGGAACACAGTCTATGAATACAAACAGAGGAAGCACAGTCTGAGAGTACAGACAGAGGGAAGCACAATCTAAGAGTACAGGCAGGGGCAGCACAATCTGAGCGTACACACAGAGGGAAGCACTGTCTGAGAGTGCAGAAAGAGGTAAGCACAGTTTGAGAGTACAGAGAGGCGGAAGCACAGTCTGAGAGTACAGTCAGCGGAGCACAGTCTGAGAGTACAGTCAGAGCGAAGCACAGTCTTAGAGTACAGACAGAGGGAGCATAGTCTGAGAGTACAGAGAGGGGCAAGCACCGTCTGAGAGTACAGACAACGGGCGGGACAGGCACAGAGTACAGACTGAGGGAAGCTCAGTCTGAGAGTACAGACAGAGGGAATCGCAGCCTGAGAGTGCAGACCGAGTCGAAGCACAGCCTGAGAGTACAGACAGAACGAAGCACAGTCTGAGAATACAGAGAGGGCACAGTCTGAGAATACAAACAGAGGGAGCACAGTCTGAGAGTACAGACAGAGAGAAGCATAGTCTGAGAGTACAGTCCGGGGGGGGGGGGTGGGCACAGCCTGAGAGTACAGACAGAGAGAAGCACAGTCTGAGAGTACAGACAAGGGAAGCACAGTTTGAGAGTACAGTTAAGGGGAGGACAGTCTGAGAGTACAGACAGAGCATAGCACAGTCACAGAGTACAGACAGAGGGAGCACAGTCTCAGAGTACAGACAGAGGGAAGCACAGTCTGAGAGTACAGAGAGGGGTAAGCACAGTCTGAGAATACTGACATAGGGCTGGACAGTCAGAGAGCACAGACAGAGGGAAGCAAAGTCTGAGAGTACAGACAGAGAGAAGCACAGTCTGAGAGTACAGACAAGGGAAGCACAGTTTGAGAGTACAGTTAAGGGGAGGACAGTCTGAGAGTACAGACAGAGCATAGCATAGTCTCCGAGTACAGACAGAGGGAGCACAGTCTGAGAGTGCAGAGAGGGGTAAGCACAGTCTGAGAATACTGACATAGGGCTGGACAGTCAGAGAGCACAGACAGAGGGAAGCAAAGTCTGAGAGTACAGGCAGAGGGAGCCCAGTCTGAGAGAACAGACAGTGGGAAGCACAGTCTGAGAGTACAGTCAGGGGCAAGCACAGTCTGAGAGTACAGACATGGTGAAGCGCAGTCTCCGAATACATACAGGGTGAAGCACAGTCTGAGACTACAGAAAGGGGGACGCACAGTCTGACAGAACAGTCAGAGGGACACACAGTCTGAGAGAACAGTCAGAGGGAACACAGTCTATGAATACAAACAGAGGAAGCACAGTCTGAGAGTACAGACAGCGGAAAGCACAGTCTGAGAGCACAGACAGAGGGAAGCACAGTCTGAGAGTACAGTCAGGGAGAGCACGGTCTGAGAGTGCAGACAGAGCGAAGCGCAGTCTGAGAGTAGAGGCAGAGCGAAGCACAGCCTGAGAGTACAGACAAAGGGAAGAACAGTCTGAGAGTACAGACAGAGGGCGGGACAGTCAGAGAGTACAGACAGAGGGAAGCACAGTCTGTAAGTACAGGCAGAGGGAGCACAGTCTGAGAGTACAGACAGTGGGAAGCACAGTCTGAGAGTACAGACAGAGGGAGCACAGTCTGAGAGTACAGACAGAGGGAAGAACAGTCTGAGAGTACAGACAGAAGGCGGGACAGTCAGAGATTACAGACAGAGGGAAGCACAGTCTGAGAGTACAGACAGTGGGAAGAACAGTCTGAGAGTACAGACAGAGGGAGCACAGTCTGAGAGTACGGACAGAGGGAAGAACAGTCTGACAGTTCAGACAGAGGGCGGGACAGTCAGAGAGTACAGACAGAGGGAAGCACAGTCTGTGAGTACAGGCAGAGGGAGCACAGTCTGAGAGTATAGACAGCAGGAAACACTGTCTGAGAGTACAGACAGAGGGAGCACAGTCTGAGAGTACAAACAGAGGGAAGCACAGTCTGAGAGTACAGACAGAGGGAAGCACAGTCTCAGAGTACAGACAGAGGGAGCACAGTCTGATAGTACAGAGAGGGGGAAGCACAGTCTGAGCCTACAGTCAAGGGGAGCAGAGGCTGAGAGCACAGTCAGAGCGAAGCACTGTCTAAGAGTACAGGCAGAGGGAGCACAGGCTGAGAGTACAGACTGGGGAAGCATAGTCTGAGAGCGCAAGCACAGGGAGCACAGTCTGAGAGTACAGGCAGAGGGAGCACAGTGTGAGAGTACAGTCAGAGCGAAGCACAGTCTGAGAGTACAGGCAGAAGGAGCACAGTCTGAGAGTACAGACTGAGGGAAGCACAGCCTGAGAGTACAGGCAGGGGGAGCACAGTCTGAGAGTACAGGCAGAGGGAGAACAGTCTGGGAGTACAGACGGGGGGTGCACAGTCTGACAGTACGGGCAGAGGGAACACAGTCTGAGAGTACAGACAGTGGAAACACAATCTGAGAGTATAGGCAAATGGAGCACATACTGAGAGTACAGGCAGATGGAGCACAGTCTGAGTGTACAGGCAGAGGGCGCACAGTCTGAGAGTACAGGCAGATGGAGCACAGTCTGAGTGTACAGGCAGAGGGCGCACAGTCTGAGCGTACAGGCAGGGGGAGCACAATGTGGAAGTACAGGCAGGGGGAGCACAGTATGAGAGTACAAACCGGGGAAAGCACAGTCTGAGAGCACAGGCAAGGGGAGCACAGTCTGAGAGTACAGACACAGGGAAGCACAGTCCGAGAGTACAGACAGAGGTCAGCACAGTCTGAGGGTACAGGCAGGGGGAAGCACAGGCTGAGGGTACAAATAGGGGAAGCACAGTCTGATCGTACAGGCAGAGGGAGCACAGACTGAGAGTAAAGCTAGAGGGAGATCAGCCTGAGAGTGCAGGCAGAGGCAGCACAGACTGAGAGTACACACAGGGGGCAGCACAGTCTGAGAGTACAGACAGGGTGAAGCGCAGTCGGAGAATACAGACAGGGTGAAGCACAGTCAGAGACTACAGAAAGGGGGGCGCACAGTTTGAGAGAACAGACAGAGGGACCACAGTCTTAGAGTACAGACAGGGGAAAGCACAGTCTGAGAGTACACACAGAGGTCAGCACAGTCTGAGAGCACAGACAGAGGGCGGGACAGTCAGAGAGTACACACAGAGGGAAGCACGGTCTGAGAGTAAAGGCAGAGGGAGCACAGTCGGAGAGTACAGACAGTGGGAAGCAGTGTCTGAGAGTACAGTCAGCGGGAGCACAGTGTGAGAGTGCTGACGGAGGGAAGCACAATTTGGGAGTACAAAGAGGGGGAGGCACAGTCTGAGAGTACAGACAGAGGGTGCACAGTCTGAGGGTACAGACAGAGAGAAGCACAGTCTGAGGGTACAGACAGGGGAAGCAATGTCTGAGAGCATAGTCAGAGGGAGCACAGCCTGAGAGTACAGACAGAACGGAGCACAGTCTGAGAGTACAGTCAGGGGGAGCACAGTCTGAGAGTACACACAGGGGGAAGCACAGTCTGGGAGCACAAACAGAGGGCAGGACAGTCAGAGAGTACAGACAGAGGGACTCACAGCCTGAGAGTACAGGCAGAGGGAGCACAGTCTGAGAGTACAGACAGTGGGCAGCAGTGTCTGAGAGTACAGTCAGCGGGAGCACACTCTGAGAGTGCTGACGGAGGGACGCACAATCTGAGAGTACAAAGAGGGGGAGGCACAGTCTGAGAGTACAGACAGAGTGTGCACAGTCTGAGCGTACAGACAGAGGGAAGCACAGTCAGAGAGTACAGACAGAGGGAAGCTCAATCTGAGAGTACAGGCAGGAGGAGCACAACTGAGAGTATACACAGAGGGAATTACTGTCTGAGAGTACAGACAGAGGGAAACACAATCTGAGAGTACAGACAGAGGTAAGCACAGTCTGAGTGTACAGAGAGGGGGAAGCACAGTCTGAGAGTACAGACAAGGGAAGCACAGTTTGAGAGTACAGTTAAGGGGAGGACAGTCTGAGAGTACAGACAGAGCATAGCACAGTCACAGAGTACAGACAGAGGGAGCACAGTCTCAGAGTACAGACAGAGGGAAGCACAGTCTGAGAGTACAGAGAGGGGTAAGCACAGTCTGAGAATACTGACATAGGGCTGGACAGTCAGAGAGCACAGACAGAGGGAAGCAAAGTCTGAGAGTACAGACAGAGAGAAGCACAGTCTGAGAGTACAGACAAGGGAAGCACAGTTTGAGAGTACAGTTAAGGGGAGGACAGTCTGAGAGTACAGACAGAGCATAGCACAGTCTCCGAGTACAGACAGAGGGAGCACAGTCTGAGAGTGCAGAGAGGGGTAAGCACAGTCTGAGAATACTGACATAGGGCTGGACAGTCAGAGAGCACAGACAGAGGGAAGCAAAGTCTGAGAGTACAGGCAGAGGGAGCCCAGTCTGAGAGAACAGACAGTGGGAAGCACAGTCTGAGAGTACAGTCAGGGGCAAGCACAGTCTGAGAGTACAGACATGGTGAAGCGCAGTCTCCGAATACATACAGGGTGAAGCACAGTCTGAGACTACAGAAAGGGGGACGCACAGTCTGACAGAACAGTCAGAGGGACACACAGTCTGAGAGAACAGTCAGAGGGAACACAGTCTATGAATACAAACAGAGGAAGCACAGTCTGAGAGTACAGACAGCGGAAAGCACAGTCTGAGAGCACAGACAGAGGGAAGCACAGTCTGAGAGTACAGTCAGGGAGAGCACGGTCTGAGAGTGCAGACAGAGCGAAGCGCAGTCTGAGAGTAGAGGCAGAGCGAAGCACAGCCTGAGAGTACAGACAAAGGGAAGAACAGTCTGAGAGTACAGACAGAGGGCGGGACAGTCAGAGAGTACAGACAGAGGGAAGCACAGTCTGTAAGTACAGGCAGAGGGAGCACAGTCTGAGAGTACAGACAGTGGGAAGCACAGTCTGAGAGTACAGACAGAGGGAGCACAGTCTGAGAGTACAGACAGAGGGAAGAACAGTCTGAGAGTACAGACAGAAGGCGGGACAGTCAGAGATTACAGACAGAGGGAAGCACAGTCTGAGAGTACAGACAGTGGGAAGAACAGTCTGAGAGTACAGACAGAGGGAGCACAGTCTGAGAGTACGGACAGAGGGAAGAACAGTCTGACAGTTCAGACAGAGGGCGGGACAGTCAGAGAGTACAGACAGAGGGAAGCACAGTCTGTGAGTACAGGCAGAGGGAGCACAGTCTGAGAGTATAGACAGCAGGAAACACTGTCTGAGAGTACAGACAGAGGGAGCACAGTCTGAGAGTACAAACAGAGGGAAGCACAGTCTGAGAGTACAGACAGAGGGAAGCACAGTCTCAGAGTACAGACAGAGGGAGCACAGTCTGATAGTACAGAGAGGGGGAAGCACAGTCTGAGCCTACAGTCAAGGGGAGCAGAGGCTGAGAGCACAGTCAGAGCGAAGCACTGTCTAAGAGTACAGGCAGAGGGAGCGCAGGCTGAGAGTACAGACTGGGGAAGCATAGTCTGAGAGCGCAAGCACAGGGAGCACAGTCTGAGAGTACAGGCAGAGGGAGCACAGTGTGAGAGTACAGTCAGAGCGAAGCACAGTCTGAGAGTACAGGCAGAAGGAGCACAGTCTGAGAGTACAGACTGAGGGAAGCACAGCCTGAGAGTACAGGCAGGGGGAGCACAGTCTGAGAGTACAGGCAGAGGGAGAACAGTCTGGGAGTACAGACGGGGGGTGCACAGTCTGACAGTACGGGCAGAGGGAACACAGTCTGAGAGTACAGACAGTGGAAACACAATCTGAGAGTATAGGCAAATGGAGCACATACTGAGAGTACAGGCAGATGGAGCACAGTCTGAGTGTACAGGCAGAGGGCGCACAGTCTGAGAGTACAGGCAGATGGAGCACAGTCTGAGTGTACAGGCAGAGGGCGCACAGTCTGAGCGTACAGGCAGGGGGAGCACAATGTGGAAGTACAGGCAGGGGGGGCACAGTATGAGAGTACAAACCGGGGAAAGCACAGTCTGAGAGCACAGGCAAGGGGAGCACAGTCTGAGAGTACAGACAGAGGGAAGCACAGTCCGAGAGTACAGACAGAGGTCAGCACAGTCTGAGGGTACAGGCAGGGGGAAGCACAGGCTGAGGGTACAAATAGGGGAAGCACAGTCTGATCGTACAGGCAGAGGGAGCACAGACTGAGAGTAAAGCTAGAGGGAGATCAGCCTGAGAGTGCAGGCAGAGGCAGCACAGACTGAGAGTACACACAGGGGGCAGCACAGTCTGAGAGTACAGACAGGGTGAAGCGCAGTCGGAGAATACAGACAGGGTGAAGCACAGTCAGAGACTACAGAAAGGGGGGCGCACAGTTTGAGAGAACAGACAGAGGGACCACAGTCTTAGAGTACAGACAGGGGAAAGCACAGTCTGAGAGTACACACAGAGGTCAGCACAGTCTGAGAGCACAGACAGAGGGCGGGACAGTCAGAGAGTACACACAGAGGGAAGCACGGTCTGAGAGTAAAGGCAGAGGGAGCACAGTCGGAGAGTACAGACAGTGGGAAGCAGTGTCTGAGAGTACAGTCAGCGGGAGCACAGTCTGAGAGTGCTGACGGAGGGAAGCACAATTTGGGAGTACAAAGAGGGGGAGGCACAGTCTGAGAGTACAGACAGAGGGTGCACAGTCTGAGGGTACAGACAGAGAGAAGCACAGTCTGAGGGTACAGACAGGGGAAGCAATGTCTGAGAGCATAGTCAGAGGGAGCACAGCCTGAGAGTACAGACAGAACGGAGCACAGTCTGAGAGTACAGTCAGGGGGAGCACAGTCTGAGAGTACACACAGGGGGAAGCACAGTCTGGGAGCACAAACAGAGGGCAGGACAGTCAGAGAGTACAGACAGAGGGACTCACAGCCTGAGAGTACAGGCAGAGGGAGCACAGTCTGAGAGTACAGACAGTGGGCAGCAGTGTCTGAGAGTACAGTCAGCGGGAGCACACTCTGAGAGTGCTGACGGAGGGACGCACAATCTGAGAGTACAAAGAGGGGGAGGCACAGTCTGAGAGTACAGACAGAGTGTGCACAGTCTGAGCGTACAGACAGAGGGAAGCACAGTCAGAGAGTACAGACAGAGGGAAGCTCAATCTGAGAGTACAGGCAGGAGGAGCACAATCTGAGAGTATACACAGAGGGAATTACTGTCTGAGAGTACAGACAGAGGGAAACACAATCTGAGAGTACAGACAGAGGTAAGCACAGTCTGAGTGTACAGAGAGGGGGAAGCACAGTCTGAGACTACAGCGAGGGGCAAGCACAGTCTGAGAGTACACACAGGGGGAAGCACAGTCTGAGAGTACAGACATGGTGAAGCGCAGTCTCAGAATACAGACAGGGTGAAGCACAGTCTGAGACTACAGAAAGGGGGACGCACAGTCTGAGAGAACAGACAGAGGGAGCACAGTCTGTGAATACAAACAGAGGGAGTACAGTTTGAGAGTACAGACAGCGGAAAGCACAGTCTGAGAGTACAGACAGAGGGAATCACAGTCTGAGAGTACAGTCAGGGAGAGCACAGTCTGAGAGTGCAGACAGAGCGAATCACAGTCTGAGAGTACAGACAGCGGAAAGCACAGTCTGAGAGTACAAATAGAGGGAAGCACAGTCTGAGAGTAGAGGCAGATCGAAGCACATTCTGAGAGTACAGATAGAGGGCAGGACCGACAGAGAGTACAGACAGAGGGAAGCACAGTCTGATAGTCCAGTGGGGTGCACAGTCTGAGAGTCCAGTCAGAGGAAGCTCAGTCTGAGACTACAGTCAGGGGGTGCACAGCCTGAGAGTGCAGACAGAGGGAGCACAGTCTGAGAGTACAGACAGAGGGAAGCACAGTCTGTCAGTAGCGACAGAGAGAAGGACAGTTTGAGAGTACAGTCAGAGGGAGCACAGCGTGCGAGTACAGACAGAACGAAGCACAGTCTGAGAGTACAGACAGGGGGAAGCACAGTCTGAGAGTACAGACAGAGGGAATCACAGTCTAAGAGAACAGGCAGAGGGAGCACAGTCTGAGAGTACTGACAGAGGGAAGCACAAACAGAGAGTACAAAGAGGGGGAAGCAGAGTCTGAGAGTACAGACAGAGGGTGCACAGTCTGAGCGTACAGACAGAGGGAATCACAGTCTGCGAGTACAGACAGAGGGCGGGACAGTCAGAGAGTACAGACAGAGGGACGCACAATCTGAGAGTACAGGCAGGGGGTGCACAATCTGAGCGTGCACACAGAGGGAAGCACAGTCTGAGAGTACAGAGAGAGGTAAGCACAGTCTGAGAGTACAGTGAGGGGGAAGCACAGTCTGCGAGTACAGTCAGGGGAGCACAGTCTGAGAGTGCAGTCAGAGCGAAGCACAGTCTTAGAGTACAGACAGAGGGAAGCACAGTCTGAGAGTACAGAGAGGGGCAAGCACCATCTGAGAGTACAGATAGAGGGCGGGACAGTCACAGAGTACAGACAGAGGGAATCACAGCCTGAGAGTGCAGACCGAGTCGAAGCACAGCCTGATAGTACAGACAGAACGAAGCACAGTCTGAGAGTACAGAGAGAGCACAGTCTGAGAATACAAACAGAGGGAGCACAGTCTGAGAGTACAGACAGAGAGAAGCATAGTCTGGGAGTACAGTCCGGGGGGTGGGCACAGCCTGAGAGTACAGACAGAGAGAAGCACAGTCGGAGAGTACAGACAGAGGAAGCACAGTTTGAGAGTATAGGTTTTTTAAAAAATATTTAATTGAAAATTTTTGGTCAACCAACACAGTGCATTGTGCATCCTTTACACAATATTATAACAACACAAATAACAATGACCTATTTTATAAACAGAAAATGAATATATAATAAATAACAAAAATGAAAACTAACCCTAATTGGCAACTGCCTTATCACAAGTAACACTCTCCAAAAATATAATTTAACAGTCCAATATATAATTATCTGTAACAACGACCTATACATATTATACAGTATATATTAACAACCCTGAGAGTCCTTCTGGTTCCTCCTCCCCCCCCCCCCCCCTCCCCCCCCCCTCCCCGCCTTCTTTTTTCCATTCCATCTATCTTTCTGCGAGGTATTCGACGAACGGTTGCCACCGCCTGGTGAACCCTTGAGCCGACCCCCTTAGAACGAACTTAATCCGCTCTAGCTTTATAAACCCTGCCATGTCATTTATCCAGGTCTCCACCCCCGGGGGCTTGGCTTCTTTCCACATTAGCAATATCCTGCGCCGGGCTACTAGGGACGCAAAGGCCAAAACATCGGCCTCTCTCGCCGCCTGCACTCCCGGCTCTTGTGCAACCCCAAATATAGCCAACCCCCAGCTTGGTTCGACCCGGACCCCCACTACTTTTGAAAGCACCTTTGTCACCCCCATCCAAAACCCCTGTAGTGCCGGGCATGACCAAAACATATGGGTATGATTCGTTGGGCTTTTCGAGCACCTCGCGCACCTATCCTCCACCCCAAAAAATTTACTGAGCCGTGCTCCAGTCATATGCGCCCTGTGTAATACCTTAAACTGAATCAGGCTTAGCCTGGCACACGAGGACGACGAGTTTACCCTGCTTAGGGCATCTGCCCACAGCCCCTCCTCGATCTCCTCCCCCAGCTCTTCTTCCCATTTCCCTTTTAGTTCATCTACCATAGTCTCCCCTTCGTCCCTCATTTCCCTACATATATCTGACACCTTACCATCCCCCCCCCCCCCATGTCTTTGAGATCACTCTGTCCTGCACCTCTTGTGTCGGGAGCTGCGGGAATTCCCTCACCTGTTGCCTCGCAAAAGCCCTCAGTTGCATATACCTGAATGCATTCCCTTGGGGTAACCCATATTTCTAGGTCAGCGCTCCCAGACTCGCAAACTTCCCATCCACAAACTAATCTTTCAGTTGCGTTATTCCTGCTCTTTGCCACATTCCATATCCCCCATCCATTCCCCCCGGGCAAACCTATGGTTGTTTCTTATCGGGGACCCCCCCAAGGCTCCAGTCTTTCCCCTATGCCGTCTCCACTGTCCCCAAATCTTCAGTGTAGCCACCACCACCGGGCTTGTGGTGTAGTTCCTCGGTGAGAACGGCAATGGGGCTGTCACCATAGCCTGTAGGCTAGTCCCCCTACAGGACGCCCTCTCTAATCTCTTCCACGCCGCTCCCTCCTCCTCTCCCATCCACTTACTCACCATTGAAATATTAGCAGCCCAATAATACTCACTTAGGCTCGGTAGTGCCAGCCCCCCCCACCGCCCCCCTATCCCTGCTACGCTGTAAGAATCCCTTCCTCACTCTCGGGGTCTTCCCGGCCCACACAAAACCCATGATGCTCTTTTCAATCCTTTTTTAAAAAGCCTTTGTGATCACCACCGGGAGGCACTGAAACACAAAGAGGAATCTCGGGAGGACCACCATCTTAACCGCCTGCACCCTCCCTGACAGTGACAGGGATACCATATCCCATCTCTTGAAATCCTCCTCCATTTGTTCCACCAACCGCGTTAAATTTAACCTATACAATGTGCCCCAATTCTTGGCTATCTGGATCCCCAGGTAACGAAAGTCCCTTGTTACCTTCCTCAACGGTAGGTCCTCTATTTCTCTCATCTGCTCCCCTGGATGCACCACAAACAACTCACTTTTCCCCATGTTCAATTTATACCCTGAAAAATCCCCAAACTCCCCAAGTATCCGCATTATTTCTGGCATCCCCTCCGCCGGGTCTGCCACATATAGTAACAAATCGTCTGCATACAAAGATACCCGGTGTTCTTCTCCTCCTCTAAGTACTCCCCTCCACTTCGTGGAACCCCTCAACGCTATCGCCAGGGGCTCAATCGCCAGTGCAAACAATAATGGGGACAGAGGGCATCCCTGCCTTGTCCCTCAATGGAGCCGAAAATATGCAGATCCCCGTCCATTCGTGACCACGCTCGCCATCGGGGCCCTATACAACAGCTGCACCCATCTAACATACCCCTCTCCAAAACCAAATCTCCTCAACACCTCCCACAAATAATCCCACTCCACTCTATCAAATGCTTTCTCGGCATCCATCGCCACTACTATCTCCGTTTCCCCCTCTGGTGGGGGCATCATCATTACCCCTAACAGCCTCCGTATATTCGTGTTCAGCTGTCTCCCCTTCACAAACCCAGTTTGGTCCTCGTGGACCACCCCCGGGACACATTCCTCTATTCTCATTGCCATTACCTTGGCCAGGATCTTGGCATCTACATTTAGGAGGGAAATAGGTCTATAGGACCCGCATTGTAGCGGGTCCTTTTCCTTCTTTAAGAGAAGCGATATCGTTGCTTCAGACATAGTCGGGGGCAGTTGTCCCCTTTCCTTTGCCTCATTAAAGGTCCTCGTCAATACCGGGGCGAGCAAGTCCACATATTTTCTATAGAATTCGACTGGGAATCCATCCAGTCCCGGGGCCTTTCCCGCCTGCATGCTCCTAATTCCTTTCACCACTTCTTCTACCTCAATCTGTGCTCCCAGTCCCACCCTTTCCTGCTCTTCCACCTTGGGAAATTCCAGCCGATCCAAAAAGCCCATCATTCTCTCCCTCCCATCCGGGGGTTGAGCTTCATATAATTTTTTATAAAATGTCTTGAACACTCCATTCACTCTCTCCGCTCCCTGCTCCATCTCTCCTTCCTCATCCCTCACTCCCCCTATTTCCCTCGCTGCTCCCCTTTTCCTCAATTGGTGTGCCAGCAACCTGCTCGCCTTCTCCCCATATTCGTACTGTACACCCTGTGCCTTCCTCCATTGTGCCTCTGCAGTGCCCGTAGTCAGCAAGTCAAATTCTACATGTAGCCTTTGCCTTTCCCTGTACAGTCCCTCCTCCGGTGCTTCCGCATATTGTCTGTCCACCCTCAAAGGTTCTTGCAGCAACCGCTCCCGTTCCTTACTCTCCTGCTTCCCTTTATGTGCCCTTATTGATATCAGCTGCCCTCTAACCACCGCCTTCAGCGCCTCCCAGACCACTCCCACCTGGACCTCCCCATTATCATTGAGTTCCAAGTACTTTTCAATGCACCCCCTCACCCTTAGACACACCCCCTCATCTGCCATTAGTCCCATGTCCATTCTCCAGGGTGGGCGCCCTCCTGTTTCCTCCCCTATCTCCAAGTCTACCCAGTGTGGAGCGTGATCCGAAATGGCTATAGCCGTATACTCCGTTCCCCTCACCTTCGGGATCAACGCCCTTCCCAGCACAGAAAAGCCTATTCGCGAGTAGACTTTATGGACATAGGAGAAAAACGAGAACTCCTTACTCCTAGGTCTGCTAAATCTCCACGGGTCTACACCTCCCATCTGCTCCATAAAATCTTTAAGTACCTTGGCTGCTGCCGGCCTCCTTCCAGTCCTGGACTTCGACCTATCCAGCCCTGGTTCCAACACCGTATTAAAATCTCCCCCCATTATCAGCTTTCCCATCTCTAGGTCCGGAATGCGTCCTAGCATCTGCCTCATAAAATTGGCATCATCCCAGTTCGGGGCATATACGTTTACCAAAACCACCGTCTCCCCCTGTAGTTTGCCACTCACCATCACGTATCTGCCCCCGTTATCCGCCACTATAGTCTTTGCCTCGAACATTACCCGCTTCCCCACTAATATAGCCACCCCCCTGTTTTTCGCATCTAGCCCCGAATGGAACACCTGCCCCACCCATCCTTTGCGTAGCCTAACCTGGTCTATCAGTTTCAGGTGCGTTTCCTGTAACATAACCACATCTGCCTTAAGTTTCTTGAGGTGTGCGAGTACCCATGCCCTCTTTATCGGCCCGTTCAGCCCTCTCACGTTCCACGTGATCAGCCGGGTTGGGGGGCTTCCTACCCCCCCCCTCCCTTGTCGATTAGCCATCCCCTTTTTCCAGCTCCTCACCCGGTTCCCACGCAGCTGTGTCTTCCCCAGGCGGTGCCCCCCCCCCGCCCATCCTCTCCCATACCAGCTCCACCCTCTCCCCAGCAGCAGCAACCCAGTAATTTCCCCCTCCCACCCCCCCCCGCTAGATCCCCCGCTAGCGTAATTATTCCCCCCATGTTGCTCCCAGAAGTCAGCAAACTCTGGCCGACCTCGGCTTCCCCCCGTGACCTCGGATCGCACCGTGCGACGCCCCCTCCTTCCTGCTTCTCTATTCCCGCCATGATTATCATAGCGCGGGAACCAAGCCCGCGCTTCTCCCTTGGCCCCGCCCCTAATGGCCAACGCCCCATCTCCTCCACCTCCCCTCCTCCCCCCATCACCACCTGTGGAAGAGAGAAAAGTTACCACATCGCAGGATTAGTACATAAATCTCCTCTTTCCCCCCTTTTTAACCCCCCTCTTCGCCCCCCCCACATTCGCCCCACCACTTTGTTCAAACGTTCTTTTTAATAACCCGCTCATTCCAGTTTTTCTTCCACAATAAAAGTCCACGCTTCATCCGCCGTCTCAAAGTAGTGGTGCCTCCCTCGATATGTGACCCACAGTCTTGCCGGTTGCAGCATTCCAAATGTTATCTTCTTTTTATGAAGCACCGCCTTGGCCCGATTAAAGCTCGCCCTCCTTCTCGCCACCTCCGCACTCCAGTCTTGATAAACGCGGATCACCGCGTTCTCCCATTTACTGCTCCGAGTTTTCTTTGCCCATCTAAGGACCATTTCTCTATCCTTAAAACGGAGGAATCTCACCACTATGGCTCTGGGAATTTCTCCTGCTCTCGGTCCTCGCGCCATCACTCGGTATGCTCCCTCCATCTCCAACGGACCCGCCGGGGCCTCCGCTCCCATTAACGAGTGCAGCATCGTGCTCACATATGCCCCGACGTCCGCTCCCTCCACACCTTCAGGAAGACCAAGAATCCTCAGGTTGTTCCTCCTTGCGTTGTTTTCCAGTGCCTCCAACCTCTCCACACATCGTTTCTGATGTGCCTCCTGCATCTCCGTCTTCACCACCAGGCCCTGTATATCGTCCTCATTCTCGGCTGCCTTTGCCTTCACGACCCGAAGCTCCCGCTCCTGGGTCTTTTGTTCCTCCTTCAGCCCTTCGATCGCCTGTAGTATCGGGGCCAACAGCTCGCTCTTCATTTCCTTTTTTATCTCTTCCACACAGCATTTCAAAAACTCTTGTTGTTCAGGGCCCCATGTTAAACTGCCACCTTCCGAAGCCATCTTGGTTTTTGCTTGCCTTCCTTGCCGCTGTTCCAAAGGATCCACTGCAATCCGGCCACTTTCTCCTCCTTTTTCCATCCGTATCCAGGGGGGGATTCCCTTCTGGTTTACCGCACGGTGTTTTTAGCCGTCAAAATTGCCGTTGGGGCTCCTATCAAGAGCCCAAAAGTCCGTTTGACCGGGAGCTGCCGAAACGTGCGACTCAGCTGGTCATCGCCGCACCCGGAAGTCGAGAGTACAGTTAAGGGGAGGACAGTCTGAGAGTACAGACAGAGCAAAGCACAGTCTGAGAGTACAGGCAGAGGGAGCCCAGTCTGAGAGTACAGACAGCGGGAAGCACAGTCTGGGAGTACAGACAGAGAGAAGCACAGTCTGAGAGTACAGTCAGGGGGAGCACAGCCTGAGACTACAGACAGTACTAAGCACAGTCTGAGCGTACAGACAGTGGGAGGCACAGTCTGAGAGTACAGACAGCGGGAAGCACAGTCTGAGAGCACAGACAGAGGGAAGCACAGTCTGAGAGTACAGACAGAGAGAAGTACAGTCTGAGAGTACATACAGGGGGAAGCACAGTATGAAAGTACAGACAGCGGGAAGCACAGTCTGAGAGCACAGACAGAGGGAAGCACAGTCTGAGAGTACAGACAGAGAGAAGCACAGTCTGAGAGTACAGTCAGGGGGAGCACAGCCTGAGAGAACGGACAGAACGAAGCACAGTCTGAGAGTACAGACAGAGAGAGCACAGACTGAGAGTACAGACAGAGGGAAGCACTGTCTGAGAGTACAGACAGAGGGCGGGACATTCAGAGAGTACAGAAAGAGGGAAGAACAGTCTGAGAGTACAGGCAGAGGGAGCACAGTCTGAGAGTACAGACAGAGAGCACAGTCTGAGAGTACAGACAGAGGGAAACACAGTCTGATAGTACAGAGAGGTGGAAGCACAGTCTGAGAGTACAGACAGAGGAAGCACATTCTGAGAGTACAGATAGAGTGAGCACAGTCTGCGTGTACAGACAGAGGCAGCACAGTCTGAGAGTACACACAGGGGGAAGCACAGTCTGAGAGTACAGACATGGTGAAGCGCAGTCTCAGAATACAGACAGGGTGAAGCACAGTCTGAGACTACAGAAAGGGGGACGCACAGTCTGAGAGAACAGACAGAGGGAGCACAGTCTGTGAATACAAACAGAGGGAGCACAGTCTGAGAGCACAGACAGTGGAAAGCACAGTCTAAGAGTACAGACAGAAGGAAGCACAGTCTGAGAGTACAGTCAGGGAGAGCACAGTCTGAGAGTGCAGACAGTGGAAAGCACAGTCTGAGAGTACAAACAGAGGGAAGCACAGTCTGATAGTCCTGTGGGGAGCACTGTCTGAGAGTCCAGTCGGAGGAAGCACAGTCTGAGACTACTGTCAGGGGGTGCACAGCCTGAGAGTGCAGACAGAGCGAAGCACAGTCTGAGAGTACAGACAGTGGCAGCAAACCCTGAGAGTACAGACAGAGTGAAGCACAGTCTGAGAGTACAGAGAGGGGGAAGCACAGTCTGAGAGTACAGACAGAATGAAGCACAGACTGAGAGTACAGACAGTGGGAAACACAGCCTGAGAGTGCAGACAGTTCGAAGCACAGACTGAGAGTACAGACAGAGGGAGCACAGTCTGAGGGTATAGACAGAGGGAAGCACAGTCTGTCAGTAGCGACAGAGAGAAGCACAGTCTGAGAGTACAGTCAGCGGGAGCACAGATTGCGAGTACAGACAGAACGAAGCACAGTCTGAGAGTACAGACAGGGGGAAGCACAGTCTGAGGGTACAGTCAGGGGGAGCATAGTCTGAGAGTACACACAGGGGAGAGCACAGTCTGAGAGCACAGACAGAGGGCGGGACAGTCAGAGAGTACAGACAGCGAGAATCACAGTCTGAGAGTACAGGCAGAGGTAGCACAGTCGGAGAGTACAGACAGTGGGAAGCACAGTCTGAGAGGACAGTCAGCGGGAGCACAACCTGAGAGTACTGACAGAGGGAAGCACAATCAGAGAGTACAAAGAGGGGGAAGCACAGTCTGAGAGTACAGACAGACGGTACACAGTCTGAGCGTACAGACAGAGGGAAGCACAGTCTGCGAGTACAGACAGAGGGCGGGACAGTCTGAGAGTACTGACATAGGGCAGGACGGTCAGAGAGCACAGACAGAGGGAGCACAGTCTGAGAGTACAGACAGAGGGAAGCGCAATCTGGGAGTACAGGCAGGGGGAGCACAATCTGAGCGTACACACAGAGGGAAGCACTGTCAGAGAGTACAGACAGAGGTAAACACAATCTGAGAGTGCAGACAGGGGGATGTACAGTTTGAGAGTACAGTTAAGGGGAGGACAGTCTGAGAGCACAGACAGAGCAAAGCACAGTCTCAGAGTACAGACAGAGGGACCACAGTCTGAGAGTACAGACAGAGGGAAGCACAGTCTGAGAGTACAGAGAGGGGTAAGCACAGTCTGAGAGTACTGACATAGGGCAGGACGGTCAGAGAGCACAGACAGAGGGAGCACAGTCTGAGAGTACAGACAGAGAGAAGCATAGTCTGAGAGTACATTCCGGGAGGCACAGTCTGAAAGTACAGACAGAGAGAAGCACAGTCTGAGATTACAGACAGGGGGAAGCACAGTTTGAGAGTACATTTAAGGGGAGGACAGTCTGAGAGTACAGACAGATCAAAGCACAGTATCAGAGTACAGACAGAGGGAGCACGGTCTGAGAGTACAGACAGAGGGAAGCACAGTCTGAGAGTACTGAGAGGGGTAAGCACAGTCTGAGAGTACTGACATAGGGCAGGCCAGTCAGAGAGCACAGACAGAGGGAAGCAAACTCTGAGAGTACAGGCAGATGGGCCCAGTCTGAGAGAACAGACAGTGGGAAGCACAGTCTGAGAGAACAGACAGAGGGAGCACAGTCTGTGAATACAAACAGAGGGAGCACAGTCTGAGAGCACAGACAGTGGAAAGCACAGTCTAAGAGTACAGACAGAAGGAAGCACAGTCTGAGAGTACAGTCAGGGAGAGCACAGTCTGAGAGTGCAGACAGTGGAAAGCACAGTCTGAGAGTACAAACAGAGGGAAGCACAGTCTGATAGTCCTGTGGGGAGCACTGTCTGAGAGTCCAGTCGGAGGAAGCACAGTCTGAGACTACTGTCAGGGGGTGCACAGCCTGAGAGTGCAGACAGAGCGAAGCACAGTCTGAGAGTACAGACAGTGGCAGCAAACCCTGAGAGTACAGACAGAGTGAAGCACAGTCTGAGAGTACAGAGAGGGGGAAGCACAGTCTGAGAGTACAGACAGAATGAAGCACAGACTGAGAGTACAGACAGTGGGAAACACAGCCTGAGAGTGCAGACAGTTCGAAGCACAGACTGAGAGTACAGACAGAGGGAGCACAGTCTGAGGGTATAGACAGAGGGAAGCACAGTCTGTCAGTAGCGACAGAGAGAAGCACAGTCTGAGAGTACAGTCAGCGGGAGCACAGATTGCGAGTACAGACAGAACGAAGCACAGTCTGAGAGTACAGACAGGGGGAAGCACAGTCTGAGGGTACAGTCAGGGGGAGCATAGTCTGAGAGTACACACAGGGGAGAGCACAGTCTGAGAGCACAGACAGAGGGCGGGACAGTCAGAGAGTACAGACAGCGAGAATCACAGTCTGAGAGTACAGGCAGAGGTAGCACAGTCGGAGAGTACAGACAGTGGGAAGCACAGTCTGAGAGGACAGTCAGCGGGAGCACAACCTGAGAGTACTGACAGAGGGAAGCACAATCAGAGAGTACAAAGAGGGGGAAGCACAGTCTGAGAGTACAGACAGACGGTACACAGTCTGAGCGTACAGACAGAGGGAAGCACAGTCTGCGAGTACAGACAGAGGGCGGGACAGTCTGAGAGTACTGACATAGGGCAGGACGGTCAGAGAGCACAGACAGAGGGAGCACAGTCTGAGAGTACAGACAGAGGGAAGCGCAATCTGGGAGTACAGGCAGGGGGAGCACAATCTGAGCGTACACACAGAGGGAAGCACTGTCAGAGAGTACAGACAGAGGTAAACACAATCTGAGAGTGCAGACAGGGGGATGTACAGTTTGAGAGTACAGTTAAGGGGAGGACAGTCTGAGAGCACAGACAGAGCAAAGCACAGTCTCAGAGTACAGACAGAGGGACCACAGTCTGAGAGTACAGACAGAGGGAAGCACAGTCTGAGAGTACAGAGAGGGGTAAGCACAGTCTGAGAGTACTGACATAGGGCAGGACGGTCAGAGAGCACAGACAGAGGGAGCACAGTCTGAGAGTACAGACAGAGAGAAGCATAGTCTGAGAGTACATTCCGGGAGGCACAGTCTGAAAGTACAGACAGAGAGAAGCACAGTCTGAGATTACAGACAGGGGGAAGCACAGTTTGAGAGTACATTTAAGGGGAGGACAGTCTGAGAGTACAGACAGATCAAAGCACAGTATCAGAGTACAGACAGAGGGAGCACGGTCTGAGAGTACAGACAGAGGGAAGCACAGTCTGAGAGTACTGAGAGGGGTAAGCACAGTCTGAGAGTACTGACATAGGGCAGGCCAGTCAGAGAGCACAGACAGAGGGAAGCAAACTCTGAGAGTACAGGCAGATGGGCCCAGTCTGAGAGAACAGACAGTGGGAAGCACAGTCTAAGAGTACAGACAGAGGGAGCACAGTCTGAGAGTACAGACAGAGGGAAGCACAGTCTGAGAGTACAGAGAGGGGTAAGCACAGTCTGAGAGTACTGGCATAGGGCAGGACGGTCAGAGAGCACAGACAGAGGGAGCACAGTCTGAGAGTACAGACAGAGAGAAGCATAGTCTGAGAGTACAGTCCGGGGGGCACAGTCTGAAAGTACAGACAGAGAGAAGCACAGTCTGAGATTACAGACAGGGGGAAGCACAGTTTGAGAGTACATTTAAGGGGAGGACAGTCTGAGAGTACAGACAGATCAAAGCTCAGTATCAGAGTACAGACAGAGGGAGCACAGTCTGAGAGTACAGACAGAGGGAAGCACAGTCTGAGAGTAGAGAGAGGGGTAAGCACAGTCTGAGAGTACTGACATAGGGCAGGTCAGTCAGAGAGCACAGACAGAGGGAAGCAAAGTCTGAGAGTACAGGCAGATGGAGCCCAGTCTGAGAGAACAGACAGTGGGAAGCACAGTCTGAGAGTACAGACAGAGAGAAGCACAGTCTGAGAGTACAGGCAGGGGGAAGCACTGTTTGAAAGTACAGACAGAGGGAAGCACAGTCTGAGAGTAGAGAGAGGGGTAAGCACAGTCTGAGAGTACTGACATAGGGCAGGACGGTCAGAGAGCACAGACAGAGGGAGCACAGTCTGAGAGTACAGACAGAGAGCAGCACAGTCTGAAAGTATAGTGAGGGGGAGCACAGCCTGAGAGTACGGACAGAACGAAGCACAGTCTGAGAGTACAGACAGAGAGAGAGCACAGTTTTAGAGTACAGGCAGAGGGAGCACAGTCTGAGAGTACAGACAGTGGGAAGCACAGTCTGAGAGTACAGACAGCGGGAACCACAGTCTGAGAGTACAGACAGAGGGAGCACAGTCTGAGAATACAGACAGTGGAAAGCACAGACTCAGAGTACAGACAGAGGGAAGCACAGTCTGAGAGTACAGTCAGGGAGAGCACAGTCTGAGAGTGCAGACAGTGGAAAGCACAGTCTGAGAGTACAAACAGAGGGAAGCACAGTCTGATAGTCCTGTGGGGAGCACTGTCTGAGAGTCCAGTCGGAGGAAGCACAGTCTGAGACTACTGTCAGGGGGTGCACAGCCTGAGAGTGCAGACAGAGCGAAGCACAGTCTGCGAGTACAGACAGTGGCAGCAAACTCTGAGAGTACAGAGAGAGTGAAGCACAGTCTGAGAGTACAGAGAGGGGGAAGCACAGTCTGAGAGTACATACAGAATGAAGCACAGACTGAGAGTACAGACAGTGGGAAACACAGCCTGAGAGTGCAGACAGTTCGAAGCACAGACTGAGAGTACAGACAGAGGGAGCACAGTCTGAGGGTATAGACAGAGGGAAGCACAGTCTGTCAGTAGCGACAGAGAGAAGCACAGTCTGAGAGTACAGTCAGCGGGAGCACAGACTGCGAGTACAGACAGAACGAAGCACAGTCTGAGAGTACAGACAGGGGGAAGCACAGTCTGAGAGTACAGACAGGGGGAGCATAGTCTGAGAGTACACACAGGGGGGGGGCACAGTCTGAGAGCGCAGACAGAGGTAGCACAGTCTGAGAGTACAGTCAGCGGGAGCACAACCTGAGAGTACTGACAGAGGGAAGCACAATCAGAGAGTACAAAGAGGGGGAAGCACAGTCTGAGAGTACAGACAGACGGTACACAGTCTGAGCGTACAGACAGAGGGAAGCACAGTCTGCGAGTACAGACAGAGGGCGGGACAGTCTGAGAGTACTGACATAGGGCAGGACGGTCAGAGAGCACAGACAGAGGGAGCACAGTCTGAGAGTACAGACAGAGGGAAGCGCAATCTGGTAGTACAGGCAGGGGGAGCACAATCTGAGCGTACACACAGAGGGAAGCACTGTCTGAGAGTACAGACAGAGGTAAGCACAATCTGAGAGTACAGACAGGGGGATGTACAGTTTGAGAGTACAGTTAAGGGGAGGACAGTCTGCGAGCACAGACAGAGCAAAGCACAGTCTCAGAGTACAGACAGAGGGACCACAGTCTGAGAGTACAGACAGAGGGAAGCACAGTCTGAGAGTACAGAGAGGGGTAAGCACAGTCTGAGAGTACTGACATAGGGCAGGACGGTCAGAGAGCACAGACAGAGGGAGCACAGTCTGAGAGTACAGACAGAGAGAAGCATAGTCTGAGAGTACATTCCGGGCGGCACAGTCTGAAAGTACAGACAGAGAGAAGCACAGTCTGAGATTACAGACAGGGGGAAGCACAGTTTGAGAGCACATTTAAGGGGAGGACAGTCTGAGAGTACAGACAGATCAAAGCACAGTATCAGAGTACAGACAGAGGGAGCACGGTCTGAGAGTACAGACAGAGGGAAGCACAGTCTGAGAGTACAGAGAGGGGTAAGCACAGTCTGAGAGTACTGACATAGGGCAGGCCAGTCAGAGAGCACAGACAGAGGGAAGCAAACTCTGAGAGTACAGGCAGATGGGCCCAGTCTGAGAGAACAGACAGTGGGAAGCACAGTCTCAGAGTACCAACAGAGGGAGCACAGTCTGCGAGTACAGACAGAGGGAAGCACAGTCTGAGAGTACAGAGAGGGGTAAGCACAGTCTGAGAGTACTGACATAGGGCAGGACGGTCAGAGAGCACAGACAGAGCGAGCACAGTCTGAGAGTACAGACAGAGAGAAGCATGGTCTGAGAGTACAGTCCGGGGGGCACAGTCTGAAAGTACAGACAGAGAGAAGCACAGTCTGAGATTACAGACAGGGGGAAGCACAGTTTGAGAGTACATTTAAGGGGAGGACAGTCTGAGAGTACAGACAGATCAAAGCTCAGTATCAGAGTACAGACAGAGGGAGCACAGTCTGAGAGTACAGACAGAGGGAAGCACAGTCTGAGAGTAGAGAGAGGGGTAAGCACAGTCTGAGAGTACTGACATAGGGCAGGTCAGTCAGAGAGCACAGACAGAGGGAAGCAAAGTCTGAGAGTACAGGCAGATGGAGCCCAGTCTGAGAGAACAGAAAGTGGGAAGCACAGTCTGAGAGTACAGACAGAGAGAAGCACAGTCTGAGAGTACAGACAGGGGGAAGCACTGTTTGAAAGTACAGACAGCGGGATGCACAGTCTGAGAGCACAGACAAAGGGACGCACAGTCTGAGAGTACAGACAGAGAGCAGCACAGTCTGAAAGTATAGTGAGGGGGAGCACAGCCTGAGAGTACGGACAGAACGAAGCACAGTCTGAGAGTACAGACAGAGAGAGAGCACAGTTTTAGAGTACAGACAGAGGGAAGCACAGTCTGAGAGTACAGACCGAGGGTGGGATAGTCAGAGATAACAGACAGAGGGAAGCACAGTCTGAGAGTACAGGCAGAGGGAGCACAGTCTGAGAGTACAGACAGTGGGAAGCACAGTCTGAGAGTACAGACAGCGGGAACCACAGTCTGAGAGTACAGACAGAGGGAGCACAGTCTGAGAATACAGACAGTGGAAAGCACAGTCTCAGAGTACAGATAGAGGGAAGCACAGTCTGAGAGTACAGTCAGGGAGAGCACAGTCTGAGAATGCAGACAGTGGAAAGCACAGTCTGAGAGTACAAACAGAGGGAAGCACAGTCTGATAGTCCTGTGGGGAGCACTGTCTGAGAGTCCAGTCGGAGGAAGCACAGTCTGAGACTACTGTCAGGGGGTGCACAGCCTGAGAGTGCAGACAGAGCGAAGCACAGTCTGCGAGTACAGACAGTGGCAGCAAACTCTGAGAGTACAGAGAGAGTGAAGCACAGTCTGAGAGTACAGAGAGGGGGAAGCACAGTCTGAGAGTACATACAGAATGAAGCACAGACTGAGAGTACAGACAGTGGGAAACACAGCCTGAGAGTGCAGACAGTTCGAAGCACAGACTGAGAGTACAGACAGAGGGAGCACAGTCTGAGGGTATAGACAGAGGGAAGCACAGTCTGTCAGTAGCGACAGAGAGAAGCACAGTCTGAGAGTACAGTCAGCGGGAGCACAGACTGCGAGTACAGACAGAACGAAGCACAGTCTGAGAGTACAGACAGGGGGAAGCACAGTCTGAGAGTACAGTCAGGGGGAGCATAGTCTGAGAGTACACACAGGGGGGAGCACAGTCTGAGAGCGCAGACAGAGGTAGCACAGTCGGAGAGTACAGACAGTGGGAAGCACAGTCTGAGAGTACAGTCAGCGGGAGCACAACCTGAGAGTACTGACAGAGGGAAGCACAATCAGAGAGTACAAAGAGGGGGAAGCACAGTCTGAGAGTACAGACAGACGGTACACAGTCTGAGCGTACAGACAGAGGGAAGCACAGTCTGCGAGTACAGACAGAGGGCGGGACAGTCTGAGAGTACTGACATAGGGCAGGACGGTCAGAGAGCACAGACAGAGGGAGCACAGTCTGAGAGTACAGACAGAGGGAAGCGCAATCTGGGAGTACAGGCAGGGGGAGCACAATCTGAGCGTACACACAGAGGGAAGCACTGTCTGAGAGTTCAGACAGAGGTAAGCACAATCTGAGAGTACAGACAGGGGGATGTACAGTTTGAGAGTACAGTTAAGGGGAGGACAGTCTGCGAGCACAGACAGAGCAAAGCACAGTCTCAGAGTACAGACAGAGGGACCACAGTCTGAGAGTACAGACATAGGGAAGCACAGTCTGAGAGTACAGAGAGGGGTAAGCACCGTCTGAGAGTACTGACATAGGGCAGGACGGTCAGAGAGCACAGACAGAGGGAGCACAGTCTGAGAGTACAGACAGAGAGAAGCATAGTCTGAGAGTACAGTCCGGGGTGCACAGTCTGAAAGTACAGACAGTGAGAAGCACAGTCTGAGATTACAGACAGGGGGAAGCACAGTTTGAGAGTACATTTACGGGGAGGACAGTCTGAGAGTACAGACAGATCAAAGCACAGTATCAGAGTACAGACAGAGGGAGCACAGTCTGAGAGTACAGACAGAGGGAAGCACAGTCTGAGAGTACAGAGAGGGGTAAGCACAGTCTGAGAGTACTGACATAGGGCAGGCCAGTCAGAGAGCATAGACAGAGGGAAGCAAAGTCTGAGAGTACAGGCAGATGGGCCCAGTCTGAGAGAACAGACAGTGGGAAGCACAGTCTGAGAGTACAGACAGCGGGAAGCACAGTCTGAGAGTACAGACAGAGGTAAGCACAGTCTGAGAGTACAGACAGAGAGAAGCACAGTCTGAGAGTACAGACAGGGGGAAGCACTGTTTGAAAGTACAGACAGCGGGATGCACAGTCTGAGAGCACAGACAAAGGGACGCACAGTCTGAGAGTACAGACATAGAGAAGCACAGTATCAAAGTACAGTCAGGGGGAGCACAGCCTGAGAGTACGGACAGAACGAAGCACAGTCTGAGAGTACAGACAGAGAGAGAGCACAGTTTTAGAGTACAGACAGAGGGAAGCACAGTCTGAGAGTACAGACCGAGGGTGGGATAGTCAGAGATAACAGACAGAGGGAAGCACAGTCTGAGAGTACAGACAGAGGGAGCACAGTCTGAGAGTACAGACAGTGGGAAGTACAGTCTGAGAGTGCAGACAGCGGGAACCACAGTCTGAGAGTACAGACAGAGGGAAGCACAGCCTGAGAGTACAGAGAGGGGGAACCACAGTCTGAGAGTACAGACAGAGGGAAGCACAGTCTGAGAGTTCAGACAGAGGGAAGCACAGTCTGAGAGTACAGACAGAGGGAGCACAGTCTGAGAATACAGACAGAGGGAAGCACAGCCTGAGAGTACAGAGAGGGGGAACCACAGTCTGAGAGTACAGACAGAGGGAAGCACAGTCTGAGAGTACAGACAGAGGGAAGCACAGTCTGAGAGTACAGACAAAGGGAAGCACAGTCTGAGAGTACACACAGGGGGAAGCACAGTCTGAGAGTACAGACAGAGGGAAGCACAGTCTGAGAATACAGACAGAGGGAAGCACAGCCTGAGAGTACAGAGAGGGGGAACCACAGTCTGAGAGTACAGACAGAGGGAAGCACAGTCTGAGAGTACAGAGAGGGGGAACCACAGTCTGAGAGTACAGACAGAGGGAAGCACAGTCTGAGAGTACAGACAGAGGGAAGCACAGTCTGAGAGTACAGACAAAGGGAAGCACAGTCTGAGAGTACAGACAGAGGGAAGCACAGTCTGAGAGTACAGACAGAGGGAAGCACAGTCTGAGAGTACAGACAGAGGGAGCACAGTCTGAGAGTACAGACAGAGGGAAGCACAGTCTGAGAGTACAGACAGAGGGAGCACAGTCTGAGAGTACAGACAGAGGGAGCACAGTCTGAGAGTACAGACAGAGGGAGCACAGTCTGAGAGTACAGACAGAGGGAGCACAGTCTGAGAGTACAGACAGAGGGAGCACAGTCTGAGAGTACAGACAGAGGGAGCACAGTCTGAGAGTACAGACAGAGGGAAGCACAGTCTGAGAGTCCAGAGATGGGGAAGGACAGTTTGAGAGTACAGTCAGGGAGAGCACAGTCTGAGAGTACAGTCAGAGCGAAGCACAGTCTTAGAGTACAGACAGAGGGAAGCACCGTCTGAGAGAACAGAGAGGGGGAAGCACAGTCTGAGAGTACAGAGAGAGCACTGTCTGAGAATACAGACAGGGGAAAGCACAGTTTGAGAGTACAGTTAAGGTGAGGACAGGCTAAGAGTGCGGACAGAGCAAAACATAGTCTCAGAGTACAGACAGAGGGAGCACAGTCTGGGAGTACAGACAGAGAGAAGCACAGTCTGAGAGTACAGAGAGGGGTAAGCTTATACTGAGAATACTGACAGAGGGCAGGACAGTCAGAGAGTACAGACAGAGGGAAGCACTGTCTGAGAGTACAAGCAGAGGGAGCCCAGTCTGAGAGTACAGACAGTGGGAAGCTCAGTCTGAGAGTACAGACAGCGGGAAGCACAGTCTGAGAGTACAGACAGAGAGAAGCACAGTCTGAGAGTACAGTCAGGGGGAGCACAGCCTGAGAGTACAGACAGAACGAAGCACAGTCTGAGAGTACAGACAGTGGGAAGCACAGTCTGAGATTACAGACAGCGGGAAGCACAGTCTGAGAGTACAGTTAAGGGGTGGACAGTCTGAGAGTACACACAGGGGGAAGCACAGTTTGAAAGTACAGTTTAGGGGAGGACAGTCTGAGAGTACAGACAGAGCAATGCACAGTCTGAGAGTACAGACAGAGAGAGCACAGTCCGAGACTACAGACAGAGGGAAGCACAGTCTGAGAGTACAGACAGAGGGCGGGACATTCAGAGAGTACAGACAGAGGGAAGCACAGTCTGAGAGTACAGGCAGTGGGAGCCACAGTCTGAGAGCACAGGCAGAGAGAGCACAGTCTGAGAGTACAGACAGAGGGAAGCACAGTCTGAGAGTACAGACAGAGGGAAGCACAGTCTGAGAGTACAGACAGGGCATTGAGTATCAAAATAAAGAAGTTATGAGAAACCTTTATGCACTAATTTATCTGCTCACTTGATTAATGTCCCCAATTCAGAGCATTTTAATAAGGATTTGAAGGCTTTAGTGAGGGTGCAGGATAGATTTACAGGAACGTTCTTGGGGATGAGGGTCTGCAGTTTCCCGGATGATGGGAGAAGCTGGAGCTGTTCTCCTTGGAGATGAGAAGATTGAGATTTGGTCGACGTGTTTGAAATGCTGAGGATTCCAGACAGATGGAGCAGAAGCAGAGAGACTGTTCACACTGATGGAAAGGTTGAGGAGGGTTGACACGGGTTGAATGGCAAAAGTACGAGGGCCAAATGAGGATTACACGGCCTGAGCGTGGGGACAGGGTCAGTCAAAACCTTCAAAAGGGAATTCCAGACACATCTGAAGAGAAATGAACAATTTGCAGAGGAAATGGGGATAGAAGAAGCGAGTGAGGTCAGGTGAGTTGCTCTTGCAGCGAGCTAGCATGGACATGAAGGGCAGAACGGCCTGCCTGTGCTGTAACTGTTCTGTGAGTCTCTGTGGTTTGGAGAGTCGCAGCTCTCCTTTAGAAAGGGAAACCAGACAGATTGCTGAGTGAAGGAGTTACATCCAGTTTACACAGAGTGAGTTTTGAGTTAATCCTGAGTGAGGAATTTCCCTGAACTTTGATGACTGATTCCTGCAAAGATTTTGAGTGATTTCCCGAAATTGCAGTTTTTCTTTTGGATCCCCCTCCCCAGCTGATTGGCTGTCGGCCTGGGCCAGTGAAATGGAAGAACCGCCGGTTTCGACAAGGTCCCTTCCCAATCTTTCGTTCAGTTCTTCGGACTTGTTGGCAGGTGTCAAAAGGCTACAGTTCAGGAAATTCCCACCTGAGGCTCTCAGCCTCGAGACCCCTCCCCCCTCTAAACACCCTTTCCAAAAACCCCTGCCCCCAAACATCCCCTCCCCCTCCCAGCCCAATGACGCCTCCCCCCCCCCCCCCCCCCGCCCCCAATGACTGAGCTGTTTGCCCCGAGCTCCCAATAAGTGTCTCTTGGGTCAGTGTTTGTTTTACTCATGTTGCCATCTTGGGATGTTTTGTACAACATCGGGAATGCTGGGAGGTCCGGAGGTTGTGGAAGGAGCTGAATAAATGCAAGTTCTTTCTCTCCTTCAGAGTCCATTCATCTACTTAATACGTATGGAGGGAAATGTATTTTACAAAGTGGGTCATTCGAAGGATCCTGAGGAACGGCGCAAGAGTCTTCAGACAGGAAACCCCCATCTACTGAGCTTTGTGTGTAAAAAACAGACGAGCGACTCGAAAGGGGAGGGAAAGGTTAAAGATGCATTGAAGAATTACAAAGCAAAAAAGGGCGGAGGCTCCGAATGGTTTAAGCTCGACACTCCGTCCAAAGTTGCCGAGGCAAAAAATGCAATTGATGGCCTGAAGCCAACAAATCAAGTTGAGTATTGTGACGAATAGTCAGGGTCACTGGTAAAGTGACCTAACTAGGGTGTGAATCAGCAGTGAACAGTGTCACTGGGCTGGACTCTGCAAAGAATCTGTTTATTTTCACCATTGGTTGAAAAATCCAAATTTGAAGCCATTTAATTCTGGGTTTATTAATCCCATTCATTTCAGATTTGGTCCAATGTCCTCTTCAGGGACAGCAATTCGGATAGGAACCAATTACAGCAAAAACTGGTGGGTTCAGACCCCCTCAATCCGGCCACAATCCCCCCACCCCCATCAGATAGGGGCGTCCGACTGACCCCCACCTAAACCAGGATCTCAGTGTAGCTTCCAATCCATCACAGCTGTCACTCACTCACTCAGTGAAGGACAATATTGGGAGGTTATCATTAAGCCACTGGGTGGAATTTGACCCAATTTTACCCCCAAATTCCACAATCCCACCATGCAATGTCCAGCCCAGTGGGACCCAGCGCATACTGCTATTCCACTGCAAAAGGCATCAAGCCCTGTCCTATCCAATGGGATCTCCCTGTGCTCTTCTTACGCTATTTTCTTGTATTAATCGATCACATTCTTCATGTCAAAGTCTCCAGGTGTCTATTTAGTTGAACGATGATCTTTCACTAACCTGTCTGAAGTCTATTGAGAGTCTGAGAGTACAGAGAGGGGGAAGCACAGTCTGAGAGTACAGATCGAGAGCGGGACAGTCAGAGAGTACAGACAGAGTGAAGCACAGTCTGAGAGTACAGACAGAGGGAAGCACAGTCTGACAGTACAGACAGAACGAAGCACAGTCTGAGAGTACAGACAGGGGAAGCATACTCTGAGAGTACAGTCAGCGGGAGCACAGTCTGAGAGTACTGACAGAGGGAAGAAAAGTCTGAGAGTACACAGGGGGAAGCACAGTCATAGAGTACAGACAGAGGCCGGGACAGTAGGAGAGCACAGACAGAGGGAAGTACAGTATGAGAGTACAGTCAGAGGGAGCACAGTCTGAGAGTACAGACAGAGGGAAGCTCAATCTGAGAGTACAAAGAGGCGGAAGCACAGTCTGAGCGTACAGACAGAGGGAAGCACAGTCTCACAGTACAGACAGAGGGCGGGACAGTCAGAGAGTACAGGCAGGGGGAGCACAATCTGAGCGTATACACAGAGGGAAGTACAGTCTGAGAGTACAGGCAGAGGTATGCACAGTCTGAGAGTACAGAGTGGGGGAAGCACAGTCTGAGAGTACAGTCAGGGGAGCACAGTCTGAGAGTGCAGTCAGAGCGAAACTCAGTCTTAGAGTACAGACAGAGGGACGCACAGTCTCAGAGTACAGAGAGGGGCAAGCACAGTCTGAGAGTACAGATAGAGGGCGGGACAGTCACAGAGTATAGACAGAGGGAAGCACAGTCTGAGAGTACAGACAGAGGGAATCACAGCCTGAGAGTGCAGACCGAGTCGAAGCACAGTCTGAGAGTACAGACAGAGCACAGTCTGAGAATACAGACAGAGGGTGCACAGTCTGAGAGTACAGACAGAGGGAAGCATAATCTGTGAGTACAGTCCGGGGGGGGGGCACAGTCTGAGAGTACTGACAGAGAGAAGCACAGTCTGAGAGTAAAGACAGGGGGAAGCACAGTTTGAGAGTACAGTTAAGGGGAGGACAGTCTGAGAGTACAGACAGAGCAAAGAACAGTCTCAGAGTACAGACAGAGGGAGCACAGTCTGAGAGTACAGACAGAGGGAAGCACAGTCTGAGAGTACAGAGAGGGGTAAGCACAGTCTGAGAGTACTGACATCGGGCAGGACAGTCAGAGAGCACAGACAGAGGGAAGCAAAGTCTGAGTGTACTGACAGATGGAACACAGTCTGAGTGTACAGACAGAAGGAAGCACAGTCTGAGAGTACAGACAGAGGGAGATCAGTCTGAGAGTACAGACAGAGGGAAGTACAGTCTGAGTGTACACACAGGTGGAAGCATAGTGTGAGAGTACTGACAGGGTGAAGCGCAGTCTGAGAATACAGACAAGGTAAAGCACAGTCTGAGACTACAGAATGGGGGACGCACAGTCTGAGAGTACAGGCAGGGGGAGCACAGTCTGAGAGTACAGACAGGGGTAAGAACAGTGTGAGAGTACTGACAGACGGAGCACAGTCTGAGAGTACAGACAGAGGCAGCACAGTCTGAGACGACAGAAAGGGGGACGCACAGTCTGAGAGAACAGACAGAGGGAGCACAGTCTGAGAATACAAACAGAGGGAGCACAATCTGAGAGTACAGACGGCGATAAGCACAGTCTGACAGTACAGATAGAGGGCAGCACATTCTGAGGGTACAGGCAGGAGGAAGCACAGTCTGAGGGTACAGACAGAGGGAGCACAGTCTGAGAGTACAGACAGGCGGAAGCATAGTGTGAGAGTACTGACAGATGGAACACAGTCTGAGTGTACAGACAGAGGGAAGCACAGTCTGAGAGTACAGACAGAGGGAGATCAGTCTGAGAGTAAAGTAGAGGGAGATCAGCCTGAGAGTGCAGGCAGAGGCAGCACAGTCTGAGAGTACACAGAGGGTGAAGCGCAGTCTGAGACTACAGAAAGTAGGACGCACAGTCTGAGAGTACAGGCAGGGGGAGCATAGTCTGAGAGTACAAACAGGAGAAAGCACAGTGTGAGAGTCCAGGCAGAGGTCAGCACAGTCTGAGGGGAAAAGCAGGGGGAGCACAATTTGAGAGTATAGGCTGGTGGAGCACATACTGAGAGTACAGGCAGATGGAACACAGTCTGATTGTACAGGCAGAGGAAGCACAGTCTGAGAGTACAGGCAGAGGGAGCACAATTTGAGAGTACAGGCAGGGGGAGCACAGTCTGAGAGTACAATCGGCGGAAAGCACAGTCTGAGAGCACAGGCAGGGGTCAGCACAGTCTGAGGGTACAGGCGGGGGTAGCACAGGCTGAGGGTACAGACAGAGGGAGCACAGTCTGAGAGTACAGACAGAGGTCAGCACAGTCTGAGGGTACAGGCGGGGGTAGCACAGGCTGAGGGTACAGACATAGGGAGCACAGTCTGTGAGTACAGACTGGGGGAAGCAGAGTGTGAGAGTACTGACAGGTGGAACACAGTCTGAGTGTACAGACATAGGGAAGCACAGTCTGAGAGTACAGAGAGAGGGAGAACAGTCTGAGAGTACAGACAGAGGGAGCACAGTCTGAGACTACAGACAGAGGAAAGCACAGTCTGAGGGAGCACAGTCTGAGATTATACACAGTGGGAAGGACAATCTGAGAGTACAGACAGAGGGAAGCACAATCTGAGAGTACAGAGAGGGGGGAGCACAGTCTGAGAGTACAGTCAGGGGAGCAGAGGCTGTGAGTACAGTCAGAGCGAAGCACAGTGTAAGTGTACTGGCAGAGTGAGCACAGTCTGAGAGTACAGGCAGGGGAAGCATAGACTGAGAGCACAAGCACAGGGTACACAGTCTGAGAGTACAGACAGGAGAAAGCACAATCTGAGAGTACAGTCAGGAGGAGCACAGCGTGAGAGTACAGTCAGAGCGAAGCACGGTCTGAGAGTACAGACAGAGGGAGCACAGTCTGACAGTACAGACAGAGGGGGCACAGTCTTAGAGTACAGAAGAAGCACAGTCTGAGAGTACAGACAGAGCGAGCACAGTCTGAGAATACAGACAGAGGGGGACACAGTCTGAGAGTACAGAAGAAGCACAGTCTGAGAGTACAGACAGGGGAAGCACAGTCTGAGAGTACAGCAAGGGTGAAGCACAGTCTATGGGTGAAGACAGAGGGCGGGACAGTCAGAGAGTGCAAACAAAGGGAGCACGGTCTGAGAGTACAGGCAGAGGGAGCACAGTCTGAGCATACATACAGAGGGAGCACAGTCTTAGAGTACAGTCAGGGAGAGGACCGTCTGAGAGTGCAGACAGAGCGAACCACACTCTGAGAGTACAGACAGAGGGAAGCACAGTCTGAGAGTACAGAGAGCGGGATGCACAGTCTGAGAGTACAGATAGAGGGCGGGACAGTCAGAGAGTGCAGACAGAGTGAAGCACAGTCTGAAAGTAAAGACAGAGCGAACACAGTCTGAGAATACAGACAGAGGGGGACACAGACTGAGAGTACAGAAGAAGCACAGTCTGAGAGTACAGACAGGGGACGCATAGTCTGAGAGTACAGCAAGGGTGAAGCACAGTCTCAGGGTACAGACAGAGGGCGGGATAGTCAGAGAGTACAGACCGAGGGAGCACGGTCTGAGAGTACAGGCAGAGGGAGCACAGTCTGAGCATACATACAGAGGGAGCACAGTCTGAGAGTACAGTCAGGGTGAGCACAGTCTGACAGTGCAGACAGAGCGAAGCATAGTCTGAGAGTACAGGCAGAGGAAAGCAATGTCTGAGAGTACAAACAGAGGGGAGCACAGTCTGAGAGTATAGGCAGAGCGAAGCACAGTCTGAGAGTACAGAGAGGGGGAAGCACAGTCTGAGAGTACAGATACATGGCGGGAAAGTCAGAGAGTACAGACAGAGGGAAGCACAGTCTGAGAGTCCAGAGGGGAGCACTGTCAGAGAGTACAATCAGAGGAAGCACAGCCTGAGAGTAGAGTCAAGGGGAGCACAGCCTGAGAGTGCAGACAGAGCGAAGCACACTCTGAGAGTACAGACAGAGGGAAGCACAGTCTGAGAGTACAGAGAGGGGGAAGCACAGTCTGAGAGTACAGACAGAGGGCCAGACAGTCAGAGAGTACAGACAGAGAGAAGCACAGTTTGAGAGTACAGACAGAGGGAGCATAGTCTGAGAGTACAGACAGAGGGAGCACAGTCTGAGAGCACAGACAGAGAGAAGCACAGTCTGAGAGTACAGTCAGGGGGAGCACAGCCTGAGAGTACAGACAGAACTAAGCACAGTCTGAGAGCACAGACAGAGGGCGGGACTGTCAGAGTGTACAGACAGAGAGAAGCACAGTCTGAGAGTACAGGCAGAGGGAGCACAGTCTGAGATTATATACAAAGGGAAGGACAGCGTGAGAGTACAGTCAGAGCGAAGCACAGTCTGAGAGTACAGGCAGAGGGAGCACAGTCTGAGAGTACAGACAGAACGAAGCACAGTCTGAGAGCACAGACAGAGGGCGGGACAGTCAGAGAGTACAGAGAGAGCGAAGCACAGTCTGAGAGTACAGACAGAGGCAGCACAGTCTGAGACTACAGAAAGGGGGACGCACAGTCTGAGAGAACAGACAGAGGGAGCACAGTCTGAGAATACAAACAGAGGGAGCACAATCTGAGAGTACAGACGGCGATAAGCACAGTCTGACAGTACAGATAGAGGGCAGCACATTCTGAGGGTACAGGCAGGAGGAAGCACAGTCTGAGGGTACAGACAGAGGGAGCACAGTCTGAGAGTACAGACAGGCGGAAGCATAGTGTGAGAGTACTGACAGATGGAACACAGTCTGAGTGTACAGACAGAGGGAAGCACAGTCTGAGAGTACAGACAGAGGGAGATCAGTCTGAGAGTAAAGTAGAGGGAGATCAGCCTGAGAGTGCAGGCAGAGGCAGCACAGTCTGAGAGTACACAGAGGGTGAAGCGCAGTCTGAGACTACAGAAAGGAGGACGCACAGTCTGAGAGTACAGGCAGGGGGAGCATAGTCTGAGAGTACAAACAGGAGAAAGCACAGTGTGAGAGTCCAGGCAGAGGTCAGCACATTCTGAGGGGAAAAGCAGGGGGAGCACAATTTGAGAGTATAGGCAGGTGGAGCACATACTGAGAGTACAGGCAGATGGAACACAGTCTGATTGTACAGGCAGAGGAAGCACAGTCTGAGAGTACAGGCAGAGGGAGCACAATTTGAGAGTACAGGCAGGGGGAGCACAGTCTGAGAGTACAACCAGCGGAAAGCACAGTCTGAGAGCACAGGCAGGGGTCAGCACAGTCTGAGGGTACAGGCGGGGGTAGCACAGGCTGAGGGTACAGACAGAGGGAGCACAGTTTGAGAGTACAGACAGAGGTCAGCACAGTCTGAGGGTACAGGCGGGGGTAGCACAGGCTGAGGGTACAGACAGAGGGAGCACAGTCTGTGAGTACAGACTGGGGGAAGCAGAGTGTGAGAGTACTGACAGGTGGAACACAGTCTGAGTGTACAGACAGAGGGAAGCACAGTCTGAGAGTACAGACAGAGGGAGAACAGTCTGAGAGTACAGACAACGGGAGCACAGTCTGAGACTACAGACAGAGGAAAGCACAGTCTGAGGGAGCACAGTCTGAGATTATACACAGTGGGAAGGACAATCTGAGAGTACAGACAGAGGGAAGCACAATCTGAGAGTACAGAGAGGGGGGAAGCACAGTCTGAGAGTACAGTCAGGGGAGCAGAGGCTGTGAGTACAGTCAGAGCGAAGCACAGTCTAAGTGTACAGGCAGAGTGAGCACAGTCTGAGAGTACAGGCAGGGGAAGCATAGACTGAGAGCACAAGCACAGGGTACACAGTCTGAGAGTACAGACAGGAGAAAGCACAATCTGAGAGTACAGTCAGGAGGAGCACAGCGTGAGAGTACAGTCAGAGCGAAGCACGGTCTGAGAGTACAAACAGAGGGAAGCACAGTCTGAGCGTATAGGCAGAGCGAAGCACAGTCTGAGAGTACAGAGAGGGGGAAGCACAGTCTGAGAGTACAGATAGAGGGCAGGACAGTCAGAGAGTACAGACAGAGGGAAGCACAGTCTGAGAGTCCAGAGGGGAGCACTGTCTGAGAGTCGATTCAGAGGAAGCACAGTCTGAGAGTAGAGTCAGGGGGAGCACAGCCTGAGAGTGCAGACAGAGCGAAGCACAGTCTGAGAGTACAGACAGCGGCAGCACACTCTGAGAGTACAGACAGAGGGAAGCACAGTCTGAGAGTACAGAGGGGGGGGGAAGCACAGTCTGAGAGTACAGACAGAGGGCCATACAGTCAGAGAGTACAGACAGAGAGAAGCACAGTCTGAGAGTACAGGCAGAGGGAGCACAGTCTGAGATTATATACAAAGGGAAGGACAGCGTGAGAGTACAGTCAGAGCGAAGCACAGTCTGAGAGTACAGGCAGAGGGAGCACAGTCTGAGAGTACAGACAGAACGAAGCACAGTCTGAGAGCACAGACAGAGGGCGGGACAGTTAGAGAGTACAGAGAGAGCGAAGCACAGTCTGAGAGTACAGACAGAGAAAAGCACAGTCTGAGAGTACAAACAGAGGGAAGCACAGTCTGAGCGTATAGGCAGAGCGAAGCACAGTCTGAGAGTACAGAGAGGGGGAAGCACAGTCTGAGAGTACAGATAGAGGGCAGGACAGTCAGAGAGTACAGACAGAGGGAAGCACAGTCTGAGAGTCCAGAGGGGAGCACTGTCTGAGAGTCGATTCAGAGGAAGCACAGTCTGAGAGTAGAGTCAGGGGGAGCACAGCCTGAGAGTGCAGACAGAGCGAAGCACAGTCTGAGAGTACAGACAGCGGCAGCACACTCTGAGAGTACAGACAGAGGGAAGCACAGTCTGAGAGTACAGAGAGGGGGAAGCAGGGTCTGAGAGCACAGATAGAGTGCGGGACAGTCAGAGAGTACAGACAGAGTGAAGCACAGTCAGAGAGTACAGGAAGAGGGAGCACAGTCTGAGAGTAGCGTCAGAGAGAAGCACAGTTTGAGAGTAGCGTCAGAGAGAAGCACAGTCTGAGAGTACAGTCAGGGGGAGCACAGCCTGAGAGTACAGACAGAACGAAGCACAGTCTGAGAGCACAGACAGACGGCGGGACAGTCAGAGAGTACAGACAGAGGGAAGCACAGTCTGAGAGTAAAGGCAGAGAGAGCACAGTCTGAGATTATACACAGAGGGAAGGACAGTCTGAGAGTACAGACAGAGTGAAGCACAGTCTGAGAGTACTAAGAGGGGGAAGCACAGTCTGAGAGTACAGTCAGGGGGAGCAGAGGCTGAGAGTACAGTCAGAGCGAAGCACAGTCTGAGAGTACAGGCAGAGGGAGCACAGTCTGAGAGTACAGGCAGAGGGAGCACAGTCTGAGACTATACACAGAGGGATCACAGTCTGAGAGTACAGACAGGGGAAAGCACAGTTTGAGAGTACAGTCAGGGGGAGCACAGTCTGAGAGTACAGGCAGAGGGAGCACAGTCTGCGAGTACAGAGAGCGCGAAGCACAGCCTGAGAGTACAGGCAGGGGGAAGCATAGACTGAGAGCACAAGCACTGGGTACACAGTCTGAGAGTACAGACAGGAGAAAGCACAATCGGAGAGTACTGTCAGGAGGAGCACTGTGTGAGAGTACAGTCAGAGTGAAGCACAGTTTGAGAGAACAGTCAGGGGGAGCACAGTCTGAGAGTACAGTCAGAGGGAGCACTGTCTGCGAGTACAGACAGCGGGAAGCACAGCCTGAGAGTACAGGCAGGGGGAAGCATAGACTGAGAGCACAAACACAGGGTACACAGTCTGAGAGTACAGACAGGAGAAAGCACAGTCTGAGAGTACTGTCAGGAGGAGCACTGTGTGAGAGTACAGTCAGAGCGAAGCACAGTCTGAGAATACCGTTAGTGGGAGCACAGTCTCAGAGTACAGACAGAGGGAAGCACAGCCGGAGATTACAGGCAGTGGGAGCACTGTCTGAGAGTACAGGCAGAGGGAGCACAGTCTGAGAGTACAGACAGGGGAAGCACAGTCTAAGAGTACAGGCAGAGGGAACACAGTCTGAGAGTACAGACAGGGGGAGCACAATGGGAGAGTATAGGCAGATGGAGCACATACTGAGAGTACAGGCAGGTGGAACACAGTTTGATTGTACAGGCATATGGAGCACAGTCCGAGAGTACAGGCAGAGAGAGCACAATGTGAGAGTACAGGCAGGGGTAGCACAGTCTGAGAGTACCGACAGAGGGGAGCACAGTCTGAGAGTACAGACAGCGGGAAGCACAGTCTAAGAGTACAGGCAGAGGGAACACAGTCTGAGAGTACAGACAGGGGGAGCACAATCTGAGAGTATAGGCAGATGGAGCACATAGTGAGACTGCAGGCAGATGGAACACAGTCTGAGGGTACAGGCGGGGGAAGCACACGCTGAGGGTACAGACAGAACGAAGCACAGTTTGAGAGCACAGACAGAGGGCGGGACAGTCAGAGAGTACAGACAGAGAGAAGCACAGTCTGAGAGTACAGGCAGAGGGAGCACCGTCTCAGATTATACACAAAGGGAAGGACAGTCTTAGAGTACTGAGAGGAGGGAGCACAGTCTGAGAGTACAGTCAGGGGGAGCAGAGGCTGACAGTACAGTCAGAGCGAAGCACAGTCTGAGAGTACAGGCAGAGGGAGCACAGTCTGAGAGTACAGGCAGGGGAAGCATAGACTGAGAGCACAAGCACAGGGTACACAGTCTGAGAGTACAGACAGGAGAAAGCACAATCTGAGAGTACAGTCAGGAGGAGCACAGCGTGAGAGTACAGTCAGAGCGAAGCACGGTCTGAGAGTACAGGCAGAGGGAGCACAGTCTGACAGTACAGACAGAGGGGGCACAGTCTTAGAGTACAGAAGAAGCACAGTCTGAGAGTACAGACAGAGCGAGCACAGTCTGAGAATACAGACAGAGGGGGACACAGTCTGAGAGTACAGAAGAAGCACAGTCTGAGAGTACAGACAGGGGAAGCACAGTCTGAGAGTACAGCAAGGGTGAAGCACAGTCTATGGGTGAAGACAGAGGGCGGGACAGTCAGAGAGTGCAAACAGAGGGAGCACGGTCTGAGAGTACAGGCAGAGGGAGCACAGTCTGAGCATACATACAGAGGGAGCACAGTCTGAGAGTACAGTCAGGGAGAGGACCGTCTGGGAGTGCAGACAGAGCGAAGCACACTCTGAGAGTACAGACAGAGGGAAGCACAGTCTGAGAGTACAGAGATGGGGATGCACAGTCTGAGAATACAAATAGAGGGCGGGACAGTCAGAGAGTGCAGACAGAGTGAAGCACAGTCTGAGAGTAAAGACAGAGCGAACACAGTCTGAGAATACAGACAGAGGGGGACACAGACTGAGAGTACAGAAGAAGCACAGTCTGAGAGTACAGACAGGGGACGCATAGTCTGAGAGTACAGCAAGGGTGAAGCACAGTCCCAGGGTACAGACAGAGGGCGGGACAGTCAGAGAGTACAGACCGAGGGAGCACGGTCTGAGAGTACAGGCAGGGGGAGCACAGTCTGAGCATACATCCAGAGGGAGCACAGTCTGAGAGTACAGTCAGGGTGAGCACAGTCTGACAGTGCAGACAGAGCGAAGCATAGTCTGAGAGTACAGACAGAGGAAAGCAATGTCTGAGAGTACAAACAGAGGGGAGCACAGTCTGAGAGTATAGGCAGAGCGAAGCACAGTCTGAGAGTACAGAGAGGAGGAAGCACAGTCTGAGAGTACAGATACATGGCGGGAAAGTCAGAGAGTACAGACAGAGGGAAGCACAGTCTGAGAGTCCAGAGGGGAGCACTGTCTGAGAGTACAATCAGAGGAAGCACAGCCTGAGAGTAGAGTCAAGGGGAGCACAGCCTGAGAGTGCAGACAGAGCGAAGCACAGTCTGAGAGTACAGACAGCGGCAGCACACTCTGAGAGTACAGACAGAGGGAAGCACAGTCTGAGAGTACAGAGAGGGGGAAGCACAGTCTGAGAGTACAGACAGAGGGCCAGACAGTCAGAGAGTACAGACAGAGAGAAGCACAGTTTGAGAGTACAGGCAGAGGGAGCACAGTCTGAGAGTACAGACAGAGGGAGCACCGTCTGAGAGCACAGACAGAGAGAAGCACAGTCTGAGAGTACAGTCAGGGGGAGCACAGCCTGAGAGTACAGACAGAACTAAGCACAGTCTGAGAGCACAGACAGAGGGCGGGACTGTCAGAGTGTACAGACAGAGAGAAGCACAGTCTGAGAGTACAGGGAGAGGGAGCACAGTCTGAGATTATATACAAAGGGAAGGACAGCGTGAGAGTACAGTCAGAGCGAAGCACAGTCTGAGAGTACAGGCAGAGGGAGCACAGTCTGAGAGTACAGACAGAACGAAGCACAGTCTGAGAGCACAGACAGAGGGCGGGACAGGCAGAGAGTACAGAGAGAGCGAAGCACAGTCTGAGAGTACAGACAGAGAAAAGCACAGTCATAGAGTACAAACAGAGGGAAGCACAGTCTGAGCGTATAGGCAGAGCGAAGCACAGTCTGAGAGTACAGAGAGGGGGAAGCACAGTCTGAGAGTACAGATAGAGGGCAGGACAGTCAGAGAGTACAGGCAGAGGGAAGCACAGTCTAAGAGTCCAGAGGGGAGCACTGTCTGAGAGTCGATTCAGAGGAAGCACAGTCTGGGAGTAGAGTCAGGGGGAGCACAGCCTGAGAGTGCAGACAGAGCGAAGCACACTCTGAGAGTACAGACAGAGGGAAGCACAGTCTGAGAGTACAGAGAGGGGGAAGCAGGGTCTGAGAGCACAGATAGAGAGAAGCACAGTCTGAGAGTAGCGTCAGAGAGAAGCACAGTCTGAGAGTACAGTCAGGGGGAGCACAGCCTGAGAGTACAGACAGAACGAAGCACAGTCTGAGAGCACAGACAGACGGCGGGACAGTCAGAGAGTACAGACAGAGGGAAGCACAGTCTGAGAGTAAAGGCAGAGAGAGCACAGTCTGAGATTATACACAGAGGGAAGGACAGTCTGAGAGTACAGACAGAGTGAAGCACAGTCTGAGAGTACTGAGAGGGGGAAGCACAGTCTGAGAGTACAGTCAGGGGGAGCAGAGGCTGAGAGTACAGTCAGAGCGAAGCACAGTCTGAGAGTACAGGCAGAGGGAGCACAGTCTGAGAGTACAGGCAGAGGGAGCACAGTCTGAGACTATACACAGAGGGAGCACAGTCTGAGAGTACAGACAGGGGAAAGCACAGTTTGAGAGTACAGTCAGGGGGAGCACAGTCTGAGAGTATAGGCAGAGCGAAGCACAGTCTGAGAGTACAGAGAGGGGGAAGCACAGTCTGAGAGTACAGATACATGGCGGGAAAGTCAGAGAGTACAGACAGAGGGAAGCACAGTCTGAGAGTCCAGAGGGGAGCACTGTCTGAGAGTACAATCAGAGGAAGCACAGCCTGAGAGTAGAGTCAAGGGGAGCACAGCCTGAGAGTGCAGACAGAGCGAAGCACAGTCTGAGAGTACAGACAGCGGCAGCACACTCTGAGAGTACAGACAGAGGGAAGCACAGTCTGAGAGTACAGAGAGGGGGAAGCACAGTCTGAGAGTACAGACAGAGGGCCAGACAGTCAGAGAGTACAGACAGAGAGAAGCACAGTTTGAGAGTACAGGCATATGGAGCACAGTCTGAGAGTACAGGCAGAGAGAGCACAATGTGAGAGTACAGGCAGGGGTAGCACAGTCTGAGAGTACCGACAGAGGGGAGCACAGTCTGAGAGTACAGACAGGGGGAAGCACAGTCTAAGAGTACAGGCAGAGGGAACACAGTCTGAGAGTACAGACAGGGGGAGCACAATCTGAGAGTATAGGCAGATGGAGCACATAGTGAGACTACAGGCAGATGGAACACAGTCTGAGGGTACAGGCGGGGGAAGCACACGCTGAGGGTACAGACAGAACGAAGCACAGTTTGAGAGCACAGACAGAGGGCGGGACAGTCAGAGAGTACAGACAGAGAGAAGCACAGTCTGAGAGTACAGGCAGAGGGAGCACCGTCTCAGATTATACACAAAGGGAAGGACAGTCTTAGAGTACTGAGAGGAGGGAGCACAGTCTGAGAGTACAGTCAGGGGGAGCAGAGGCTGACAGTACAGTCAGAGCGAAGCACAGTCTGAGAGTACAGGCAGAGGGAGCACAGTCTGAGAGTACAGGCAGGGGAAGCATAGACTGAGAGCACAAGCACAGGGTACACAGTCTGAGAGTACAGACAGGAGAAAGCACAATCTGAGAGTACAGTCAGGAGGAGCACAGCGTGAGAGTACAGTCAGAGCGAAGCACGGTCTGAGAGTACAGGCAGAGGGAGCACAGTCTGACAGTACAGACAGAGGGGGCACAGTCTTAGAGTACAGAAGAAGCACAGTCTGAGAGTACAGACAGAGCGAGCACAGTCTGAGAATACAGACAGAGGGGGACACAGTCTGAGAGTACAGAAGAAGCACAGTCTGAGAGTACAGACAGGGGAAGCACAGTCTGAGAGTACAGCAAGGGTGAAGCACAGTCTATGGGTGAAGACAGAGGGCGGGACAGTCAGAGAGTGCAAACAGAGGGAGCACGGTCTGAGAGTACAGGCAGAGGGAGCACAGTCTGAGCATACATACAGAGGGAGCAAAGTCTGAGAGTACAGTCAGGGAGAGGACCGTCTGAGAGTGCAGACAGAGCGAAGCACACTCTGAGAGTACAGACAGAGGGACGCACAGTCTGAGAGTACAGAGAGGGGGATGCACAGTCTGAGAGTACAAATAGAGGGCGGGACAGTCAGAGAGTGCAGACAGAGTGAAGCACAGTCTGAGAGTAAAGACAGAGCGAACACAGTCTGAGAATACAGACAGAGGGGGACACAGACTGAGAGTACAGAAGAAGCACAGTCTGAGAGTACAGACAGGGGACGCATAGTCTGAGAGTACAGCAAGGGTGAAGCACAGTCCCAGGGTACAGACAGAGGGCGGGACAGTCAGAGAGTACAGACCGAGGGAGCACGGTCTGAGAGTACAGGCAGGGGGAGCACAGTCTGAGCATACATCCAGAGGGAGCACAGTCTGAGAGTACAGTCAGGGTGAGCACAGTCTGACAGTGCAGACAGAGCGAAGCATAGTCTGAGAGTACAGACAGAGGAAAGCAATGTCTGAGAGTACAAACAGAGGGGAGCACAGTCTGAGAGTATAGGCAGAGCGAAGCACAGTCTGAGAGTACAGAGAGGGGGAAGCACAGTCTGAGAGTACAGATACATGGCGGGAAAGTCAGAGAGTACAGACAGAGGGAAGCACAGTCTGAGAGTCCAGAGGGGAGCACTGTCTGAGAGTACAATCAGAGGAAGCACAGCCTGAGAGTAGAGTCAAGGGGAGCACAGCCTGAGAGTGCAGACAGAGCGAAGCACAGTCTGAGAGTACAGACAGCGGCAGCACACTCTGAGAGTACAGACAGAGGGAAGCACAGTCTGAGAGTACAGAGAGGGGGAAGCACAGTCTGAGAGTACAGACAGAGGGCCAGACAGTCAGAGAGTACAGACAGAGAGAAGCACAGTTTGAGAGTACAGGCAGAGGGAGCACAGTCTGAGAGTACAGACAGAGGGAGCACCGTCTGAGAGCACAGACAGAGAGAAGCACAGTCTGAGAGTACAGTCAGGGGGAGCACAGCCTGAGAGTACAGACAGAACTAAGCACAGTCTGAGAGCACAGACAGAGGGCGGGACTGTCAGAGTGTACAGACAGAGAGAAGCACAGTCTGAGAGTACAGGGAGAGGGAGCACAGTCTGAGATTATATACAAAGGGAAGGACAGCGTGAGAGTACAGTCAGAGCGAAGCACAGTCTGAGAGTACAGGCAGAGGGAGCACAGTCTGAGAGTACAGACAGAACGAAGCACAGTCTGAGAGCACAGACAGAGGGCGGGACAGGCAGAGAGTACAGAGAGAGCGAAGCACAGTCTGAGAGTACAGACAGAGAAAAGCACAGTCATAGAGTACAAACAGAGGGAAGCACAGTCTGAGCGTATAGGCAGAGCGAAGCACAGTCTGAGAGTACAGAGAGGGGGAAGCACAGTCTGAGAGTACAGATAGAGGGCAGGACAGTCAGAGAGTACAGGCAGAGGGAAGCACAGTCTAAGAGTCCAGAGGGGAGCACTGTCTGAGAGTCGATTCAGAGGAAGCACAGTCTGGGAGTAGAGTCAGGGGGAGCACAGCCTGAGAGTGCAGACAGAGCGAAGCACACTCTGAGAGCACAGACAGAGGGAAGCACAGTCTGAGAGTACAGAGAGGGGGAAGCAGGGTCTGAGAGCACAGATAGAGAGAAGCACAGTCTGAGAGTAGCGTCAGAGAGAAGCACAGTCTGAGAGTACAGTCAGGGGGAGCACAGCCTGAGAGTACAGACAGAACGAAGCACAGTCTGAGAGCACAGACAGACGGCGGGACAGTCAGAGAGTACAGACAGAGGGAAGCACAGTCTGAGAGTAAAGGCAGAGAGAGCACAGTCTGAGATTATACACAGAGGGAAGGACAGTCTGAGAGTACAGACAGAGTGAAGCACAGTCTGAGAGTACTGAGAGGGGGAAGCACAGTCTGAGAGTACAGTCAGGGGGAGCAGAGGCTGAGAGTACAGTCAGAGCGAAGCACAGTCTGAGAGTACAGGCAGAGGGAGCACAGTCTGAGAGTACAGGCAGAGGGAGCACAGTCTGAGACTATACACAGAGGGAGCACAGTCTGAGAGTACAGACAGGGGAAAGCACAGTTTGAGAGTACAGTCAGGGGGAGCACAGTCTGAGAGTATAGGCAGAGCGAAGCACAGTCTGAGAGTACAGAGAGGGGGAAGCACAGTCTGAGAGTACAGATACATGGCGGGAAAGTCAGAGAGTACAGACAGAGGGAAGCACAGTCTGAGAGTCCAGAGGGGAGCACTGTCAGAGAGTACAATCAGAGGAAGCACAGCCTGAGAGTAGAGTCAAGGGGAGCACAGCCTGAGAGTGCAGACAGAGCGAAGCACAGTCTGAGAGTACAGACAGCGGCAGCACACTCTGAGAGTACAGACAGAGGGAAGCACAGTCTGAGAGTACAGAGAGGGGGAAGCACAGTCTGAGAGTACAGACAGAGGGCCAGACAGTCAGAGAGTACAGACAGAGAGAAGCACAGTTTGAGAGTACAGGCAGAGGGAGCACAGTCTGAGAGTACAGACAGAGGGAGCACCGTCTGAGAGCACAGACAGAGAGAAGCACAGTCTGAGAGTACAGTCAGGGGGAGCACAGCCTGAGAGTACAGTCAGAACTAAGCACAGTCTGAGAGCACAGACAGAGGGCGGGACTGTCAGAGTATACAGACATAGAGAAGCACAGTCTGAGAGTACAGGGAGAGGGAGCACAGTCTGAGATTATATACAAAGGGAAGGACAGCGTGAGAGTACAGTCAGAGCGAAGCACAGTCTGAGAGTACAGGCAGAGGGAGCACAGTCTGAGAGTACAGACAGAACGAAGCACAGTCTGAGAGCACAGACAGAGGGCGGGACAGGCAGAGAGTACAGAGAGAGCGAAGCACAGTCTGAGAGTACAGACAGAGAAAAGCACAGTCTGAGAGTACAAACAGAGGGAAGCACAGTCTGAGCGTATAGACAGAGCGAAGCACAGTCTGAGAGTACAGAGAGGGGGAAGCACAGTCTGAGAGTACAGATAGAGGGCAGGACAGTCAGAGAGTACAGGCAGAGGGAAGCACAGTCTAAGAGTCCAGAGGGGAGCACTGTCTGAGAGTCGATTCAGAGGAAGCACAGTCTGGGAGTAGAGTCAGGGGGAGCACAGCCTGAGAGTGCAGACAGAGCGAAGCACACTCTGAGAGTACAGGCAGAGGGAAGCACAGTCTGAGAGTACAGAGAGGGGGAAGCAGGGTCTGAGAGCACAGATAGAGAGAAGCACAGTCTGAGAGTAGCGTCAGAGAGAAGCACAGTCTGAGAGTACAGTCAGGGGGAGCACAGCCTGAGAGTACAGACAGAACGAAGCACAGTCTGAGAGCACAGACAGACGGCGGGACAGTCAGAGAGTACAGACAGAGGGAAGCACAGTCTGAGAGTAAAGGCAGAGAGAGCACAGTCTGAGATTATACACAGAGGGAAGGACAGTCTGAGAGTACAGACAGAGTGAAGCACAGTCTGAGAGTACTGAGAGGGGGAAGCACAGTCTGAGAGTACAGTCAGGGGGAGCAGAGGCTGAGAGTACAGTCAGAGCGAAGCACAGTCTGAGAGTACAGGCAGAGGGAGCACAGTCTGAGAGTACAGGCAGAGGGAGCACAGTCTGAGACTATACACAGAGGGAGCACAGTCTGAGAGTACAGACAGGGGAAAGCACAGTTTGAGAGTACAGTCAGGGGGAGCACAGTCTGAGAGTACAGGCAGTGGGAAGCATAGACTGAGAGCACAAGCACTGGGTACACAGTCTGAGAGTACAGACAGGAGAAAGCACAATCGGAGAGTGCTGTCAGGAGGAGCACTGTGTGAGAGTACAGTCAGAGCGAAGCACAGTTTGAGAGTACAGTCAGGGGGAGCACAGTCTGAGAGTACAGTCAGAGGGAGCACTGTCTGCGAGTACAGACAGCGGGAAGCACAGCCTGAGAGTACAGGCAGGGGGAAGCATAGACTGAGAGCACAAGCACAGGGTACACAGTCTGAGAGTACAGACAGGAGAAAGCACAGTCTGAGAGTACTGTCAGGAGGAGCACTGTGTGAGAGTACAGTCAGAGCGAAGCACAGTCTGAGAGTGCCGTTAGTGGGAGCACAGTCTCAGAGTACAGACAGAGGGAAGCACAGCGGGAGATTACAGGCAGTGGGAGCACTGTCTGAGAGTACAGGCAGAGGGAGCACAGTCTGAGAGTACAGACAGGGGAAGCACAGTCTAAGAGTACAGGCAGAGGGAACACAGTCTGAGAGTACAGACAGGGGGAGCACAATGGGAGAGTATAGGCAGATGGAGCACATACTGAGAGTACAGGCAGGTGGAACACAGTTTGATTGTACAGGCAGATGGAGCACAGTCTGAGAGTACAGGCAGAGAGAGCACATTGTGGGAGTACAGGCAGGGGTAGCACAGTCTGAGAGTACCGACAGAGGGGAGCACAGTCTAAGAGTACAGACAGGGGGAAGCACAGTCTAAGAGTACAGGCAGAGGGAACACAGTCTGAGAGTACAGACAGGGGGAGCACAATCTGAGAGTATAGGCAGATGGAGCACATACTGAGACTACAGGCAGATGGAACACAGTCTGAGGGTACAGGCGGGGCAAGCACACGCTGAGGGTACAGACAGAACGAAGCACAGTTTGAGAGCACAGACAGAGGGCGGGACAGTCAGAGAATACAGACAGAGAGAAGCACAGTCTGAGAGTACAGGCAAAGGGAGCACCGTCTCAGATTATACACAAAGGGAAGGACAGTTTTAGAGTACTGAGAGGGGGAAGCACAGTCTGAGAGTACAGTCAGGGGGAGCAGAGGCTGAGAGTACAGTCAGAGCGAAGCACAGTCTGAGAGTACAGGCAGAGGGAGCACAGTCTGAGAGTACAGGCAGAGGGAGCACAGTCTGAGAGTATAGGCAGATGGAGCACATACTGAGACTACAGGCAGATGGAACACAGTCTGAGGGTACAGGCGGGGGAAGCACACGCTGAGGGTACAGACAGAACGAAGCACAGTTTGAGAGCACAGACAGAGGGCGGGACAGTCAGAGAGTACAGACAGAGATAAGCACAGTCTGAGAGGCCAGGCAGAGGGAGCACCGTCTCAGATTTTACACAAAGGGAAGGACAGTCTTAGAGTACTGAGAGGGGGAAGCACAGTTTGAGAGTTCAGTCAGGGGGAGCACAGTATGAGTGTACAGTCAGAGCGAAGCACATTCTGAGAGTACAGTCAGAGGGCGCACAGTCTGAGAGTATAGGAAGAGGGGGCACAGTCAGTGGGTACAGACAGAGGGAGCACAGTCTGAGAGTACAGGCAGAGGGAAGCACAGTCTGAGCGTATAGGCAGAGCGAAGCACAGTCTGAGAGTACAGAGAGGGGGAAGCACAGTCTGAGAGTACAGATAGAGGGCGGGACAGTCAGCGAGTACACACAGAGGGAAGCACAGTCTGAGAGTCCAGAGGGGAGCACTGTCTGAGAGTCGATTCAGAGGAAGCACAGTCTGAGAGTAGAGTCAGGGGGAGCACAGCCTGAGAGTGCAGACAGAGCGAAGCACAGTCTGAGAGTACAGTCAGGGTGAGCACACTCTGAGAGTACAGATAGAGCGAAGCACAGTCTGAGAGTACAGGCAGAGGAAAGCACAGTCTGAGAGTACAAACAGAGCGAAGCACAGTTTGAGAGTATAGGCAGAGCGAAGCGCAGTCTGAGAGTACAGAGAGGGGGAAGCAGAGTCTGAGAGCACAGATAGAGTGCGGGACAGTCAGAGACTACAGACAGAGGGAAGCACAGTCAGAGAGTACAGACAGAGGGAGCACAGTCAGAGAGTACAGACAGAGTGAAGCACAGTCAGAGAGTACAGACAGAGGGAGCACAGTCTGAGAGTACAGACAGAGAGAAACACAGTCTGAGAGTAGCGACAGAGAGAAGCACAGTCTGAGAGTACAGTCAGGGGGAGCACAGCCTGAGAGTACAGACAGAACGAAGCACAGTCTGAGAGCACAGACAGACGACGGGACAGTCAGAGAGTACAGACAGAGGGAAGGACAGTCTGAGAGTGCAGACAGAGTGAAGCACAGTCTGAGAGTACTGAGAGGTGTAAGCACAGTCTGAGAGTACAGTCAGGGGGAGCAGAGGCTGAGAGTACAGTCAGAGCGAAGCACAGTCTGAGAGTACAGGCAGAGGGGGCACAGTCTGAGAGTACAGGCAGGGGGAGCACAGTCTGAGACTGTACACAGAGGGAGCACAGACTGAGAGTACAGGCAGGGGAGCACAGTCTGAGAGTATAGGAAGAGGGGGCACAGTCTGAGAGTACAGACAGGGGGAAGCACAGTCTGAGAGTACAGTCAGAGCGAAGCACTGTCTGAGAGTGCAGTTAGGGGGAGCATAGTCTCAGAGTACAGACAGAGGGCGGGACAGTCAGAGAGTACAGCCAGAGTGAAGCACAGTCTGAGATAACAGACAGAATGAAGCACAGTCTGAGAGTACAGACAGGGGGAAGGACAGTCTGAGAGTAGAGTCAGGGGGAGCACTGTCTGAGAGTACAGACAGAGGGAAGCACAGTTTGAGAGTACAGGCAGAGGGACCACAGTGTGAGAGTACAGTCAGAGCGAAGCACTGTCTGAGAGTACAGTTAGGGGGAGCAAAGTCTCAGGGCACAGACAGAGGGAAGCACAGCCGGAGAGTACAGGCAGGGGGAGCACAGTCTAAGAGTACAGGCAGAGGGAACACAGTCTGAGAGTACAGACAGGGGGAGCACAATCTGAGAGTATAGGCAGATGGAGCACATACTGAGAGTACAGGCAGATGGAACACAGTCTGATTGTACAGGCAGAGGGAGCACCGACTGAGAGTACAGGCAGAGGGCGCATAATTTGAGAGTACAGGCAGGGGGAGCACAGTCTGAGAGTACAACCATGGGAAAGCACAGTCTGAGAGCACAGGCAGGGGTAGCACAGTCTGAGAGTACACACAGAGGGAAGCACAGTCTGAGAGTGCAGACAAAGGTCAGCACAGTCTGAGGGTACAGGCGGGGGAAGCATAGTCTGAGAGTACACACAGGTGGAAGCATTGTGTGAGAGTACTGACAGATGGAACCCAGTCTGAGTGCACAGACAGAGGGAAGCACAGTCTGAGAGTACAGACAGAGGGAAACGCAGTCCGAGAGTACACACAGGTGGAAGCACAGTCTGAGAGTACAGACAGGGTGAAGCGCAGTCTGAGAATACAGACAAGGTGCAGCACAGTCTGAGAGTACAGGCAGGGGGAAGCATAGTGTGAGAGTACTGACAGACGGAGCACAGTCTGAGGGTACAGACAGAGGGAGCGCAGTCTGAGCGTACAGACAGGGGGAAACACTGTCTGAGAGTACAAGCAGAGGGAGCCCAGTCTGAGAGTACAGACAGGGGGGAAGCACAGTCAGAGTACAGACAGAGGGAAACACAGTCTGAATTACACACAGGTGGAAGCACAATCTGAGAATACAGACAGGGTGAAACGCTGTCTGTGAATACAGACAGGGTGAAGCACAGTCTGAGACGACAGAATGGGGGACGCACAGTCTGAGAGTACAGGCAGGGGGAGCACAGTCCGAGAGTACAGGCAGGGGGAGCACAGTCTGAGAGTACAGGCAGGGGGAGCACAGTCTGAGAGTGCAAACAGGGGCAAGCATAATGTTAGAGAGCACTGACAGACGGAGCACAGTCTGAGTGTACAGACAGAGGCAGAACAGCCTGAGGGTACACACAGGGGGACGCACAGTCTGAGAGTACAGAAAGGGTGAAGCGCAGTCTCAGAATACAGACAAGGTGAAGCACAGTCTGAGACTACAGAAAGGGGGATGCACAGTCTGAGAGAACAGACAGAGGGAGCACAGTCTGAGAATACAAACAGAGGGCAGCACAGTCTGAGAGTACTAACATGCGGGAAGCACAGTCTGACAGTACAGACAGAGGAGGCACAGTCTTAGAGTACAGAAGAAGCACAATCTGAGAGTACAGACAGAGCGAAGCGCAGTCTCAGGGTACAGACAGAGGGCGGGACAGTCAGAGTGTGCAGACAGAGGGAGCACGGTCTGAGAGTACAGGCAGAGGGAGCACAGTCTGAGAGTACAGTCAGGTAGAGCACCGTCTGAGAGTGCAGACAGAGCGAAGCACAGTCTGAGAGTGCAGACAGAGGAAAGCACAGTCTGAGAGTACAAACAGAGGGAAGCACAGTCTGAGAGTATAGGCAGAGCGAAGCACGGTCTGAGAGTACAGTGAAGGGGAAGCACAGTCTGAGAGTACAGATAGAGGGCAGGACAGTCAGAGACTACAGACAGAGGGAAGCACACTCTGAAAGTCCAGCGGGGAGCACAGTCTGAGAGTACAGATAGAGGGCGGGACAGTCAGGGAGCACAGTCAGAGGGAGCACAGCCTGAGAGCGCAGACAGAGCGAAGCACAGTCTGAGCGTACAGACAGCGGCAGCACACTCTGAGAGTACAGATTGAGTGCGGGACAGTCAGGGAGCACAGACAGAGTGAAGCACAGTCACAGAGTACAGACAGAGGGAAGCACAGTCTGAGAGTACAGAGAGGGAGAAGAACATTCTGAGAGTACAGATAGAGTGCGGGGCAGACAGAGAGTACAGACAGAGTGAAGCACAGACAGAGATACAGACAGAGGGAGCACAGCCTGAGAGTACAGACAGAACGAAGCACAGTCTGAGAGTGCAGACAGGGGGAAGCACAGTCTGAGAGTAGCGACAGAGAGAAGCACAGCCTGAGAGTACAGTCAGGGGGAGCACAGCCTGAGAGTACAGACAGAACGAAGCACAGTCTGAGAGTGCACACAGGGGAAGCACAGTCTGAGTGCACAGACAGAAGGCGGGACAGTCAGAGAGTACAGACAGAGGGAAGCATAATCTGAGAGTACAGGCAGAGGGAGCACAAACTGAGCTTGTACACAGAGGGAAGCACAGTCTGAGAGTACAGACAGAGGGAAGCACAGTCTGAGATACAGAGAGGGGGATGCACAGTCTGAGAGTATAGTCAGGGGGAGCACAGTCTGAGAGTACAGTCAGGGGGAGCACAGTCTGAGAGTACACACAGGGGGAAGCACAGTCTAAGAGCATTGACAGAGGGCGGGACAGTCAGAGGGTACCGACAGAGAGAAGCACAGTCTGAGAGTACAGGCAGATGGTGCACAGTCGGAGAGTACAGACACTGGGAAGCACAGTCTGAGAGTACAATCAGCGGGAGCACAGTCTGAGAGTACAGACAGAGGGAAGCACAGTCTGGCAGTACAGACAGAGGGCGGGACAGTCAGAGAGTACAGTCAGAGCGAAGCACATTCTGAGAGTACAGGCAGAGGGTGCACTATCTGAGAGTTTACACAGAGGGAAGCACAGTCTGAGAGTACAGATTGAGGGAAGCACAGTCTGAGAGTCCAGAGAGGGGGAAGCACAGTTTGAGAGTACAGTCAGGGAGAGCACAGTCTGAGAGTACAGTCAGAGCGAAGCACAGTCTTAGAGTACAGACAGAGGGAAGCACAGTCTGAGAGAACAGAGAGGGGGAAGCACAGTCTGAGAGTACAGACAGAACGAAGCACAGTCTGAGAGTACAGAGAGAGCACTGTCTGAGAATACAGACAGAGGGAGCACAGTCTGAGAGTACAGACAGAGAGAAGCAAAGTCTGAGAGTACAGTCCGAGGGAGCACTATCTGAGAGTTTACACAGAGGGAAGCACAGTCTGAGAGTACAGTCAGGGGAAGCACAGTCTGACAGTACAGCAAGGTTGAAGCACAGTCTATGGGTGCAGACAGAGGGCGGGACAATCAGAGAGTGCAGACAGAAGGAGCACGGTCTGAGAGTACAGGCAGAGGGAGCACAGTCTGAGCATACATACAGAGGGAGCACAGTCTGAGAGTACAGTCAGGAAGAGCACCGTCTGAGAGTGCAGACAGAGCGAAGCACAGTCTGAGAGTACAGACAGAGTGAAGCACAGTCTGAGAGTACAGACAGAGGGAAGCACAGCCTGAGATAACAGACAGAATGAAGCACACTCTGAGAGTACAGACGGCGGGAAGCACAGTCTGAGAGTACAGTCAGGGGGAGCACAGTCTGAGAGTACAGACAGAGGGAAGCACAGTCTGAGAGTACACAGGGGGAAGCACAGTCTGAGAGTACAGACAGAGGGCCGGACAGTCAGAGAGTACAGACAGAGGGAAGCATAGTTTGAGAGTACAGGCAGAGGGAGCACAGTCTGAGAGTACAGACAGAGGGAAGCATAATCTGAGAGTACAGAGAGGGGTAAGCACAGCCTGAGAGTACAGACAGGGTAGCACAGTCTGAGACTGCAGACAGAGGGAAGCACAGTCTGAGATTACTGGCAGAGGGAGCACAGTCTGAGAGTAGAGGCAGGAGAAAGCACAGTCTGAGAGTACAGTCAGGGGGACCACAGTGTGAGAGTACAGTCAGAGCGAAGCACTGTCTGAGAGTACAGTTAGGGGGAGCAAAGTCTCAGAGTATAGGCAGAGAGAGCACAGTCTGAGATTACAGACAGGGGAAGCACAGTCTAAGAGTACAGGCAGAGGGAGCACAGTCTGAAAGTACAGACAGGGGGAGCACAATCTGAGAGTATAGGCAGATGGAGCACATACTGAGAGTACAGGCAGATGGAACACAGTCTGATTGTACAGGCAGAGGGAGCACCGTCTGATAGTACAAGCAGAGGGAGCACAATTTGAGAGCAAAGGCGGGGGGAGCACAGTCTGAGAGTACAGACAGAGGGGAGCACAGTCTGAGAGTGCAGACAGAGGTCAGCACAGTCTGAGGGTACAGGCGGGGGAAGCACAGGCTGAGGGTACAGACAGAGGGAGCACAGTCTGAGAGTACAGACAGGGGGAAGCATAGTGTGAGAGTACAGACAGAGGGAAGCACAGTGTGAGGGTAAAGTTAGAGGGAGATCAGCCTGAGAGTGCAGGCAGAGGCAGCACAGTCTGAGGGTACACACAGGGGGAAGCACAGTCTGAGCGTACAGACAGCGGCAGCACACTCTGAGAGTACAGATTGAGTGCGGGGCAGTCAGAGAGTACAGACAGAGTGAAGCACAGTCACAGAGTACAGACAGAGGGAAGCACAGTCTGAGAGTACAGAGAGGGAGAAGAACATTCTGAGAGTACAGATAGAGTGCGGGGCAGACAGAGAGTACAGACAGAGTGAAGCACAGACAGAGATACAGACAGAGGGAGCACAGCCTGAGAGTACAGACAGAACGAAGCACAGTCTGAGAGTGCAGACAGGGGGAAGCACAGTCTGAGAGTAGCGACAGAGAGAAGCACAGCCTGAGAGTACAGTCAGGGGGAGCACAGCCTGAGAGTACAGACAGAACGAAGCACAGTCTGAGAGTGCACACAGGGGAAGCACAGTCTGAGTGCACAGACAGAAGGCGGGACAGTCAGAGAGTACAGACAGAGGGAAGCATAATCTGAGAGTACAGGCAGAGGGAGCACAAACTGAGCTTGTACACAGAGGGAAGCACAGTCTGAGAGTACAGACAGAGGGAAGCACAGTCTGAGATACAGAGAGGGGGATGCACAGTCTGAGAGTATAGTCAGGGGGAGCACAGTCTGAGAGTACAGTCAGGGGGAGCACAGTCTGAGAGTACACACAGGGGGAAGCACAGTCTAAGAGCATAGACAGAGGGCGGGACAGTCAGAGGGTACCGACAGAGAGAAGCACAGTCTGAGAGTACAGGCAGATGGTGCACAGTCGGAGAGTACAGACACTGGGAAGCACAGTCTGAGAGTACAATCAGCGGGAGCACAGTCTGAGAGTACAGACAGAGGGAAGCACAGTCTGGCAGTACAGACAGAGGGCGGGACAGTCAGAGAGTACAGTCAGAGCGAAGCACATTCTGAGAGTACAGGCAGAGGGTGCACTATCTGAGAGTTTACACAGAGGGAAGCACAGTCTGAGAGTACAGATTGAGGGAAGCACAGTCTGAGAGTCCAGAGAGGGGGAAGCACATTTTGAGAGTACAGTCAGGGAGAGCACAGTCTGAGAGTACAGTCAGAGCGAAGCACAGTCTTAGAGTACAGACAGAGGGAAGCACAGTCTGAGAGAACAGAGAGGGGGAAGCACAGTCTGAGAGTACAGACAGAACGAAGCACAGTCTGAGAGTACAGAGAGAGCACTGTCTGAGAATACAGACAGAGGGAGCACAGTCTGAGAGTACAGACAGAGAGAAGCAAAGTCTGAGAGTACAGTCCGAGGGAGCACTATCTGAGAGTTTACACAGAGGGAAGCACAGTCTGAGAGTACAGTCAGGGGAAGCACAGTCTGACAGTACAGCAAGGTTGAAGCACAGTCTATGGGTGCAGACAGAGGGCGGGACAATCAGAGAGTGCAGACAGAAGGAGCACGGTCTGAGAGTACAGGCAGAGGGAGCACAGTCTGAGCATACATACAGAGGGAGCACAGTCTGAGAGTACAGTCAGGAAGAGCACCGTCTGAGAGTGCAGACTGAGCGAAGCACAGTCTGAGAGTACAGACAGAGTGAAGCACAGTCTGAGAGTACAGACAGAGGGAAGCACAGCCTGAGATAACAGACAGAATGAAGCACACTCTGAGAGTACAGACGGCGGGAAGCACAGTCTGAGAGTACAGTCAGGGGGAGCACAGTCTGAGAGTACAGACAGAGGGAAGCACAGTCTGAGAGTACACAGGGGGAAGCACTGTCTGAGAGTACAGACAGAGGGCCGGACAGTCAGAGAGTACAGACAGAGGGAAGCATAGTTTGAGAGTACAGGCAGAGGGAGCACAGTCTGAGAGTACAGACAGAGGGAAGCATAATCTGAGAGTACAGAGAGGGGTAAGCACAGCCTGAGAGTACAGACAGGGTAGCACAGTCTGAGACTGCAGACAGAGGGAAGCACAGTCTGAGATTACTGGCAGAGGGAGCACAGTCTGAGAGTAGAGGCAGGAGAAAGCACAGTCTGAGAGTACAGTCAGGGGGACCACAGTGTGAGAGTACAGTCAGAGCGAAGCACTGTCTGAGAGTACAGTTAGGGGGAGCAAAGTCTCAGAGTATAGGCAGAGAGAGCACAGTCTGAGATTACAGACAGGGGAAGCACAGTCTAAGAGTACAGGCAGAGGGAGCACAGTCTGAAAGTACAGACAGGGGGAGCACAATCTGAGAGTATAGGCAGATGGAGCACATACTGAGAGTACAGGCAGATGGAACACAGTCTGATTGTACAGGCAGAGGGAGCACCGTCTGAGAGTACAAGCCGAGGGAGCACAATTTGAGAGCAAAGGCGGGGGGAGCACAGTCTGAGAGTACAGACAGAGGGGAGCACAGTCTGAGAGTGCAGACAGAGGTCAGCACAGTCTGAGGGTACAGGCGGGGGAAGCACAGGCTGAGGGTACAGACAGAGGGAGCACAGTCTGAGAGTACAGACAGGGGGAAGCATAGTGTGAGAGTACAGACAGAGGGAAGCACAGTGTGAGGGTAAAGTTAGAGGGAGATCAGCCTGAGAGTGCAGGCAGAGGCAGCACAGTCTGAGGGTACACACAGGGGGAAGCACAGTCTGAGAGTACAGTCAGGGGAGCAGAGGCTGAGAGTACAGTCAGAGTGAAGCACAGTCAGAGATACAGACAGAGGGAGCACAGCCTGAGAGTACAGACAGAACGAAGCACAGTCTGAGAGTGCAGACAGGGGGATGCGCAGTCTGAGAGTACAGACAGAGGGAAACACAGTCCGAGAGTACACACAGGTGGAAGCACAGTCTGAGAGTACAGACATGGTGAAGCGCAGTCTGAGAATACAGACAAGGTGAAGCACAGTCTGAGAGTACAGGCAGGGGGGAGCATAGTGTGAGAGTACTGACAGACGGAGCACAGTCTGAGGGTACAGACAGAGGGAGCACAGTCTGAGAGTACAGACAGGGGGAAGCACAGTCTGAGAGTACAGTCAGGGGAGCAGAGGCTGAGAGTACAGTCAGAGTGAAGCACAGTCAGAGATACAGACAGAGGGAGCACAGCCTGAGAGTACAGACAGAACGAAGCACAGTCTGAGAGTGCAGACAGGGGGAAGCACAGTCTGAGAGTAGCGACAGAGAGAAGCACAGTCTAGGAGTACAGTCAGGGGGAGCACAGCCTGAGAGTACAGACAGAACGAAGCACAGTCTGAGAGTGCACACAGGGGAAGCACAGTCTGAGTGCACAGACAGAAGGCGGGACAGTCAGAGAGTACAGACAGAGGGAAGCATAATCTGAGAGTACAGGCAGAGGGAGCACAAACTGAGCTTGTACACAGAGGGAAGCACAGTCTGAGAGTACAGACAGAGGGAAGCACAGTCTGAGATACAGAGAGGGGGATGCACAGTCTGAGAGTATAGTCAGGGGGAGCACAGTCTGAGAGTACAGTCAGGGGGAGCACAGTCTGAGAGTACACACAGGGGGAAGCACAGTCTAAGAGCATAGACAGAGGGCGGGACAGTCAGAGGGTACCGACAGAGGGAAGCACAGTCTGAGAGTACAGGCAGATGGTGCACAGTCGGAGAGTACAGACACTGGGAAGCACAGTCTGAGAGTACAATCAGCGGGAGCACAGTCTGAGAGTACAGACAGAGGGAAGCACAGTCTGGCAGTACAGACAGAGGGCGGGACAGTCAGAGAGTACAGTCAGAGCGAAGCACATTCTGAGAGTACAGGCAGAGGGTGCACTATCTGAGAGTTTACACAGAGGGAAGCACAGTCTGAGAGTACAGATTGAGGGAAGCACAGTCTGAGTGTCCAGAGAGGGGGAAGCACAGTTTGAGAGTACAGTCAGGGAGAGCACAGTCTGAGAGTACAGTCAGAGCGAAGCACAGTCTTAGAGTACAGACAGAGGGAAGCACAGTCTGAGAGAACAGAGAGGGGGAAGCACAGTCTGAGAGTACAGACAGAACGAAGCACAGTCTGAGAGTACAGAGAGAGCACTGTCTGAGAATACAGACAGAGGGAGCACAGTCTGAGGGTACAGACAGAGGGAGCACTATCTGAGAGTTTACACAGAGGGAAGCACAGTCTGAGAGTACAGTCAGGGGAAGCACAGTCTGACAGTACAGCAAGGTTGAAGCAAAGTCTATGGGTGCAGACAGAGGGCGGGACAATCAGAGAGTGCAGACAGAAGGAGCACGGTCTGAGAGTACAGGCAGAGGGAGCACAGTCTGAGCATACATACAGAGGGAGCACAGTCTGAGAGTACAGTCAGGAAGAGCACAGTCTGAGAGTGCAGACAGAGCGAAGCACAGTCTGAGAGTACAGAGAGGGGGATGCAGAGTCTGAGAGTACAGATAGAGGGCGGGACAGTCAGAGAGTACAGACAGAGTGAAGCACAGTCTGAGAGTACAGACAGAGGGAAGCACAGTCTGAGATAACAGACAGAATGAAGCACACTCTGAGAGTACAGACGGCGGGATGCACAGTCTGAGAGTACAGTCAGGGGGAGCACAGTCTGAGAGTACAGACAGAGGGAAGCACAATCTGAGAGTACACAGGGGGAAGCACAGTCTGAGAGTACAGACAGAGGGCCGGACAGTCAGAGAGTACAGACAGAGGGAAGCATAGTTTGAGAGTACAGGCAGAGGGAGCACAGTCTGAGAGTACAGACAGAGGGAAGCATAATCTGAGAGTACAGAGAGGGGTAAGCACAGCCTGAGAGTACAGACAGGGTAGTACAGTCTGAGACTGCAGACAGAGGGAAGCACAGTCTGAGATTACTGGCAGAGGGAGCACAGTCTGAGAGTAGAGGCAGGAGAAAGCACAGTCTGAGAGTACAGTCAGGGGGACCACAGTGTGAGAGTACAGTCAGAGCGAAGCACTGTCTGAGAGTACAGTTAGGGGGAGCAAAGTCTCAGAGTATAGGCAGAGAGAGCACAGTCTGAGATTACAGACAGGGGAAGCACAGTCTAAGAGTACAGGCAGAGGGAGCACAGTCTGAAAGTACAGACAGGGGGAGCACAATCTGAGAGTATAGGCAGATGGAGCACATACTGAGAGTACAGGCAGATGGAACACAGTCTGATTGTACAGGCAGAGGGAGCACCGTCTGAGAGTACAAGCAGAGGGAGCACAATTTGAGAGCACAGGCGGGGGAGCACAGTCTGAGAGTACAGACAGAGGGGAGCACAGTCTGAGAGTGCAGACAGAGGTCAGCACAGTCTGAGGGTACAGGCGGGGGAAGCACAGGCTGAGGGTACAGACAGAGGGAGCACAGTCTGAGAGTACAGACAGGGGGAAGCATAGTGTGAGAGTACAGACAGAGGGAAGCACAGTGTGAGGGTAAAGTTAGAGGGAGATCAGCCTGAGAGTGCAGGCAGAGGCAGCACAGTCTGAGGGTACACACAGGGGGAAGCATTGTGTGAGAGTACTGACAGATGGAACACAGTCTGAGTGTACAGACAGAGGGATGCGCAGTCTGAGAGTACAGACAGAGGGAAACACAGTCCGAGAGTACACACAGGTGGAAGCACAGTCTGAGAGTACAGACATGGTGAAGCGCAGTCTGAGAATACAGACAAGGTGAAGCACAGTCTGAGAGTACAGGCAGGGGGGAGCATAGTGTGAGAGTACTGACAGACGGAGCACAGTCTGAGAGTACAGACAGGGGGAAGCACTGTCTGAGGGTACAAGCAGAGGGAGCCCAGTCTGAGAGTACAGACAGTGGGAAGCTCAGTCTGAGAGTACAGACAGCGGGAAGGACTGTCTGAGCGTACAGACAGAGGGAGATCAATCTGAGAGTACAGACAGAGGGAAACACAGTCTGAGATTACACACAGTTGGAAGCACAATCTGAAAATACAGACAGGGTGAAAAGCTGTCTGAGAATACAGACAGGGTGAAGCACAGTCTGAGACAACAGAAAGGGGGATGCACAGTCTGAGAGTACAGACAGGGGGTGCACAGTCTGAGAGTACAGGCAGGGGGAGCACAGTCTGAGAGTGCAAACAGGGGCAAGCATAATGTTAGAGAGCACTGACAGACGGAGCACAGTCTGAGTGTACAGACAGAGGCAGCACAGCCTGAGAGTACAGACAGGGTGAAGCGCTGTCTCAGAATACAGACAAGGTGAAGCACAGTCTGAGACTACAGAAAGGGGGACGCACAGTCTGAGAGAACAGACAGAGGGAGCACAGTCTGAGAATACAAACAGAGGGAGCACAGTCTGAGAGTACTAACGGCGGAAGCACAGTCTGACAGTACAGACAGAGGCGGCACAGTCTTAGTGTACAGAAGAAATACAGTCTGAGAGTACAGATAGATGCGAAGCACAGTCTCAGGGTACAGACAGAGGGCGGGACAGTCAGAGTGTGAAGACAGAGGGAGCACGGTCTGAGAGTACAGGCAGAGGGAGCACAGTCTGAGAGTACAGTCAGGGAGAGCACCGTCTGAGAGTGCAGACAGAGCGAAGCACAGTCTGAGAGTACAGACAGAGGAAAGCACAGTCTGAGAGTACAAACAGAGGGAAGCACAGTCTGAGAGTATAGGCAGAGCGAAGCACAGTCTGAGAGTACAGTGAAGGGGAAGCACAGTCTGAGAGTACAGTCAGAGGGAGCACAAACTGAGAGTGTACACAGAGGGAAGCACAGTCTGAGAGTACAGACAGAGGGAAGCACAGTCTGAGAGTACAGAGAGGGGGAAGCACAGTCTGAGAGTATAGTCAGGGGGAGCACAGTCTGAGAGTACAGTCAGGGGGAGCACAGTCTGAGGGTACACACAGGGGGAAGCACAGTCTAAGAGCACAGACAGAGGGCGGGACAGTCAGAGTGTACAGACAGAGGGAAGCACAGTCTGAGAGTACAGGCAGATGGTGCACAGTCGGAGAGTACAGACAGTGGGAAGCACAGTCTGAGCGTACAGTCAGCGGGAGCACAGTCTGAGAGTACAGACAGAGGGAAGCACAGTCTGGGAGTACAGACAGAGGGCGGGACAGTCAGAGAGTACAGACAGAGCGAAGTACATTCTGAGAGTACAGGCAGAGGGAGCACCATCTGAGAGTTTACACAGAGGCAAGCACAGTCTGAGAGTACAGACAGAGGGAAGCACAGTCTGAGAGTCCAGAGATGGGGAAGGACAGTTTGAGAGTACAGTCAGGGAGAGCACAGTCTGAGAGTACAGTCAGAGCGAAGCACAGTCTTAGAGTACAGACAGAGGGAAGCACCGTCTGAGAGAACAGAGAGGGGGAAGCACAGTCTGAGAGTACAGACAGAACGAAGCACAGTCTGAGAGTACAGAGAGAGCACTGTCTGAGAATACAGACAGGGGAAAGCACAGTTTGAGAGTACAGTTAAGGTGAGGACAGGCTAAGAGTGCGGACAGAGCAAAACATAGTCTCAGAGTACAGACAGAGGGAGCACAGTCTGGGAGTACAGACAGAGAGAAGCACAGTCTGAGAGTACAGAGAGGGGTAAGCATAGTCTGAGAATACTGACAGAGGGCAGGACAGTCAGAGAGTACAGACAGAGGGAAGCACTGTCTGAGAGTACAAGCAGAGGGAGCCCAGTCTGAGAGTACAGACAGTGGGAAGCTCAGTCTGAGAGTACAGACAGCGGGAAGCACAGTCTGAGAGTACAGACAGAGAGAAGCACAGTCTGAGAGTACAGTCAGGGGGAGCACAGCCTGAGAGTACAGACAGAACGAAGCACAGTCTGAGAGTACAGACAGTGGGAAGCACAGTCTGAGATTACAGACAGCGGGAAGCACAGTCTGAGAGTACAGTTAAGGGGTGGACAGTCTGAGAGTACACACAGGGGGAAGCACAGTTTGAAAGTACAGTTTAGGGGAGGACAGTCTGAGAGTACAGACAGAGCAATGCACAGTCTGAGAGTACAGACAGAGAGAGCACAGTCCGAGACTACAGACAGAGGGAAGCACAGTCTGAGAGTACAGACAGAGGGCGGGACATTCAGAGAGTACAGACAGAGGGAAGCACAGTCTGAGAGTACAGGCCGAGGGAGCACAGTCTGAGAGTACAGGCAGTGGGAGCCACAGTCTGAGAGTACAGACAGCGGGAACGACAGTCTGAGAGCACAGGCAGAGAGAGCACAGTCTGAGAGTACAGACAGAGGGAAGCACAGTCTGAGAGTACAGACAACGGGAGCACAGTCTGAGAATACAGACAGAGGGAAGCACAGCCTGAGAGTACAGAGAGGGGGAACCACAGTCTGAGAGTACAGACAGAGGGAAGCACAGTCTGAGAGTACAGACAGAGGGAAGCACAGCCTGAGAGTACAGACAGAGGGAAGCACAGTCTGAGAGTACAGACAACGGGAGCACAGTCTGAGAATACAGACAGAGGGAAGCACAGCCTGAGAGTACAGAGAGGGGGAACCACAGTCTGAGAGTACAGACAGAGGGAGCACAGTCTGAGAATACAGACAGAGGGAAGCACAGCCTGAGAGTACAGAGAGGGGGAACCACAGTCTGAGAGTATAGTCAGGGGGAGCACAGTCTGAGAGTACAGTCAGGGGGAGCACAGTCTGAGGGTACACACAGGGGGAAGCACAGTCTAAGAGCACAGACAGAGGGCGGGGCAGTCAGAGTGTACAGACAGAGGGAAGCACAGTCTGAAAGTACAGGCAGATGGTGCACAGTCGGAGAGTACAGACAGTGGGAAGCACAGTCTGAGAGTACAGTCAGCGGGAGCACAGTCTGAGAGTACAGACAGAGGGAAGCACAGTCTGGGAGTACAGACAGAGGGCGGGACAGTCAGAGAGTACAGACAGAGCGAAGTACATTCTGAGAGTACAGGCAGAGGGAGCACCATCTGAGAGTTTACACAGAGGCAAGCACAGTCTGAGAGTACAGACAGAGGGAAGCACAGTCTGAGAGTCCAGAGATGGGGAAGGACAGTTTGAGAGTACAGTCAGGGAGAGCACAGTCTGAGAGTACAGTCAGAGCGAAGCACAGTCTTAGAGTACAGACAGAGGGAAGCACCGTCTGAGAGAACAGAGAGGGGGAAGCACAGTCTGAGAGTACAGAGAGAGCACTGTCTGAGAATACAGACAGGGGAAAGCACAGTTTGAGAGTACAGTTAAGGTGAGGACAGGCTAAGAGTGCGGACAGAGCAAAACATAGTCTCAGAGTACAGACAGAGGGAGCACAGTCTGGGAGTACAGACAGAGAGAAGCACAGTCTGAGAGTACAGAGAGGGGTAAGCTTATACTGAGAATACTGACAGAGGGCAGGACAGTCAGAGAGTACAGACAGAGGGAAGCACTGTCTGAGAGTACAAGCAGAGGGAGCCCAGTCTGAGAGTACAGACAGTGGGAAGCTCAGTCTGAGAGTACAGACAGCGGGAAGCACAGTCTGAGAGTACAGACAGAGAGAAGCACAGTCTGAGAGTACAGTCAGGGGGAGCACAGCCTGAGAGTACAGACAGAACGAAGCACAGTCTGAGAGTACAGACAGTGGGAAGCACAGTCTGAGATTACAGACAGCGGGAAGCACAGTCTGAGAGTACAGTTAAGGGGTGGACAGTCTGAGAGTACACACAGGGGGAAGCACAGTTTGAAAGTACAGTTTAGGGGAGGACAGTCTGAGAGTACAGACAGAGCAATGCACAGTCTGAGAGTACAGACAGAGAGAGCACAGTCCGAGACTACAGACAGAGGGAAGCACAGTCTGAGAGTACAGACAGAGGGCGGGACATTCAGAGAGTACAGACAGAGGGAAGCACAGTCTGAGAGTACAGGCAGTGGGAGCCACAGTCTGAGAGCACAGGCAGAGAGAGCACAGTCTGAGAGTACAGACAGAGGGAAGCACAGTCTGAGAGTACAGACAGAGGGAAGCACAGTCTGAGAGTACAGACAGAGGGAGCACAGTCTGAGAGTACAGACAGAGGGAGCACAGTCTGAGAGTACAGACAGGGCATTGAGTATCAAAATAAAGAAGTTATGAGAAACCTTTATGCACTAATTTATCTGCTCACTTGATTAATGTCCCCAATTCAGAGCATTTTAATAAGGATTTGAAGGCTTTAGTGAGGGTGCAGGATAGATTTACAGGAACGTTCTTGGGGATGAGGGTCTGCAGTTTCCCGGATGATGGGAGAAGCTGGAGCTGTTCTCCTTGGAGATGAGAAGATTGAGATTTGGTCGACGTGTTTGAAATGCTGAGGATTCCAGACAGATGGAGCAGAAGCAGAGAGACTGTTCACACTGATGGAAAGGTTGAGGAGGGTTGACACGGGTTGAATGGCAAAAGTACGAGGGCCAAATGAGGATTACACGGCCTGAGCGTGGGGACAGGGTCAGTCAAAACCTTCAAAAGGGAATTCCAGACACATCTGAAGAGAAATGAACAATTTGCAGAGGAAATGGGGATAGAAGAAGCGAGTGAGGTCAGGTGAGTTGCTCTTGCAGCGAGCTAGCATGGACATGAAGGGCAGAACGGCCTGCCTGTGCTGTAACTGTTCTGTGAGTCTCTGTGGTTTGGAGAGTCGCAGCTCTCCTTTAGAAAGGGAAACCAGACAGATTGCTGAGTGAAGGAGTTACATCCAGTTTACACAGAGTGAGTTTTGAGTTAATCCTGAGTGAGGAATTTCCCTGAACTTTGATGACTGATTCCTGCAAAGATTTTGAGTGATTTCCCGAAATTGCAGTTTTTCTTTTGGATCCCCCTCCCCAGCTGATTGGCTGTCGGCCTGGGCCAGTGAAATGGAAGAACCGCCGGTTTCGACAAGGTCCCTTCCCAATCTTTCGTTCAGTTCTTCGGACTTGTTGGCAGGTGTCAAAAGGCTACAGTTCAGGAAATTCCCACCTGAGGCTCTCAGCCTCGAGACCCCTCCCCCCTCTAAACACCCTTTCCAAAAACCCCTGCCCCCAAACATCCCCTCCCCCTCCCAGCCCAATGACGCCTCCCCCCCCCCCCCCCCCCCCCGCCCCCAGTGACTGAGCTGTTTGCCCCGAGCTCCCAATATGTGTCTCTTGGGTCAGTGTTTGTTTTACTCATGTTGCCATCTTGGGATGTTTTGTACAACATCGGGAATGCTGGGAGGTCCGGAGGTTGTGGAAGGAGCTGAATAAATGCAAGTTCTTTCTCTCCTTCAGAGTACATTCATCTACTTAATACGTATGGAGGGAAATGTATTTTACAAAGTGGGTCATTCGAAGGATCCTGAGGAACGGCGCAAGAGTCTTCAGACAGGAAACCCCCATCTACTGAGCTTTGTGTGTAAAAAACAGACGAGCGACTCGGAAGGGGAGGGAAAGGTTAAAGATGCATTGAAGAATTACAAAGCAAACATGGGCGGAGGCTCCGAATGGTTTAAGCTCGACACTCCGTCCAAAGTTGCCGAGGCAAAAAATGCAATTGATGGCCTGGAGCCAGCAAATTAAGTTGAGTATTGTGACGAATAGTCAGGGTCACTGGTAAAGTGACCTAACTAGGGTGTGAATCAGCAGTGAACAGTGTCACTGGGCTGGACTCTGCAAAGAATCTGTTTATTTTCACCATTGGTTGAAAAATCCAAATTTGAAGCCATTTAATTCTGGGTTTATTCATCCCATTCATTTCAGATTTGGTCCAATGTCCTCTTCAGGGGCAGCAATTCGGATAGGAACCAATTACAGCAACAACTGGTGGGTTCAGACCCCCTCAATCCGGCCACAATCCTCCCACCCCCATCAGATAGGGGCGTCCGACTGGCCCCCACCTAAACCCGGATCTCAGTGTAGCTTCCAATCCATCACAGCTGTCACACACTCACTGAAGGACAATATTAGGAGGTTATCATTAAGCCACTGGGTGGAATTTGATCCTATTTTACCCCCCAAATTCCACAATCCCACCATGTAAAGTCCAGCCCAGTGGGACCCAGTACATACTGCTATTCTACTGCAAAAGGCATCACACCCTGTCCTATCCAATGGGATCTCCCTGTGCTCTTCTATCGCTATTTTCTTGTATTAATCGATCACATTCTTCATGTCAAAGTATCCAGGGGTCTATTTAGTTATACGATGATCTTTCACTAACCTGTCTGAAGTATATTGACTGTATTCATGAACTGTCCAACACGGGGTGATGGGGAGAGTTTCTCTGATCTTGGATCCCGGGGCTGAAAGAGGGAAGGGAATTGGGGATGAGGGAGTGTGGATTGGACCAGGAGAAAGGCCAAGAGTAACTCGCAGTTAATTGTGCGAGGGCGAAAGAATAAACAATTAATCAATAGTTGCATTAGAAAGATTGGTAACATCACCTGTAACATAAAGTTTGTAATATTTTATGTTTTACAATTACACATAATTAACATTTGATTTTAAGGACACAAGTCTCAAATCATGAGAATTGTAAAATGGTGTCTTTCTCGCCAGTCTGTGATCTGAGCTCCGAACTTTTGTACATTTGATAAATTGCATTAAGTTGGGGAGGGAATGGGGCCCCATTCAAACAGCCCCAATTTTCAGCAGACCCTGTATTAAAACATCAGGAGATGTGAGTGGGGTCAGGGCCAATTCCAAATAGCAGACAGTTAAATTAACCAATTCTTGCTCAACACTGAGGCTAATTCGAGATGAGTAAATGTGAGCTGAGGGGTGAAAATGAAGGTTTGGAGGAGACACTTTGTCAACATGTTAACCGTGATTCAGAATAAACACTGCACACCTTCACCTGATCAACTGAGGAACGTGTGTTTAAGTGTTAAAGTTCAACTTTCGCCTCTTACTTGTAATTGAAACTTTGCTTTTAATATTTCTAACTTTTTACCTTTATACCTTGTAATGATTAATAAAGCTTTTGAATTCATCATTTAAAGTGTCTATTCTTGCTCGATAGTTCAGTCTTGTAGAACCTGATTTAATTCAGGTTCAGCACGGGCAGGCAGTAGGGCAATAGGGCGGCACGGTATCACAGTGGTTAGCACAGTTGCTTCACAGCTCCAGGGTCCCAGATTCAATTCCCAGCTTGGGTCACTGTCTGTGTGGCATCTGCACATTCTCCGGGGGTGGGATTCTCGACCCCCCCACCGGGTCGGAGAATCGCTGGGGGGCGGCGTGTATCCCGCCTTGCCGCTCCAACGCCGGCTGCCGAATGTTCTGGCGCCAGTTTTCGGGCGGGGGCAGGGATCGCGTCGTGTCGGTCAGGGGCCGTTGGCGGCCCCCCCAGCAATTCTCTGCGTTCCGATGGGCCGAGCGATTTCAGCCAGTCCCACCGGCGTGGATTAGACATGGTCCATCCCGGCGGGACCTGGCTTGGAGGGATGCTCGTGGAATCCTCGGGGAGGCGCACGGGGGGGAGGGGGGGGATCCGGCCCTGGGGGGGTGGGGTGGGCCATGGTGGCCTGGCCCACGATCGGGGCCCACCGATCTGTGGGCGGGCCTGTGCCGTGGGGGGCCCTTTCCCTCCGCGCCAGCCTCTGTAACGCTCCGCCATGGCTGGTGCAGAGAAGAAACCCTCGCGCATGCGTAGGAAACACTCCAGCGGTTCTGCGCGTGCTCCAGAACACGCTGGCACTCCTGCACATGCGCCAACCCGCGACGGCCGGCGGAGGCCCTTCAGCGCCAGTTGGCGCTGCGCCAACCCCTCCGACGCCGGCCTAGCCCCCGGAAGTGCGGAGGATTCCACACCTTCCAGGCAGCCCAACGCCAGAGTGGTTCTCACCGCTCTTTGACGCCGGTAGGGCCCGTCCCGCCGATTGCGGGAGAATCCCGGCCCCCATGGCTGCGTGGGTTTCCTCCGGGTGCTCCAGTTTCCTCCCACAGTCCAAAGATGTGCAGAATAGGTGGCTTGGCCATGCTAAATTGCCCTTAACGTTTGGGTGGGGTTAAGGGGATAGGGTGAAGGTGTGGGCTTAGATGGGGTGCTCTTTCCAAGGGCTGGTGCAGACTCGATCGGCCGAATGGCCTCCTTCTGCACTGTAAATTCTATGACTCTATGATTCACAATTGGAGATTCATTGCAAATGTCCGATACCCCAGATATCCTCAGGGTTGTACCTCCTGCTCACTCTCTGGTCAGAGATTGGATTGTGTGGGACTGCAGCCCAGTGGGAGTCGGGGAGGAGGGGAGGGAAGTAGGGATGAGGGAGTGTGGGTCGGACCAGGAGGAAGGCCGAGGAACTCCTGAGCTTTGAGCAGACGGAGCCCCAGGGACGGGCCTGGAGAGATGGTGAACTGTGGGAATCACTTGTCCCTGATCCCAGCTCCAATAGGAACCCATGACTGACGCTGTTCACTTTATATCTGAAGAGAAATAGAAATATATTTTACTGCAATAAACTCTGCTGATGGTTTGAGGAAGGAATGTTGACTCGTTCTTTGGTCTCCTGATTTTAAACCTGTTCCTGAATAAAGATGCTGTCAGAATACAGACAGGGCGTAGCACCGACTGAGGGTACAGATGGGACAGATCTGTTTGCGGATGTGTAACAGGGGGAGGGGTGACAACACACTCTGAGGGCAGATGGGGGGAGGGGGTAATGCAATCTATTGACACGGGGGCAGAGTAAGCATTCAAGTCTCTGCCAATCAGATGTTGTGCCTTGCGCTCAGCGATGTGACATCAGGCGGTACATTTCCTGGCTACGGGTTTGGTCGCAGTTTGACTTCGGGGTTGTGAGAAACCAGAGCAGAATTTGCAAGTAACTGTAACGGTAAGTCACTACCTCCCATCAGCCACGCTCGAGAATCCCCGGGGTCCTGTCAGACCACGTCCAGTATCGTCCCACGATTCATATTATCCAAATGAAATGGGGGGGAATTGTTGAGTTGAATATCTCTCGCTCTCCGCGCTACCAGCCGCTGTGATGTTTCCTGGTAGATTTTATCGCTACTTCCTGTTACTTGCAGCAGTTGTCGGTGTCCAAACTTTTTTAGAACTTGTTGCATTTAAACGCTGAGGGATTTAGTGAAGGGATCTCTCTCCATGAGCAGGGGGTCTCTGCAACGTCCGGGTTCCATGTACCAGACTAACGGTTCCCACATTCTTGGTGATCTTTGGATCTTCCCCTCTTGCCCCGCACTGGGTGGACCCTGGATGTGGCTCTGGGGATGGATCTGAGCCACTCCTGCTATCAGTTCGAGACAGGATCCAGTTGCGGTAACCAGGGGCTCGCTTGATTCTCACCTTTAAAAAAAAAATTTAGAGTACCCAATTCATTTTTTCCAATTAAGGGGCAATTTAACGTGGCCAATCCACCTACCCTGCACATCTTTGGGTTGTGGGGGGTGAAACCCACACAGACACAGGGAGAATGTGCAAACTCCACACGGACAGTGACCCCGAGCCGGGATCGAACCTGGGACCTCGGCGCTGTGAGACAGCAGTGCTAACCACTGCGCCACCATGCTGCCCTCTGCTTCTCACCTTTGACTGGTCACCTCCAGTGGTTGGTCCGTGCTGGGTGGTCTGATTTTGGCCGGGATCGAGAGGTCAGTGGTTTTGAATCATTTTGGTTAGCGGCACATGGGTTCCGCTGGCAAGTCGGGTGTTTATTGCACACCCTCTAATCCCCCCACCCCGATGGGTTACTGCACCCACTGGGGTTTCTGCTTGACACGGGCCTCCCTCTACCCCTATCCCACCTCAGTTCATCTGACCCCATTGACACACCGTCCAAATCCTTTAATCAGACACTGCCTGGGCCTTGACCCTGCTCTCTGGCCCTGCACCCTGGGCCTAGGTCAGAGATCACTGCCCGGGCCTGATATGTTCAGTACTTTTAATAAATTTGATACAAATGCCACACCCAGTGTGGTCGAAAATTCTATCGTCGGAGCGGACAAACACTGCGGAACAAAACCAACTGTCATTTCACACACTTCCGGTCAGAGACACTCGATAAGACTTTTTCAAAAGACAAAGACGTCGTTACCAGCTCACCGCCCATTGGAGGGGGGGGGGGGGGTGGAGATGTTTCCCTCGCATTTTCCGATTGGTTTGCCTTCTGTCAAAGTGTTCTGAAACGATTTATCACACTCTCTGCCGCGTTCCCCAACATCAGAAATTTATAATGTGGAAATCTGGCAGCTCGCAATGTGTTGGACACGAGACAAGAGATTCCAGGACCCTCCCGGCCCGGAAAGTGACCATACAGCCCATGCAAGGGCTGGACAATTGTTTGCACACACCCCCCGCCCCCCCGGATTCGAACCTGTGTCACCAGTCTGGACCTCTGGATTACTCATCCAGTGACATTGCCCCAACGCTACAATCACCACTGATGTGTTCTACGTGGGTTTCCTCCGGGTGCTCCGGTTTCCTTCCACAGCCTAAAGATGCGCAGGTTAGGTGGATTGGCCATGCAAAATTGCCCCTTAATGTCCAAAGGTGTGTACGTTAGGTTACAGGGCACCCTTTCGGAGGGCTGGGGCAGACTCGATAGGCCGGTTGGCCTCCTTCTGCACTGCAGGGTTTCCATGGTGTGTTCTCTCTGATTGGCTGGTTTGGTTCCACTTCTCGATCGGGTCTCGGGGTTGAACATTTTGGGTGGCATCTCAGACTGGGATGCGCCCAAAAGGTTTTCGGGGGGGGGGGGGGGGGGGGGGGGCGGTGGAGAGACTTTCGGCACCAGTTTCACCCAGCACAGTCAGTGGCTACTGAGTCATGCCCTTTGACCTGTGTCACTGAGTTGGGTCTGAGGTAGGGGGTTAAGGATGACGGGGAGGCGTGTGTGGGGGAAGGGGGGGGGGATAATGCTGCAAGCGAGTGCGGTTCATGGTTCGGACTGCTCTGCCCGTGCCCCTCGGCGATGATCAATTTCAATATCATTGACCAACATCAGGGATGAAACATAAATACCCCCGGTACAAAAAACCATCTCAACCGGTTAGACTTAGAACCCCCAGATGGCAAACACTGAGTATTCTTGCCCTGTATCCCAATGGGAAGCTGGTTTTACCCAATATTACTGTCCAACTTTATCAATGAAACTTCAGTTCCTTACACGACAACAACTTGCATTTATATAGCACCTTCGATGTAGTAAAACATCAGAGCAGCGCGCTAGCAGAGTGGTTAGCACTGTGCCTTCACAGCTCCAGGATCCCAGGTTCGATTCCCGGCTTGGGTCCCTGTCTGTGCGGAGTCTGCACGTTCTCCCCGTGTCTGCGTGGGTTTCCTCCGGGTGTTCCGGTTTCCTCCCGTAAGTCGCGAAAGACGTACTTGTTAGGTGGATTGACCATGATAAATTGTCCTTAGTGTCTGAAAAAGGTTAGGAGGGGTTGTTGGGTTAAGGGGATACGGTAGAAGTGAGGGCTTAAGTGGGTCGGTGCAGACTCGATGGGCTGAATGGCCTCCTTCTGCACGATATGTTCTATCAGCCTCACCGGGGTGTGATCAAGCAAAACTTGACACAGAGCCATATGGAGATATTAGGACGGGTGAAAAAAGGTTCTGGGAAGGAGAGTGGTTTTAAGGAGAGTCTAACAGGAGGAGTGCGGATGTAGAGAGGTGGGGTGAGGTTCGGGATGGAATTCCAGAGCTTAGGACCCAGGCAGCTGAAGACACGGCCGCCAATGGTTGAGCGATTGCAATCAGGGGTGTGCAGGAGACCAGGGCTGGAGGAGCGCAGAGAACTCGGCGGGTTTTAGTGCTGGAGATTACAAGGACTGGGAGACATGAGCTCTGTCCTCATTTACAACAAAAGTGCTCAGCATTAACCAAAAATGTCGCTTTCCACAAAAACGTTGCACTGTGTTAATCGGCGATTACCCAGCGGCTGGATGGTGAACATTGTCAGCTTCTTCTCTGCGGTTTAGAAGATCACTTCCTCCTTGTGAGTTTCAGCAAATCATGAGCCCAGGTTAAACCTCAGAGGCTACAACAGGAAGAGACAGATACCCTCTACATTTCTCAACCATTTCACAACCCAAGTCACAGCTTTCTTTCCAACTTCCCTTTATCAATTCAACGAGTTTAAGCATTGTCATCAAATGAAAAGTTGGGATCCAATTCGGCCTTGGAATACCCCAGGGGAAAACGCTTTCTACCCCCATTTGGTCACCATCTATCCTCTGCCAGTCACAATATCCTGCTCTATGCTAACAACAACCTGCATTCATATAGCGCCTTTGGTCCAGGAAAATGATTTAACACTGAGCTGCAGAGGGAGATAGGGGAACAGATGGTCAAAGGTTTGGTCAAGAAATTTGGTTATAAGGAGGGTATTAATGAGGAAGGCAGCTGTAGAGCGAATTCCACAGCCTGAGGCCCAGAGAGGGGAAGGCACGGCCGACAAAAGTGCAGTAACTAAAATCGGGCATTTGCAAGCGGCCTGAATTAGAGAAGTGTAGAAATTCACTCAGTGCCTCCTGGGAGTAAACCATCGTCAAATTGTCTCAGTCTGTAATTACACAACCGACATATCAGCATTTCCATAGCACATCCAACACAGGCAACTGGTTCAAAGCATTCAGAATTTACCCAGCAATCACTGAACTTACCCAGGAATTACTGAGTTTACCCAGGAATCACTGAATTTACCCAGGAGTCACTGAATTTACACAGGAATTACTGAATTTACCCAGGAATCACTGAATTTACCCAGGAATTACTGAATTTACCCAGGAATCACTGGATTTACCTAGGAATTACTGAATTTACCCAGGAATCACTGAATTTACCCAGGAATCACTGACTGTACCCAGGAATTACTGAATGTACCCAGGAATCACTGAATTTACCCAGGAATTACTGGATTTACCCAGGAATCACTGAATTTACCCAGGAATCACTGAATTTACCCAGGAATTCCTGGATTTACCCAGGAATCACTGAGTTTACCCAGGAATCACTGAATGTACCCAGGAATTACTGAATTTACCCAGGAATCACTGAATTTACCCAGGAATTACTGAATTTGCCCTGAAATCACTGAATTTACCCAGAAATTACTGAATTTACCCAGGAATCACTGAATTTACCCATGAATTACTGAATTCACCCAGGAATCACTAAATGTACCCAGGAATCAATGAATCTACCCAGGAATCAATGAATCTACCCAGGAATCATGAAATTTACCCAGCAATCACTGAATTTACCCAACAATCACTGAATTTATCTTGGAATCATTGAACATAGCCCAGGAATCGCTGAATTTATCCAATGCTCTTTGTCTTTTTCCAATATTCTCCTCTGTATGAACCACTCTTTTTCTCACATTGTCATCCCTCCAGTTCTTTTGCTCAGGCCGTGCTCCACGCCTGCAGTTGGCCTCAGACCCATTGGTACAAGAATCAGTCAGAGTTCCCATTTCCCGTCCTATCCCGGGTCGAATCCTGGTGGACCGTGCCCAGGAAAGTGGAGATCAGGAGGGCTGGATCGACTGTTACTCTCTCTGCCCAGTTCGAATGGTCAGTCAGCGGTTGAGGTGTCAGTCACTGTATAAGCTCATACATCAAGATTGGGTCACTTGGTTAAGGCAGATGGAGAGGGATCGGGTTCTGAAAGGCCCCATTGAGTCAGTGTCCTTGGGAAAGGAGGTACATTGGGGAAAAGGATGTGAAGTTATTGTTTCCAGTTCTCCTGGAATGATCCAGTTGCCCCCCTGGTTCCCCAGGTACAATGTCTGAGCAGGAACACAATGAAAAGCCAGTGTGTGATGACGATGAGGAGGAAAAGTCATTAAACTACAAACCTCCAGCACAGAAATCTCTCGCGGAGATTGCGAGTCTCGACCCAGATGATGAGAGTTTGGCAAAATACAAGAAAGCGCTGCTGGGAGAGGGGCTGCCTCTGGTGGAAGGTCAGACCCTAACTGGGGGTGGGGTTGGGGTGAGGGGGTGGGGTTGGGGTGAGGGGGTGGGGTTTGGGGTGAGGGGGTGGGGTTGGGGTGAAGGGATGGGGTTGGGGTGAGGAGGTGGGGTTGGGGTGAGGGGGTGGGGTTGGGATCAGGGGGTGGGGTTGACTTGAGGGGGTGGGGTTTGGGGTGAGCGGATGGGGTTGGGTGAGGGGGTGGGGTTGGGGTGAGGGGGTGGGGATGGGGTGAGGGGGTGGGGTTGGGTAGAGGGGGTGGGGTTGGGGTGAGGGGGTTGGGACGGGGTGAGGGGGTGGGGTTGGGGTCAGGGGGTGGGGTGTGGGGGTGGTGTTGGGGTGAGGGGGTGGGGATAGCGTGAGAGGGTGGGGTTGGGTGGGTTTGGAGTTGGGGTGAGGGGGTGGGGTGGAGGGTCAGAGGGTGGGATAAGGGGTGTGGGGGTGGGGTTGGGGTGATAGGGTGAAGTTGGGGGTCAGAGGGTGGGGTTAGGGGTGGGTTTTTTTTTGTTGAGGTTGGAGCTGTGGCCTGGAAGGTTGTTGCTGGGACTTAAGTCCAGTTTTCGATGTGGATTCAAACGCTGTCTCCCTGAATCGCCCTGAATCTCACTGAATCTCCCTGAATCTTCCTGAATCTCACTGAATCTCCCTGAATCTCACTGAATCTTCCTGAATCTCCGTGAATCTTCCTGAATCTCCCTGAATTTTCCTGAATCTCATGGAATCTCACTGAATCTCCCTGAATCTTCCTGAACCCCACTGAATCTTCCTGAATCTCCCTGAATCTCCCTGAATCTTCCTGAATCTCTCTGAAACTTCCTAAGTCTCCCTGAATCTCCCTGAATCTTTCTGACCTCCCTGAATCTCCCTGAATATTCCTGAATCTCCCTGAATCTTCTTGAATCTCCCTGAACCTTCCAAAACCTCCGTGAATCTTCTTGAATCTCCCTGAATCTTCCCAAATCTCCCTGAATCTCCCTGAATCTCCCTGGATCTTCCTGAACTTCCCTGAATCTTCCTGAATCCCCCTGGATCTTCCTGAATCTGACTGAATCTCCCTGAATCTCACTGAATCTTCCTGAATCTCCCTGAATCTCACTGAATCTTCCTGAATCTTCCTGAATCTCCGTGAATCTTCCTGATCTCCCTGAATCTTCCTGAATCTCACGGAATCTCCCTGAATCTCGCTGAATCTTCCTGAATCTCACTGAATCTTCCTGAATCTCCCTGAATCTTCCTGAATCTTTCTGACCTCCCTTAATCTCCCTGAATCTTCCTGAATCTCCCTGAATCTCCCTGAATCTTCTTGAATCTCCCTGAATCTTCCAAAATCTCCCTGAATCTTCTTGAATCTCCCTGAATCTCCCTGGATCTTCCTGAATCTCCCTGAATCTTCCTGAATCTCCCTGAATCTTACTGAATCTCACTGAATCTCCCTGAATTTTCCTGAATCTCCCTGAATCTCCCTGAATCTTCCTGAATCTCCCTGAATCTTCCTGAATCTCATTGAATCTCCCTGAATCTCACTGAATCTTCCTGAATCTTCCTGAATCTCCGTGAATCTTCCTGAATCTCCCTGAATCTTCCTGAATCTCACTGAATCTCCCTGAATCTCCCTGAATCTCCCTGAATCTTCTTGAATCTCACTGAATCTCCCTGAATCTTCCTGAATCTCACTGAATCTCCCTGAATCTCCCTGAATCTCACTGAATCTCCCAGAATCTTCCTGAATCTCCCTGAATCTTCCTGAATCTCCCTCAATCTTCCTTAATCTCCCTGAATCTTCCTGAATCTCACTGAATCTCACTGAATCTCCCTGAATCTCCCTGAATCTTCCTGAATCTCCTTGAATATTCCTGTATCTCCCTGAATCTTCCTGAATCTCCCTGAGTCTTCCTGAATCTCCCTGAATCTCACTGAATCTTCCTGAATCTACCTGAATCTTTCTGAATCTCCCTGAATCTTCCTGAATCTCACTGAATCTCCCTGAATCTCCCTGAATCTCCCAGAATCTTCCTGAATCTCCCTGAATCTTCCTGAATCTCCCTCAATCTTCCTTAATCTCCCTGAATCTTCCTGAATCTCACTGAATCTCCCTGAATCTCCCTGAATCTTCCAGAATCTCCTTGAATATTCCTGTATCTCCCTGAATCTTCCTGAATCTCCCTGAGTCTTCCTGAATCTCCCTGAATCTCACTGAATCTTCCTGAACCTACCTGAATCTTTCTGAATCTCCCTGAATCTCACTGAATCTCCCTGGAACTCCCTGAATCTCACTGAATCTCCCTGAATCTTACTGAATCTTCCTGAATCACCCTGAATATTCCTGAATCTCACTGAATCTTCCTGAATCTCCCTGAATCCAACTGAATCTTCCTGAATCTTCCTGAATTTCCCTGAATCACACTGAATCTCCCTGAACCTTCCTGAATCTCCCTGAATCTCCCTGAATCTTCCTGAATCTCCCTGAATCTTCCTGAATCTCACTGAATCCCCCTGAATCTTTCTGAATCTCACTGAATCTACTTGAATCTCCCTGAATCTCCCTGAATCTCACTGAATCTCCCTGAATCTCACTGAATCTTCCTGAATCTCCCTGAATCTTCCTGAATCTCCCTGGATCTCACTGAATCTTCCTGAATCTTCCTGAGTCTCTATGAATCTTCCTGAATTTTCCTGAATCTTACTGAATCTCCCTGAATCTCCCTGAATCTACATGAATCTCCCTGAATCTTCCTGAATCTCACTGAATCCCCCTGAATCTTCCTGAAGCTTCCTGAATCCCCTTGAATCTCACTGAATCGAAGAATCTCCCTGAATCTTCCTGAATCTCCCTGAATCTTCCTGAATCTCCCTGAATCACACTGAATCTACCAGAATCTTCCTGAATCTCTTTGAATCTCACTGAATCTCCACTGAATCTTCCTGAATCTCACTGAATCTCCCTGAATCTCACAGAATCTTCCTGAATCTCCGTGAATCTTCCTGAATATCCCTGAATCTTCCTGAATCTCACTGAATCTCCCTGAATCTCCCTGAATCTCACTGAATCTTCCTGAATCTCAGGGGTTTCAAATGCTGAAGGGGTTTAACCCATTCTGATTGGATAGATTATTTGAGATGGACACTAAAGAGATTGGGAATGAATCTAAAATCCTGGGAAAGATTAAACGTTGGGAAGGATTTATCTTCACTCCCTGGGCCGTGAGGTAGCTCCAGACTCATCCTTCGAAAGTGGGAAAGTCGACGTTTCCCTGAGTGAGGAGATTACACCCGGGTTATAGAGAAGGAGTTTCTGGTTATTCCGGAGACTAAGAGATTTCCCTGAGTTTGATTAATGAAGACCTCAAGGAGTTTGAGAAATTTCCTGAAATTGCTGGTCATTTATGTTTTCTTTATGAAGCCTCCCTCATCGGGTGAGTTAAATGCAGGAATCACCGGATTCTACAGGGTTCTCATCCTCACTCTGTCACAAGGTTCTTGGGCGAGATTCTCCCTTGGCTGACCACAAAATCGGGAAATGCGATTGGGTGGAGAATTGGTTCTGATGTCAAAATTGCGACGGGCACTGATTTGACGCCAAATCGCGAATCTCCATCACCTCGACAGCAGCGCCAATGCTTTCCAGAATGCACGTACATCGCGCAACAGCGGGGCGACTGCTGGAGGAGGAGGATGAATGCCTGGTCTCATCTGGCGAGGAGGATGTAGGGGAGGACGAGGATCAGCAGGACATGGGCACGGACAGGTTTGGGAAGCCAGAATATGTGTGCGGCCAGGGCCACCGTGCATGGGACGCTCTGATCCCCTCCAGGTTCACTGGCTTCTGGGGGGGGGGGACGGAGTGGGGGGTACAGTGCACTGACCAGAGGGTCCGTAGACGCTGTAACACTGCCAAACGGGAGCCACTTACCGACCCTGGTGTTTATTCCGTATTCACAGTCTCGCATTTTTCTGCGAGGTGTGGGTGTTAGCCAATCTTGCAATGATGATGTTGAAATAATTTACAGGAAAACAATTCAATAAATACGGAAGCAATCCTGTTTAAACTGTTTTAATATTATCCGAGCTGGTATACATGCAGGAGAGAAACAGACAGAACTATAGAGACAGTTCCAACTGAAAATGGTGAGTTAAGTTTATTATCTGAGGAATATTTAAGTTTGAATGTGGAGTTGTGGGTTTATCTCCAGGTGTTTCTGTGATGTCAGCCCTACTCCTGCTACCTCCTGTGACACAGTCTTGGGGAAGCCAAGGACTGTCTGCTCTACTCTGTAAAGTATCTGCAATAGTTTTCAATTCCTTTCCATCTGCTCTCCCGGGTAACTGCCCGCTGGGATTTCTGCTTCACCAGCTCTTGTTTCAGGATCAGTCTGAGTTGGCCAGTGACTGGGCCCCCACCCTGGGGTTCCTGTGAGGGGGTCACCCACAGGGAGAGTTGCACATGGAGCTGTGCCCAATGGTCACCCTCCGTTCTGGGGAAGGATGGGGCTCTTTCTGGATGGCACGCTGTGATGGGCCGAATGGTTTACCTCACATTGAGTTCCACAGAATTGCTATTTATAGTTAGGTTGGTGTGTGAAGAATTGCAAACCAATAGAGCAGATTCCTGACGTTTTAATGATCTCCGTGAGTGAAGATTGAAAGTTTTTGAGGCTGTCAGGTAGACTGAGGATCAGGAAAAGGCGGAGAGATTCCTACAGTTTAGAATACACAATTCCGGAATAAAAACAAAAGGATTTTCCTAAACATATTTCTCTCACGTTCCTAAAGTATTTTTCTGATCTCTTCTCCCCTGTTGTAATTACATTTGGAGATTGGTCGATACTTCACACCCTCGCTATTTTCAAATCGAGACTTATCGATCCTCTGCAACTCAAACTCAATCCTGAACCTCAAAGTGTGAAACTCTCTTTCCCTCTTTTCCCCACAATCGACTGAATTGAAAACCCTCCAATGATTTTCTTTATCTTTCTTCCAACTCCTCAAACCCCCGTCTCCTGCTCTCTGGATCCCGAGTTTTGATTCACTGAATCATTGTGAATTTCCAACATTTTCTACTTTTAGTCACAGGCAGTTTATTTATTCAAATTCCATTAAAAGTAAACTGATGGAAATCTTGAGTTTTGGGCGCACTGAGAGTAATTTTCATCACCTTCCTCAGTGAGTGATATTGAGTGTGTGAAGTGGGGAGAGTCGGGATAATCACCAAAATTTGGGATCCTCAGTATTCGGATCCAGTTTGTCCCGTTAGACAAACATGGGTTCAGAGAAGGAGCGATTGAGGGGTTTCAAATGCTGAAGGTGTTTAACCCATTCTGATTGGATAGATTATTTGAGATGGACACTAAAGAGATTGGGAATGAATCTAAAATCCTGGGAAAGATTAAACGTTGGGAAGGATTTATCTTCACTCCCTGGGCCGTGAGGTAGCTCCAGACTCATCCTTCGAAAGTGGGAAAGTCGACGTTTCCCTGAGTGAGGAGATTACACCCGGGTTATAGAGATGGAGTTTCTGGTTATTCCGGAGACTAAGAGATTTCCCTGAGTTTGATTAATGAAGACCTCAAGGAGTTTGAGCAATTTCCTGAAATTGCTGGTCATTTATTTTTTCTTTATGAAGCCTCCCTCATCGGGTGAGTTAAATGCAGGAATCACCGGATTCTACAGGGTTCTCATCCTCACTCTGTCACTAGGTTCTTGGGCGAGATTCTCCCTTGGCTGACCACAAAATCGGGAAATGCGATTGGGTGGAGAATTGGTTCTGATGTCAAAATTGCGATGGGCACTGATTTGATGCCAAATCGCGAATCTCCATCACCTCGACAGCAGCGCCAATGCTTTCCAGAATGCACGTACATCGGGCAACAGCGGGGCGACTGCTGGAGGAGGAGGGTGAATGCCTGGTCTCATCTGGCGAGGAGGATGTAGGGGAGGACGAGGATCAGCAGGACATGGGCACGGACAGCTTTGGGAAGCCAGCATATGTGTGCGGCCAGGGCTACCGTGCATGGGACGCTCTGATCCCCTCCAGGTTCACTGGCTTCTGGGGGGACGGAGGACGGAGTGAGGGGGACAGTGGACTGACCAGAGGGTCCGTAGACGCTGTAACACTGCCAAACGGGAGCCACTTACAGACCCTGGTGTTTATTCCGTATTCACAGTCTCGCATTTTTCTGCGAGGTGTGGGTGTTAGCCAATCTTGCAATGATGATGTTGAAATAATTTACAGGAAAACAATTCAATAAATACGGAAGCAATCCTGTTTAAACTGTTTTAATATTATCCGAGCTGGTATACATGCAGGAGAGAAACAGACAGAACTATAGAGACAGTTCCAACTGAAAATGGTGAGTTAAGTTTATTATCTGAGGAATATTTAAGTTTGAATGTGGAGTTGTGGGTTTATCTCCAGGTGTTTCTGTGATGTCAGCCCTACTCCTGCTACCTCCTGTGACACAGTCTTGGGGAAGCCAAGGACTGTCTGCTCTACTCTGTAAAGTATCTGCAATAGTTTTCAATTCCTTTCCATCTGCTCTCCCGGGTAACTGCCCGCTGGGATTTCTGCTTCACCAGCTCTTGTTTCAGGATCAGTCTGAGTTGGGCAGTGACTGGGCCCCCATCCTGGGGTTCCTGTGAGGGGGTTACCCACAGGGAGAGTTGCACATGGAGCTGTGCCCAATGGTCACCCTCCGTTCTGGGGAAGGATGGGGCTCTTTCTGGATGGCACGCTGTGATGGGCCGAATGGTTTACCTCACATTGAGTTCCACAGAATTGCTATTTATAGTTAGGTTGGTGTGTGAAGAATTGCAAACCAATAGAGCAGATTCCTGGGGCGAAATTCTCCGTTATCGGCGGAAACTCCGCCGATCGGCGCAAAAAACGGCGCAAATCCCACTTGCGTCACGTCATAAAAATGGGCCAATAGTCTGCGGCCCGAAATGGGCTAGCAGCGACGGAACGGGATCCGCGCTTGCGCAGTGGTTCACGCCGTGCAGCGTCATACGCGCTGCACGGCGTGACGGCTCATAAGGCCGCGCAGCTCCCCCCCACCCGACCGGAACAGCCGACCGCAACACCCGACTTGATGGCTGGCCGTCGCTCAGCCCCGAGGTTCGAGTCACGCGATGTGGAGGCGCTCCTGGATGCGGTGGAGCAGAGGAGGGACGCCCTGTATCCCGGGCACGGCCGCAGAGTTGCCCCACGCCACAGCCGGCGTCTGTGGAGGGAGGTGGCAGAGGCCGTCACCGCTGTGGCCCTGACACCACGGACAGGCACCCAGTGCCACAAGAAGGTGAACGACCTCGTCAGAGCAGGCAGGGTGAGCGTCCCCCATATCCCCCATATCCCCTCTCCCCCAAATCCCCCCCTCCCCCATATCCCCCCCTCCCCCATATCCCCCCCCTCCCCCATATCCCCCATATCCCCCCTCCCCCATATCCCCCATATCCCCCCTCCCCCATATCCCCCCCTCCCCCATATCCCCCCTCCCCCATATCCCCCATATTCCCCCCTCCCCCATATCCCCCATATCCCCCCTCCCCCATATCCCCCCTCCCCCATATACCCCCCTCCCCCATATCCCCCTCCCCCATATCCCCCATATCCCCCCTCCCCCATATCCCCCCCTCCCCCATATCCCCCATATCCCCCCTCCCCCATATCCCCCATATCCCCTCTCCCCCAAATCCCCCCTCCCCCATATCCCCCCTCCCCCATATCCCCCCTCCCCCATATCCCCCATATCCCCCCTCCCCCATATCCCCCCCTCCCCCATATCCCCCCTCCCCCATATCCCCCATATCCCCCCTCCCCCATATCCCCCCTCCCCCATATCCCCCATATCCCCCCTCCCCCATATCCCCCATATCCCCCCTACCCCATATCCCCCCTCCACCATATCCCCCCCTCCCCATATCCCAATATCCCCCCTCCCCATATCCCCCATATCCCCCCTCCCCCATATCCCCCCCTCCCCCATATCCCCCATATCCCCCCTCCCCATATCCCCCATATCCCCTCTCCCCCAAATCCACCCCTCCCCCATATCCCCCCTCCCCCATATCCCCCCTCCCCCATATCCCCCCTCCCACATATCCCCCCTCCCCCATATCCCCCATATCCCCTCTCCCCCAAATCCCCCCTCCCCCATATCCCCCCTCCCCCATATCCCCCATATCCCCCCTCCCCCATATCCCCCCTCCCCCATATCCCCCATATCCCCCCTCCCCCATATCCCCCATATCCCCTCTCCCCCAAATCCCCCCCTCCCCCATATCCCCCCCCTCCCCCATATCCCCCCTCCCCCATACCCCCCCTCCCACATATCCCCCCTCCCCCATATCCCCCATATCCCCCCCTCCCCCATATCCCCCCTCCCCCATATCCCCCATATCCCCAAGTGAATCCAGCCCGAACCTTAACCTCTGCAATGCACGCGCAACCGATGGCGTGCATTCATATACCTGCCTAACAGTGTTGCCTTTTACCCCTGCCACCACCCCCCCCCCATCCAGGAGAAGCGCGCACACAACAATAGGGAGCATGTGAGGACTGGAGGAGGGCCCGCTGATGAGAGGCCACTGACCGTACACGAGGAAAGGGCCCTGGAACTGGCTGGCGGACCTGACGACCGGGAGGTTGCTGATGCAGAGGTCGGGGCCCCACGAGCAAGTGAGCCACCAACAGCCCGTCCCCATATCCCCCCTCCCCTATATCCCCCTCTCCCGTATCACCTGATCACTGCCTGATGTCCTAACCATGCATGCTTCATTGTGTATCGCAGGACCAAACGTCCAGGCACCCATCCCCGCAGATGCAGACCGCCCGCAGGATGCCCCTCCGAGACCACGGGAGACGGAGAGACCCGCACCCTCCAGCATGCGACGCCCGCAGGATGCCCCTCGGAGACCACGGGAGACGGAGAGACCCGCACCCTCCAGCATGCGACGCCCGCAGGATGCCCCTCGGAGACCATGGGAGACGGAGAGACCCGCACCCTCCAGCATGCGACGCCCGCAGGATGCCCCTCGGAGACCACGGGAGACGGAGAGACCCGCACCCTCCAGCATGCGACGCCCGCAGGATGCCCCTCGGAGAACCACGGGGAGACGGAGAGACCCGCACCCTCCAGCATGCGACGCCCGCAGGATGCCCCTCGGAGACCACGGGAGACGGAGAGACCCGCACCCCCCAGCATGCGACGCCCGCAGGATGCCCCCTCGGAGACCACGGAGACGGAGAGACCTGGAGCAACAGGGAGACGACACCCCCGTCACGTGCGGGACGCGGACCACCCAGCGATGAGGGGGGCAGCCACAGGCCCCCGTCACATCCGAGCCAGGACACCACTACCCAGGACACCACTATCCAGGACACCCCTACCCGGGACACCACTACCCAGGACACCCCTACCCGGGACAGCACTACCCGGGACAGCACTACCCAGGACACCCCTACCCGGGAAGACGAAATACCGGACAGTGACTCAGAGTGGATGGGTGGAGACGAACCCCCACCCCAAAGTGCCATGGACTCAGAGTGGGACGAAGAGCACGACACAACGCCACTGCTGTCACCAACACCCTCCACCATCGCAGAAGCACTCACCACGGTTGGGCACTTAGTGATGAGGCGTCTGGTACATTCACTGGTGCGCACAACACAGCCGTCCCGGTACAGCAGGTGGAGGTAGGAGCAGCAGAGGGACGGGCGGTCGGAGGGCAGCCCAGGCCAAGCGAACATCTGCCGCCCAGATGGATCCCGGGTTCCTGCAGTTACCACACCCACACATAGATCCGATGCAACCACCGACACGGAGACGAGCGAATAGGGTGACGGGTGGCTTGCGGCGGCTGCGGTCGCAGGTGGAGGAGTCCACCCGCGTCCAGGAGCTGGGAGTGGTCCCGGTCATGCGTGCCACCCAGGCTGACACCGCACGGGTGGCGTCCGCGGTGGAGGCAATGGGTGCGACGGTGTCAGACATGGGGAACGGTTTGCGAGGCCTGGGGCCTTCCGTGCAGGCGGCGTCTGTGGCCCAGGAAATGGCTGCCCTCTCACAGGAGGCCATGAGCCAGTGCCAGCGCCAGATGGCAGAGGCGCTCAACGCCATAGCCCAGTCTCAGCAGGCCATGGCCCAGTCTCAGCAGGCCATAGCCCAGTCTCTGCAGGCCATGGCCCAGTCTCTGCAGGCCATGGCCCAGTCTCAGCAGGCCATCGCTGAGGGCATCGGCGCCAGTGGCCATGTGCGAGCTGGCGTCACACTGTCGCAGACAGGGTTCGACAACCCCCTGGGCTCCATGGCTGCAAACCTGCAGACCCCTGTCAATACCAGCACGGGCCTCCAGGACTGGCAGCGCCAGATGTCGGGGGCGCGTCGGATGGCCAGTCCGTTCGCATCCCCCACCCATGTAGAGGCCTGGGGGCCATCGGGCACCCCGAGGGAGGAGGAGGTGGTGTGGTCCGTCCCGGCTCCCTCTGTAGGGGAGGTCCCGGTACACCGCGACACCTCGGACTCCCCCCCCTTCCGTCCCAGGTGCATCGGGTGGGCAACGGGCAGGACAGGCTGGCAGCTCGCCATCCCAGTCGCCCGGGCCGCAGCCTGGCCCATCTAGGCCAGGACGCCCCAGGAAACGGCCGCCAAAGGGATCCAGTGTCAGAGGGCAGCAATCACAGGAGTCCACCTCCAGTTCTGATGTACCGTCTGGGGAACCACGTAGACGTAGTCAAAGGGCCCGTAAGGCCAAACAATTAGACACTGAGTAAGTTGGCACGGGTGCAGGGCACAGATGAGTTTTAGGCGCTAGGGCACGTGCATGAACTCCTTTGGTTATTAAAGTCAATGTTACACCTACCGAAGCTGCCTTTGTGCTCTGTCCAAAGTGTGCGGGGGTGTCATGTACGTTGAGCGCAAGTGTGTGTGTGAGGGGTGGTCTTACCTCAGCCCCAGGTGAGTCTGCCCCCTTCCCCCTGGGCCGCCATCAACATCCCCCGGGTAGAGGACGGGACCGTGCGCTGCAGTGTCACAGCCGCATGCAGGGATGGTCCGGGTGGATGGTGGTACTGTGGCCATGGGTCAGACATAGTCCAACGATGTAGAGCCAGGAGCTCATCGGAGGCGGGTTGTCATCATTCTCCATGGCCTGCGATAGACACGCGTCCACCCGCAACTGGGTGAGCCCGGCCCGTTGTGCCGCCGGTGGATCGGCAATTGGGAGTGGGGGGGTGGTGTGCATGCGGGTGGGGTGTGTGGGGTTGGGGAGGGGGGTGATGGTGCTGGGTGGATGGATGGGTGGGGGGTGTGGGTGGTCGGCTGTTGTCATGGTGTGCGGTCTGTGGCCATACTACCCGATTCCCACGCCCATCTAGTCAGTGAAGCGGGCGTCTATCAGTCTGTCCCGTGCCCGCTGGGCCAGCCGGTAACGGTGGACAGCCACCCGTCTGTGTCTACCCCGTCTGCCCTGACCATTGCCCCCATCCCCCTCATCTGGGGAGGACTGGGCCTCTTCCTGCTGCTCCTCCACTCCGCCCTCCTCTGCCTGCGGCACATCGCCCCTCTGCTGGGCTATGTTGTGCAGGACGCAGCACACCACAATGATGCGGCCGACCCTATCTGACCGATACTGGAGGGCGCCCCCAGAGAGGTCCAGGCACCTGAAACGCATCTTCAGCACGCCAAAGCACCTCTCGATCACTCCCCTTGTCGCTACATGGGCATCATTGTAGCGGTTCTCCGCCTCATTGCGTGGCCTCCGTATAGGCGTCATCAGCCACGATCGCAATGGGTAGCCCCTGTCGCCCAGCAACCAGCCCCTCAGCCGGGGATGGCGTCCCTCGTACATGCCGGGGATGGATGACCGCGACAACACGAATGAGTCGTGTACACTGCCTGGGTAACGGGCGCAGACGTGCAGGATCATCATGCGGGGGTCGCAGACCACCTGTACGTTCATCGAATAGGTCCCCTTCCTATTAGTGAACACGGCCCTGTTATCTGCAGGTGGCCGCACGGCGACGTGCATCCCATCGATCGCGCCCTGGACCATGGGGAACCCGGCAATGGCAGAGAAGCCCACGGCCCGGGCATCTTGGCTGGCCCGGTCCACGGGGAAGCGGATGTAGCGGTGCGCCATGGCATAAAGGGCATCTGTCACTGCCCGGATGCACCGATGCACCGATGTCTGCGATATGCCGGACAGGTCCCCACTCGGTGCCTGGAATGACCCCGTTGCATAAAAGTTCAGGGCCACCGTAACCTTGACGGACACGGGGAGAGGGTGTCCCCCGCCAGTGCCACGCGGTGACAGGTGTGCCAGCAGGTGGCAGATGTGTGCCACGGTTTCCCGGCTCATCCGGAGTCTCCTCCTGCATTCCCGGTCCGTGAGGTCCTGGTATGACTGCCGGGGCCGGTACACACGGGGCGCCCTCGGGTGCCTCCGTTGCCGTGGGGCCGCGACGTCCTCCTCCCCCTCCTCGTCCTGTCGGTCAGGTGTCCCTCTAGCCTGGGCGGCTGCCGCCTGCCCCTCTGCGGCAGCCTGCGCCGCCTCTCTGGCACGCTCCTCCTCCTCCTCCTCCTCCTCCTCATCCAGGGCAACATAGACATGAGCGGCTGCCACCACGGCGGCCAACATCGCTGGATGATCTGAAAACATGACGACCTGGTGGGGGGGAGGGGAACGACGACATGTCATCATTGCCCATATCCCCTCCTCCCCCCAGCCAGGTGGCATGGACCGCATGGGTCCAACTGTTGGAGGCTGGCACCTGGCCAGGTGGACCAACTCATTTGCCCTCCCATCACCCACCCCGGCACGGACCCCCCCCCCGCCCCAACCTCCACCCCAGCACGGACCCCCTCCCCAACCCCCAACCTCCACCCCAGCACGGACCCCCCCCCCAACCTCCACCCCGGCACGGACCCCCTCCACAACCCCCAACCTCCACCCCGGCACGGACCCCCTCCACAACCCCCAACCTCCACCCCAGCACGGACCCCCTCCCCAACCTCCACCCCGGCACGGACCCCCTCCACAACCCCCAACCTCCACCCCGGCACGGACCCCCTCCCCAACCCCCAACCTCCACCCCAGCACGGACCCCCTCCCCAACCTCCACCCCGGCACGGACCCCCCCCCCAACCTCCACCCCGGCACGGACCCCCTCCCCAACCCCCAACCTCCACCCCGGCACGGACCCCCTCCCCAACCCCCAACCTCCACCCCAGCACGGACCCCCCCCCCCCAACCTCCACCCCGGCACGGACCCCCTCCACAACCCCCAACCTCCACCCCAGGAAAGGACCCCCTCCCCAACCCCCAACCTCCACCCCGGCACGGACCCCCTCCACAACCCCCAACCTCCACCCCGGCACGGACCCCCCCCCCCAACCTCCACCCCGGCACGGACCCCCTCCCCAACCCCCAACCTCCACCCCAGCACGGACCCCCCCCCCAACCTCCACCCCGGCACGGACCCCCTCCACAACCCCCAACCTCCACCCCGGCACGGACCCCCTCCACAACCCCCAACCTCCACCCCGGCACGGACCCCCTCCACAACCCCCAACCTCCACCCCGGCACGGACCCCCCCCCCAACCTCCACCCCGGCACGGACCCCCTCCCCAACCCCCAACCTCCACCCCGGCACGGACCCCCTCCCGGCACTCCCCCGGAGCCCAGCCTACTCTAACCACCACCACCACCCCCCCCCCCCCCCCCCCCCCCCCCCCGCCGCACACACACACAAGCCGAGACACACCTCTCCTCAGGCAATCAGTCTGCGGCCACGCCATTTCCTGCCCAGAGCCAACCCCCCAGGCCGTCACTCACCTCCTCGCTGGTCGGCGTGAGCCTGGAGCACCGGGTCACGCCGATGAAAAGGAGGTTTGATTGACGTCGACGTGAACGGTCATCACGTCGACGGGACTTCGGCCCATCCGGAAGGGAGAATATCGGCAGGCCGAAAATCGGCTGCCTTGCGCAGACCCGTGACATTCTCCGCGGCAGCGGCGCCATTAACGCCCAGCCGACTTTTCTCCCCTCGGAGACTTCGGCGGGGGCGGGGGCGGGATTCACGGCGGCCAACGGCCATTCTCCGACCCGGCGGGGGGTCGGAGAATGACGCCCCTGATGTTTTAATGATCTCCGTGAGTGAGGATTGAAAGTTTTTGAGGCTGTCAGGTAGATTGAGGATCAGGAAAAGGCGGAGAGATTCCTACAGTTTAGAATACACAATTCCGGAATAAAAACAAAAGGATTTTCCTAAACATATTTCTCTCACGTTCCTAAAGTATTTTTCTGATCTCTTCTCCCCTGTTGTAATTACATTTGGAGATTGGTCGATACTTCACACCCTCGCTATTTTCAAATCGAGACTTATCGATCCTCTGCAACTCAAACTCAATCCTGAACCTCAAAGTGTGAAACTCTCTTTCCCTCTTTTCCCCACAATCGACTGAATTGAAAACCCTCCAATGATTTTCTTTATCTTTCTTCCAACTCCTCAAACCCCCGTCTCCTGCTCTCTGGATCCCGAGTCTTGATTCACTGAATCATTGTGAATTTCCAACATTTTCTACTTTTAGTCACAGGCAGTTTATTTATTCAAATTCCATTAAAAGTAAACTGATGGAAATCTTGAGTTTTGGGCGCACTGAGAGTAATTTTCATCACCTTCCTCAGTGAGTGATATTGAGTGTGTGAAGTGGGGAGAGTCGGGATAATCACCAAAATTTGGGATCCTCAGTATTCGGATCCAGTTTGTCCCGTTAGACAAACATGGGTTCAGAGAAGGAGCGATTGAGGGGTTTCAAATGCTGAAGGGGTTTAACCCATTCTGATTGGATAGATTATTTGAGATGGACACTAAAGAGATTGGGAATGAATCTAAAATCCTGGGAAAGATTAAACGTTGGGAAGGATTTATCTTCACTCCCTGGGCCGTGAGGTAGCTCCAGACTCATCCTTCGAAAGTGGGAAAGTCGACGTTTCCCTGAGTGAGGAGATTACACCCGGGTTATAGAGAAGGAGTTTCTGGATATTCCGGAGACTAAGAGATTTCCCTGAGTTTGATTAATGAAGACCTCAAGGAGTTTGAGCAATTTCCTGAAATTGCTGGTCATTTATTTTTTCTTTATGAAGCCTCCCTCATCGGGTGAGTTAAATGCAGGAATCACCGGATTCTACAGGGTTCTCATCCTCACTCTGTCACAAGGTTCTTGGGCGAGATTCTCCCTTGGCTGACCACAAAATCGGGAAATGCGATTGGGTGGAGAATTGGTTCTGATGTCAAAATTGCGACGGGCACTGATTTGACGCCAAATCGCGAATCTCCATCACCTCGACAGCAGCGCCAATGCTTTCCAGAATGCACGTACATCGGGCAACAGCGGGGCGACTGCTGGAGGAGGAGGATGAATGCCTGGTCTCATCTGGCGAGGAGGATGTAGGGGAGGACGAGGATCAGCAGGACATGGGCACGGACAGGTTTGGGAAGCCAGCATATGTGTGCGGCCAGGGCCACCGTGCATGGGACGCTCTGATCCCCTCCAGGTTCACTGGCTTCTGGGGGGGGGGGGGGACGGAGTGGGGGGGACAGTGGACTGACCAGAGGGTCCGTAGACGCTGTAACACTGCCAAACGGGAGCCACTTACAGACCCTGGTGTTTATTCCGTATTCACAGTCTCGCATTTTTCTGCGAGGTGTGGGTGTTAGCCAATCTTGCAATGATGATGTTGAAATAATTTACAGGAAAACAATTCAATTAATACGGAAGCAATCCTGTTTAAACTGTTTTAATATTATCCGAGCTGGTATACATGCAGGAGAGAAACAGACAGAACTATAGAGACAGTTCCAACTGAAAATGGTGAGTTAAGTTTATTATCTGAGGAATATTTAAGTTTGAATGTGGAGTTGTGGGTTTATCTCCAGGTGTTTCTGTGATGTCAGCCCTACTCCTGCTACCTCCTGTGACACAGTCTTGGGGAAGCCAAGGACTGTCTGCTCTACTCTGTAAAGTATCTGCAATAGTTTTCAATTCCTTTCCATCTGCTCTCCCGGGTAACTGCCCGCTGGGATTTCTGCTTCACCAGCTCTTGTTTCAGGATCAGTCTGAGTTGGGCAGTGACTGGGCCCCCACCCTGGGGTTCCTGTGAGGGGGTCACCCACAGGGAGAGTTGCACATGGAGCTGTGCCCAATGGTCACCCTCCGTTCTGGGGAAGGATGGGGCTCTTTCTGGATGGCACGCTGTGATGGGCCGAATGGTTTACCTCACATTGAGTTCCACAGAATTGCTATTTATAGTTAGGTTGGTGTGTGAAGAATTGCAAACCAATAGAGCAGATTCCTGATGTTTTAATGATCTCCGTGAGTGAAGATTGAAAGTTTTTGAGGCTGTCAGGTAGACTGAGGATCAGGAAAAGGCGGAGAGTTTCCTACAGTTTAGAATACACAATTCCGGAATAAAAACAAAAGGATTTTCCTAAACATATTTCTCTCACGTTCCTAAAGTATTTTTCTGATCTCTTCTCCCCTGTTGTAATTACATTTGGAGATTGGTCGATACTTCACACCCTCGCTATTTTCAAATCGAGACTTATCGATCCTCTGCAACTCAAACTCAATCCTGAACCTCAAAGTGTGAAACTCTCTTTCCCTCTTTTCCCCACAATCGACTGAATTGAAAACCCTCCAATGATTTTCTTTATCTTTCTTCCAACTCCTCAAACCCCCGTCTCCTGCTCTCTGGATCCCGAGTCTTGATTCACTGAATCATTGTGAATTTCCAACATTTTCTACTTTTAGTCACAGGCAGTTTATTTATTCAAATTCCATTAAAAGTAAACTGATGGAAATCTTGAGTTTTGGGCGCACTGAGAGTAATTTTCATCACCTTCCTCAGTGAGTGATATTGAGTGTGTGAAGTGGGGAGAGTCGGGATAATCACCAAAATTTGGGATCCTCAGTATTCGGATCCAGTTTGTCCCGTTAGACAAACATGGGTTCAGAGAAGGAGCGATTGAGGGGTTTCAAATGCTGAAGGGGTTTAACCCATTCTGATTGGATAGATTATTTGAGATGGACACTAAAGAGATTGGGAATGAATCTAAAATCCTGGGAAAGATTAAACGTTGGGAAGGATTTATCTTCACTCCCTGGGCCGTGAGGTAGCTCCAGACTCATCCTTCGAAAGTGGGAAAGTCGACGTTTCCCTGAGTGAGGAGATTACGCCCGGGTTATAGAGAAGGAGTTTCTGGTTATTCCGGAGACTAAGAGATTTCCCTGAGTTTGATTAATGAAGACCTCAAGGAGTTTGAGCAATTTCCTGAAATTGCTGGTCATTTATTTTTTCTTTATGAAGCCTCCCTCATCGGGTGAGTTAAATGCAGGAATCACCGGATTCTACAGGGTTCTCATCCTCACTCTGTCACAAGGTTCTTGGGCGAGATTCTCCCTTGGCTGACCACAAAATCGGGAAATGCGATTGGGTGGAGAATTGGTTCTGATGTCAAAATTGCGACGGGCACTGATTTGACGCCAAATCGCGAATCTCCATCACCTCGACAGCAGCGCCAATGCTTTCCAGAATGCACGTACATCGGGCAACAGCGGGGCGACTGCTGGAGGAGGAGGATGAATGCCTGGTCTCATCTGGCGAGGAGGATGTAGGGGAGGACGAGGATCAGCAGGACATGGGCACGGACAGGTTTGGGAAGCCAGCATATGTGTGCGGCCAGGGCCACCGTGCATGGGACGCTCTGATCCCCTCCAGGTTCACTGGCTTCTGGGGGGGGGGGGGGGACGGAGTGGGGGGGACAGTGGACTGACCAGAGGGTCCGTAGACGCTGTAACACTGCCAAACGGGAGCCACTTATAGACCCTGGTGTTTATTCCGTATTCACAGTCTCGCATTTTTCTGCGAGGTGTGGGTGTTAGCCAATCTTGCAATGATGATGTTGAAATAATTTACAGGAAAACAATTCAATTAATACGGAAGCAATCCTGTTTAAACTGTTTTAATATTATCCGAGCTGGTATACATGCAGGAGAGAAACAGACAGAACTATAGAGACAGTTCCAACTGAAAATGGTGAGTTAAGTTTATTATCTGAGGAATATTTAAGTTTGAATGTGGAGTTGTGGGTTTATCTCCAGGTGTTTCTGTGATGTCAGCCCTACTCCTGCTACCTCCTGTGACACAGTCTTGGGGAAGCCAAGGACTGTCTGCTCTACTCTGTAAAGTATCTGCAATAGTTTTCAATTCCTTTCCATCTGCTCTCCCGGGTAACTGCCCGCTGGGATTTCTGCTTCACCAGCTCTTGGTTCAGGATCAGTCTGAGTTGGGCAGTGACTGGGCCCCCACCCTGGGGTTCCTGTGAGGGGGTCACCCACAGGGAGAGTTGCACATGGAGCTGTGCCCAATGGTCACCCTCCGTTCTGGGGAAGGATGGGGCTCTTTCTGGATGGCACGCTGTGATGGGCCGAATGGTTTACCCCACATTGAGTTCCACAGAATTGCTATTTATAGTTAGGTTGGTGTGTGAAGAATTGCAAACCAATAGAGCAGATTCCTGATGTTTTAATGATCTCCGTGAGTGAAGATTGAAAGTTTTTGAGGCTGTCAGGTAGATTGAGGATCAGGAAAAGGCAGAGAGATTCCTACAGTTTCGAATACACAATTCCGGAATAAAAACAAAAGGATTTTCCTAAACATATTTCTCTCACGTTCCTAAAGTATTTTTCTGATCTCTTCTCCCCTGTTGTAATTACATTTGGAGATTGATCGATACTTCACACCCTCGCTATTTTCAAATCGAGACTTATCGATCCTCTGCAACTCAAACTCAATCCTGAACCTCAAAGTGTGAAACTCTCTTTCCCTCTTTTCCCCACAATCGACTGAATTGAAAACCCTCCAATGATTTTCTTTATCTTTCTTCCAACTCCTCAAACCCCCGTCTCCTGCTCTCTGGATCCCGAGTCTTGATTCACTGAATCATTGTGAATTTCCAACATTTTCTACTTTTAGTCACATGCAGTTTATTTATTCAAATTCCATTAAAAGTAAACTGATGGAAATCTTGAGTTTTGGGCGCACTGAGAGTAATTTTCATCACCTTCCTCAGTGAGTGATATTGAGTGTGTGAAGTGGGGAGAGTCGGGATAATCACCAAAATTTGGGATCCTCAGTATTCGGATCCAGTTTGTCCCGTTAGACAAACATGGGTTCAGAGAAGGAGCGATTGAGGGGTTTCAAATGCTGAAGGGGTTTAACCCATTCTGATTGGATAGATTATTTGAGATGGACACTAAAGAGATTGGGAATGAATCTAAAATCCTGGGAAAGATTAAACGTTGGGAAGGATTTATCTTCACTCCCTGGGCCGTGAGGTAGCTCCAGACTCATCCTTCGAAAGTGGGAAAGTCGACGTTTCCCTGAGTGAGGAGATTACACCCGGGTTATAGAGAAGGAGTTTCTGGTTATTCCGGAGACTAAGAGATTTCCCTGAGTTTGATTAATGAAGACCTCAAGGAGTTTGAGCAATTTCCTGAAATTGCTGGTCATTTATTTTTTCTTTATGAAGCCTCCCTCATCGGGTGAGTTAAATGCAGGAATCACCGGATTCTACAGGGTTCTCATCCTCACTCTGTCACAAGGTTCTTGGGCGAGATTCTCCCTTGGCTGACCACAAAATCGGGAAATGCGATTGGGTGGAGAATTGGTTCTGATGTCAAAATTGCGACGGGCACTGATTTGACGCCAAATCGCGAATCTCCATCACCTCGACAGCAGCGCCAATGCTTTCCAGAATGCACGTACATCGGGCAACAGCGGGGCGACTGCTGGAGGAGGAGGATGAATGCCTGGTCTCATCTGGCGAGGAGGATGTAGGGGAGGACGAGGATCAGCAGGACATGGGCACGGACAGGTTTGGGAAGCCAGAATATGTGTGCGGCCAGGGCCACCGTGCATGGGACGCTCTGATCCCCTCCAGGTTCACTGGCTTCTGGGGGGGGGGGGGGGACGGAGTGGGGGGGACAGTGGACTGACCAGAGGGTCCGTAGACGCTGTAACACTGCCAAACGGGAGCCACTTACAGACCCTGGTGTTTATTCCGTATTCACAGTCTCGCATTTTTCTGCGAGGTGTGGGTGTTAGCCAATCTTGCAATGATGATGTTGAAATAATTTACAGGAAAACAATTCAATTAATACGGAAGCAATCCTGTTTAAACTGTTTTAATATTATCCGAGCTGGTATACATGCAGGAGAGAAACAGACAGAACTATAGAGACAGTTCCAACTGAAAATGGTGAGTTAAGTTTATTATCTGAGGAATATTTAAGTTTGAATGTGGAGTTGTGGGTTTATCTCCAGGTGTTTCTGTGATGTCAGCCCTACTCCTGCTACCTCCTGTGACACAGTCTTGGGGAAGCCAAGGACTGTCTGCTCTACTCTGTAAAGTATCTGCAATAGTTTTCAATTCCTTTCCATCTGCTCTCCCGGGTAACTGCCCGCTGGGATTTCTGCTTCACCAGCTCTTGTTTCAGGATCAGTCTGAGTTGGGCAGTGACTGGGCCCCCACCCTGGGGTTCCTGTGAGGGGGTCACCCACAGGGAGAGTTGCACATGGAGCTGTGCCCAATGGTCACCCTCCGTTCTGGGGAAGGATGGGGCTCTTTCTGGATGGCACGCTGTGATGGGCCGAATGGTTTACCTCACATTGAGTTCCACAGAATTGCTATTTATAGTTAGGTTGGTGTGTGAAGAATTGCAAACCAATAGAGCAGATTCCTGATGTTTTAATGATCTCCGTGAGTGAAGATTGAAAGTTTTTGAGGCTGTCAGGTAGACTGAGGATCAGGAAAAGGCAGAGAGATTCCTACAGTTTCGAATACACAATTCCGGAATAAAAACAAAAGGATTTTCCTAAACATATTTCTCTCACGTTCCTAAAGTATTTTTCTGATCTCTTCTCCCCTGTTGTAATTACATTTGGAGATTGGTCGATACTTCACACCCTCGCTATTTTCAAATCGAGACTTATCGATCCTCTGCAACTCAAACTCAATCCTGAACCTCAAAGTGTGAAACTCTCTTTCCCTCTTTTCCCCACAATCGACTGAATTGAAAACCCTCCAATGATTTTCTTTATCTTTCTTCCAACTCCTCAAACCGCCGTCTCCTGCTCTCTGGATCCCGAGTCTTGATTCACTGAATCATTGTGAATTTCCAACATTTTCTACTTTTAGTCACAGGCAGTTTATTTATTCAAATTCCATTAAAAGTAAACTGATGGAAATCTTGAGTTTTGGGCGCACTGAGAGTAATTTTCATCACCTTCCTCAGTGAGTGATATTGAGTGTGTGAAGTGGGGAGAGTCGGGATAATCACCAAAATTTGGGATCCTCAGTATTCGGATCCAGTTTGTCCCGTTAGACAAACATGGGTTCAGAGAAGGAGCGATTGAGGGGTTTCAAATGCTGAAGGGGTTTAACCCATTCTGATTGGATAGATTATTTGAGATGGACACTAAAGAGATTGGGAATGAATCTAAAATCCTGGGAAAGATTAAACGTTGGGAAGGATTTATCTTCACTCCCTGGGCCGTGAGGTAGCTCCAGACTCATCCTTCGAAAGTGGGAAAGTCGACGTTTCCCTGAGTGAGGAGATTACACCCGGGTTATAGAGAAGGAGTTTCTGGTTATTCCGGAGACTAAGAGATTTCCCTGAGTTTGATTAATGAAGACCTCAAGGAGTTTGAGCAATTTCCTGAAATTGCTGGTCATTTATTTTTTCTTTATGAAGCCTCCCTCATCGGGTGAGTTAAATGCAGGAATCACCGGATTCTACAGGGTTCTCATCCTCACTCTGTCACAAGGTTCTTGGGCGAGATTCTCCCTTGGCTGACCACAAAATCGGGAAATGCGATTGGGTGGAGAATTGGTTCTGATGTCAAAATTGCGACGGGCACTGATCGCGAATCTCCATCACCTCGACAGCAGCGCCAATGCTTTCCAGAATGCACGTACATCGGGCAACAGCGGGGCGACTGCTGGAGTAGGAGGATGAATGCCTGGTCTCATCTGGCGAGGAGGATGTAGGGGAGGACAAGGATCAGCAGGACATGGGCACGGACAGGTTTGGGAAGCCAGCATATGTGTGCGGCCAGGGCCACCGTGCATGGGACGCTCTGATCCCCTCCAGGTTCACTGGCTTCTGGGGGGGGGGGGACGGAGTGGGGGGGACAGTGGACTGACCAGAGGGTCCGTAGACGCTGTAACACTGCCAAACGGGAGCCACTTACAGACCCTGGTGTTTATTCCGTATTCACAGTCTCGCATTTTTCTGCGAGGTGTGGGTGTTAGCCAATCTTGCAATGATGATGTTGAAATAATTTACAGGAAAACAATTCAATTAATACGGAAGCAATCCTGTTTAAACTGTTTTAATATTATTCGAGCTGGTATACATGCAGGAGAGAAACAGACAGAACTATAGAGACAGTTCCAACTGAAAATGGTGAGTTAAGTTTATTATCTGAGGAATATTTAAGTTTGAATGTGGAGTTGTGGGTTTATCTCCAGGTGTTTCTGTGATGTCAGCCCTACTCCTGCTACCTCCTGTGACACAGTCTTGGGGAAGCCAAGGACTGTCTGCTCTACTCTGTAAAGTATCTGCAATAGTTTTCAATTCCTTTCCATCTGCTCTCCCGGGTAACTGCCCGCTGGGATTTCTGCTTCACCAGCTCTTGTTTCAGGATCAGTCTGAGTTGGGCAGTGACTGGGCCCCCACCCTGGGGTTCCTGTGAGGGGGTCACCCACAGGGAGAGTTGCACATGGAGCTGTGCCCAATGGTCACCCTCCGTTCTGGGGAAGGATGGGGCTCTTTCTGGATGGCACGCTGTGATGGGCCGAATGGTTTACCTCACATTGAGTTCCACAGAATTGCTATTTATAGTTAGGTTGGTGTGTGAAGAATTGCAAACCAATAGAGCAGATTCCTGATGTTTTAATGATCTCCGTGAGTGAAGATTGAAAGTTTTTGAGGCTGTCAGGTAGACTGAGGATCAGGAAAAGGCAGAGAGATTCCTACAGTTTAGAATACACAATTCCGGAATAAAAACAAAAGGATTTTCCTAAACATATTTCTCTCACGTTCCTAAAGTATTTTTCTGATCTCTTCTCCCCTGTTGTAATTACATTTGGAGATTGGTCGATACTTCACACCCTCGCTATTTTCAAATCGAGACTTATCGATCCTCTGCAACTCAAACTCAATCCTGAACCTCAAAGTGTGAAACTCTCTTTCCCTCTTTTCCCCACAATCGACTGAATTGAAAACCCTCCAATGATTTTCTTTATCTTTCTTCCAACTCCTCAAACCCCCGTCTCCTGCTCTCTGGATCCCGAGTCTTGATTCACTGAATCATTGTGAATTTCCAACATTTTCTACTTTTAGTCACAGGCAGTTTATTTATTCAAATTCCATTAAAAGTAAACTGATGGAAATCTTGAGTTTTGGGCGCACTGAGAGTAATTTTCATCACCTTCCTCAGTGAGTGATATTGAGTGTGTGAAGTGGGGAGAGTCGGGATAATCACCAAAATTTGGGATCCTCAGTATTCGGATCCAGTTTGTCCCGTTAGACAAACATGGGTTCAGAGAAGGAGCGATTGAGGGGTTTCAAATGCTGAAGGGGTTTAACCCATTCTGATTGGATAGATTATTTGAGATGGACACTAAAGAGATTGGGAATGAATCTAAAATCCTGGGAAAGATTAAACGTTGGGAAGGATTTATCTTCACTCCCTGGGCCGTGAGGTAGCTCCAGACTCATCCTTCGAAAGTGGGAAAGTCGACGTTTCCCTGAGTGAGGAGATTACACCCGGGTTATAGAGAAGGAGTTTCTGGTTATTCCGGAGACTAAGAGATTTCCCTGAGTTTGATTAATGAAGACCTCAAGGAGTTTGAGCAATTTCCTGAAATTGCTGGTCATTTATTTTTTCTTTATGAAGCCTCCCTCATCGGGTTAGTTAAATGCAGGAATCACCGGATTCTACAGGGTTCTCATCCTCACTCTGTCACAAGGTTCTTGGGCGAGATTCTCCCTTGGCTGACCACAAAATCGGGAAATGCGATTGGGTGGAGAATTGGTTCTGATGTCAAAATTGCGACGGGCACTGATTTGACGCCAAATCGCGAATCTCCATCACCTCGACAGCAGCGCCAATGCTTTCCAGAATGCACGTACATCGGGCAACAGCGGGGCGACTGCTGGAGGAGGAGGATGAATGCCTGGTCTCATCTGGCGAGGAGGATGTAGGGGAGGACGAGGATCAGCAGGACATGGGCACGGACATGTTTGGGAAGCCAGCATATGTGTGCGGCCAGGGCCACCGTGCATGGGACGCTCTGATCCCCTCCAGGTTCACTGGCTTCTGGGGGGGGGGGGCGGAGTGGGGGGGACAGTGGACTGACCAGAGGGTCCGTAGACGCTGTAACACTGCCAAACGGGAGCCACTTACAGACCCTGGTGTTTATTCCGTATTCACAGTCTCGCATTTTTCTGCGAGGTGTGGGTGTTAGCCAATCTTGCAATGATGATGTTGAAATAATTTACAGGAAAACAATTCAATTAATACGGAAGCAATCCTGTTTAAACTGTTTTAATATTATCCGAGCTGGTATACATGCAGGAGAGAAACAGACAGAACTATAGAGACAGTTCCAACTGAAAATGGTGAGTTAAGTTTATTATCTGAGGAATATTTAAGTTTGAATGTGGAGTTGTGGGTTTATCTCCAGGTGTTTCTGTGATGTCAGCCCTACTCCTGCTACCTCCTGTGACACAGTCTTGGGGAAGCCAAGGACTGTCTGCTCTACTCTGTAAAGTATCTGCAATAGTTTTCAATTCCTTTCCATCTGCTCTCCCGGGTAACTGCCCGCTGGGATTTCTGCTTCACCAGCTCTTGTTTCAGGATCAGTCTGAGTTGGGCAGTGACTGGGCCCCCACCCTGGGGTTCCTGTGAGGGGGTCACCCACAGGGAGAGTTGCACATGGAGCTGTGCCCAATGGTCACCCTCCGTTCTGGGGAAGGATGGGGCTCTTTCTGGATGGCACGCTGTGATGGGCCGAATGGTTTACCTCACATTGAGTTCCACAGAATTGCTATTTATAGTTAGGTTGGTGTGTGAAGAATTGCAAACCAATAGAGCAGATTCCTGATGTTTTAATGATCTCCGTGAGTGAGGATTGAAAGTTTTTGAGGCTGTCAGGTAGACTGAGGATCAGGAAAAGGCAGAGAGATTCCTACAGTTTAGAATACACAATTCCGGAATAAAAACAAAAGGATTTTCCTAAACATATTTCTCTCACGTTCCTAAAGTATTTTTCTGATCTCTTCTCCCCTGTTGTAATTACATTTGGAGATTGGTCGATACTTCACACCCTCGCTATTTTCAAATCGAGACTTATCGATCCTCTGCAACTCAAACTCAATCCTGAACCTCAAAGTGTGAAACTCTCTTTCCCTCTTTTCCCCACAATCGACTGAATTGAAAACCCTCCAATGATTTTCTTTATCTTTCTTCCAACTCCTCAAACCCCCGTCTCCTGCTCTCTGGATCCCGAGTCTTGATTCACTGAATCATTGTGAATTTCCAACATTTTCTACTTTTAGTCACAGGCAGTTTATTTATTCAAATTCCATTAAAAGTAAACTGATGGAAATCTTGAGTTTTGGGCGCACTGAGAGTAATTTTCATCACCTTCCTCAGTGAGTGATATTGAGTGTGTGAAGTGGGGAGAGTCGGGATAATCACCAAAATTTGGGATCCTCAGTATTCGGATCCAGTTTGTCCCGTTAGACAAACATGGGTTCAGAGAAGGAGCGATTGAGGGGTTTCAAATGCTGAAGGGGTTTAACCCATTCTGATTGGATAGATTATTTGAGATGGACACTAAAGAGATTGGGAATGAATCTAAAATCCTGGGAAAGATTAAACGTTGGGAAGGATTTATCTTCACTCCCTGGGCCGTGAGGTAGCTCCAGATTCATCCTTCGAAAGTGGGAAAGTCGACGTTTCCCTGAGTGAGGAGATTACACCCGGGTTATAGAGAAGGAGTTTCTGGTTATTCCGGAGACTAAGAGATTTCCCTGAGTTTGATTAATGAAGACCTCAAGGAGTTTGAGCAATTTCCTGAAATTGCTGGTCATTTATTTTTTCTTTATGAAGCCTCCCTCATCGGGTGAGTTAAATGCAGGAATCACCGGATTCTACAGGGTTCTCATCCTCACTCTGTCACAAGGTTCTTGGGCGAGATTCTCCCTTGGCTGACCACAAAATCGGGAAATGCGATTGGGTGGAGAATTGGTTCTGATGTCAAAATTGCGACGGGCACTGATCGCGAATCTCCATCACCTCGACAGCAGCGCCAATGCTTTCCAGAATGCACGTACATCGGGCAACAGCGGGGCGACTGCTGGAGGAGGAGGATGAATGCCTGGTCTCATCTGGCGAGGAGGATGTAGGGGAGGACGAGGATCAGCAGGACATGGGCACGGACAGGTTTGGGAAGCCAGAATATGTGTGCGGCCAGGGCCACCGTGCATGGGACACTCTGATCCCCTCCAGGTTCACTGGCTTCTGGGGGGGGGGGGACGGAGTGGGGGGGACAGTGGACTGACCAGAGGGTCCGTAGACGCTGTAACACTGCCAAACGGGAGCCACTTACAGACCCTGGTGTTTATTCCGTATTCACAGTCTCGCATTTTTCTGCGAGGTGTGGGTGTTAGCCAATCTTGCAATGATGATGTTGAAATAATTTACAGGAAAACAATTCAATTAATACGGAAGCAATCCTGTTTAAACTGTTTTAATATTATTCGAGCTGGTATACATGCAGGAGAGAAACAGACAGAACTATAGAGACAGTTCCAACTGAAAATGGTGAGTTAAGTTTATTATCTGAGGAATATTTAAGTTTGAATGTGGAGTTGTGGGTTTATCTCCAGGTGTTTCTGTGATGTCAGCCCTACTCCTGCTACCTCCTGTGACACAGTCTTGGGGAAGCCAAGGACTGTCTGCTCTACTCTGTAAAGTATCTGCAATAGTTTTCAATTCCTTTCCATCTGCTCTCCCGGGTAACTGCCCGCTGGGATTTCTGCTTCACCAGCTCTTGTTTCAGGATCAGTCTGAGTTGGGCAGTGACTGGGCCCCCACCCTGGGGTTCCTGTGAGGGGGTCACCCACAGGGAGTGCTGCACATGGAGCTGTGCCCAATGGTCACCCTCCGTTCTGGGGAAGGATGGGGCTCTTTCTGGATGGCACGCTGTGATGGGCCGAATGGTTTACCCCACATTGAGTTCCACAGAATTGCTATTTATAGTTAGGTTGGTGTGTGAAGAATTGCAAACCGATAGAGCAGATTCCTGATGTTTTAATGATCTCCGTGAGTGAAGATTGAAAGTTTTTGAGGCTGTCAGGTAGACTGAGGATCAGGAAAAGGCAGAGAGATTCCTACAGTTTAGAATACACAATTCCGGAATAAAAACAAAAGGATTTTCCTAAACATATTTCTCTCACGTTCCTAAAGTATTTTTCTGATCTCTTCTCCCCTGTTGTAATTACATTTGGAGATTGGTCGATACTTCACACCCTCGCTATTTTCAAATCGAGACTTATCGATCCTCTGCAACTCAAACTCAATCCTGAACCTCAAAGTGTGAAACTCTCTTTCCCTCTTTTCCCCACAATCGACTGAATTGAAAACCCTCCAATGATTTTCTTTATCTTTCTTCCAACTCCTCAAACCCCCGTCTCCTGCTCTCTGGATCCCGAGTCTTGATTCACTGAATCATTGTGAATTTCCAACATTTTCTACTTTTAGTCACAGGCAGTTTATTTATTCAAATTCCATTAAAAGTAAACTGATGGAAATCTTGAGTTTTGGGCGCACTGAGAGTAATTTTCATCACCTTCCTCAGTGAGTGATATTGAGTGTGTGAAGTGGGGAGAGTCGGGATAATCACCAAAATTTGGGATCCTCAGTATTCGGATCCAGTTTGTCCCGTTAGACAAACATGGGTTCAGAGAAGGAGCGATTGAGGGGTTTCAAATGCTGAAGGGGTTTAACCCATTCTGATTGGATAGATTATTTGAGATGGACACTAAAGAGATTGGGAATGAATCTAAAATCCTGGGAAAGATTAAACGTTGGGAAGGATTTATCTTCACTCCCTGGGCCGTGAGGTAGCTCCAGACTCATCCTTCGAAAGTGGGAAAGTCGACGTTTCCCTGAGTGAGGAGATTACGCCCGGGTTATAGAGAAGGAGTTTCTGGATATTCCGGAGACTAAGAGATTTCCCTGAGTTTGATTAATGAAGACCTCAAGGAGTTTGAGCAATTTCCTGAAATTGCTGGTCATTTATTTTTTCTTTATGAAGCCTCCCTCATCGGGTGAGTTAAATGCAGGAATCACCGGATTCTACAGGGTTCTCATCCTCACTCTGTCACAAGGTTCTTGGGCGAGATTCTCCCTTGGCTGACCACAAAATCGGGAAATGCGATTGGGTGGAGAATTGGTTCTGATGTCAAAATTGCGACGGGCACTGATTTGACGCCAAATCGCGAATCTCCATCACCTCGACAGCAGCGCCAATGCTTTCCAGAATGCACGTACATCGGGCAACAGCGGGGCGACTGCTGGAGGAGGAGGATGAATGCCTGGTCTCATCTGGCGAGGAGGATGTAGGGGAGGACGAGGATCAGCAGGACATGGGCACGGACAGGTTTGGGAAGCCAGCATATGTGTGCGGCCAGGGCCACCGTGCATGGGACGCTCTGATCCCCTCCAGGTTCACTGGCTTCTGGGGGGGGGGGGGACGGAGTGGGGGGGACAGTGGACTGACCAGAGGGTCCGTAGACGCTGTAACACTGCCAAACGGGAGCCACTTACAGACCCTGGTGTTTATTCCGTATTCACAGTCTCGCATTTTTCTGCGAGGTGTGGGTGTTAGCCAATCTTGCAATGATGATGTTGAAATAATTTACAGGAAAACAATTCAATTAATACGGAAGCAATCCTGTTTAAACTGTTTTAATATTATCCGAGCTGGTATACATGCAGGAGAGAAACAGACAGAACTATAGAGACAGTTCCAACTGAAAATGGTGAGTTAAGTTTATTATCTGAGGAATATTTAAGTTTGAATGTGGAGTTGTGGGTTTATCTCCAGGTGTTTCTGTGATGTCAGCCCTACTCCTGCTACCTCCTGTGACACAGTCTTGGGGAAGCCAAGGACTGTCTGCTCTACTCAGTAAAGTATCTGCAATAGTTTTCAATTCCTTTCCATCTGCTCTCCCGGGTAACTGCCCGCTGGGATTTCTGCTTCACCAGCTCTTGTTTCAGGATCAGTCTGAGTTGGGCAGTGACTGGGCCCCCACCCTGGGGTTCCTGTGAGGGGGTCACCCACAGGGAGAGTTGCACATGGAGCTGTGCCCAATGGTCACCCTCCGTTCTGGGGAAGGATGGGGCTCTTTCTGGATGGCACGCTGTGATGGGCCGAATGGTTTACCTCACATTGAGTTCCACAGAATTGCTATTTATAGTTAGGTTGGTGTGTGAAGAATTGCAAACCAATAGTGCAGATTCCTGATATTTTAATGATCTCCGTGAGTGAAGATTGAAAGTTTTTGAGGCTGTCAGGTAGATTGAGGATCAGGAAAAGGCAGAGAGTTTCCTACAGTTTAGAATACACAATTCCGGAATAAAAACAAAAGGATTTTCCTAAACATATTTCTCTCACGTTCCTAAAGTATTTTTCTGATCTCTTCTCCCCTGTTGTAATTACATTTGGAGATTGGTCGATACTTCACACCCTCGCTATTTTCAAATCGAGACTTATCGATCCTCTGCAACTCAAACTCAATCCTGAACCTCAAAGTGTGAAACTCTCTTTCCCTCTTTTCCCCACAATCGACTGAATTGAAAACCCTCCAATGATTTTCTTTATCTTTCTTCCAACTCCTCAAACCCCCGTCTCCTGCTCTCTGGATCCCGAGTCTTGATTCACTGAATCATTGTGAATTTCCAACATTTTCTACTTTTAGTCACAGGCAGTTTATTTATTCAAATTCCATTAAAAGTAAACTGATGGAAATCTTGAGTTTTGGGCGCACTGAGAGTAATTTTCATCACCTTCCTCAGTGAGTGATATTGAGTGTGTGAAGTGGGGAGAGTCGGGATAATCACCAAAATTTGGGATCCTCAGTATTCGGATCCAGTTTGTCCCGTTAGACAAACATGGGTTCAGAGAAGGAGCGATTGAGGGGTTTCAAATGCTGAAGGGGTTTAACCCATTCTGATTGGATAGATTATTTGAGATGGACACTAAAGAGATTGGGAATGAATCTAAAATCCTGGGAAAGATTAAACGTTGGGAAGGATTTATCTTCACTCCCTGGGCCGTGAGGTAGCTCCAGACTCATCCTTCGAAAGTGGGAAAGTCGACGTTTCCCTGAGTGAGGAGATTACGCCCGGGTTATAGAGAAGGAGTTTCTGGTTATTCCGGAGACTAAGAGATTTCCCTGAGTTTGATTAATGAAGACCTCAAGGAGTTTGAGCAATTTCCTGAAATTGCTGGTCATTTATTTTTTCTTTATGAAGCCTCCCTCATCGGGTGAGTTAAATGCAGGAATCACCGGATTCTACAGGGTTCTCATCCTCACTCTGTCACAAGGTTCTTGGGCGAGATTCTCCCTTGGCTGACCACAAAATCGGGAAATGCGATTGGGTGGAGAATTGGTTCTGATGTCAAAATTGCGACGGGCACTGATTTGACGCCAAATCGCGAATCTCCATCACCTCGACAGCAGCGCCAATGCTTTCCAGAATGCACGTACATCGGGCAACAGCGGGGCGACTGCTGGAGGAGGAGGATGAATGCCTGGTCTCATCTGGCGAGGAGGATGTAGGGGAGGACGAGGATCAGCAGGACATGGGCACGGACAGGTTTGGGAAGCCAGCATATGTGTGCGGCCAGGGCCACCGTGCATGGGACGCTCTGATCCCCTCCAGGTTCACTGGCTTCTGGGGGGGGGGGGGACGGAGTGGGGGGGACAGTGGACTGACCAGAGGGTCCGTAGACGCTGTAACACTGCCAAACGGGAGCCACTTACAGACCCTGGTGTTTATTCCGTATTCACAGTCTCGCATTTTTCTGCGAGGTGTGGGTGTTAGCCAATCTTGCAATGATGATGTTGAAATAATTTACAGGAAAACAATTCAATTAATACGGAAGCAATCCTGTTTAAACTGTTTTAATATTATCCGAGCTGGTATACATGCAGGAGAGAAACAGACAGAACTATAGAGACAGTTCCAACTGAAAATGGTGAGTTAAGTTTATTATCTGAGGAATATTTAAGTTTGAATGTGGAGTTGTGGGTTTATCTCCAGGTGTTTCTGTGATGTCAGCCCTACTCCTGCTACCTCCTGTGACACAGTCTTGGGGAAGCCAAGGACTGTCTGCTCTACTCTGTAAAGTATCTGCAATAGTTTTCAATTCCTTTCCATCTGCTCTCCCGGGTAACTGCCCGCTGGGATTTCTGCTTCACCAGCTCTTGTTTCAGGATCAGTCTGAGTTGGGCAGTGACTGGGCCCCCACCCTGGGGTTCCTGTGAGGGGGTCACCCACAGGGAGAGTTGCACATGGAGCTGTGCCCAATGGTCACCCTCCGTTCTGGGGAAGGATGGGGCTCTTTCTGGATGGCACGCTGTGATGGGCCGAATGGTTTACCTCACATTGAGTTCCACAGAATTACTATTTATAGTTAGGTTGGTGTGTGAAGAATTGCAAACCAATAGAGCAGATTCCTGATGTTTTAATGATCTCCGTGAGTGAAGATTGAAAGTTTTTGAGGCTGTCAGGTAGACTGAGGATCAGGAAAAGGCAGAGAGATTCCTACAGTTTAGAATACACAATTCCGGAATAAAAACAAAAGGATTTTCCTGAACATATTTCTCTCACGTTCCTAAAGTATTTTTCTGATCTCTTCTCCCCTGTTGTAATTACATTTGGAGATTGGTCGATACTTCACACCCTCGCTATTTTCAAATCGAGACTTATCGATCCTCTGCAACTCAAACTCAATCCTGAACCTCAAAGTGTGAAACTCTCTTTCCCTCTTTTCCCCACAATCGACTGAATTGAAAACCCTCCAATGATTTTCTTTATCTTTCTTCCAACTCCTCAAACCCCCGTCTCCTGCTCTCTGGATCCCGAGTCTTGATTCACTGAATCATTGTGAATTTCCAACATTTTCTACTTTTAGTCACAGGCAGTTTATTTATTCAAATTCCATTAAAAGTAAACTGATGGAAATCTTGAGTTTTGGGCGCACTGAGAGTAATTTTCATCACCTTCCTCAGTGAGTGATATTGAGTGTGTGAAGTGGGGAGAGTCGGGATAATCACCAAAATTTGGGATCCTCAGTATTCGGATCCAGTTTGTCCCGTTAGACAAACATGGGTTCAGAGAAGGAGCGATTGAGGGGTTTCAAATGCTGAAGGGGTTTAACCCATTCTGATTGGATAGATTATTTGAGATGGACACTAAAGAGATTGGGAATGAATCTAAAATCCTGGGAAAGATTAAACGTTGGGAAGGATTTATCTTCACTCCCTGGGCCGTGAGGTAGCTCCAGACTCATCCTTCGAAAGTGGGAAAGTCGACGTTTCCCTGAGTGAGGAGATTACACCCGGGTTATAGAGAAGGAGTTTCTGGTTATTCCGGAGACTAAGAGATTTCCCTGAGTTTGATTAATGAAGACCTCAAGGAGTTTGAGCAATTTCCTGAAATTGCTGGTCATTTATTTTTTCTTTATGAAGCCTCCCTCATCGGGTGAGTTAAATGCAGGAATCACCGGATTCTACAGGGTTCTCATCCTCACTCTGTCACAAGGTTCTTGGGCGAGATTCTCCCTTGGCTGACCACAAAATCGGGAAATGCGATTGGGTGGAGAATTGGTTCTGATGTCAAAATTGCGACGGGCACTGATCGCGAATCTCCATCACCTCGACAGCAGCGCCAATGCTTTCCAGAATGCACGTACATCGGGCAACAGCGGGGCGACTGCTGGAGGAGGAGGATGAATGCCTGGTCTCATCTGGCGAGGAGGATGTAGGGGAGGACGAGGATCAGCAGGACATGGGCACGGACAGGTTTGGGAAGCCAGAATATGTGTGCGGCCAGGGCCACCGTGCATGGGACGCTCTGATCCCCTCCAGGTTCACTGGCTTCTGGGGGGGGGGGGGGGCGGAGTGGGGGGGACAGTGGACTGACCAGAGGGTCCGTAGACGCTGTAACACTGCCAAACGGGAGCCACTTACAGACCCTGGTGTTTATTCCGTATTCACAGTCTCGCATTTTTCTGCGAGGTGTGGGTGTTAGCCAATCTTGCAATGATGATGTTGAAATAATTTACAGGAAAACAATTCAATAAATACAGAAGCAATCCTGTTTAAACTGTTTTAATATTATCCGAGCTGGTATACATGCAGGAGAGAAACAGACAGAACTATAGAGACAGTTCCAACTGAAAATGGTGAGTTAAGTTTATTATCTGAGGAATATTTAAGTTTGAATGTGGAGTTGTGGGTTTATCTCCAGGTGTTTCTGTGATGTCAGCCCTACTCCTGCTACCTCCTGTGACACAGTCTTGGGGAAGCCAAGGACTGTCTGCTCTACTCTGTAAAGTATCTGCAATAGTTTTCAATTCCTTTCCATCTGCTCTCCCGGGTAACTGCCCGCTGGGATTTCTGCTTCACCAGCTCTTGTTTCAGGATCAGTCTGAGTTGGGCAGTGACTGGGCCCCCACCCTGGGGTTCCTGTGAGGGGGTCACCCACAGGGAGAGTTGCACATGGAGCTGTGCCCAATGGTCACCCTCCGTTCTGGGGAAGGATGGGGCTCTTTCTGGATGGCACGCTGTGATGGGCCGAATGGTTTACCTCACATTGAGTTCCACAGAATTGCTATTTATAGTTAGGTTGGTGTGTGAAGAATTGCAAACCAATAGAGCAGATTCCTGATGTTTTAATGATTTCCGTGAGTGAAGATTGAAAGTTTTTGAGGCTGTCAGGTAGACTGAGGATCAGGAAAAGGCAGAGAGATTCCTACAGTTTAGAATACACAATTCCGGAATAAAAACAAAAGGATTTTCCTAAACATATTTCTCTCACGTTCCTAAAGTATTTTTCTGATCTCTTCTCCCCTGTTGTAATTACATTTGGAGATTGGTCGATACTTCACACCCTCGCTATTTTCAAATCGAGACTTATCGATCCTCTGCAACTCAAACTCAATCCTGAACCTCAAAGTGTGAAACTCTCTTTCCCTCTTTTCCCCACAATCGACTGAATTGAAAACCCTCCAATGATTTTCTTTATCTTTCTTCCAACTCCTCAAACCCCCGTCTCCTGCTCTCTGGATCCCGAGTCTTGATTCACTGAATCATTGTGAATTTCCAACATTTTCTACTTTTAGTCACAGGCAGTTTATTTATTCAAATTCCATTAAAAGTAAACTGATGGAAATCTTGAGTTTTGGGCGCACTGAGAGTAATTTTCATCACCTTCCTCAGTGAGTGATATTGAGTGTGTGAAGTGGGGAGAGTCGGGATAATCACCAAAATTTGGGATCCTCAGTATTCGGATCCAGTTTGTCCCGTTAGACAAACATGGGTTCAGAGAAGGAGCGATTGAGGGGTTTCAAATGCTGAAGGGGTTTAACCCATTCTGATTGGATAGATTATTTGAGATGGACACTAAAGAGATTGGGAATGAATCTAAAATCCTGGGAAAGATTAAACGTTGGGAAGGATTTATCTTCACTCCCTGGGCCGTGAGGTAGCTCCAGACTCATCCTTCGAAAGTGGGAAAGTCGACGTTTCCCTGAGTGAGGAGATTACACCCGGGTTATAGAGAAGGAGTTTCTGGTTATTCCGGAGACTAAGAGATTTCCCTGAGTTTGATTAATAAAGACCTCAAGGAGTTTGAGCAATTTCCTGAAATTGCTGGTCATTTATTTTTTCTTTATGAAGCCTCCCTCATCGGGTGAGTTAAATGCAGGAATCACCGGATTCTACAGGGTTCTCATCCTCACTCTGTCACAAGGTTCTTGGGCGAGATTCTCCCTTGGCTGACCACAAAATCGGGAAATGCGATTGGGTGGAGAATTGGTTCTGATGTCAAAATTGCGACGGGCACTGATTTGACGCCAAATCGCGAATCTCCATCACCTCGACAGCAGCGCCAATGCTTTCCAGAATGCACGTACATCGGGCAACAGCGGGGCGACTGCTGGAGGAGGAGGATGAATGCCTGGTCTCATCTGGCGAGGAGGATGTAGGGGAGGACGAGGATCAGCAGGACATGGGCACGGACAGGTTTGGGAAGCCAGAATATGTGTGCGGCCAGGGCCACCGTGCATGGGACGCTCTGATCCCCTCCAGGTTCACTGGCTTCTGGGGGGGGGGGGGGCGGAGTGGGGGGGACAGTGGACTGACCAGAGGGTCCGTAGACGCTGTAACACTGCCAAACGGGAGCCACTTACAGACCCTGGTGTTTATTCCGTATTCACAGTCTCGCATTTTTCTGCGAGGTGTGGGTGTTAGCCAATCTTGCAATGATGATGTTGAAATAATTTACAGGAAAACAATTCAATTAATACGGAAGCAATCCTGTTTAAACTGTTTTAATATTATCCGAGCTGGTATACATGCAGGAGAGAAACAGACAGAACTATAGAGACAGTTCCAACTGAAAATGGTGAGTTAAGTTTATTATCTGAGGAATATTTAAGTTTGAATGTGGAGTTGTGGGTTTATCTCCAGGTGTTTCTGTGATGTCAGCCCTACTCCTGCTACCTCCTGTGACACAGTCTTGGGGAAGCCAAGGACTGTCTGCTCTACTCTGTAAAGTATCTGCAATAGTTTTCAATTCCTTTCCATCTGCTCTCCCGGGTAACTGCCCGCTGGGATTTCTGCTTCACCAGCTCTTGTTTCAGGATCAGTCTGAGTTGGGCAGTGACTGGGCCCCCACCCTGGGGTTCCTGTGAGGGGGTCACCCACAGGGAGAGTTGCACATGGAGCTGTGCCCAATGGTCACCCTCCGTTCTGGGGAAGGATGGGGCTCTTTCTGGATGGCACGCTGTGATGGGCCGAATGGTTTACCTCACATTGAGTTCCACAGAATTGCTATTTATAGTTAGGTTGGTGTGTGAAGAATTGCAAACCAATAGAGCAGATTCCTGATGTTTTAATGATCTCCGTGAGTGAAGATTGAAAGTTTTTGAGGCTGTCAGGTAGATTGAGGATCAGGAAAAGGCAGAGAGATTCCTACAGTTTAGAATACACAATTCCGGAATAAAAACAAAAGGATTTTCCTGAACATATTTCTCTCACGTTCCTAAAGTATTTTTCTGATCTCTTCTCCCCTGTTGTAATTACATTTGGAGATTGGTCGATACTTCACACCCTCGCTATTTTCAAATGGAGACTTATCGATCCTCTGCAACTCAAACTCAATCCTGAACCTCAAAGTGTGAAACTCTCTTTCCCTCTTTTCCCCACAATCGACTGAATTGAAAACCCTCCAATGATTTTCTTTATCTTTCTTCCAACTCCTCAAACCCCCGTCTCCTGCTCTCTGGATCCCGAGTCTTGATTCACTGAATCATTGTGAATTTCCAACATTTTCTACTTTTAGTCACAGGCAGTTTATTTATTCAAATTCCATTAAAAGTAAACTGATGGAAATCTTGAGTTTTGGGCGCACTGAGAGTAATTTTCATCACCTTCCTCAGTGAGTGATATTGAGTGTGTGAAGTGGGGAGAGTCGGGATAATCACCAAAATTTGGGATCCTCAGTATTCGGATCCAGTTTGTCCCGTTAGACAAACATGGGTTCAGAGAAGGAGCGATTGAGGGGTTTCAAATGCTGAAGGGGTTTAACCCATTCTGATTGGATAGATTATTTGAGATGGACACTAAAGAGATTGGGAATGAATCTAAAATCCTGGGAAAGATTAAACGTTGGGAAGGATTTATCTTCACTCCCTGGGCCGTGAGGTAGCTCCAGACTCATCCTTCGAAAGTGGGAAAGTCGACGTTTCCCTGAGTGAGGAGATTACACCCGGGTTATAGAGAAGGAGTTTCTGGTTATTCCGGAGACTAAGAGATTTCCCTGAGTTTGATTAATAAAGACCTCAAGGAGTTTGAGCAATTTCCTGAAATTGCTGGTCATTTATTTTTTCTTTATGAAGCCTCCCTCATCGGGTGAGTTAAATGCAGGAATCACCGGATTCTACAGGGTTCTCATCCTCACTCTGTCACAAGGTTCTTGGGCGAGATTCTCCCTTGGCTGACCACAAAATCGGGAAATGCGATTGGGTGGAGAATTGGTTCTGATGTCAAAATTGCGACGGGCACTGATTTGACGCCAAATCGCGAATCTCCATCACCTCGACAGCAGCGCCAATGCTTTCCAGAATGCACGTACATCGGGCAACAGCGGGGCGACTGCTGGAGGAGGAGGATGAATGCCTGGTCTCATCTGGCGAGGAGGATGTAGGGGAGGACGAGGATCAGCAGGACATGGGCACGGACAGGTTTGGGAAGCCAGAATATGTGTGCGGCCAGGGCCACCGTGCATGGGACGCTCTGATCCCCTCCAGGTTCACTGGCTTCTGGGGGGGGGGGGGGCGGAGTGGGGGGGACAGTGGACTGACCAGAGGGTCCGTAGACGCTGTAACACTGCCAAACGGGAGCCACTTACAGACCCTGGTGTTTATTCCGTATTCACAGTCTCGCATTTTTCTGCGAGGTGTGGGTGTTAGCCAATCTTGCAATGATGATGTTGAAATAATTTACAGGAAAACAATTCAATTAATACGGAAGCAATCCTGTTTAAACTGTTTTAATATTATCCGAGCTGGTATACATGCAGGAGAGAAACAGACAGAACTATAGAGACAGTTCCAACTGAAAATGGTGAGTTAAGTTTATTATCTGAGGAATATTTAAGTTTGAATGTGGAGTTGTGGGTTTATCTCCAGGTGTTTCTGTGATGTCAGCCCTACTCCTGCTACCTCCTGTGACACAGTCTTGGGGAAGCCAAGGACTGTCTGCTCTACTCTGTAAAGTATCTGCAATAGTTTTCAATTCCTTTCCATCTGCTCTCCCGGGTAACTGCCCGCTGGGATTTCTGCTTCACCAGCTCTTGTTTCAGGATCAGTCTGAGTTGGGCAGTGACTGGGCCCCCACCCTGGGGTTCCTGTGAGGGGGTCACCCACAGGGAGAGTTGCACATGGAGCTGTGCCCAATGGTCACCCTCCGTTCTGGGGAAGGATGGGGCTCTTTCTGGATGGCACGCTGTGATGGGCCGAATGGTTTACCTCACATTGAGTTCCACAGAATTGCTATTTATAGTTAGGTTGGTGTGTGAAGAATTGCAAACCAATAGAGCAGATTCCTGATGTTTTAATGATCTCCGTGAGTGAAGATTGAAAGTTTTTGAGGCTGTCAGGTAGATTGAGGATCAGGAAAAGGCAGAGAGATTCCTACAGTTTAGAATACACAATTCCGGAATAAAAACAAAAGGATTTTCCTGAACATATTTCTCTCACGTTCCTAAAGTATTTTTCTGATCTCTTCTCCCCTGTTGTAATTACATTTGGAGATTGGTCGATACTTCACACCCTCGCTATTTTCAAATGGAGACTTATCGATCCTCTGCAACTCAAACTCAATCCTGAACCTCAAAGTGTGAAACTCTCTTTCCCTCTTTTCCCCACAATCGACTGAATTGAAAACCCTCCAATGATTTTCTTTATCTTTCTTCCAACTCCTCAAACCCCCGTCTCCTGCTCTCTGGATCCCGAGTCTTGATTCACTGAATCATTGTGAATTTCCAACATTTTCTACTTTTAGTCACAGGCAGTTTATTTATTCAAATTCCATTAAAAGTAAACTGATGGAAATCTTGAGTTTTGGGCGCACTGAGAGTAATTTTCATCACCTTCCTCAGTGAGTGATATTGAGTGTGTGAAGTGGGGAGAGTCGGGATAATCACCAAAATTTGGGATCCTCAGTATTCGGATCCAGTTTGTCCCGTTAGACAAACATGGGTTCAGAGAAGGAGCGATTGAGGGGTTTCAAATGCTGAAGGGGTTTAACCCATTCTGATTGGATAGATTATTTGAGATGGACACTAAAGAGATTGGGAATGAATCTAAAATCCTGGGAAAGATTAAACGTTGGGAAGGATTTATCTTCACTCCCTGGGCCGTGAGGTAGCTCCAGACTCATCCTTCGAAAGTGGGAAAGTCGACGTTTCCCTGAGTGAGGAGATTACACCCGGGTTATAGAGAAGGAGTTTCTGGTTATTCCGGAGACTAAGAGATTTCCCTGAGTTTGATTAATGAAGACCTCAAGGAGTTTGAGCAATTTCCTGAAATTGCTGGTCATTTATTTTTTCTTTATGAAGCCTCCCTCATCGGGTGAGTTAAATGCAGGAATCACCGGATTCTACAGGGTTCTCATCCTCACTCTGTCACAAGGTTCTTGGGCGAGATTCTCCCTTGGCTGACCACAAAATCGGGAAACGCGATTGGGTGGAGAATTGGTTCTGATGTCAAAATTGCGACGGGCACTGATTTGACGCCAAATCGCGAATCTCCATCACCTCGACAGCAGCGCCAATGCTTTCCAGAATGCACGTACATCGCGCAACAGCGGGGCGACTGCTGGAGGAGGAGGATGAATGCCTGGTCTCATCTGGTGAGGAGGATGTAGGGGAGGACGAGGATCAGCAGGACATGGGCACGGACAGGTTTGGGAAGCCAGAATATGTGTGCGGCCAGGGCCACCGTGCATGGGACGCTCTGATCCCCTCCAGGTTCACTGGCTTCTGGGGGGGGGGGGGGGGGACGGAGTGGGGGGGACAGTGGACTGACCAGAGGGTCCGTAGACGCTGTAACACTGCCAAACGGGAGCCACTTACAGACCCTGGTGTTTATTCCGTATTCACAGTCTCGCATTTTTCTGCGAGGTGTGGGTGTTAGCCAATCTTGCAATGATGATGTTGAAATAATTTACAGGAAAACAATTCAATTAATACGGAAGCAATCCTGTTTAAACTGTTTTAATATTATCCGAGCTGGTATACATGCAGGAGAGAAACAGACAGAACTATAGAGACAGTTCCAACTGAAAATGGTGAGTTAAGTTTATTATCTGAGGAATATTTAAGTTTGAATGTGGAGTTGTGGGTTTATCTCCAGGTGTTTCTGTGATGTCAGCCCTACTCCTGCTACCTCCTGTGACACAGTCTTGGGGAAGCCAAGGACTGTCTGCTCTACTCTGTAAAGTATCTGCAATAGTTTTCAATTCCTTTCCATCTGCTCTCCCGGGTAACTGCCCGCTGGGATTTCTGCTTCACCAGCTCTTGTTTCAGGATCAGTCTGAGTTGGGCAGTGACTGGGCCCCCACCCTGGGGTTCCTGTGAGGGGGTCACCCACAGGGAGAGTTGCACATGGAGCTGTGCCCAATGGTCACCCTCCGTTCTGGGGAAGGATGGGGCTCTTTCTGGATGGCACGCTGTGATGGGCCGAATGGTTTACCTCACATTGAGTTCCACAGAATTGCTATTTATAGTTAGGTTGGTGTGTGAAGAATTGCAAACCAATAGAGCAGATTCCTGATGTTTTAATGATCTCCGTGAGTGAAGATTGAAAGTTTTTGAGGCTGTCAGGTAGACTGAGGATCAGGAAAAGGCAGAGAGATTCCTACAGTTTAGAATACACAATTCCGGAATAAAAACAAAAGGATTTTCCTAAACATATTTCTCTCACGTTCCGAAAGTATTTTTCTGATCTCTTCTCCCCTGTTGTAATTACATTTGGAGATTGGTCGATACTTCACACCCTCGCTATTTTCAAATGGAGACTTATCGATCCTCTGCAACTCAAACTCAATCCTGAACCTCAAAGTGTGAAACTCTCTTTCCCTCTTTTCCCCACAATCGACTGAATTGAAAACCCTCCAATGATTTTCTTTATCTTTCTTCCAACTCCTCAAACCCCCGTCTCCTGCTCTCTGGATCCCGAGTCTTGATTCACTGAATCATTGTGAATTTCCAACATTTTCTACTTTTAGTCACAGGCAGTTTATTTATTCAAATTCCATTAAAAGTAAACTGATGGAAATCTTGAGTTTTGGGCGCACTGAGAGTAATTTTCATCACCTTCCTCAGTGAGTGATATTGAGTGTGTGAAGTGGGGAGAGTCGGGATAATCACCAAAATTTGGGATCCTCAGTATTCGGATCCAGTTTGTCCCGTTAGACAAACATGGGTTCAGAGAAGGAGCGATTGAGGGGTTTCAAATGCTGAAGGGGTTTAACCCATTCTGATTGGATAGATTATTTGAGATGGACACTAAAGAGATTGGGAATGAATCTAAAATCCTGGGAAAGATTAAACGTTGGGAAGGATTTATCTTCACTCCCTGGGCCGTGAGGTAGCTCCAGACTCATCCTTCGAAAGTGGGAAAGTCGACGTTTCCCTGAGTAAGGAGATTACACCCGGGTTATAGAGAAGGAGTTTCTGGTTATTCCGGAGACTAAGAGATTTCCCTGAGTTTGATTAATGAAGACCTCAAGGAGTTTGAGCAATTTCCTGAAATTGCTGGTCATTTATTTTTTCTTTATGAAGCCTCCCTCATCGGGTGAGTTAAATGCAGGAATCACCGGATTCTACAGGGTTCTCATCCTCACTCTGTCACAAGGTTCTTGGGCGAGATTCTCCCTTGGCTGACCACAAAATCGGGAAACGCGATTGGGTGGAGAATTGGTTCTGATGTCAAAATTGCGACGGGCACTGATCGCGAATCTCCATCACCTCGACAGCAGCGCCAATGCTTTCCAGAATGCACGTACATCGGGCAACAGCGGGGCGACTGCTGGAGGAGGAGGATGAATGCCTGGTCTCATCTGGCGAGGAGGATGTAGGGGAGGACGAGGATCAGCAGGACATGGGCACGGACAGGTTTGGGAAGCCAGAATATGTGTGCGGCCAGGGCCACCGTGCATGGGACGCTCTGATCCCCTCCAGGTTCACTGGCTTCTGGGGGGGGGGGGGGACGGAGTGGGGGGGACAGTGGACTGACCAGAGGGTCCGTAGACGCTGTAACACTGCCAAACGGGAGCCACTTACAGACCCTGGTGTTTATTCCGTATTCACAGTCTCGCATTTTTCTGCGAGGTGTGGGTGTTAGCCAATCTTGCAATGATGATGTTGAAATAATTTACAGGAAAACAATTCAATTAATACGGAAGCAATCCTGTTTAAACTGTTTTAATATTATTCGAGCTGGTATACATGCAGGAGAGAAACAGACAGAACTATAGAGACAGTTCCAACTGAAAATGGTGAGTTAAGTTTATTATCTGAGGAATATTTAAGTTTGAATGTGGAGTTGTGGGTTTATCTCCAGGTGTTTCTGTGATGTCAGCCCTACTCCTGCTACCTCCTGTGACACAGTCTTGGGGAAGCCAAGGACTGTCTGCTCTACTCTGTAAAGTATCTGCAATAGTTTTCAATTCCTTTCCATCTGCTCTCCCGGGTAACTGCCCGCTGGGATTTCTGCTTCACCAGCTCTTGTTTCAGGATCAGTCTGAGTTGGGCAGTGACTGGGCCCCCACCCTGGGGTTCCTGTGAGGGGGTCACCCACAGGGAGAGTTGCACATGGAGCTGTGCCCAATGGTCACCCTCCGTTCTGGGGAAGGATGGGGCTCTTTCTGGATGGCACGCTGTGATGGGCCGAATGGTTTACCTCACATTGAGTTCCACAGAATTGCTATTTATAGTTAGGTTGGTGTGTGAAGAATTGCAAACCAATAGAGCAGATTCCTGATGTTTTAATGATCTCCGTGAGTGAAGATTGAAAGTTTTTGAAGCTGTCAGGTAGATTGAGGATCAGGAAAAGGCAGAGAGTTTCCTACAGTTTAGAATACACAATTCCGGAATAAAAACAAAAGGATTTTCCTAAACATATTTCTCTCACGTTCCTAAAGTATTTTTCTGATCTCTTCTCCCCTGTTGTAATTACATTTGGAGATTGGTCGATACTTCACACCCTCGCTATTTTCAAATCGAGACTTATCGATCCTCTGCAACTCAAACTCAATCCTGAACCTCAAAGTGTGAAACTCTCTTTCCCTCTTTTCCCCACAATCGACTGAATTGAAAACCCTCCAATGATTTTCTTTATCTTTCTTCCAACTCCTCAAACCCCCGTCTCCTGCTCTCTGGATCCCGAGTCTTGATTCACTGAATCATTGTGAATTTCCAACATTTTCTACTTTTAGTCACAGGCAGTTTATTTATTCAAATTCCATTAAAAGTAAACTGATGGAAATCTTGAGTTTTGGGCGCACTGAGAGTAATTTTCATCACCTTCCTCAGTGAGTGATATTGAGTGTGTGAAGTGGGGAGAGTCGGGATAATCACCAAAATTTGGGATCCTCAGTATTCGGATCCAGTTTGTCCCGTTAGACAAACATGGGTTCAGAGAAGGAGCGATTGAGGGGTTTCAAATGCTGAAGGGGTTTAACCCATTCTGATTGGATAGATTATTTGAGATGGACACTAAAGAGATTGGGAATGAATCTAAAATCCTGGGAAAGATTAAACGTTGGGAAGGATTTATCTTCACTCCCTGGGCCGTGAGGTAGCTCCAGACTCATCCTTCGAAAGTGGGAAAGTCGACGTTTCCCTGAGTGAGGAGATTACGCCCGGGTTATAGAGAAGGAGTTTCTGGATATTCCGGAGACTAAGAGATTTCCCTGAGTTTGATTAATGAAGACCTCAAGGAGTTTGAGCAATTTCCTGAAATTGCTGGTCATTTATTTTTTCTTTATGAAGCCTCCCTCATCGGGTGAGTTAAATGCAGGAATCACCGGATTCTACAGGGTTCTCATCCTCACTCTGTCACAAGGTTCTTGGGCGAGATTCTCCCTTGGCTGACCACAAAATCGGGAAATGCGATTGGGTGGAGAATTGGTTCTGATGTCAAAATTGCGACGGGCACTGATCGCGAATCTCCATCACCTCGACAGCAGCGCCAATGCTTTCCAGAATGCACGTACATCGGGCAACAGCGGGGCGACTGCTGGAGGAGGAGGATGAATGCCTGGTCTCATCTGGCGAGGAGGATGTAGGGGAGGACGAGGATCAGCAGGACATGGGCACGGACAGGTTTGGGAAGCCAGCATATGTGTGCGGCCAGGGCCACCGTGCATGGGACGCTCTGATCCCCTCCAGGTTCACTGGCTTCTGGGGGGGGGGGGGGGGGACGGAGTGGGGGGGACAGTGGACTGACCAGAGGGTCCGTAGACGCTGTAACACTGCCAAACGGGAGCCACTTACAGACCCTGGTGTTTATTCCGTATTCACAGTCTCGCATTTTTCTGCGAGGTGTGGGTGTTAGCCAATCTTGCAATGATGATGTTGAAATAATTTACAGGAAAACAATTCAATTAATACGGAAGCAATCCTGTTTAAACTGTTTTAATATTATCCGAGCTGGTATACATGCAGGAGAGAAACAGACAGAACTATAGAGACAGTTCCAACTGAAAATGGTGAGTTAAGTTTATTATCTGAGGAATATTTAAGTTTGAATGTGGAGTTGTGGGTTTATCTCCAGGTGTTTCTGTGATGTCAGCCCTACTCCTGCTACCTCCTGTGACACAGTCTTGGGGAAGCCAAGGACTGTCTGCTCTACTCTGTAAAGTATCTGCAATAGTTTTCAATTCCTTTCCATCTGCTCTCCCGGGTAACTGCCCGCTGGGATTTCTGCTTCACCAGCTCTTGTTTCAGGATCAGTCTGAGTTGGGCAGTGACTGGGCCCCCACCCTGGGGTTCCTGTGAGGGGGTCACCCACAGGGAGAGTTGCACATGGAGCTGTGCCCAATGGTCACCCTCCGTTCTGGGGCAGGATGGGGCTCTTTCTGGATGGCACGCTGTGATGGGCCGAATGGTTTACCTCACATTGAGTTCCACAGAATTGCTATTTATAGTTAGGTTGGTGTGTGAAGAATTGCAAACCAATAGAGCAGATTCCTGATGTTTTAATGATCTCCGTGAGTGAAGATTGAAAGTTTTTGAGGCTGTCAGGGAGACTGAGGATCAGGAAAAGGCAGAGAGATTCCTACAGTTTAGAATACACAATTCCGGAATAAAAACAAAAGGATTTTCCTGAACATATTTCTCTCACGTTCCTAAAGTATTTTTCTGATCTCTTCTCCCCTGTTGTAATTACATTTGGAGATTGGTCGATACTTCACACCCTCGCTATTTTCAAATCGAGACTTATCGATCCTCTCCAACTCAAACTCAATCCTGAACCTCAAAGTGTGAAACTCTCTTTCCCTCTTTTCCCCTCAATCGACTGAATTGAAAACCCTCCAATGATTTTCTTTATCTTTCTTCCAACTCCTCAAACCCCCGTCTCCTGCTCTCTGGATCCCGAGTCTTGATTCACTGAATCATTGTGAATTTCCAACATTTTCTACTTTTAGTCACAGGCAGTTTATTTATTCAAATTCCATTAAAAGTAAACTGATGGAAATCTTGAGTTTTGGGCGCACTGAGAGTAATTTTCATCACCTTCCTCAGTGAGTGATATTGAGTGTGTGAAGTGGGGAGAGTCGGGATAATCACCAAAATTTGGGATCCTCAGTATTCGGATCCAGTTTGTCCCGTTAGACAAACATGGGTTCAGAGAAGGAGCGATTGAGGGGTTTCAAATGCTGAAGGGGTTTAACCCATTCTGATTGGATAGATTATTTGAGATGGACACTAAAGAGATTGGGAATGAATCTAAAATCCTGGGAAAGATTAAACGTTGGGAAGGATTTATCTTCACTCCCTGGGCCGTGAGGTAGCTCCAGACTCATCCTTCGAAAGTGGGAAAGTCGACGTTTCCCTGAGTGAGGAGATTACACCCGGGTTATAGAGAAGGAGTTTCTGGTTATTCCGGAGACTAAGAGATTTCCCTGAGTTTGATTAATGAAGACCTCAAGGAGTTTGAGCAATTTCCTGAAATTGCTGGTCATTTATTTTTTCTTTATGAAGCCTCCCTCATCGGGTGAGTTAAATGCAGGAATCACCGGAATCTACAGGGTTCTCATCCTCACTCTGTCACAAGGTTCTTGGGCGAGATTCTCCCTTGGCTGACCACAAAATCGGGAAATGCGATTGGGTGGAGAATTGGTTCTGATGTCAAAATTGCGACGGGCACTGATTTGACGCCAAATCGCGAATCTCCATCACCTCGACAGCAGCGCCAATGCTTTCCAGAATGCACGTACATCGGGCAACAGCGGGGCGACTGCTGGAGTAGGAGGATGAATGCCTGGTCTCATCTGGCGAGGAGGATGTAGGGGAGGACAAGGATCAGCAGGACATGGGCACGGACAAGTTTGGGAAGCCAGCATATGTGTGCGGCCAGGGCCACCGTGCATGGGACGCTCTGATCCCCTCCAGGTTCACTGGCTTCTGGGGGGGGGGGGGGACGGAGTGGGGGGGACAGTGGACTGACCAGAGGGTCCGTAGACGCTGTAACACTGCCAAACGGGAGCCACTTACAGACCCTGGTGTTTATTCCGTATTCACAGTCTCGCATTTTTCTGCGAGGTGTGGGTGTTAGCCAATCTTGCAATGATGATGTTGAAATAATTTACAGGAAAACAATTCAATTAATACGGAAGCAATCCTGTTTAAACTGTTTTAATATTATCCGAGCTGGTATACATGCAGGAGAGAAACAGACAGAACTATAGAGACAGTTCCAACTGAAAATGGTGAGTTAAGTTTATTATCTGAGGAATATTTAAGTTTGAATGTGGAGTTGTGGGTTTATCTCCAGGTGTTTCTGTGATGTCAGCCCTACTCCTGCTACCTCCTGTGACACAGTCTTGGGGAAGCCAAGGACTGTCTGCTCTACTCTGTAAAGTATCTGCAATAGTTTTCAATTCCTTTCCATCTGCTCTCCCGGGTAACTGCCCGCTGGGATTTCTGCTTCACCAGCTCTTGTTTCAGGATCAGTCTGAGTTGGGCAGTGACTGGGCCCCCACCCTGGGGTTCCTGTGAGGGGGTCACCCACAGGGAGAGTTGCACATGGAGCTGTGCCCAATGGTCACCCTCCGTTCTGGGGCAGGATGGGGCTCTTTCTGGATGGCACGCTGTGATGGGCCGAATGGTTTACCTCACATTGAGTTCCACAGAATTGCTATTTATAGTTAGGTTGGTGTGTGAAGAATTGCAAACCAATAGAGCAGATTCCTGATGTTTTAATGATCTCCGTGAGTGAAGATTGAAAGTTTTTGAGGCTGTCAGGTAGACTGAGGATCAGGAAAAGGCAGAGAGTTTCCTACAGTTTAGAATACACAATTCCGGAATAAAAACAAAAGGATTTTCCTGAACATATTTCTCTCACGTTCCTAAAGTATTTTTCTGATCTCTTCTCCCCTGTTGTAATTACATTTGGAGATTGGTCGATACTTCACACCCTCGCTATTTTCAAATCGAGACTTATCGATCCTCTGCAACTCAAACTCAATCCTGAACCTCAAAGTGTGAAACTCTCTTTCCCTCTTTTCCCCACAATCGACTGAATTGAAAACCCTCCAATGATTTTCTTTATCTTTCTTCCAACTCCTCAAACCCCCGTCTCCTGCTCTCTGGATCCCGAGTCTTGATTCACTGAATCATTGTGAATTTCCAACATTTTCTACTTTTAGTCACAGGCAGTTTATTTATTCAAATTCCATTAAAAGTAAACTGATGGAAATCTTGAGTTTTGGGCGCACTGAGAGTAATTTTCATCACCTTCCTCAGTGAGTGATATTGAGTGTGTGAAGTGGGGAGAGTCGGGATAATCACCAAAATTTGGGATCCTCAGTATTCGGATCCAGTTTGTCCCGTTAGACAAACATGGGTTCAGAGAAGGAGCGATTGAGGGGTTTCAAATGCTGACGGGGTTTAACCCATTCTGATTGGATAGATTATTTGAGATGGACACTAAAGAGATTGGGAATGAATCTAAAATCCTGGGAAAGATTAAACGTTGGGAAGGATTTATCTTCACTCCCTGGGCCGTGAGGTAGCTCCAGACTCATCCTTCGAAAGTGGGAAAGTCGACGTTTCCCTGAGTGAGGAGATTACACCCGGGTTATAGAGAAGGAGTTTCTGGTTATTCCGGAGACTAAGAGATTTCCCTGAGTTTGATTAATGAAGACCTCAAGGAGTTTGAGCAATTTCCTGAAATTGCTGGTCAATTATTTTTTCTTTATGAAGCCTCCCTCATCGGGTGAGTTAAATGCAGGAATCACCGGATTCTACAGGGTTCTCATCCTCACTCTGTCACAAGGTTCTTGGGCGAGATTCTCCCTTGGCTGACCACAAAATCGGGAAATGCGATTGGGTGGAGAATTGGTTCTGATGTCAAAATTGCGACGGGCACTGATTTGACGCCAAATCGCGAATCTCCATCACCTCGACAGCAGCGCCAATGCTTTCCAGAATGCACGTACATCGCGCAACAGCGGGGCGACTGATGGAGGAGGAGGATGAATGCCTGGTCTCATCTGGCGAGGAGGATGTAGGGGAGGACGAGGATCAGCAGGACATGGGCACGGACAGGTTTGGGAAGCCAGAATATGTGTGCGGCCAGGGCCACCGTGCATGGGACGCTCTGATCCCCTCCAGATTCACTGGCTTCTGGGGGGGGGGGGGGAACGGAGTGGGGGGGACAGTGGACTGACCAGAGGGTCCGTAGACGCTGTAACACTGCCAAACGGGAGCCACTTACAGACCCTGGTGTTTATTCCGTATTCACAGTCTCGCATTTTTCTGCGAGGTGTGGGTGTTAGCCAATCTTGCAATGATGATGTTGAAATAATTTACAGGAAAACAATTCAATAAATACGGAAGCAATCCTGTTTAAACTGTTTTAATATTATCCGAGCTGGTATACATGCAGGAGAGAAACAGACAGAACTATAGAGACAGTTCCAACTGAAAATGGTGAGTTAAGTTTATTATCTGAGGAATATTTAAGTTTGAATGTGGAGTTGTGGGTTTATCTCCAGGTGTTTCTGTGATGTCAGCCCTACTCCTGCTACCTCCTGTGACACAGTCTTGGGGAAGCCAAGGACTGTCTGCTCTACTCTGTAAGGTATCTGCAATAGTTTTCAATTCCTTTCCATCTGCTCTCCCGGGTAACTGCCCGCTGGGATTTCTGCTTCACCAGCTCTTGTTTCAGGATCAGTCTGAGTTGGGCAGTGACTGGGCCCCCACCCTGGGGTTCCTGTGAGGGGGTCACCCACAGGGAGAGTTGCACATGGAGCTGTGCCCAATGGTCACCCTCCGTTCTGGGGCAGGATGGGGCTCTTTCTGGATGGCACGCTGTGATGGGCCGAATGGTTTACCTCACATTGAGTTCCACAGAATTGCTATTTATAGTTAGGTTGGTGTGTGAAGAATTGCAAACCAATAGAGCAGATTCCTGATGTTTTAATGATCTCCGTGAGTGAAGATTGAAAGTTTTTGAGGCTGTCAGGTAGACTGAGGATCAGGAAAAGGCGGAGAGATTCCTACAGTTTAGAATACACAATTCCGGAATAAAAACAAAAGGATTTTCCTGAACATATTTCTCTCACGTTCCTAAAGTATTTTTCTGATCTCTTCTCCCCTGTTGTAATTACATTTGGAGATTGGTCGATACTTCACACCCTCGCTATTTTCAAATCGAGACTTATCGATCCTCTGCAACTCAAACTCAATCCTGAACCTCAAAGTGTGAAACTCTCTTTCCCTCTTTTCCCCACAATCGACTGAATTGAAAACCCTCCAATGATTTTCTTTATCTTTCTTCCAACTCCTCAAACCCCCGTCTCCTGCTCTCTGGATCCCGAGTCTTGATTCACTGAATCATTGTGAATTTCCAACATTTTCTACTTTTAGTCACAGGCAGTTTATTTATTCAAATTCCATTAAAAGTAAACTGATGTACATCTTGAGTTTTGGGCGCACTGAGAGTAATTTTCATCACCTTCCTCAGTGAGTGATATTGAGTGTGTGAAGTGGGGAGAGGTCGGGATAATCACCAAAATTTGGGATCCTCAGTATTCGGATCCAGTTTGTCCCGTTAGACAAACATGGGTTCAGAGAAGGAGCGATTGAGGGGTTTCAAATGCTGAAGGGATTTAACCCATTCTGATTGGATAGATTATTTGAGATGGACACTAAAGAGATTGGGAATGAATCTAAAATCCTGGGAAAGATTAAACGTTGGGAAGGATTTATCTTCACTCCCTGGGCCGTGAGGTAGCTCCAGACTCATCCTTCGAAAGTGGGAAAGTCGACGTTTCCCTGAGTGAGGAGATTACACCCGGGTTATAGAGAAGGAGTTTCTGGTTATTCCGGAGACTAAGAGATTTCCCTGAGTTTGATTAATGAAGACCTCAAGGAGTTTGAGCAATTTCCTGAAATTGCTGGTCATTTATTTTTTCTTTATGAAGCCTCCCTCATCGGGTGAGTTAAATGCAGGAATCACCGGATTCTACAGGGTTCTCATCCTCACTCTGTCACAAGGTTCTTGGGCGAGATTCTCCCTTGGCTGACCACAAAATCGGGAAATGCGATTGGGTGGAGAATTGGTTCTGATGTCAAAATTGCGACGGGCACTGATCGCGAATCTCCATCACCTCGACAGCAGCGCCAATGCTTTCCAGAATGCACGTACAGTAAATGCCTTTGCATGTCATTAGTGGGCCTGACCCGGTATTCTCCGGGGCCCCCGCGATGCTCCGCCTTCAATGGACCGAGTTCCCGATGTCGGTTGACTTGTGCTTTAAAAATCGTGAAAGCGGCACGGCGGCTGCTGAGGGCGAGAGGGGGGGACGGAACGTGCCCAACATCACCATAGTGTGCTGCCAGTCGTGCCGCTGGCCGGGGGGTCTTCTTCCAGGGCTGGGGGGAGTCGCGAGGGGTGGCCAGGAGGTGGGCTGTGGGTTGGGTTGGACGGGCACGGAGCACCATTCCCGCAGCCGGCAATGCCGCCGCGCAGCTGCGCGCACCGCTAACAGCCCACCGTGAACGTAGGGCCCCGTGTCATATGGGTCCCCCCGCGGGGCACCTTCTCTGGGTGCCCTCCGGCCCCTGTCGACCCATCAGCTGTGTGGGCGCGCCCCGTCACAACCAGTGCCATCTTTTTGGCTGGGATGAGTGTATGTGGGGAGTGTAATGTGTCTGTGCGGCTGGGATGAGTGTGTGTGGGGAGTGTAATGTGTGTGTGTGGCTGGGATGAGTGTGTGTGGAGAGTGTAATGTGTGTGTGCGGCTGGGATGAGTGTGTGTGGGGAGTGTAATGTGTGTGTGCGGCTGGGATGAGTGTGTGTGGGGAGTGTAATGTGTGTGTGTGGCTGGGATGAGTGTGTGTGGGGAGTGTAATGTGTGTGTGTGGCTGGGATGAGTGTATGTGGGGAGTGTAATGTGTCTGTGCGGCTGGGATGAGTGTGTGTGGGGAGTGTAATGTGTGTGTGTGGCTGGGATGAGTGTGTGTGGAGAGTGTAATGTGTGTGTGCGGCTGGGATGAGTGTGTGTGGGGAGTGTAATGTGTGTGTGCGGCTGGGATGAGTGTGTGTGGGGAGTGTAATGTGTGTGTGCGGCTGGGATGAGTGTGTGTGGGGAGTTTAATGTGTGTCTGCGGCTGGGATGAGTGTGTGTGGGGAGTGTAATGTGTGTGTGTGTCTGGGATGAGTGTGTGTGGGGAGTGTAATGTGTGTGTGTGGCTGGGATGAGTGTGTGTAGGGAGTGTAATGTGTGTGTGCGGCTGGGATGAGTGTGTGTGGGGAGTGTAATGTGTGTGTGCGGCAGGGATGAGTGTGTGTGGGGAGTGTAATGTGTGTGTGCGGCTGGGATGAGTGTGTGTGGGGTGTGTAATGTGTGTGCGGCTGGGATGAGTGTGTGTGGGGAGTGTAATGTGTGTGTGCGGCTGGGATGAGTGTGTGTGGAGAGTGTAATGTGTGTGTGCGGCTGGGATGAGTGTGTGTGGGGAGTGTAATGTGTGTGTGTGTCTGGGATGAGTGTGTGTGGGGAGTGTAATGTGTGTGTGCGGCAGGGATGAGTGTGTGTGGGGAGTGTAATGTGTGTGTGCGGCTGGGATGAGTGTGTGTGGGGAGTGTAATGTGTGTGTGCGGCTGGGATGAGTGTGTGTGGGGTGTGTAATGTGTGTGCGGCTGGGATGAGTGTGTGTGGGGAGTGTAATGTGTGTGTGCGGCTGGGATGAGTGTGTGTGGAGAGTGTAATGTGTGTGTGCGGCTGGGATGAGTGTGTGTGGGGAGTGTAATGTGTGTGTGCGTCTGGGATGAGTGTGTGTGGGGAGTGTAATGTGTGTGTGCGGCTGGGATGAGTGTGTGTGGGGAGTGTAATGTGTGTGTGCGGCTGGGATGAGTGTGTGTGGGGAGTGTAATGTGTGTGTGCGGCTGGGATGAGTGTGTGTGGGGAGTGTAATGTGTGTGTGCGGCTGTTATGAGTGTGTGTGGGGTGTGTAATGTGTGTGCGGCTGGGATGAGTGTGTGTGGGGAGTGTAATGTGTGTGTGCGGCTGGGATGAGTGTGTGTGGAGAGTGTAATGTGTGTGTGCGGCTGGGATGAGTGTGTGTGGGGAATGTAATGTGTGTGTGTGTCTGGGATGAGTGTGTGTGGGGAGTGTAATGTGTGTGTGCGGCTGGGATGAGTGTGTGTGGGGAGTGTAATGTGTGTGCGGCTGGGATGAGTGTGTGTGGGGAGTGTAATGTGTGTGTGCTGCGGGGATGAGTGTGTGTGGGGAGTGTGTAATGGGTGTGTGCGGCTGGGATGAGTGTGTGTGGGGAGTGTGTAATGGGTGTGTGCGGCTGGGATGAGTGTGTGTGGGGAGTGTAATGTGTGTGTGCGGCTGGGATGAGTGTGTGTGGGGAGTGTGTAATGGGTGTGTGCGGCTGGGATGAGTGTGTGTGGGGAGTGTGTAATGTGTGTGTGCTGCGGGGATGAGTGTGTGTGGGGAGTGTAATGTGTGTGTGCGGCTGGGATGAGTGTGTGTGGGGAGTGTGTAATGGGTGTGTGCGGCTGGGATGAGTGTGTGTGGGGAGTGTAATGTGTGTGCGGCTGGGATGAGTGTGTGTGGGGAGTGTAATGTGTGTGTGCGGCTGGGATGAGTGTGTGTGGGGAGTGTAATGTGTGTGTGCGGCTGGGATCAGTGTGTGTGGGGAGTGTAATGTGTGTGTGCGGCTGGGATGAGTGTGTGTGGGGAGTGTAATGTGTGTGCGGCTGGGATGAGTGTATGTGGGGAGTGTAATGTGTGTGTGCTGCGGGGATGAGTGTGTGTGGGGAGTGTGTAATGGGTGTGTGCGGCTGGGATGAGTGTGTGTGGGGAGTGTGTAATGGGTGTGTGCGGCTGGGATGAGTGTGTGTGGGGAGTGTAATGTGTGTGTGCGGCTGGGATGAGTGTGTGTGGGGAGTGTGTAATGGGTGTGTGCGGCTGGGATGAGTGTGTGTGGGGAGTGTGTAATGTGTGTGTGCTGCGGGGATGAGTGTGTGTGGGGAGTGTAATGTGTGTGTGCGGCTGGGATGAGTGTGTGTGGGGAGTGTGTAATGTGTGTGTGCGGCTGGGATGAGTGTGTGTGGGGAGTGTTTAATGGGTGTGTGCGGCTGGGATGAGTGTGTGTGGGGAGTGTAATGTGTGTGTGCGGCTGGGATGAGTGTGTGTGGGGAGTGTGTAATGGGTGTGTGCGGCTGGGATGAGTGTGTGTGGGGAGTGTGTAATGTGTGTGTGCTGCGGGGATGAGTGTGTGTGGGGAGTGTAATGTGTGTGTGCGGCTGGGATGAGTGTGTGTGGGGAGTGTAATGTGTGTGTGCGGCTGGGATGAGTGTGTGTGGGGAGTGTAATGTGTGTGTGCGGCTGGGATGAGTGTGTGTGGGGAGTGTAATGTGTGTGCGGCTGGGATGAGTGTGTGTGGGGAGTGTAATGTGTGTGTGCGGCTGGGATGAGTGTGTGTGGGGAGTGTAATGTGTGTGCGGCTGGGATGAGTGTGTGTGGGGAGTGTAATTGTGTGCGGCTGGGATGAGTGTGTGTGGGGAGTGTAATGTGTGTGTGTGGCTGGGATGAGTGTGTGTGGGGAGTGTAATGTGTGTGTGCGGCTGGGATGAGTGTGTGTGGGGAGTGTAATGTGTGTGTGCGGCTGGGATGAGTGTGTGTGGGGAGTGTAATTGTGTGCGGCTGGGATGAGTGTGTGTGGAGAGTGTAATGTGTGTGTGCGGCTGGGATGAGTGTGTGTGGGGAGTGTAATGTGTGTGTGCAGCTGGGACGAGTGTGTGTGGGGAGTGTAATGTGTGTGTGCGGCTGGGATGAGTGTGTGTGGGGAGTGTAATGTGTGTGTGTGGCTGGGATGAGTGTGTGTGGGGAGTGTAATGTGTGTGTGTGGCTGGGATGAGTGTGTGTGGGGAGTGTAATGTGTGTGTGCGGCTGGGATGAGTGTGTGTGGGGAGTGTAATGTGTGTGCGGCTGGGATGAGTGTGTGTGGGGAGTGTAATGTGTGTGTGCGGCTGGATTCTCCGGCCACGTCCGCCCGGCGACCGGAGAGTCCCGCTCGAGATCTATGGATTTTTCCAATGTCGGCGTCTCGCCCGTGGCGATCCTGAGGCGAGCGCGGCGCAAGATTCCAGCCCTCAGTCTCGGAAACAGAGAATCCCCGCCCCTTATCTTCTATTATCTGGGAGCCGGCTGGTGTTAGAATAGGTTCCAAAGGTCAGCAATTAAACATCTCAACCCCCTCCACCCCCAAGACCCCCCCCCCCCCCTGCCTCTGTGTCCGAGCTGTTTGGCCCCCTCCCAACCCAAAATCTCCCTCATGGTCAAGTGTCTGTCTCTCTTCGTGTTTCCACCTGGGGCTGTTTCCTGGTGTTGAATGTTGGACGATCTGAGGGATTGTGAAAGGCGCTAAATAAATGCAACTTCTTTCTCTTCTTCAGGATAAAACAATCTGCTTAATCGATGTGGAAGACTCCGCGTATTACTATGTGGGAGTCTCGGAGGATCCGGAAGAATCACGCGCCGAGTTTCGGGCGGGCTCCCACAAATTACTGGCAACTAAACCCCTGTCTCACCAAGAAGGGGAGAATACGATTGGCAAACTGAAGAGCTGCAACGTTGGGTACGATGCAGCACAGAAGTGGTGGAAGATCCATGAGGATGACGTTGCTGTGTTGGCAGAGATATTTCCAGAGGCTGCTTTTGTAAGTTTTATTCAGCACTGACATTCCACTCAGTGACGCGGGTAAGTCTGTCCCTCTGACCGGGGGGTTTAAATTACGCCCCCCCCCCTCCCCCCCAGTGTCACTGGGCTGGACTCTGCAAAGTGAGATTGTTTATTCAGCAGCTAATAAACTGGAGTTTGAAGTAATTTTACTCTCGGTTTATTTCTATCATTCATGTGGGTCCCACACTTAAACCATCAACATTCTGTAAACTCCATTTCACCTGTGACATGACCCAATGTTAAAGAGAGATATTGTGGGGAGATTTCTCAGTGTCACTGATTGGAATTAAACCCATTAACCCCCGAAATCACCCCCCTCTCCCCCCGCACCCACCGCCACAATGTAAAGTCCAGCACCGTGGGGCCCAGTCAAGTTGCTATTCTACTGCAAAAGGCAGCACAGGCTGTCCTGTCCACTGGGGTCACTGTTTCCATCTGTTAATCCTCAGCTCGAATGGGAATCGGGAACTCCTTGCTGCTGGGTGTTCAGCTGAACACATTCGCAACATGGTCACAGAGTTTCATTATCAGCAGTAAATCCCCCCAGAGACACTCAGAGTCCAGGTCAGACATTTTGCAAACAGCAACAGGAAACCATTGCAGCGATTCGTCCAGCATGAGCATGGAGCGATCCCATGGAAATCCAGGGTCACCAACACCCTGTTAGGCGATAGAACCTGGAAGAGGAGGACGACTGACAGAGGAAAGCGCTGTCTGAGAGTACAGACAGAGGGAGCAGAGTCTGAGAGTACAGACAGAGGGAGCACAGTCTGAGAGTACAGACAGTGGAGCACAGTCTGAGAGTACAGACAGAGGGACCACAGTCTGAGAGTACAGACAGTGGAGCACAGTCTGAGAGTACAGACAGAGGGACCACAGTCTGAGAGTACAGACAGAGGGACCACAGTCTGAGAGTACAGACAGAGGGACCACAGTCTGAGAGTACAGACAGAGGAGAACAGTCTGAGAGTACAGACAGAGGAGCACAGTCTGAGAATACAGGCAGAGGAGCACAGTCTGAGAGTACAGGATAGGGAAAGCACAGTCTGAGAGTGCAGACAGAGGAGCACAGTCTGAGAGTACAGGCAGAGGGAGCACAGTCTGAGAGTACAGACATAGGAGCACAGTCTGAGAGTACAGACAGAGGGAGCACAGTCTGAGAGTACAGACAGAGGAGCACAGTCTGAGAGTACAGACAGAGGAATCACAGTCTGAGAATACAGACAGAGGGAGCACAGTCTGAGGGTACAGACAGGGAGAGCACAGTCTGAGGGTACAGGCAGAGGGAGCACAGTCTGAGGGTACAGGCAGAGGGAGCACAGTCTGGGAGTACAGACAGGGGGAGCAGAGTCTGAGGGTACAGGCAGAGGGAGCACAGTCTGAGAGTACAGGGAGGGGGAGCACAGTCTGAGAGTACAGGCAGAGGGAAGCCCAGTCTGAGAGTACAGACAGAGGTGAGCACAGTTGAGGGTATAGAGATGGGGAAGCACAGTCTGAGAGTACAGGCAGAGGGAGCACAGTCTGAGAGTACAGACAGGGGGAAGCAGAGTGTGAGAGTACTGACAGGGGGAAGCACAGTCTGAGTGTACAGACAGAGGGAAGCACAGTCTGAGAGTAAAGATAGACGGAGATCAGCCTGATAGTGCAGACAGAGGTCAGCACAGTCTGAGGGTACATGCAGGGGGAAGCACAGTCGGAGGGTACAGACAGGGGAAGAACAGTCTGAGAGTACAGACAGAGGGAGCACAGTCTGAGAGTACAAACAGAGGGAAGCACAGTCTGATAGTCCTGTGGGGAGCACTGTCTGAGAGTCCAGTCGGAGGAAGCACAGTCTGAGACTACTGTCAGGGGGTGCACAGCCTGAGAGTGCAGACAGAGCGAAGCACAGTCTGCGAGTACAGACAGTGGCAGCAAACTCTGAGAGTACAGAGAGAGTGAAGCACAGTCTGAGAGTACAGAGAGGGGGAAGCACAGTCTGAGAGTACATACAGAATGAAGCACAGACTGAGAGTACAGACAGTGGGAAACACAGCCTGAGAGTGCAGACAGTTCGAAGCACAGACTGAGAGTACAGACAGAGGGAGCACAGTCTGAGGGTATAGACAGAGGGAAGCACAGTCTGTCAGTAGCGACAGAGAGAAGCACAGTCTGAGAGTACAGTCAGCGGGAGCACAGACTGCGAGTACAGACAGAACGAAGCACAGTCTGAGAGTACAGACAGGGGGAAGCACAGTCTGAGAGTACATTCAGGGGGAGCATAGTCTGAGAGTACACACAGGGGGGAGCACAGTCTGAGAGCACAGACAGAGGTAGCACAGTCGGAGAGTACAGACAGTGGGAAGCACAGTGTGAGAGTACAGTCAGCGGGAGCACAACCTGAGAGTACTGACAGAGGGAAGCACAATCAGAGAGTACAAAGAGGGGGAAGCACAGTCTGAGAGTACAGACAGACGGTACACAGTCTGAGCGTACAGACAGAGGGAAGCACAGTCTGCGAGTACAGACAGAGGGCGGGACAGTCTGAGAGTACTGACATAGGGCAGGACGGTCAGAGAGCACAGACAGAGGGAGCACAGTCTGAGAGTACAGACAGAGGGAAGCGCAATCTGGGAGTACAGGCAGGGGGAGCACAATCTGAGCGTACACACAGAGGGAAGCACTGTCTGAGAGTACAGACAGAGGTAAGCACAATCTGAGAGTACAGACAGGGGGATGTACAGTTTGAGAGTACAGTTAAGGGGAGGACAGTCTGCGAGCACAGACAGAGCAAAGCACAGTCTCAGAGTACAGACAGAGGGACCACAGTCTGAGAGTACAGACATAGGGAAGCACAGTCTGAGAGTACAGAGAGGGGTAAGCACAGTCTGAGAGTACTGACATAGGGCAGGACGGTCAGAGAGCACAGACAGAGGGAGCACAGTCTGAGAGTACAGACAGAGAGAAGCATAGTCTGAGAGTACAGTCCGGGGTGCACAGTCTGAAAGTACAGACAGTGAGAAGCACAGTCTGAGATTACAGACAGGGGGAAGCACAGTTTGAGAGTACATTTACGGGGAGGACAGTCTGAGAGTACAGACAGATCAAAGCACAGTATCAGAGTACAGACAGAGGGAGCACAGTCTGAGAGTACAGACAGAGGGAAGCACAGTCTGAGAGTACAAAGAGGGGTAAGCACAGTCGGAGAGTACTGACATAGGGCAGGCCAGTCAGAGAGCATAGACAGAGGGAAGCAAAGTCTGAGAGTACAGGCAGATGGGCCCAGTCTGAGAGAACAGACAGTGGGAAGCACAGTCTGAGAGTACAGACAGCGGGAAGCACAGTCTGAGAGTACAGACAGAGGTAAGCACAGTCTGAGAGTACAGACAGAGAGAAGCACAGTCTGAGAGTACAGACAGGGGGAAGCACTGTTTGAAAGTACAGACAGCGGGATGCACAGTCTGAGAGCACAGACAAAGGGACGCACAGTCTGAGAGTACAGACAGAGAGAAGCACAGTATCAAAGTACAGTCAGGGGGAGCACAGCCTGAGAGTACGGGCAGAACGAAGCACAGTCTGAGAGTACAGACAGAGAGAGAGCACAGTTTTAGAGTACAGACAGAAGGAAGCACAGTCTGAGAGTACAGACCGAGGGTGGGATAGTCAGAGATAACAGACAGAGGGAAGCACAGTCTGAGAGTACAGACAGAGGGAGCACAGTCTGAGAGTACAGACAGTGGGAAGTACAGTCTGAGAGTGCAGACAGCGGGAACCACAGTCTGAGAGTACAGACAGAGGGAAGCACAGTCTGAGAATACAGACAGAGGGCAGCACAGTCTGAGAGTACAGACAAAGGGAAGCACAGTCTGAGAGTACAGACAGAGGGAAGCACAGTCTGAGAGTACAGACAAAGGGAAGCACAGTCTGAGAGTACAGACAGAGGGAAGCACAGTTTGAGAGTACATTTACGGGGAGGACAGTCTGAGAGTACAGACAGATCAAAGCACAGTATCAGAGTACAGACAGAGGGAGCACAGTCTGAGAGTACAGACAGAGGGAAGCACAGTCTGAGAGTACAGAGAGGGGTAAGCACAGTCTGAGAGTACTGACATAGGGCAGGCCAGTCAGAGAGCATAGACAGAGGGAAGCAAAGTCTGAGAGTACAGGCAGATGGGCCCAGTCTGAGAGAACAGACAGTGGGAAGCACAGTCTGAGAGTACAGACAGCGGGAAGCACAGTCTGAGAGTACAGACAGAGGTAAGCACAGTCTGAGAGTACAGACAGAGAGAAGCACAGTCTGAGAGTACAGACAGGGGGAAGCACTGTTTGAAAGTACAGACAGCGGGATGCACAGTCTGAGAGCACAGACAAAGGGACGCACAGTCTGAGAGTACAGACAGAGAGAAGCACAGTATCAAAGTACAGTCAGGGGGAGCACAGCCTGAGAGTACGGACAGAACGAAGCACAGTGTGAGAGTACAGACAGAGAGAGAGCACAGTTTTAGAGTACAGACAGAGGGAAGCACAGTCTGAGAGTACAGACCGAGGGTGGGATAGTCAGAGATAACAGACAGAGGGAAGCACAGTCTGAGAGTACAGACAGAGGGAGCACAGTCTGAGAGTACAGACAGTGGGAAGTACAGTCTGAGAGTGCAGACAGCGGGAACCACAGTCTGAGAGTACAGACAGAGGGAAGCACAGTCTGAGAGTACAGACAGAGAGAGAGCACAGTTTTAGAGTACAGACAGAGGGAAGCACAGTCTGAGAGTACAGACCGAGGGTGGGATAGTCAGAGATAACAGACAGAGGGAAGCACAGTCTGAGAGTACAGACAGAGGGAGCACAGTCTGAGAGTACAGACAGTGGGAAGTACAGTCTGAGAGTGCAGACAGCGGGAACCACAGTCTGAGAGTACAGACAGAGGGAAGCACAGTCTGAGAGTACAGACAGAGAGAGAGCACAGTTTTAGAGTACAGACAGAGGGAAGCACAGTCTGAGAGTACAGACCGAGGGTGGGATAGTCAGAGATAACAGACAGAGGGAAGCACAGTCTGAGAGTACAGACAGAGGGAGCACAGTCTGAGAGTACAGACAGTGGGAAGTACAGTCTGAGAGTGCAGACAGCGGGAACCACAGTCTGAGAGTACAGACAAAGGGAAGCACAGTCTGAGAGTGCAGACAGAGGGAAGCACAGTCTGAGAGTACAGACAGAGGGAAGCACAGTCTGAGAGTACAGACAAAGGGAAGCACAGTCTGAGAGTACAGACAGAGGGAAGCACAGTCTGAGAGTACAGACAAAGGGAAGCACAGTCTGAGGGAACAGACAGAGGGAGCACAGTCTGAGAGTACAGACAGAGGGAAGCACAGTCTGAGAGTACAGACAAAGGGAAGCACAGTCTGAGAGTACAGACAGAGGGAAGCACAGTCTGAGAGTACAGACAAAGGGAAGCACAGTCTGAGAGTACAGACAGAGGGAGCACAGTCTGAGAGTACAGACAGAGGGAAGCACAGTCTGAGAGTACAGACAGAGGGAAGCACAGTCTGAGAGTACAGACAGAGGGAAGCACAGTCTGAGAGTACAGAAAGCGGGAGCACGGTCTGAGAGTACAGACAGAGGGAGCACAGTCTGAGAGTACAGACAGAGGGAAGCACAGTCTGAGAGTACAGACAGAGGGCGGGACATTCAGAGAGTACAGACAGAGGGAAGCACAGTCTGAGAGTACAGGCAGTGGGAGCCACAGTCTGAGAGCACAGGCAGAGAGAGCACAGTCTGAGAGTACAGACAGAGGGAAGCACAGTCTGAGAGTACAGACAGAGGGAGCACAGTCTGAGAGTACAGACAGGGCATTGAGTATCAAAATAAAGAAGTTATGAGAAACCTTTATGCACTAATTTATCTGCTCACTTGATTAATGTCCCCAATTCAGAGCATTTTAATAAGGATTTGAAGGCTTTAGTGAGGGTGCAGGATAGATTTACAGGAACGTTCTTGGGGATGAGGGTCTGCAGTTTCCCGGATGATGGGAGAAGCTGGAGCTGTTCTCCTTGGAGATGAGAAGATTGAGATTTGGTCGACGTGTTTGAAATGCTGAGGATTCCAGACAGATGGAGCAGAAGCAGAGAGACTGTTCACACTGATGGAAAGGTTGAGGAGGGTTGACACGGGTTGAATGGCAAAAGTACGAGGGCCAAATGAGGATTACACGGCCTGAGCGTGGGGACAGGGTCAGTCAAAACCTTCAAAAGGGAATTCCAGACACATCTGAAGAGAAATGAACAATTTGCAGAGGAAATGGGGATAGAAGAAGCGAGTGAGGTCAGGTGAGTTGCTCTTGCAGCGAGCTAGCATGGACATGAAGGGCAGAACGGCCTGCCTGTGCTGTAACTGTTCTGTGAGTCTCTGTGGTTTGGAGAGTCGCAGCTCTCCTTTAGAAAGGGAAACCAGACAGATTGCTGAGTGAAGGAGTTACATCCAGTTTACACAGAGTGAGTTTTGAGTTAATCCTGAGTGAGGAATTTCCCTGAACTTTGATGACTGATTCCTGCAAAGATTTTGAGTGATTTCCCGAAATTGCAGTTTTTCTTTTGGATCCCCCTCCCCAGCTGATTGGCTGTCGGCCTGGGCCAGTGAAATGGAAGAACCGCCGGTTTCGACAAGGTCCCTTCCCAATCTTTCGTTCAGTTTTTCGGACTTGTTGGCAGGTGTCAAAAGGCTACAGTTCAGGAAATTCCCACCTGAGGCTCTCAGCCTCGAGACCCCTCCCCCCTCTAAACACCCTTTCCAAAAACCCCTGCCCCCAAACATCCCCTCCCCCTCCCAGCCCAATGACGCCTCCCCCCCCCCCCCCCCGCCCCCAATGACTGAGCTGTTTGCCCCGAGCTCCCAATAAGTGTCTCTTGGGTCAGTGTTTGTTTTACTCATGTTGCCATCTTGGGATGTTTTGTACAACATCGGGAATGCTGGGAGGTCCGGAGGTTGTGGAAGGAGCTGAATAAATGCAAGTTCTTTCTCTCCTTCAGAGTCCATTCATCTACTTAATACGTATGGAGGGAAATGAATTTTACACAGTGGGTCATTCGAAGAATCCTGAGGAACGGCGCAAGAGTCTTCAGACAGGAAACCCCCATCTACTGAGCTTTGTGTGTAAAAAACAGACGAGCGACTCGAAAGGGGAGGGAAAGGTTAAAGATGCATTGAAGAATTACAAAGCAAACCAGGGCGGAGGCTCCGAATGGTTTAAGCTCGACACTCCGTCCAAAGTTGACGAGGCAAAAAATGCAATTGATGGCCTGAAGCCAACAAATCAAGTTGAGTATTGTGACGAATAGTCAGGGTCACTGGTAAAGTGACCTAACTAGGGTGTGAATCAGCAGTGAACAGTGTCACTGGGCTGGACTCTGCAAAGAATCTGTTTATTTTCACCATTGGTTGAAAAATCCAAATTTGAAGCCATTTAATTCTGGGTTTATTAATCCCATTCATTTCAGATTTGGTCCAATGTCCTCTTCAGGGACAGCAATTCGGATAGGAACCAATTACAGCAAAAACTGGTGGGTTCAGACCCCCTCAATCCGGCCACAATCCCCCCACCCCCATCAGATAGGGGCGTCCGACTGACCCCCACCTAAACCAGGATCTCAGTGTAGCTTCCAATCCATCACAGCTGTCACTCACTCACTCAGTGAAGGACAATATTGGGAGGTTATCATTAAGCCACTGGGTGGAATTTGACCCAATTTTACCCCCAAATTCCACAATCCCACCATGCAATGTCCAGCCCAGTGGGACCCAGCGCATACTGCTATTCCACTGCAAAAGGCATCAAGCCCTGTCCTATCCAATGGGATCTCCCTGTGCTCTTCTTACGCTATTTTCTTGTATTAATCGATCACATTCTTCATGTCAAAGTCTCCAGGTGTCTATTTAGTTGAACGATGATCTTTCACTAACCTGTCTGAAGTATATTGAGAGTCTGAGAGTACAGAGAGGGGGAAGCACAGTCTGAAAGTACAGATCGAGAGCGGGACAGTCAGAGAGTACAGACAGAGTGAAGCACAGTCTGAGAGTACAGACAGAGGGAAGCACAGTCTGACAGTACAGACAGAACGAAGCACAGTCTGAGAGTACAGACAGGGGAAGCATACTCTGAGAGTACAGTCAGCGGGAGCACAGTCTGAGAGTACTGACAGAGGGAAGAAAAGTCTGAGAGTACACAGGGGGAAGCACAGTCATAGAGTACAGACAGAGGCCGGGACAGTAGGAGAGCACAGACAGAGGGAAGTAAAGTATGAGAGTACAGTCAGAGGGAGCACAGTCTGAGAGTACAGACAGAGGGAAGCTCAATCTGAGAGTACAAAGAGGCGGAAGCACAGTCTGAGCGTACAGACAGAGGGAAGCACAGTCTCACAGTACAGACAGAGGGCGGGACAGTCAGAGAGTACAGGCAGGGGGAGCACAATCTGAGCGTATACACAGAGGGAAGTACAGTCTGAGAGTACAGGCAGAGGTATGCACAGTCTGAGAGTACAGAGTGGGGGAAGCACAGTCTGAGAGTACAGTCAGGGGAGCACAGTCTGAGAGTGCAGTCAGAGCGAAACTCAGTCTTAGAGTACAGACAGAGGGACTCACAGTCTCAGAGTACAGAGAGGGGCAAGCACAGTCTGAGAGTACAGATAGAGGGCGGGACAATCACAGAGTATAGACAGAGGGAAGCACAGTCTGAGAGTACAGACAGAGGGAATCACAGCCTGAGAGTGCAGACCGAGTCGAAGCACAGTCTGAGAGTACAGACAGAGCACAGTCTGAGAATACAGACAGAGGGTGCACAGTCTGAGAGTACAGACTGAGGGAAGCATAATCTGTGAGTACAGTCCGGGGGGGGGCACAGTCTGAGAGTACTGACAGAGAGAAGCACAGTCTGAGAGTAAAGACAGGGGGAAGCACAGTTTGAGAGTACAGTTAAGGGGAGGACAGTCTGAGAGTACAGACAGAGCAAAGAACAGTCTCAGAGTACAGACAGAGGGAGCACAGTCTGAGAGTACAGACAGAGGGAAGCACAGTCTGAGAGTACAGAGAGGGGTAAGCACAGTCTGAGAGTACTGACATAGGGCAGGACAGTCAGAGAGCACAGACAGAGGGAAGCAAAGTCGGAGTGTACTGACAGATGGAACACAGTCTGAGTCTACAGACAGAAGGAAGCACAGTCTGAGAGTACAGACAGAGGGAGATCAGTCTGAGAGTACAGACAGAGGGAAGTACAGTCTGAGTGTACACACAGGTGGAAGCATAGTGTGAGAGTACTGACAGGGTGAAGCGCAGTCTGAGAATACAGACAAGGTAAAGCACAGTCTGAGACTACAGAATGGGCGACGCACAGTCTGAGAGTACAGGCAGGGGGAGCACAGTCTGAGAGTACAGACAGGGGTAAGAACAGTGTGAGACTACTGACAGACGGAGCACAGTCTGAGAGTACAGACAGAGGCAGCACAGTCTGAGACGACAGAAAGGGGGACGCACAGTCTGAGAGAACAGACAGAGGGAGCACAGTCTGAGAATACAAACAGAGGGAGCACAATCTGAGAGTACAGACGGCGATAAGCACAGTCTGACAGTACAGATAGAGGGCAGCACATTCTGAGGGTACAGGCAGGAGGAAGCACAGTCTGAGGGTACAGACAGAGGGAGCACAGTCTGAGAGTACGGACAGGCGGAAGCATAGTATGAGAGTACTGACAGATGGAACACAGTCTGAGTGTACAGACAGAGGGAAGCACAGTCTGAGAGTACAGACAGAGGGAGATCAGTCTGAGAGTAAAGTAGAGGGAGATCAGCCTGAGAGTGCAGGCAGAGGCAGCACAGTCTGAGAGTACACAGAGGGTGAAGCGCAGTCTGAGACTACAGAAAGGAGGACGCACAGTCTGAGAGTACAGGCAGGGGGAGCATAGTCTGAGAGTACAAACAGGAGAAAGCACAGTGTGAGAGTCCAGGCAGAGGTCAGCACAGTCTGAGGGGAAAAGCAGGGGGAGCACAATTTGAGAGTATAGGCAGGTGGAGCACATACTGAGAGTAATGGCAGATGGAACACAGTCTGATTGTACAGCCAGAGGAAGCACAGTCTGAGAGTACAGGCAGAGGGAGCACAATTTGAGAGTACAGGCAGGGGGAGCACAGTCTGAGAGTACAACCAGCGGAAAGCAAAGTCTGAGAGCACAGGCAGGGGTCAGCACAGTCTGAGGGTACAGGCGGGGGTAGCACAGGCTGAGGGTACAGACAGAGGGAGCACAGTCTGAGAGTACAGACAGAGGTCAGCACAGTCTGAGGGTACAGGCGGGGGTAGCACAGGCTGAGGGTACAGACAGAGGGAGCACAGTCTGTGAGTACAGACTGGGGGAAGCAGAGTGTGAGAGTACTGACAGGTGGAACACAGTCTGAGTGTACAGACAGAGGGAAGCACAGTCTGAGAGTACAGAGAGAGGGAGAACAGTCTGAGAGTACAGACAGAGGGAGCACAGTCTGAGACTACAGACAGAGGAAAGCACAGTCTGAGGGAGCACAGTCTGAGATTATACACAGTGGGAAGGACAATCTGAGAGTACAGACAGAGGGAAGCACAATCTGAGAGTACAGAGAGGGGGAAGGACAGTCTGAGAGTACAGTCAGGGGAGCAGAGGCTGTGAGTACAGTCAGAGCGAAGCACAGTGTAAGTGTACAGGCAGAGTGAGCACAGTCTGAGAGTACAGGCAGGGGAAGCATAGACTGAGAGCACAAGCACAGGGTACACAGTCTGAGAGTACAGACAGGAGAAAGCACAATCTGAGAGTACAGTCAGGAGGAGCACAGCGTGAGAGTACAGTCAGAGCGAAGCACGGTCTGAGAGTACAGGCAGAGAGAGCACAGTCTGACAGTACAGACAGAGGGGGCACAGTCTTAGAGTACAGAAGAAGCACAGTCTGAGAGTACAGACAGAGCGAGCACAGTCTGAGAATACAGACAGAGGGGGACACAGTCTGAGAGTACAGAAGAAGCACAGTCTGAGAGTACAGACAGGGGAAGCACAGTCTGAGAGTACAGCAAGGGTGAAGCACAGTCTATGGGTGAAGACAGAGGGCGGGACAGTCAGAGAGTGCAAACAGAGGGAGCACGGTCTGAGAGTACAGGCAGAGGGAGCACAGTCTGAGCATACATACAGAGGGAGCACAGTCTGAGAGTACAGTCAGGGAGAGGACCGTCTGAGAGTGCAGACAGAGCGAAGCACACTCTGAGAGTACAGACAGAGGGAAGCACAGTCTGAGAGTACAGAGAGGGGGATGCACAGTCTGAGAGTACAAATAGAGGGCGGGACAGTCAGAGAGTGCAGACAGAGTGAAGCACAGTCTGAGAGTAAAGACAGAGCGAACACAGTCTGAGAATACAGACAGAGGGGGACACAGACTGAGAGTACAGAAGAAGCACAGTCTGAGAGTACAGACAGGGGACGCATAGTCTGAGAGTACAGCAAGGGTGAAGCACAGTCTCAGGGTACAGACAGAGGGCGGGACAGTCAGAGAGTACAGACCGAGGGAGCACGGTCTGAGAGTACAGGCAGAGGGAGCACAGTCTGAGCATACATACAGAGGGAGCACAGTCTGAGAGTACAGTCAGGGTGAGCACAGTCTGACAGTGCAGACAGAGCGAAGCATAGTCTGAGAGTACAGGCAGAGGAAAGCAATGTCTGAGAGTACAAACAGAGGGGAGCACAGTCTGAGAGTATAGGCAGAGCGAAGCACAGTCTGAGAGTACAGAGAGGGGGAAGCACAGTCTGAGAGTACAGATACATGGCGGGAAAGTCAGAGAGTACAGACAGAGGGAAGCACATTCTGAGAGTCCAGAGGGGAGCACTGTCAGAGAGTACAATCAGAGGAAGCACAGCCTGAGAGTAGAGTCAAGGGGAGCACAGCCTGAGAGTGCAGACAGAGCGAAGCACAGTCTGAGAGTACAGACAGCGGCAGCACACTCTGAGAGTACAGACAGAGGGAAGCACAGTCTGAGAGTACAGAGAGGGGGAAGCACAGTCTGAGAGTACAGACAGAGGGCCAGACAGTCAGAGAGTACAGACAGAGAGAAGCACAGTTTGAGAGTACAGACAGAGGGAGCACAGTCTGAGAGTACAGACAGAACGAAGCACAGTCTGAGAGTACAGACAGGGGAAGCATACTCTGAGAGTACAGTCAGCGGGAGCACAGTCTGAGAGTACTGACAGAGGGAAGAAAAGTCTGAGAGTACACAGGGGGAAGCACAGTCATAGAGTACAGACAGAGGCCGGGACAGTAGGAGAGCACAGACAGAGGGAAGTAAAGTATGAGAGTACAGTCAGAGGGAGCACAGTCTGAGAGTACAGACAGAGGGAAGCTCAATCTGAGAGTACAAAGAGGCGGAAGCACAGTCTGAGCGTACAGACAGAGGGAAGCACAGTCTCACAGTACAGACAGAGGGCGGGACAGTCAGAGAGTACAGAAAGGGGGAGCACAATCTGAGCGTATACACAGAGGGAAGTACAGTCTGAGAGTACAGGCAGAGGTATGCACAGTCTGAGAGTACAGAGTGGGGGAAGCACAGTCTGAGAGTACAGTCAGGGGAGCACAGTCTGAGAGTGCAGTCAGAGCGAAACTCAGTCTTAGAGTACAGACAGAGGGACGCACAGTCTCAGAGTACAGAGAGGGGCAAGCACAGTCTGAGAGTACAGATAGAGGGCGGGACAGTCACAGAGTATAGACAGAGGGAAGCACAGTCTGAGAGTACAGACAGAGGGAATCACAGCCTGAGAGTGCAGACCGAGTCGAAGCACAGTCTGAGAGTACAGACAGAGCACAGTCTGAGAATACAGACAGAGGGTGCACAGTCTGAGAGTACAGACTGAGGGAAGCATAATCTGTGAGTACAGTCCGGGGGGGGGCACAGTCTGAGAGTACTGACAGAGAGAAGCACAGTCTGAGAGTAAAGACAGGGTGAAGCACAGTTTGAGAGTACAGTTAAGGGGAGGACAGTCTGAGAGTACAGACAGAGCAAAGAACAGTCTCAGAGTACAGACAGAGGGAGCACAGTCTGAGAGTACAGACAGAGGGAAGCACAGTCTGAGAGTACAGAGAGGGGTAAGCACAGTCTGAGAGTACTGACATAGGGCAGGACAGTCAGAGAGCACAGACAGAGGGAAGCACAGTCTGAGTCTACAGACAGAAGGAAGCACAGTCTGAGAGTACAGACAGAGGGAGATCAGTCTGAGAGTACAGACAGAGGGAAGTACAGTCTGAGTGTACACACAGGTGGAAGCATAGTGTGAGAGTACTGACAGGGTGAAGCGCAGTCTGAGAATACAGACAAGGTAAAGCACAGTCTGAGACTACAGAATGGGCGACGCACAGTCTGAGAGTACAGGCAGGGGGAGCACAGTCTGAGAGTACAGACAGGGGTAAGAACAGTGTGAGACTACTGACAGACGGAGCACAGTCTGAGAGTACAGACAGAGGCAGCACAGTCTGAGACGACAGAAAGGGGGACGCACAGTCTGAGAGAACAGACAGAGGGAGCACAGTCTGAGAATACAAACAGAGGGAGCACAATCTGAGAGTACAGACGGCGATAAGCACAGTCTGACAGTACAGATAGAGGGCAGCACATTCTGAGGGTACAGGCAGGAGGAAGCACAGTCTGAGGGTACAGACAGAGGGAGCACAGTCTGAGAGTACAGACAGGCGGAAGCATAGTATGAGAGTACTGACAGATGGAACACAGTCTGAGTGCACAGACAGAGGGAAGCACAGTCTGAGAGTACAGACAGAGGGAGATCAGTCTGAGAGTAAAGTAGAGGGAGATCAGCCTGAGAGTGCAGGCAGAGGCAGCACAGTCTGAGAGTACACAGAGGGTGAAGCGCAGTCTGAGACTACAGAAAGGAGGACGCACAGTCTGAGAGTACAGGCAGGGGGAGCATAGTCTGAGAGTACAAACAGGAGAAAGCACAGTGTGAGAGTCCAGGCAGAGGTCAGCACAGTCTGAGGGGAAAAGCAGGGGGAGCACAATTTGAGAGTATAGGCAGGTGGAGCACATACTGAGAGTAATGGCAGATGGAACACAGTCTGATTGTACAGCCAGAGGAAGCACAGTCTGAGAGTACAGGCAGAGGGAGCACAATTTGAGAGTACAGGCAGGGGGAGCACAGTCTGAGAGTACAACCAGCGGAAAGCACAGTCTGAGAGCACAGGCAGGGGTCAGCACAGTCTGAGGGTACAGGCGGGGGTAGCACAGGCTGAGGGTACAGACAGAGGGAGCACAGTCTGAGAGTACAGACAGAGGTCAGCACAGTCTGAGGGTACAGGCGGGGGTAGCACAGGCTGAGGGTACAGACAGAGGGAGCACAGTCTGTGAGTACAGACTGGGGGAAGCAGAGTGTGAGAGTACTGACAGGTGGAACACAGTCTGAGTGTACAGACAGAGGGAAGCACAGTCTGAGAGTACAGAGAGAGGGAGAACAGTCTGAGAGTACAGACAGAGGGAGCACAGTCTGAGACTACAGACAGAGGAAAGCACAGTCTGAGGGAGCACAGTCTGAGATTATACACAGTGGGAAGGACAATCTGAGAGTACAGACAGAGGGAAGCACAATCTGAGAGTACAGAGAGGGGGAAGCACAGTCTGAGAGTACAGTCAGGGGATCAGAGGCTGTGAGTACAGTCAGAGCGAAGCACAGTGTAAGTGTAGAGGCAGAGTGAGCACAGTCTGAGAGTACAGGCAGGGGAAGCATAGACTGAGAGCACAAGCACAGGGTACACAGTCTGAGAGTACAGACAGGAGAAAGCACAATCTGAGAGTACAGTCAGGAGGAGCACAGCGTGAGAGTACAGTCAGAGCGAAGCACGGTCTGAGAGTACAGGCAGAGAGAGCACAGTCTGACAGTACAGACAGAGGGGGCACAGTCTTAGAGTACAGAAGAAGCACAGTCTGAGAGTGCAGACAGAGCGAGCACAGTCTGAGAATACAGACAGAGGGGGACACAGTCTGAGAGTACAGAAGAAGCACAGTCTGAGAGTACAGACAGGGGAAGCACAGTCTGAGAGTACAGCAAGGGTGAAGCACAGTCTATGGGTGAAGACAGAGGGCGGGACAGTCAGAGAGTGCAAACAGAGGGAGCACGGTCTGAAAGTACAGGCAGAGGGAGCACAGTCTGAGCATACATACAGAGGGAGCACAGTCTGAGAGTACAGTCAGGGAGAGGACCGTCTGAGAGTGCAGACAGAGCGAAGCACACTCTGAGAGTACAGACAGAGGGAAGCACAGTCTGAGAGTACAGAGAGGGGGATGCACAGTCTGAGAGTACAAATAGAGGGCGGGACAGTCAGAGAGTGCAGACAGAGTGAAGCACAGTCTGAGAGTAAAGACAGAGCGAACACAGTCTGAGAATACAGACAGAGGGGGACACAGACTGAGAGTACAGAAGAAGCACAGTCTGAGAGTACAGACAGGGGACGCATAGTCTGAGAGTACAGCAAGGGTGAAGCACAGTCTCAGGGTACAGACAGAGGGCGGGACAGTCAGAGAGTACAGACCGAGGGAGCACGGTCTGAGAGTACAGGCAGAGGGAGCACAGTCTGAGCATACATACAGAGGGAGCACAGTCTGAGAGTACAGTCAGGGTGAGCACAGTCTGACAGTGCAGACAGAGCGAAGCATAGTCTGAGAGTACAGGCAGAGGAAAGCAATGTCTGAGAGTACAAACAGAGGGGAGCACAGTCTGAGAGTATAGGCAGAGCGAAGCACAGTCTGAGAGTACAGAGAGGGGGAAGCACAGTCTGAGAGTACAGATACATGGCGGGAAAGTCAGAGAGTACAGACAGAGGGAAGCACATTCTGAGAGTCCAGAGGGGAGCACTGTCAGAGAGTACAATCAGAGGAAGCACAGCCTGAGAGTAGAGTCAAGGGGAGCACAGCCTGAGAGTGCAGACAGAGCGAAGCACAGTCTGAGAGTACAGACAGCGGCAGCACACTCTGAGAGTACAGACAGAGGGAAGCACAGTCTGAGAGTACAGAGAGGGGGAAGCACAGTCTGAGAGTACAGACAGAGGGCCAGACAGTCAGAGAGTACAGACAGAGAGAAGCACAGTTTGAGAGTACAGACAGAGGGAGCATAGTCTGAGAGTACAGACAGAGGGAGCACAGTCTGAGAGCACAGACAGAGAGAAGCACAGTCTGAGAGTACAGTCAGGGGGAGCAAAGCCTGAGAGTACAGACAGAACTAAGCACAGTCTGAGAGCACAGACAGAGGGCGGGACTGTCAGAGTGTACAGACAGAGAGAAGCACTGTCTGAGAGTACAGGCAGAGGGAGCACAGTCTGAGATTATATACAAAGGGAAGGACAGCGTGAGAGTACAGTCAGAGCGAAGCACAGTCTGAGAGTACAGGCAGAGGGAGCACAGTCTGAGAGTACAGACAGAACGAAGCACAGTCTGAGAGCACAGACAGAGGGCGGGACAGTCAGAGAGTACAGAGAGAGCGAAGCACAGTCTGAGAGTACAGACAGAGGCAGCACATTCTGAGACTACAGAAAGGGGGACGCACAGGCTGAGAGAACAGACAGAGGGAGCACAGTCTGAGAATACAAACAGAGGGAGCACAATCTGAGAGTACAGACGGCGATAAGCACAGTCTGACAGTACAGATAGAGGGCAGCACATTCTGAGGGTACAGGCAGGAGGAAGCACAGTCTGAGGGTACAGACAGAGGGAGCACAGTCTGAGAGTACAGACAGGCGGAAGCATAGTGTGAGAGTACTGACAGATGGAACACAGTCTGAGTGTACAGACAGAGGGAAGCACAGTCTGAGAGTACAGACAGAGGGAGATCAGTCTGAGAGTAAAGTAGAGGGAGATCAGCCTGAGAGTGCAGGCAGAGGCAGCACAGTCTGAGAGTACACAGAGGGTGAAGCGCAGTCTGAGACTACAGAAAGGAGGACGCACAGTCTGAGAGTACAGGCAGGGGGAGCATAGTCTGAGAGTACAAACAGGAGAAAGCACAGTGTGAGAGTCCAGACAGAGGTCAGCACAGTCTGAGGGGAAAAGCAGGGGGAGCACAATTTGAGAGTATAGGCAGGTGGAGCACATACTGAGAGTACAGGCAGATGGAACACAGTCTGATTGTACAGGCAGAGGAAGCACAGTCTGAGAGTACAGGCAGAGGGAGCACAATTTGAGAGTACAGGCAGGGGGAGCACAGTCTGAGAGTACAACCAGCGGAAAGCACAGTCTGAGAGCACAGGCAGGGGTCAGCACAGTCTGAGGGTACAGGCGGGGGTAGCACAGGCTGAGGGTACAGACAGAGGGAGCACAGTTTGAGAGTACAGACAGAGGTCAGCACAGTCTGAGGGTACAGGCGGGGGTAGCACAGGCTGAGGGTACAGACAGAGGGAGCACAGTCTGTGAGTACAGACTGGGGGAAGCAGAGTGTGAGAGTACTGACAGGTGGAACACAGTCTGAGTGTACAGACAGAGCGAAGCACAGTCTGAGAGTACAGACAGAGGGAGAACAGTCTGAGAGTACAGACAACGGGAGCACAGTCTGAGACTACAGACAGAGGAAAGCACAGTCTGAGGGAGCACAGTCTGAGATTATACACAGTGGGAAGGACAATCTGAGAGTACAGACAGAGGGAAGCACAATCTGAGAGTACAGAGAGGGGGAAGCACAGTATGAGAGTACAGTCAGGGGAGCAGAGGCTGTGAGTACAGTCAGAGCGAAGCACAGTCTAAGTGTACAGGCAGAGTGAGCACAGTCTGAGAGTACAGGCAGGGGAAGCATAGACTGAGAGCACAAGCACAGGGTACACAGTCTGAGAGTACAGACAGGAGAAAGCACAATCTGAGAGTACAGTCAGGAGGAGCACAGCGTGAGAGTACAGTCAGAGCGAAGCACGGTCTGAGAGTACAGGCAGAGGGAGCACAGTCTGACAGTACAGACAGAGGGGGCACAGTCTTAGAGTACAGAAGAAGCACAGTCTGAGAGTACAGACAGAGCGAACACAGTCTGAGAGTACGGACAGAGGGAAGCACAGTCTGAGAGTACAGAGAGGGGGATGCACAGTCTGAGAGTACAAATAGAGGGCGGGACAGTCAGAGAGTGCAGACAGAGTGAAGCACAGTCTGAGAGTAAAGACAGAGCGAACACAGTCTGAGAATACAGACAGAGGGGGACACAGACTGAGAGTACAGAAGAAGCACAGTCTGAGAGTACAGACAGGGGACGCATAGTCTGAGAGTACAGCAAGGGTGAAGCACAGTCTCAGGGTACAGACAGAGGGCGGGACAGTCAGAGAGTACAGACCGAGGGAGCACGGTCTGAGAGTACAGGCAGAGGGAGCACAGTCTGAGCATACATACAGGGGGAGCACAGTCTGAGAGTACAGTCAGGGTGAGCACAGTCTGACAGTGCAGACAGAGCGAAGCATAGTCTGAGAGTACAGGCAGAGGAAAGCAATGTCTGAGAGTACAAACAGAGGGGAGCACAGTCTGAGAGTATAGGCAGAGCGAAGCACAGTCTGAGAGTACAGAGAGGGGGAAGCACAGTCTGAGAGTACAGATACATGGCGGGAAAGTCAGGGAGTACAGACAGAGGGAAGCACAGTCTGAGAGTCCAGAGGGGAGCACTGTCTGAAAGTACAATCAGAGGAAGCACAGCCTGAGAGTAGAGTCAAGGGGAGAACAGCCTGAGAGTGCAGACAGAGCGAAGCACAGTCTGAGAGTACAGACAGCGGCAGCACACTCTGAGAGTACAGACAGAGGGAAGCACAGTCTGAGAGTACAGAGAGGGGGAAGCACAGTCTGAGAGTACAGACAGAGGGCCAGACAGTCAGAGAGTACAGACAGAGAGAAGCACAGTCTGAGCGTACAGGCAGAGGGAGCACAGTCTGAGATTATATACAAAGGGAAGGACAGCGTGAGAGTACAGTCAGAGCGAAGCACAGTCTGAGAGTACAGGCAGAGGGAGCACAGTCTGAGAGTACAGACAGAACGAAGCACAGTCTGAGAGCACAGACAGAGGACGGGACAGTCAGAGAGTACAGAGAGAGCGAAGCACAGTCTGAGAGTACAGACAGAGAAAAGCACAGTCTGAGAGTACAAACAGAGGGAAGCACAGTCTGAGCGTATAGGCAGAGCGAAGCACAGTCTGAGAGTACAGAGAGGGGGAAGCACAGTCTGAGAGTACAGATAGAGGGCAGGACAGTCAGAGAGTACAGACAGAGGGAAGCACAGTCTGAGAGTCCAGAGGAGAGCACTGTCTGAGAGTCGATTCAGAGGAAGCACAGTCTGAGAGTAGAGTCAGGGGGAGCACAGTCTGAGAGTACAGAGAGGGGGAAGCACAGTCTGAGAGTACAGATAGAGGGCAGGACAGTCAGAGAGTACAGACAGAGTGAAGCACAGTCAGAGAGTACAGAAAGAGGGAGCACAGTCTGAGAGTACAGACAGAGAGAAGCACAGTTTGAGAGTAGCGTCAGAGAGAAGCACAGTCTGAGAGTACAGTCAGGGGGAGCACAGCCTGAGAGTACAGACAGAACGAAGCACAGTCTGAGAGCACAGACAGACGGCGGGACAGTCAGAGAGTACAGACAGAGGGAAGCACAGTCTGAGAGTAAAGGCAGAGAGAGCACAGTCTGAGATTATACACAGAGGGAAGGACAGTCTGAGAGTACAGACAGAGTGAAGCACAGTCTGAGAGTACTAAGAGGGGGAAGCACAGTCTGAGAGTACAGTCAGGGGGAGCAGAGGCTGAGAGTACAGTCAGAGCGAAGCACAGTCTGAGAGTACAGGCAGAGGGAGCACAGTCTGAGAGTACAGGCAGAGGGAGCACAGTCTGAGACTATACACAGAAGGATCACAGTCTGAGAGTACAGACAGGGGAAAGCACAGTTTGAGAGTACAGTCAGGGGGAGCACAGTCTGAGAGTACAGGCAGAGGGAGCACAGTCTGAGAGTACAGAGAGCGCGAAGCACAGCCTGAGAGTACAGGCAGGGGGAAGCATAGACTGAGAGCACAAGCACTGGGTACACAGTCTGAGAGTACAGACAGGAGAAAGCACAATCGGAGAGTACTGTCAGGAGGAGCACTGTGTGAGAGTACAGTCAGAGTGAAGCACAGTTTGAGAGTACAGTCAGGGGGAGCACAGTCTGAGAGTACAGTCAGAGGGAGCACTGTCTGCGAGTACAGACAGCGGGAAGCACAGCCTGAGAGTACAGGCAGGGGGAAGCATAGACTGAGAGCACAAACACGGGGTACACAGTCTGAGAGTACAGACAGGAGAAAGCACAGTCTGAGAGTACTGTCAGGAGGAGCACTGTGTGAGAGTACTGTCAGAGCGAAGCACAGTCTGAGAGTACCGTTAGTGGGAGCACAGTCTCAGAGTACAGACAGAGGGAAGCACAGCGGGAGATTACAGGCAGTGGGAGCACTGTCTGAGAGTACAGGCAGAGGGAGCACAGTCTGAGAGTACAGACAGGGGAAGCACAGTCTAAGAGTACAGGCAGAGGGAACACAGTCTGAGAGTACAGACAGGGGGAGCACAGTGGGAGAGTATAGGCAGATGGAGCACATACTGAGAGTACAGGCAGGTGGAACACAGTTCGATTGTACAGGCAGATGGAGCACAGTCTGAGAGTACAGGCAGAGAGAGCACAATGTGAGAGTACAGGCAGGGGTAGCACAGTCTGAGAGTACCGACAGAGGGGAGCACAGTCTGAGAGTACAGACAGGGGGAAGCACAGTCTAAGAGTACAGGCAGAGGGAACACAGTCTGAGAGTACAGACAGGGGGAGCACAATCTGAGAGTATAGGCAGATGGAGCACATACTGAGACTACAGGCAGATGGAACACAGTCTGAGGGTACAGGCGGGGGAAGCACACGCTGAGGGTACAGACAGAACGAAGCACAGTTTGAGAGCACAGACAGAGGGCGGGACAGTCAGAGAGTACAGACAGAGAGAAGCACAGTCTGAGAGTACAGGCAGAGGGAGCAATGTCTCAGATTATACACAAAGGGAAGGACAGTCTTAGAGTACTGAGAGGAGGGAGCACAGTCTGAAAGTACAGTCAGGGGGAGCAGAGGCTGAGAGTACAGTCAGAGCGAAGCACAGTCTGAGAGTACAGGCAGAGGGAGCACAGTCTGAGAGTACAGGCAGTGGAAGCATAGACTGAGAGCACAAGCACAGGGTACACAGTCTGAGAGTACAGACAGGAGAAAGCACAATCTGAGAGTACAGTCAGGAGGAGCACAGCGCGAGAGTACAGTCAGAGTGAAGCACGGTCTGACAGTACAGACAGAGGGGGCACAGTCTTAGAGTACAGAAGAAGCACAGTCTGAGAGTACAGACAGAGCGAGCACAGTCTGAGAATACAGACAGAGGGGGACACAGTCTGAGAGTACAGAAGAAGCACAGTCTGAGAGTACAGACAGGGGAAGCACAGTCTGAGAGTACAGCAAGGGTGAAGCACAGTCTATGGGTGAAGACAGAGGGCGGGACAGTCAGAGAGTGCAAACAGAGGGAGCACGGTCTGAGAGTACAGGCAGAGGGAGCACAGTCTGAGCATACATACAGAGGGAGCACAGTCTGAGAGTACAGTCAGGGAGAGGACCGTCTGAGAGTGCAGACAGAGCGAAGCACACTCTGAGAGTACAGACAGAGGGAAGCACAGTCTGAGAGTACAGAGAGGGGGATGCACAGTCTGAGAGTACAAATAGAGGGCGGGACAGTCAGAGAGTGCAGACAGAGTGAAGCACAGTCTGAGAGTAAAGACAGAGCGAACACAGTCTGAGAATACAGACAGAGGGGGACACAGACTGAGAGTACAGAAGAAGCACAGTCTGAGAGTACAGACAGGGGACGCATAGTCTGAGAGTACAGCAAGGGTGAAGCACAGTCTCAGGGTACAGACAGAGGGCGGGACAGTCAGAGAGTACAGACCGAGGGAGCACGGTCTGAGAGTACAGGCAGGGGGAGCACAGTCTGAGCATACATACAGAGGGAGCACAGTCTGAGAGTACAGTCAGGGTGAGCACAGTCTGACAGTGCAGACAGAGCGAAGCATAGTCTGAGAGTACAGACAGAGGAAAGCAATGTCTGAGAGTACAAACAGAGGGGAGCACAGTCTGAGAGTATAGGCAGAGCGAAGCACAGTCTGAGAGTACAGATACATGGCGGGAAAGTCAGAGAGTACAGACAGAGGGAAGCACAGTCTGAGAGTCCAGAGGGGAGCACTGTCTGAGAGTACAATCAGAGGAAGCACAGCCTGAGAGTAGAGTCAAGGGGAGCACAGCCTGAGAGTGCAGACAGAGCGAAGCACAGTCTGAGAGTACAGACAGCGGCAGCACACTCTGAGAGTACAGACAGAGGGAAGCACAGTCTGAGAGTACAGAGAGGGGGAAGCACAGTCTGAGAGTACAGACGGAGGGCCAGACAGTCAGAGAGTACAGACAGAGAGAAGCACAGTTTGAGAGTACAGGCAGATGGAGCACAGTCTGAGAGTACAGACAGAGGGAGCACCGTCTGAGAGCACAGACAGAGAGAAGCACTGTCTGAGAGTACAGTCAGGGGGAGCACAGCCTGAGAGTACAGACAGAACTAAGCACAGTCTGAGAGCACAGACAGAGGGCGGGACTGTCAGAGTGTACAGACAGAGAGAAGCACAGTCTGAGAGTACAGGGAGAGGGAGCACAGTCTGAGATTATATACAAAGGGAAGGACAGCGTGAGAGTACAGTCAGAGCGAAGCACAGTCTGAGAGTACAGGCAGAGGGAGCACAGTCTGAGAGTACAGACAGAACGAAGCACAGTCTGAGAGCACAGACAGAGGGCGGGACAGTCAGAGAGTACAGAGAGAGCGAAGCACAGTCTGAGAGTACAGACAGAGAAAAGCACAGTCTGAGAGTACAAACAGAGGGAAGCACAGTCTGAGCGTATAGGCAGAGCGAAGCACAGTCTGAGAGCACAGAGAGGGGGAAGCACAGTCTGAGAGTACAGATAGAGGGCAGGACAGTCAGAGAGTACAGGCAGAGGGAAGCACAGTCTAAGAGTCCAGAGGGGAGCACTGTCTGAGAGTCGATTCAGAGGAAGCACAGTCTGAGAGTAGAGTCAGGGGGAGCACAGCCTGAGAGTGCAGACAGAGCGAAGCACAGTCTGAGAGTACAGACAGCGGCAGCACACTCTGAGAGTACAGACAGAGGGAAGCACAGTCTGAGAGTACAGAGAGGGGGAAGCAGGGTCTGAGAGCACAGATAGAGAGAAGCACAGTCTGAGAGTAGCGTCAGAGAGAAGCACAGTCTGAGAGTACAGTCAGGGGGAGCACAGCCTGAGAGTACAGACAGAACGAAGCACAGTCTGAGAGCACAGACAGACGGCGGGACAGTCAGAGAGTACAGACAGAGGGAAGCACAGTCTGAGAGTAAAGGCAGAGAGAGCACAGTCTGAGATTATACACAGAGGGAAGGACAGTCTGAGAGTACAGATAGAGTGAAGCACAGTCTGAGAGTACTGAGAGGGGGAAGCACAGTCTGAGAGTACAGTCAGGGGGAGCAGAGGCTGAGAGTACAGTCAGAGCGAAGCACAGTCTGAGAGTACAGGCAGAGGGAGCACAGTCTGAGAGTACAGGCAGAGGGAGCACAGTCTGAGACTATACACAGAGGGAGCACAGTCTGAGAGTACAGACAGGGGAAAGCACAGTTTGAGAGTACAGTCAGGGGGAGCACAGTCTGAGAGTACAGGCAGTGGGAAGCATAGACTGAGAGCACAAGCACTGGGTACACAGTCTGAGAGTACAGACAGGAGAAAGCACAATCGGAGAGTACTGTCAGGAGGAGCACTGTGTGAGAGTACAGTCAGAGCGAAGCACAGTTTGAGAGTACAGTCAGGGGGAGCACAGTCTGAGAGTACAGTCAGAGGGAGCACTGTCTGCGAGTACAGACAGCGGGAAGCACAGCCTGAGAGTACAGGCAGGGGGAAGCATAGACTGAGAGCACAAGCACAGGGTACACAGTCTGAGAGTACAGACAGGAGAAAGCACAGTCTGAGAGTACTGTCAGGAGGAGCACTGTGTGAGAGTACAGTCAGAGCAAAGCACAGTCTGAGAGTACCGTTAGTGGGAGCACAGTCTCAGAGTACAGACAGAGGGAAGCACAGCGGGAGATTACAGGCAGTGGGAGCACTGTCTGAGAGTACAGGCAGAGGGAGCACAGTCTGAGAGTACAGACAGGGGAAGCACAGTCTAAGAGTACAGGCAGAGGGAACACAGTCTGAGAGTACAGACAGGGGGAGCACAATGGGAGAGTTAGGCAGATGGAGCACATACTGAGAGTACAGGCAGGTGGAACACAGTTTGATTGTACAGGCAGATGGAACACAGTCTGAGAGTACAGGCAGAGAGAGCACATTGTGGGAGTACAGGCAGGAGTAGCACAGTCTGAGAGTACCGACAGAGGGGAGCACAGTCTGAGAGTACAGACAGGGGGAAGCACAGTCTAAGAATACAGGCAGAGGGAACACAGTCTGAGAGTACAGACAGGGGGAGCACAATCTGAGAGTATAGGCAGATGGAGCACATACTGAGACTACAGGCAGATGGAACACAGTCTGAGGGTACAGGCGGGGGAAGCACACGCTGAGGGTACAGACAGAACGAAGCACAGTTTGAGAGCACAGACAGAGGGCGGGACAGTCAGAGAGTACAGACAGAGAGAAGCACAGTCTGAGAGTACAGGCAAAGGGAGCACCGTCTCAGATTATACACAAAGGGAAGGACAGTCTTAGAGTACTGAGAGGGAGGAGCACAGTCTGAGAGTACAGTCAGGGGGAGCAGAGGCTGAGAGTACAGTCAGAGCGAAGCACAGTCTGAGAGTACAGGCAGAGGGAGCACAGTCTGAGAGTACAGGCAGAGGGAGCACAGTCTGAGAGTATAGGCAGATGGAGCACATACTGAGACTACAGGCAGATGGAACACAGTCTGAGTGTACAGGCGGGGGAAGCACACGCTGAGGGTACAGACAGATCGAAGCACAGTTTGAGAGCACAGACAGAGGGCGGGACAGTCAGAGACTACAGACAGAGAGAAGCACAGTCTGAGAGTCCAGGCAGAGGGAGCACCGTCTCAGATTTTACACAAAGGGAAGGACAGTCTTAGAGTACTGAGAGGGGGAAGCACAGTTTGAGAGTTCAGTCAGGGGGAGCACAGTATGAGTGTACAGTCAGAGCGAAGCACATTCTGAGAGTACAGTCAGAGGGCGCACAGTCTGAGAGTATAGGAAGAGGGGGCACAGTCAGTGGGTACAGACAGAGGGAGCACAGTCTGAGAGTACAGGCAGAGGGAAGCACAGTCTGAGCGTATAGGCAGAGCGAAGCACAGTCTGAGAGTACAGAGAGGGGGAAGCACAGTCTGAGAGTACAGATAGAGGGCGGGACAGTCAGCGAGTACACACAGAGGGAAGCACAGTCTGAGAGTCCAGAGGGGAGCACTGTCTGAGAGTCGATTCAGAGGAAGCACAGTCTGAGAGTAGAGTCAGGGGGAGCACAGCCTGAGAGTACAGACAGAGCGAAGCACAGTCTGAGAGTACAGGCAGAGGAAAGCACAGTCTGAGAGTACAAACAGAGCAAAGCACAGTCAGAGAGTACAGACAGAGGGAGCACAGTCTGAGAGTACAGACAGAGAGAAGCACAGTCTGAGAGTAGCGACAGAGAGAAGCACAATCTGAGAGTACAGTCAGGGGGAGCACAGCCTGAGAGTACAGACAGAACGAAGCACAGTCTGAGAGCACAGACAGACGACGGGACAGTCAGAGAGTACAGACAGAGGGAAGGACAGTCTGAGAGTACAGACAGAGGGAGCACAGTCAGAGAGTACAGACAGAGTGAAGCACAGTCAGAGAGTACAGACAGAGGGAGCACAGTCTGAGAGTACAGACAGAGAGAAGCACAGTCTGAGAGTAGCGACAGAGAGAGTATAGGCAGAGCGAAGCGCAGTCTGAGAGTACAGAGAGGGGGAAGCAGAGTCTGAGAGCACAGATAGAGTGCGGGACAGTCAGAGACTACAGACAGAGGGAAGCACAGTCAGAGAGTACAGACAGAGGGAGCACAGTCAGAGAGTACAGACAGAGTGAAGCACAGTCAGAGAGTACAGACAGAGGGAGCACAGTCAGAGAGTACAGACAGAGGGAGCACAGTCAGAGAGTACAGACAGAGTGAAGCACAGTCAGAGAGTACAGACAGAGGGAGCACAGTCTGAGAGTACAGACAGAGAGAAGCACAGTCTGAGAGTAGCGACAGAGAGAAGCACAGTCTGAGAGTACAGTCAGGGGGAGCACAGCCTGAGAGTACAGACAGAACGAAGCACAGTCTGAGAGCACAGACAGACGACGGGACAGTCAGAGAGTACAGACAGAGGGAAGGACAGTCTGAGAGTGCAGACAGAGTGAAGCACAGTCTGAGAGTACTGAGAGGTGTAAGCACAGTCTGAGAGTACAGTCAGGGGGAGCAGAGGCTGAGAGCACAGTCAGAGCGAAGCACAGTCTGAGAGTACAGGCAGAGGGGGCACAGTCTGAGAGTACAGGCAGGGGGAGCACAGTCCGAGACTGTACACAGAGGGAGCACAGACTGAGAGTACAGGCAGGGGAGCACAGTCTGAGAGTATAGGAAGTGGGGGCACAGTCTGAGAGTACAGACAGGGGGAAGCACAGTCTGAGAGTACAGTCAGAGCGAAGCACTGTCTGAGAGTGCAGTTAGGGGGAGCATAGTCTCAGAGTACAGACAGAGGGCGGGACAGTCAGAGAGTACAGCCAGAGTGAAGCACAGTCTGAGATAACAGACAGAATGAAGCACAGTCTGAGAGTACAGACAGGGGGAAGGACAGTCTGAGAGTAGAGTCAGGGGGAGCACTGTCTGAGAGTACAGACAGAGGGAAGCACAGTTTGAGAGTACAGGCAGAGGGACCACAGTGTGAGAGTACAGTCAGAGCGAAGCACTGTCTGAGAGTACAGTTAGGGGGAGCAAAGTCTCAGGGCACAGACAGAGGGAAGCACAGCCGGAGAGTACAGGCAGGGGGAGCACAGTCTAAGAGTACAGGCAGAGGGAACACAGTCTGAGAGTACAGACAGGGGGAGCACAATCTGAGAGTATAGGCAGATGGAGCACATACTGAGAGTACAGGCAGATGGAACACAGTCTGATTGTACAGGCAGAGGGAGCACCGACTGAGAGTACAGGCAGAGGGCGCATAATTTGAGAGTACAGTCAGGGGGAGCACAGTCTGAGAATACAACCATGGGAAAGCACAGTCTGAGAGCACAGGCAGGGGTAGCACAGTCTGAGAGTACACACAGAGGGAAGCACAGTCTGAGAGTGCAGACAAAGGTCAGCACAGTCTGAGGGTACAGGCGGGGGAAGCACAGGCTGAGGGTACAGACAGAGGCAGCACAGTCTGAGAGTACACACAGGTGGAAGCATTGTGTGAGAGTACTGACAGATGGAACCCAGTCTGAGTGCACAGACAGAGGGAAGCACAGTCTGAGAGTACAGACAGAGGGAAACGCAGTCCGAGAGTACACACAGGTGGAAGCACAGTCTGAGAGTACAGACAGGAGAAAGCACAGTCTGAGAGTACTGTCAGGAGGAGCACTGTGTGAGAGTACAGTCAGAGCGAAGCACAGTCTGAGAGTACCGTTAGTGGGAGCACAGTCTCAGAGTACAGACAGAGGGAAGCACAGCGGGAGATTACAGGCAGTGGGAGCACTGTCTGAGAGTACAGGCAGAGGGAGCACAGTCTGAGAGTACAGACAGGGGAAGCACAGTCTAAGAGTACAGGCAGAGGGAACACAGTCTGAGAGTACAGACAGGGGGAGCACAATGGGAGAGTATAGGCAGATGGAGCACATACTGAGAGTACAGGCAGGTGGAACACAGTTTGATTGTACAGGCAGATGGAGCACAGTCTGAGAGTACAGGCAGAGAGAGCACATTGTGGGAGTACAGGCAGGAGTAGCACAGTCTGAGAGTACCGACAGAGGGGAGCACAGTCTGAGAGTACAGACAGGGGGAAGCACAGTCTAAGAATACAGGCAGAGGGAACACAGTCTGAGAGTACAGACAGGGGGAGCACAATCTGAGAGTATAGGCAGATGGAGCACATACTGAGACTACAGGCAGATGGAACACAGTCTGAGGGTACAGGCGGGGGAAGCACACGCTGAGGGTACAGACAGAACGAAGCACAGTTTGAGAGCACAGACAGAGGGCGGGACAGTCAGAGAGTACAGACAGAGAGAAGCACAGTCTGAGAGTACAGGCAAAGGGAGCACCGTCTCAGATTATACACAAAGGGAAGGACAGTCTTAGAGTACTGAGAGGGGGGAGCACAGTCTGAGAGTACAGTCAGGGGGAGCAGAGGCTGAGAGTACAGTCAGAGCGAAGCACAGTCTGAGAGTACAGGCAGAGGGAGCACAGTCTGAGAGTACAGGCAGAGGGAGCACAGTCTGAGAGTATAGGCAGATGGAGCACATACTGAGACTACAGGCAGATGGAACACAGTCTGAGTGTACAGGCGGGGGAAGCACACGCTGAGGGTACAGACAGATCGAAGCACAGTTTGAGAGCACAGACAGAGGGCGGGACAGTCAGAGACTACAGACAGAGAGAAGCACAGTCTGAGAGTCCAGGCAGAGGGAGCACCGTCTCAGATTTTACACAAAGGGAAGGACAGTCTTAGAGTACTGAGAGGGGGAAGCACAGTTTGAGAGTTCAGTCAGGGGGAGCACAGTATGAGTGTACAGTCAGAGCGAAGCACATTCTGAGAGTACAGTCAGAGGGCGCACAGTCTGAGAGTATAGGAAGAGGGGGCACAGTCAGTGGGTACAGACAGAGGGAGCACAGTCTGAGAGTACAGGCAGAGGGAAGCACAGTCTGAGCGTATAGGCAGAGCGAAGCACAGTCTGAGAGTACAGAGAGGGGGAAGCACAGTCTGAGAGTACAGATAGAGGGCGGGACAGTCAGCGAGTACACACAGAGGGAAGCACAGTCTGAGAGTCCAGAGGGGAGCACTGTCTGAGAGTCGATTCAGAGGAAGCACAGTCTGAGAGTAGAGTCAGGGGGAGCACAGCCTGAGAGTGCAGACAGAGCGAAGCACAGTCTGAGAGTACAGTCAGGGTGAGCACACTCTGAGAGTACAGACAGAGCGAAGCACAGTCTGAGAGTACAGGCAGAGGAAAGCACAGTCTGAGAGTACAAACAGAGCGAAGCACAGTCAGAGAGTACAGACAGAGGGAGCACAGTCTGAGAGTACAGACAGAGAGAAGCACAGTCTGAGAGTAGCGACAGAGAGAAGCACAATCTGAGAGTACAGTCAGGGGGAGCACAGCCTGAGAGTACAGACAGAACGAAGCACAGTCTGAGAGCACAGACAGACGACGGGACAGTCAGAGAGTACAGACAGAGGGAAGGACAGTCTGAGAGTACAGACAGAGGGAGCACAGTCAGAGAGTACAGACAGAGTGAAGCACAGTCAGAGAGTACAGACAGAGGGAGCACAGTCTGAGAGTACAGACAGAGAGAAGCACAGTCTGAGAGTAGCGACAGAGAGAGTATAGGCAGAGCGAAGCGCAGTCTGAGAGTACAGAGAGGGGGAAGCAGAGTCTGAGAGCACAGATAGAGTGCGGGACAGTCAGAGACTACAGACAGAGGGAAGCACAGTCAGAGAGTACAGACAGAGGGAGCACAGTCAGAGAGTACAGACAGAGTGAAGCACAGTCAGAGAGTACAGACAGAGGGAGCACAGTCAGAGAGTACAGACAGAGGGAGCACAGTCAGAGAGTACAGACAGAGTGAAGCACAGTCAGAGAGTACAGACAGAGGGAGCACAGTCTGAGAGTACAGACAGAGAGAAGCACAGTCTGAGAGTAGCGACAGAGAGAAGCACAGTCTGAGAGTACAGTCAGGGGGAGCACAGCCTGAGAGTACAGACAGAACGAAGCACAGTCTGAGAGCACAGACAGACGACGGGACAGTCAGAGAGTACAGACAGAGGGAAGGACAGTCTGAGAGTGCAGACAGAGTGAAGCACAGTCTGAGAGTACTGAGAGGTGTAAGCACAGTCTGAGAGTACAGTCAGGGGGAGCAGAGGCTGAGAGCACAGTCAGAGCGAAGCACAGTCTGAGAGTACAGGCAGAGGGGGCACAGTCTGAGAGTACAGGCAGGGGGAGCACAGTCTGAGACTGTACACAGAGGGAGCACAGACTGAGAGTACAGGCAGGGGAGCACAGTCTGAGAGTATAGGAAGTGGGGGCACAGTCTGAGAGTACAGACAGGGGGAAGCACAGTCTGAGAGTACAGTCAGAGCGAAGCACTGTCTGAGAGTGCAGTTAGGGGGAGCATAGTCTCAGAGTACAGACAGAGGGCGGGACAGTCAGAGAGTACAGCCAGAGTGAAGCACAGTCTGAGATAACAGACAGAATGAAGCACAGTCTGAGAGTACAGACAGGGGGAAGGACAGTCTGAGAGTAGAGTCAGGGGGAGCACTGTCTGAGAGTACAGACAGAGGGAAGCACAGTTTGAGAGTACAGGCAGAGGGACCACAGTGTGAGAGTACAGTCAGAGCGAAGCACTGTCTGAGAGTACAGTTAGGGGGAGCAAAGTCTCAGGGCACAGACAGAGGGAAGCACAGCCGGAGAGTACAGGCAGGGGGAGCACAGTCTAAGAGTACAGGCAGAGGGAACACAGTCTGAGAGTACAGACAGGGGGAGCACAATCTGAGAGTATAGGCAGATGGAGCACATACTGAGAGTACAGGCAGATGGAACACAGTCTGATTGTACAGGCAGAGGGAGCACCGACTGAGAGTACAGGCAGAGGGCGCATAATTTGAGAGTACACACAGAGGGAAGCACAGTCTGAGAGTGCAGACAAAGGTCAGCACAGTCTGAGGGTACAGGCGGGGGAAGCACAGGCTGAGGGTACAGACAGAGGCAGCACAGTCTGAGAGTACACACAGGTGGAAGCATTGTGTGAGAGTACTGACAGATGGAACCCAGTCTGAGTGCACAGACAGAGGGAAGCACAGTCTGAGAGTACAGACAGAGGGAAACGCAGTCCGAGAGTACACACAGGTGGAAGCACAGTCTGAGAGTACAGACAGGGTGAAGCGCAGTCTGAGAATACAGACAAGGTGCAGCACAGTCTGAGAGTACAGGCAGGGGGAAGCATAGTGTGAGAGTACTGACAGATGGAGCACAGTCTGAGAGTACAAACAGAGGGAGCACAGTCTGAGCGTACAGACAGGGGGAAACACTGTCTGAGAGTACAAGCAGAGGGAGCCCAGTCTGAGAGTACAGACAGGGGGGAAGCACAGTCAGATTACAGACAGTGGGAAGCTCAGTCTGAGAGTACAGACAGAGGGAAACACAGTCTGAGATTACACACAGGTGGAAGCACAATCTGAGAATACAGACAGGGTGAAACGCTGTCTGTGAATACAGACAGGGTGAAGCACAGTCTGAGACGACAGAATGGGGGACGCACAGTCTGAGAGTACAGGCAGGGGGAGCACAGTCTGAGAGTACAGGCAGGGGGAGCACAGTCTGAGAGTACAGGCAGGGGGAGCACAGTCTGAGAGTGCAAACAGGGGCAAGCATAATGTTAGAGAGCACTGACAGACGGAGCACAGTCTGATTGTACAGACAGAGGCAGAACAGCCTGAGGGTACACACAGGGGGACGCACAGTCTGAGACTACAGAAAGGGGGATGCACAGTCTGAGAGAACAGACAGAGGGAGCACAGTCTGAGAATACAAACAGAGGGCAGCACAGTCTGAGAGTACTAACATGCGGGAAGCACAGTATGACAGTACAGACAGAGGAGGCACAGTCTTAGAGTACAGAAGAAGCACAATCTGAGAGTACAGACAGAGCGAAGCGCAGTCTCAGGGTACAGACAGAGGGCGGGACAGTCAGAGTGTGCAGACAGAGGGAGCACGGTCTGAGAGTACAGGCAGAGGGAGCACAGTCTGAGAGTACAGTCAGGTAGAGCACCGTCTGAGAGTGCAGACAGAGCGAAGCACAGTCTGAGAGTGCAGACAGAGGAAAGCACAGTCTGAGAGTACAAACAGAGGGAAGCACAGTCTGAGAGTACAGGCAGAGCGAAGCACACTCAGAGAGTACAGGCAGAGCGAAGCACGGTCTGAGAGTACAGTGAAGGGGAAGCACAATCTGAGAGTACAGATAGAGGGCAGGACAGTCAGAGACTACAGACAGAGGGAAGCACACTCTGAAAGTCCAGCGGGGAGCACAGTCTGAGAGTACAGATAGAGGGCGGGACAGTCAGGGAGCACAGTCAGAGGGAGCACAGCCTGAGAGTGCAGACAAAGCGAAGCACAGTCTGAGCGTACAGACAGCGGCAGCACACTCTGAGAGTACAGATTGAGTGCGGGGCAGTCAGAGAGTACAGACAGAGTGAAGCACAGTCACAGAGTACAGACAGAGGGAAGCACAGTCTGAGAGTACAGAGAGGGAGAAGAACATTCTGAGAGTACAGATAGAGTGCGGGGCAGACAGAGAGTACAGACAGAGTGAAGCACAGTCAGAGATACAGACAGAGGGAGCACAGCCTGAGAGTACAGACAGAACGAAGCACAGTCTGAGAGTGCAGACAGGGGGAAGCACAGTCTGAGAGTAGCGACAGAGAGAAGCACAGTCTGAGAGTACAGTCAGGGGGAGCACAGCCTGAGAGTACAGACAGAACGAAGCACAGTCTCAGAGTGCACACAGGGGAAGCTCAGTCTGAGTGCACAGACAGAAGGCGGGACAGTCAGAGAGTACAGACAGAGGGAAGCATAATCTGAGAGTACAGGCAGAGGGAGCACAAACTGAGCGTGTACACAGAGGGAAGCACAGTCTGAGAGTACAGACAGAGGGAAGCACAGTCTGAGATACAGAGAGGGGGATGCACAGTCTGAGAGTATAGTCAGGGGGAGCACAGTCTGAGAGTACAGTCAGGGGGAGCACAGTCTGAGAGTACACACAGGGGGAAGCACAGTCTAAGAGCATAGACAGAGGGCGGGACAGTCAGAGGGTACCGACAGAGGGAAGCACAGTCTGAGAGTACAGGCAGATGGTGCACAGTCGGAGAGTACAGACACTGGGAAGCACAGTCTGAGAGTACAATCAGCGGGAGCACAGTCTGAGAGTACAGACAGAGGGAAGCACAGTCTGGCAGTACAGACAGAGGGCGGGACAGTCAGAGAGTACAGTCAGAGCGAAGCACATTCTGAGAGTACAGGCAGAGGGTGCACTATCTGAGAGTTAACACAGAGGGAAGCACAGTCTGAGAGTACAGATTGAGGGAAGCACAGTCTGAGAGTCCAGAGAGGGGGAAGCACAGTTTGAGAGTACAGTCAGGGAGAGCACAGTCTGAGAGTACAGTCAGAGCGAAGCACAGTCTTAGAGTACAGACAGAGGGAAGCACAGTCTGAGAGAACAGAGAGGGGGAAGCACAGTCTGAGAGTACAGACAGAACGAAGCACAGTCTGAGAGTACAGAGAGAGCACTGTCTGAGAATACAGACAGAGGGAGCACAGTCTGAGAGTACAGACAGAGAGAAGCAAAGTCTGAGAGTACAGTCCGAGGGAGCACTATCTGAGAGTTTACACAGAGGGAAGCACAGTCTGAGAGTACAGTCAGGGGAAGCACAGTCTGACAGTACAGCAAGGTTGAAGCACAGTCTATGGGTGCAGACAGAGGGCGGGACAATCAGAGAGTGCAGACAGAAGGAGCACGGTCTGAGAGTACAGGCAGAGGGAGCACAGTCTGAGCATACATACAGAGGGAGCACAGTCTGAGAGTACAGTCAGGAAGAGCACCGTCTGAGAGTGCAGACAGAGCGAAGCACAGTCTGAGAGTACAGAGAGGGGGATGCAGAGTCTGAGAGTACAGATAGAGGGCGGGACAGTCAGAGAGTACAGACAGAGTGAAGCACAGTCTGAGAGTACAGACAGAGGGAAGCACAGTCTGAGATAACAGACAGAATGAAGCACACTCTGAGAGTACAGACGGCGGGAAGCACAGTCTGAGAGTACAGTCAGGGGGAGCACAGTCTGAGAGTACAGACAGAGGGAAGCACAGTCTGAGAGTACACAGGGGGAAGCACAGTCTGAGAGTACAGACAGAGGGCCGGACAGTCAGAGAGTACAGACAGAGGGAAGCATAGTTTGAGAGTACAGGCAGAGGGAGCACAGTCTGAGAGTACAGACAGAGGGAAGCATAATCTGAGAGTACAGGGAGGGGTAAGCACAGCCTGAGAGTACAGACAGGGTAGCACAGTCTGAGACTGCAGACAGAGGGAAGCACAGTCTGAGATTACTGGCAGAGGGAGCACAGTCTGAGAGTAGAGGCAGGAGAAAGCACAGTCTGAGAGTACAGTCAGGGGACCACAGTGTGAGAGTACAGTCAGAGCGAAGCACTGTCTGAGAGTACAGTTAGGGGGAGCAAAGTCTCAGAGTATAGGCAGAGAGAGCACAGTCTGAGATTACAGACAGGGGAAGCACAGTCTAAGAGTACAGGCAGAGGGAGCACAGTCTGAAAGTACAGACAGGGGGAGCACAATCTGAGAGTATAGGCAGATGGAGCACATACTGAGAGTACAGGCAGATGGAACACAGTCTGATTGTACAGGCAGAGGGAGCACCGTCTGAGAGTACAAGCAGAGGGAGCACAATTTGAGAGCACAGGCGGGGGAGCACAGTCTGAGAGTACAGACAGAGGGGAGCACAGTCTGAGAGTACAGACAGGGGGAAGCATAGTGTGAGAGTACAGACAGAGGGAAGCACAGTGTGAGGGTAAAGTTAGAGGGAGATCAGCCTGAGAGTGCAGGCAGAGGCAGCACAGTCTGAGGGTACACACAGGGGGAAGCATTGTGTGAGAGTACTGACAGATGGAACACAGTCTGAGTGTACAGACAGAGGGATGCGCAGTCTGAGAGTACAGACAGAGGGAAACACAGTCCGAGAGTACACACAGGTGGAAGCACAGTCTGAGAGTACAGACATGGTGAAGCGCAGTCTGAGAATACAGACAAGGTGAAGCACAGTCTGGGAGTACAGGCAGGGGGGAGCATAGTGTGAGAGTACTGACAGACGGAGCACAGTCTGAGGGTACAGACAGAGGGAGCACAGTCTGAGAGTACAGACAGGGGGAAGCACAGTCTGAGAGTACAGTCAGGGGAGCAGAGGCTGAGAGTACAGTCAGAGTGAAGCACAGTGAGAGATACAGACAGAGGGAGCACAGCCTGAGAGTACAGACAGAACGAAGCACAGTCTGAGAGTGCAGACAGGGGGAAGCACAGTCTGAGAGTAGCGACAGAGAGAAGCACAGTCTGAGAGTACAGTCAGGGGGAGCACAGCCTGAGAGTACAGACAGAACGAAGCACAGTCTGAGAGTGCACACAGGGGAAGCACAGTCTGAGTGCACAGACAGAAGGCGGGACAGTCAGAGAGTACAGACAGAGGGAAGCATAATCTGAGAGTACAGGCAGAGGGAGCACAAACTGAGCTTGTACACAGAGGGAAGCACAGTCTGAGAGTACAGACAGAGGGAAGCACAGTCTGAGATACAGAGAGGGGGATGCACAGTCTGAGAGTATAGTCAGGGGGAGCACAGTCTGAGAGTACAGTCAGGGGGAGCACAGTCTGAGAGTACACACAGGGGGAAGCACAGTCTAAGAGCATAGACAGAGGGCGGGACAGTCAGAGGGTACCGACAGAGGGAAGCACAGTCTGAGAGTACAGGCAGATGGTGCACAGTCGGAGAGTACAGACACTGGGAAGCACAGTCTGAGAGTACAATCAGCGGGAGCACAGTCTGAGAGTACAGACAGAGGGAAGCACAGTCTGGCAGTACAGACAGAGGGCGGGACAGTCAGAGAGTACAGTCAGAGCGAAGCACATTCTGAGAGTACAGGCAGAGGGTGCACTATCTGAGAGTTTACACAGAGGGAAGCACAGTCTGAGAGTACAGATTGAGGGAAGCACAGTCTGAGTGTCCAGAGAGGGGGAAGCACAGTTTGAGAGTACAGTCAGGGAGAGCACAGTCTGAGAGTACAGTCAGAGCGAAGCACAGTCTTAGAGTACAGACAGAGGGAAGCACAGTCTGAGAGAACAGAGAGGGGGAAGCACAGTCTGAGAGTACAGACAGAACGAAGCACAGTCTGAGAGTACAGAGAGAGCACTGTCTGAGAATACAGACAGAGGGAGCACAGTCTGAGGGTACAGACAGAGAGAAGCAAAGTCTGAGAGTACAGTCCGAGGGAGCGCTATCTGAGAGTTTACACAGAGGGAAGCACAGTCTGAGAGTACAGTCAGGGGAAGCACAGTCTGACAGTACAGCAAGGTTGAAGCACAGTCTATGGGTGCAGACAGAGGGCGGGACAATCAGAGAGTGCAGACAGAAGGAGCACGGTCTGAGAGTACAGGCAGAGGGAGCACAGTCTGAGCATACATACAGAGGGAGCACAGTCTGAGAGTACAGTCAGGAAGAGCACCGTCTGAGAGTGCAGACAGAGCGAAGCACAGTCTGAGAGTACAGAGAGGGGGATGCAGAGTCTGAGAGTACAGATAGAGGGCGGGACAGTCAGAGAGTACAGACAGAGTGAAGCACAGTCTGAGAGTACAGACAGAGGGAAGCACAGTCTGAGATAACAGACAGAATGAAGCACACTCTGAGAGTACAGACGGCGGGAAGCACAGTCTGAGAGTACAGTCAGGGGGAGCACAGTCTGAGAGTACAGACAGAGGGAAGCACAGTCTGAGAGTACACAGGGGGAAGCACAGTCTGAGAGTACAGACAGAGGGCCGGACAGTCAGAGAGTACAGACAGAGGGAAGCATAGTTTGAGAGTACAGGCAGAGGGAGCACAGTCTGAGAGTACAGACAGAGGGAAGCATAATCTGAGAGTACAGAGAGGGGTAAGCACAGCCTGAGAGTACAGACAGGGTAGCACAGTCTGAGACTGCAGACAGAGGGAAGCACAGTCTGAGATTACTGGCAGAGGGAGCACAGTCTGAGAGTAGAGGCAGGAGAAAGCACAGTCTGAGAGTACAGTCAGGGGGACCACAGTGTGAGAGTACAGTCAGAGCGAAGCACTGTCTGAGAGTACAGTTAGGGGGAGCAAAGTCTCAGAGTATAGGCAGAGAGAGCACAGTCTGAGATTACAGACAGGGGAAGCACAGTCTAAGAGTACAGGCAGAGGGAGCACAGTCTGAAAGTACAGACAGGGGGAGCACAATCTGAGAGTATAGGCAGATGGAGCACATACTGAGAGTACAGGCAGATGGAACACAGTCTGATTGTACAGGCAGAGGGAGCACCGTCTGAGAGTACAAGCAGAGGGAGCACAATTTGAGAGCACAGGCGGGGGGAGCACAGTCTGAGAGTACAGACAGAGGGGAGCACAGTCTGAGAGTGCAGACAGAGGTCAGCACAGTCTGAGGGTACAGGCGGGGGAAGCACAGGCTGAGGGTACAGACAGAGGGAGCACAGTCTGAGAGTACAGACAGGGGGAAGCATAGTGTGAGAGTACAGACAGAGGGAAGCACAGTGTGAGGGTAAAGTTAGAGGGAGATCAGCCTGAGAGAGCAGGCAGAGGCAGCACAGTCTGAGGGTACACACAGGGGGAAGCATTGTGTGAGAGTACTGACAGATGGAACACAGTCTGAGTGTACAGACAGAGGGATGCGCAGTCTGAGAGTACAGACAGAGGGAAACACAGTCCGAGAGTACACACAGGTGGAAGCACAGTCTGAGAGTACAGACATGGTGAAGCGCAGTCTGAGAATACAGACAAGGTGAAGCACAGTCTGAGAGTACAGGCAGGGGAGAGCATAGTGTGAGAGTACTGACAGACGGAGCACAGTCTGAGGGTACAGACAGAGGGAGCACAGTCTGAGAGTACAGACAGGGGGAAGCACTGTCTGAGAGTACAAGCAGAGGGAGCCCAGTCTGAGAGTACAGACAGTGGGAAGCTCAGTCTGAGAGTACAGACAGCGGGAAGCACTGTCTGAGCGTACAGACAGAGGGAGATCAATCTGAGAGTACAGACAGAGGGAAACACAGTCTCAGATTACACACAGTTGGAAGCACAATCTGAAAATACAGACAGGGTGAAACGCTGTCTGAGAATACAGACAGGGTGAAGCACAGTCTGAGACAACAGAAAGGGGGATGCACAGTCTGAGAGTACAGGCAGGGGGTGCACAGTCTGAGAGTACAGGCAGGGGGAGCACAGTCTGAGAGTACAGGCAGGGGGAGCACAGTCTGAGAGTGCAAACAGGGGCAAGCATAATGTTAGAGAGCACTGACAGACGGAGCACAGTCTGAGTGTACAGACAGAGGCAGCACAGCCTGTGAGTACACACAGGGGGACGCACAGTCTGAGAGTACAGACAGGGTGAAGCGCTGTCTCAGAATACAGACAAGGTGAAGCACAGTCTGAGACTACAGAAAGGGGGACGCACAGTCTGAGAGAACAGACAGAGGGAGCACAGTCTGAGAATACAAACAGAGGGAGCACAGTCTGAGAGTACTAACGGCGGAAGCACAGTCTGACAGTACAGACAGAGGCGGCACAGTCTTAGTGTACAGAAGAAATACAGTCTGAGAGTACAGATAGATGCGAAGCACAGTCTCAGGGTACAGACAGAGGGCGGGACAGTCAGAGTGTGCAGACAGAGGGAGCACGGTCTGAGAGTACAGGCAGAGGGAGCACAGTCTGAGAGTACAGTCAGGGAGAGCACCGTCTGAGAGTGCAGACAGAGCGAAGCACAGTCTGAGAGTACAGACAGAGGAAAGCACAGTCTGAGAGTACAAACAGAGGGAAGCACAGTCTGAGAGTATAGGCAGAGCGAAGCACAGTCTGAGAGTACAGTGAAGGGGAAGCACAGTCTGAGAGTACAGTCAGAGGGAGCACAAACTGAGAGTGTACACAGAGGGGAGCACAGTCTGAGAGTACAGACAGAGGGAAGCACAGTCTGAGAGTACAGAGAGGGGGAAGCACAGTCTGAGAGTATAGTCAGGGGGAGCACAGTCTGAGAGTACAGTCAGGGGGAGCACAGTCTGAGGGTACACACAGGGGGAAGCACAGTCTAAGAGCACAGACAGAGGGCGGGGCAGTCAGAGTGTACAGACAGAGGGAAGCACAGTCTGAAAGTACAGGCAGATGGTGCACAGTCGGAGAGTACAGACAGTGGGAAGCACAGTCTGAGAGTACAGTCAGCGGGAGCACAGTCTGAGAGTACAGACAGAGGGAAGCACAGTCTGGGAGTACAGACAGAGGGCGGGACAGTCAGAGAGTACAGACAGAGCGAAGTACATTCTGAGAGTACAGGCAGAGGGAGCACCATCTGAGAGTTTACACAGAGGCAAGCACAGTCTGAGAGTACAGACAGAGGGAAGCACAGTCTGAGAGTCCAGAGATGGGGAAGGACAGTTTGAGAGTACAGTCAGGGAGAGCACAGTCTGAGAGTACAGTCAGAGCGAAGCACAGTCTTAGAGTACAGACAGAGGGAAGCACCGTCTGAGAGAACAGAGAGGGGGAAGCACAGTCTGAGAGTACAGAGAGAGCACTGTCTGAGAATACAGACAGGGGAAAGCACAGTTTGAGAGTACAGTTAAGGTGAGGACAGGCTAAGAGTGCGGACAGAGCAAAACATAGTCTCAGAGTACAGACAGAGGGAGCACAGTCTGGGAGTACAGACAGAGAGAAGCACAGTCTGAGAGTACAGAGAGGGGTAAGCTTATACTGAGAATACTGACAGAGGGCAGGACAGTCAGAGAGTACAGACAGAGGGAAGCACTGTCTGAGAGTACAAGCAGAGGGAGCCCAGTCTGAGAGTACAGACAGTGGGAAGCTCAGTCTGAGAGTACAGACAGCGGGAAGCACAGTCTGAGAGTACAGACAGAGAGAAGCACAGTCTGAGAGTACAGTCAGGGGGAGCACAGCCTGAGAGTACAGACAGAACGAAGCACAGTCTGAGAGTACAGACAGTGGGAAGCACAGTCTGAGATTACAGACAGCGGGAAGCACAGTCTGAGAGTACAGTTAAGGGGTGGACAGTCTGAGAGTACACACAGGGGGAAGCACAGTTTGAAAGTACAGTTTAGGGGAGGACAGTCTGAGAGTACAGACAGAGCAATGCACAGTCTGAGAGTACAGACAGAGAGAGCACAGTCCGAGACTACAGACAGAGGGAAGCACAGTCTGAGAGTACAGACAGAGGGCGGGACATTCAGAGAGTACAGACAGAGGGAAGCACAGTCTGAGAGTACAGGCAGTGGGAGCCACAGTCTGAGAGCACAGGCAGAGAGAGCACAGTCTGAGAGTACAGACAGAGGGAAGCACAGTCTGAGAGTACAGACAGAGGGAGCACAGTCTGAGAGTACAGACAGGGCATTGAGTATCAAAATAAAGAAGTTATGAGAAACCTTTATGCACTAATTTATCTGCTCACTTGATTAATGTCCCCAATTCAGAGCATTTTAATAAGGATTTGAAGGCTTTAGTGAGGGTGCAGGATAGATTTACAGGAACGTTCTTGGGGATGAGGGTCTGCAGTTTCCCGGATGATGGGAGAAGCTGGAGCTGTTCTCCTTGGAGATGAGAAGATTGAGATTTGGTCGACGTGTTTGAAATGCTGAGGATTCCAGACAGATGGAGCAGAAGCAGAGAGACTGTTCACACTGATGGAAAGGTTGAGGAGGGTTGACACGGGTTGAATGGCAAAAGTACGAGGGCCAAATGAGGATTACACGGCCTGAGCGTGGGGACAGGGTCAGTCAAAACCTTCAAAAGGGAATTCCAGACACATCTGAAGAGAAATGAACAATTTGCAGAGGAAATGGGGATAGAAGAAGCGAGTGAGGTCAGGTGAGTTGCTCTTGCAGCGAGCTAGCATGGACATGAAGGGCAGAACGGCCTGCCTGTGCTGTAACTGTTCTGTGAGTCTCTGTGGTTTGGAGAGTCGCAGCTCTCCTTTAGAAAGGGAAACCAGACAGATTGCTGAGTGAAGGAGTTACATCCAGTTTACACAGAGTGAGTTTTGAGTTAATCCTGAGTGAGGAATTTCCCTGAACTTTGATGACTGATTCCTGCAAAGATTTTGAGTGATTTCCCGAAATTGCAGTTTTTCTTTTGGATCCCCCTCCCCAGCTGATTGGCTGTCGGCCTGGGCCAGTGAAATGGAAGAACCGCCGGTTTCGACAAGGTCCCTTCCCAATCTTTCGTTCAGTTTTTCGGACTTGTTGGCAGGTGTCAAAAGGCTACAGTTCAGGAAATTCCCACCTGAGGCTCTCAGCCTCGAGACCCCTCCCCCCTCTAAACACCCTTTCCAAAAACCCCTGCCCCCAAACAGCCCCCTCCCAGCCCAATGACGCCTCCCCACCCCCCCCCCCCCCCCCCGCCCCCAGTGACTGAGCTGTTTGCCCCGAGCTCCCAATATGTGTCTCTTGGGTCAGTGTTTGTTTTACTCATGTTGCCATCTTGGGATGTTTTGTACAACATCGGGAATGCTGGGAGGTCCGGAGGTTGTGGAAGGAGCTGAATAAATGCAAGTTCTTTCTCTCCTTCAGAGTCCATTCATCTACTTAATACATATGGAGGGAAATGAATTTTACACAGTGGGTCATTCGAAGAATCCTGAGGAACGGCGCAAGAGTCTTCAGACAGGAAACCCCTATCTACTGAGCTTTGTGTGTAAAAAACAGACGAGCGACTCGGAAGGGGAGGGAAAGGTTAAAGATGCATTGAAGAATTACAAAGCAAACCAGGGCGGAGGCACCAAATGGTTTAAGCTCGACACTCGGTCCAAAGTTGACGAGGCAAAAAATGCAATTGATGGCCTGGAGCCAGCAAATTAAGTTGAGTATTGTGACGAATAGTCAGGGTCACTGGTAAAGTGACCTAACTAGGGTGTGAATCAGCAGTGAACAGTGTCACTGGGCTGGACTCTGCAAAGAATCTGTTTATTTTCACCATTGGTTGAAAAATCCAAATTTGAAGCCATTTAATTCTGGGTTTATTAATCCCATTCATTTCAGATTTGGTCCAATGTCCTCTTCAGGGGCAGCAATTCGGATAGGAACCAATTACAGCAACAACTGGTGGGTTCAGACCCCCTCAATCCGGCCACAATCCTCCCACCCCCATCAGATAGGGGCGTCCGACTGGCCCCCACCTAAACCCGGATCTCAGTGTAGCTTCCAATCCATCACAGCTGTCACACACTCACTGAAGGACAATATTAGGAGGTTATCATTAAGCCACTGGGTGGAATTTGATCCTATTTTACCCCCCAAATTCCACAATCCCACCATGTAAAGTCCAGCCCAGTGGGACCCAGTACATACTGCTATTCTACTGCAAAAGGCATCACACCCTGTCCTATCCAATGGGATCTCCCTGTGCTCTTCTATCGCTATTTTCTTGTATTAATCGATCACATTCTTCATGTCAAAGTATCCAGGGGTCTATTTAGTTATACGATGATCTTTCACTAACCTGTCTGAAGTATATTGACTGTATTCATGAACTGTCCAACACGGGGTGATGGGGAGAGTTTCTCTGATCTTGGATCCCGGGGCTGAAAGAGGGAAGGGAATTGGGGATGAGGGAGTGTGGATTGGACCAGGAGAAAGGCCAAGAGTAACTCGCAGTTAATTGTGCGAGGGCGAAAGAATAAACAATTAATCAATAGTTGCATTAGAAAGATTGGTAACATCACCTGTAACATAAAGTTTGTAATATTTTATGTTTTACAATTACACATAATTAACATTTGATTTTAAGGACACAAGTCTCAAATCATGAGAATTGTAAAATGGTGTCTTTCTCGCCAGTCTGTGATCTGAGCTCCGAACTTTTGTACATTTGATAAATTGCATTAAGTTGGGGAGGGAATGGGGCCCCATTCAAACAGCCCCAATTTTCAGCAGACCCTGTATTAAAACATCAGGAGATGTGAGTGGGGTCAGGGCCAATTCCAAATAGCAGACAGTTAAATTAACCAATTCTTGCTCAACACTGAGGCTAATTCGAGATTAGTAAATGTGAGCTGAGGGGTGAAAATGAAGGTTTGGAGGAGACACTTTGTCAACATGTTAACCGTGATTCAGAATAAACACTGCACACCTTCACCTGATCAACTGAGGAACGTGTGTTTAAGTGTTAAAGTTCAACTTTCGCCTCTTACTTGTAATTGAAACTTTGCTTTTAATATTTCTAACTTTTTACCTTTATACCTTGTAATGATTAATAAAGCTTTTGAATTCATCATTTAAAGTGTCTATTCTTGCTCGATAGTTCAGTCTTGTATAACCTGATTTAATTCAGGTTCAGCGCGGTCAGGCAGTAGGGCAATAGGGCGGCACGGTATCACAGTGGTTAGCACAGTTGCTTCACAGCTCCAGGGTCCCAGATTCAATTCCCAGCTTGGGTCACTGTCTGTGTGGCATCTGCACATTCTCCAGGGGTGGGATTCTCGACCCCCCCACCGGGTCGGAGAATCGCTGGGGGGCGGCGTGTATCCCGCCTTGCCGCTCCAACGCCGGCTGCCGAATGTTCTGGCGCCAGTTTTCGGGCGGGGGCAGGGATCGCGTCGTGTCGGTCAGGGGCCGTTGGTGGCCCCCCCAGCAATTCTCTGCGTTCCGATGGGCCGAGCGATTTCAGCCAGTCCCACCGGCGTGGATTAGACATGGTCCATCCCGGCGGGACCTGGCTTGGAGGGATGCTCGTGGAATCCTCGGGGAGGCGCACGGGGGGCGGGGGGGGATCCGGCCCTGGGGGGGTGGGGTGGGCCATGGTGGCCTGGCCCACGATCAGGGCCCACCGATCTGTGGGCGGGCCTGTGCCGTGGGGGGCTCTTTCCCTCCGCGCCAGCCTCTGTAACGCTCCGCCATGGCTGGTGCAGAGAAGAAACCCCCGCGCATGCGTAGGAAACACTCCAGCGGTTCTGCGCGTGCTCCAGAACACGCTGGCACTCCTGCACATGCGCCAACCCGCGACGGCTGGCGGAGGCCCTTCAGCGCCAGTTGGCGCTGCGCCAACCCCTCCGACGCCGGCCTAGCCCCCGGAAGTGCGGAGGATTCCACACCTTCCAGGCAGCCCAACGCCAGAGTGGTTCTCAGCGCTCTTTGACGCCGGTAGGGCCCGTCCCGCCGATTGCGGGAGAATCCCGGCCCCCATGGCTGCGTGGGTTTCCTCCGGGTGCTCCAGTTTCCTCCCACAATCCAAAGATGTGCAGAATAGGTGGCTTGGCCATGCTAAATTGCCCTTAACGTTTGGGTGGGGTTAAGGGGATAGGATGGAGGTGTGGGCTTAGATGGGGTGCTCTTCCCAAGGGCCGGTGCAGACTCGATCGGCCGAATGGCCTCCTTCTGCACTGTCAATTCTATGACTCTATGATTCACAATTGGAGATTCATTGCAAATGTCCGATACCCCAGATATCCTCAGGGTTGTACCTCCTGCTCACTCTCTGGTCAGAGATTGGATTGTGTGGGACTGCAGCCCAGTGGGAGTCGGGGAGGAGGGGTGGGAAGTAGGGATGAGGGAGTGTGGGTCGGACCAGGAGGAAGGCCGAGGAACTCCTGAGCTTTGAGCAGACGGAGCCCCAGGGACGGGCCTGGAGAGATGGTGAACTGTGGGAATCACTTGTCCCTGATCCCAGCTCCAATGGGAACCCATGACTGACGCTGTTCACTTTATATCTGAAGAGAAATAGAAATATATTTTACTGCAATAAACTCTGCTGATGGTTTGAGGAAGGAATGTTGACTCGTTCTTTGGTCTCCTGATTTTAAACCTGTTCCTGAATAAAGATGCTGTCAGAATACAGACAGGGCGTAGCACCGACTGAGGGTACAGATGGGATAGATCTGTTTGCGGATGTGTAACAGGGGGAGGGGTGACAACACACTCTGAGGGCAGATGGGGGGAGGGGTTAATGCAATCTATTGACACGGGGGCAGAGTAAGCATTCAAGTCTCTGCCAATCAGATGTTGTGCCTTGCGCTCAGCGATGTGACATCAGGCGGTACATTTCCTGGCTACGGGTTTGGTCGCAGTTTGACTTCGGGGTTGTGAGAAACCAGAGCAGAATTTGCAAGTAACTGTAACGGTAAGTCACTACCTCCCATCAGCCACGCTCGAGAATCCCCGGGGTCCTGTCAGACCACGTCCAGTATCGTCCCACGATTCATATTATCCAAATGAAATGGGGGGGAATTGTTGAGTTGAATATCTCGCTCTCCGCGCTACCAGCCGCTGTGATGTTTCCTGGTAGATTTTATCGCTACTTCCTGTTACTTGCAGCAGTTGTCGGTGTCCAAACCTTTTTAGAACTTGTTGCATTTAAACGCTGAGGGATTTAGTGAAGGGATCTCTCTCCATGAGCAGGGGGTCTCTGCAACGTCCGGGTTCCATGTACCAGACTAACGGTTCCCACATTCTTGGTGATCTTTGGATCTTCCCCTCTTGCCCCGCACTGGGTGGACCCTGGATGTGGCTCTGGGGATGGATCTGAGCCACTCCTGCTATCAGTTCGAGACAGGATCCAGTTGCGGTAACCAGGGGCTCGCTTGATTCTCACCTTTAAAAAATAAATTTAGTGTACCCAATTCATTTTTTCCAATTAAGGGGCAATTTAACGTGGCCAATCCACCTACCGTGCACCTCTTTGGGTTGTGGGGGGTGAAACCCACACAGACACGGGGAGAATGTGCAAACTCCACACGGACAGTGACCCCGAGCCGGGATCGAACCTGGGACCTCGGCGCTGTGAGACAGCAGTGCTAACCACTGCGCCACCATGCTGCCCTCTGCTTCTCACCTTTGACTGGTCACCTCCAGTGGTTGGTCCGTGCTGGGTGGTCTGATTTTGGCCGGGATCGAGAGGTCAGTGGTTTTGAATCATTTTGGTTAGCGGCACATGGGTTCCGCTGGCAAGTCGGGTGTTTATTGCACATCCTCTAATCCCCCCACCCCGATGGGTCACTGCACCCACTGGGGTTTCTGCTTGACACGGGCCTCCCTCTACCCCTATCCCACCTCAGTTCATCTGACCCCATTGACACACCGTCCAAATCCTTTAATCAGACACTGCCTGGGCCTTGACCCTGCTCTCTGGCCCTGCACCCTGGGCCTAGGTCAGAGATCACTGCCCGGGCCTGATATGTTCAGTACTTTTAATAAATTTGATGCAAATGCCACACCCAGTGTGGTCGAAAATTCTATCGTCGGAGCGGACAAACACTGCGGAACAAAACCAACTGTCATTTCACACACTTCCGGTCAGAGACACTCGATAAGACTTTTTCAAAAGACAAAGACGTCGTTACCAGCTCACCGCCCATTGGGGGGGGGAGGGGGAGGGGGGTGGAGATGTTTCCCTCGCATTTTCCGATTGGTTTGCCTTCTGTCAAAGTGTTCTGAAACGATTTATCACACTCTCTGCCGCGTTCCCCAACATCAGAAATTTATAATGTGGAAATCTGGCAGCTCGCAATGTGTTGGACACGAGACAAGAGATTCCAGGACCCTCCCGGCCCGGAAAGTGACCATACAGCCCATGCAAGGGCTGGACAATTGTTTGCACCCCCCCCCCCGCCCCCCCGGATTCGAACCTGTGTCACCAGTCTGGACCTCTGGATTACTCATCCACTGACATTGCCCCAACGCTACAATCACCACTGATGTGTTCTACGTGGGTTTCCTCCGGGTGCTCCGGTTTCCTTCCACAGCCTAAAGATGTGCAGGTTAGGTGGATTGGCCATGCAAAATTGCCCCTTAATGTCCAAAGGTGTGTACGTTAGGTTACAGGGCACCCTTTCAGAGGGCTGGGGCAGACTCGATAGGCCGGTTGGCCTCCTTCTGCACTGCAGGGTTTCCATGGTGTGTTCTCTCTGATTGGCTGGTTTGGTTCCACTTCTCGATCGGGTCTCGGGGTTGAACATTTTGGGTGGCATCTCAGACTGGGATGCGCCCAAAAGGCTGGGGGGGGGTGGGGTTGGAGAGACTTTCGGCACCAGTTTCACCCAGCACAGTCAGTGGCTACTGAGTCATGCCCTTTGACCTGTGTCACTGAGTTGGGTCTGAGGTAGGGGGTTAAGGATGACGGGGAGGCGTGTGTGGGGGAAGGGGGGGATAATGCTGCAAGCGAGTGCGGTTCATGGTTCGGAGTGCTCTGCCCGTGCCCCTCGGCGATGATCAATTTCAATATCATTGACCAACATCAGGGATGAAACATAAATACCCCCGGTACAAAAAACCATCTCAACCGGTTAGACTTAGAACCCCCAGATGGCAAACACTGAGTATTCTTGCCCTGTATCCCAATGGGAAGCTGGTTTTACCCAATATTACTGTCCAACTTTATCAATGAAACTTCAGTTCCTTACACGACAACAACTTGCATTTATATAGCACCTTCGATGTAGTAAAACATCAGAGCAGCGCGCTAGCAGAGTGGTTAGCACTGTGGCTTCACAGCTCCAGGGTCCCAGGTTCCAGTCCCGGCTTGTGTCACTGTCTGTGCGGAGTCTGCACGTTCTCCCCGTGTCTGCGTGGGTTTCCTCCGGGTGCTCCGGTTTCCTCCCGTAAGTCCCGAAAGACATACTTGTTAGGTGGATTGACCATGATAAATTGTCCTTAGTGTCTGAAAAAGGTTAGGAGGGGTTGTTGGGTTAAGGGGATACGGTAGAAATGAGGGCTTAAGTGGGTCGGTGCAGACTCGATGGGCCAAATGGCCTCCTTCTGCACTGTATGTTCTATCAGCCTCGCCGGGGTGTGATCAAGCAAAACTTGACACAGAGCCATATGGAGATATTAGGACGGGTGAAAAAAGGTTCTGGGAAGGAGAGTGGTTTTAAGGAGAGTCTAAGAGGAGGAGTGCGGATGTAGAGAGGTGGGGTGAGGTTCGGGATGGAATTCCAGAGCTTAGGACCCAGGCAGCTGAAGACACGGCCGCCAATGGTTGAGCGATTGCAATCAGGGGTGTGCAGGAGACCAGGGCTGGAGGAGCGCAGAGAACTCGGCGGGTTTTAGTGCTGGAGATTACAAGGACTGGGAGACATGAGCTCTGTCCTCATTTACAACAAAAGTGCTCAGCATTAACCAAAAATGTCGCTTTCCGCAAAAACGTTGCACTGTGTTAATCGGCGATTACCCAGCGGCTGGATGGTGAACATTGTCAGCTTCTTCTCTGCGGTTTAGAAGATCACTTCCTCCTTGTGAGTTTCAGCAAATCATGAGCCCAGGTTAAACCTCAGAGGCTACAACAGGAAGAGACAGATACCCTCTACATTTCTCAACCATTTCACAACCCAAGTCACAGCTTTCTTTCCAACTTCCCTTTATCAATTCAACGAGTTTAAGCATTGACATCAAATGAAAAGTTGGGATCCAATTCGGCCTTGGAATACCCCAGGGGAAAACGCTTTCTACCCCCATTTGGTCACCATCTATCCTCTGCCAGTCACAATATCCTGCTCTATGCTAACAACAACCTGCATTCATATAGCGCCTTTGGTCCAGGAAAATGATTTAACACTGAGCTGCAGAGGGAGATAGGGGAACAGATGGTCAAAGGTTTGGTCAAGAAATTTGGTTATAAGGAGGGTATTAATGAGGAAGGCAGCTGTAGAGTGAATTCCACAGCCTGAGGCCCAGAGTGGGGAAGGCACGGCCGACAAAAGTGCAGCAACTAAAATCGGGCATTTGCAAGCGGCCTGAATTAGAGAAGTGTAGAAATTCACTCAGTGCCTCCTGGGAGTAAACCATCGTCAAATTGTCTCAGTCTGTAATTCCACAACAGACATATCAGCATTTCCATAGCACATCCAACACAGGCAACTGGTTCAAAGCATTCAGAATTTACCCAGCAATCACTGAACTTACCCAGGAATTACTGAGTTTACCCAGGAATCACTGAATTTACCCAGGAGTCACTGAATTTACCCAGGAATTACTGAATTTACCCAGGAATCACTGAATTTACCCAGGAATTACTGAATTTACCCAGGAATCACTGGATTTACCTAGGAATTACTGAATTTACCCAGGAATCACTGAATTTACCCAGTAATCACTGAATGTACCCAGGAATTACTGAATTTACCCACGAATCACTGAATTTACCCAGGAATTACTGGATTTACCCAGGAATCACTGAATTTACCCAGGAATCACTGAATTTACCCAGGAATTCCTGGATTTACCCAGGAATCACTGAATTTACCCAGGAATCACTGAATGTACCCAGGAATTACTGAATTTACCCAGGAATCACTGAATTTACCCAGGAATTACTGAATTTGCCCTGAAATCACTGAATTTACCCAGAAATTACTGAATTTACCCAGGAATCACTGAATTTACCCAGGAATTACTGAATTCACCCAGGAATCACTAAATGTACCCAGGAATCAATGAATCTACCCAGGAATCAATGAATCTACCCAGGAATCATGAAATTTACCCAGCAATCACTGAATTTACCCAACAATCACTGAATTTATCTAGGAATCATTGAACATAGCCCAGGAATCGCTGAATTTATCCAATGCTCTTTGTCTTTTTCCAATATTCTCCTCTGTATGAACCACTCTTTTTCTCACATTGTCATCCCTCCAGTTCTTTTGCTCAGGCCGTGCTCCACGCCTACAGTTGGCCTCAGGCCCATTGGTGCAAGAATCAGTCAGAGTTCCCATTTCCCGTCCTATCCCGGGTCGAATCCTGGTGGACCGTGCCCAGGAAAGTGGAGATCAGGAGGGCTGGATCGACTGTTACTCTCTCTGCCCAGTTCGAATGGTCAGTCAGCGATTGAGGTGTCAGTCACTGTATAAGCTCATACATCAAGATTGGGTCACTTGGTTAAGGCAGATGGAGAGGGATCGGGTTCTGAAAGGCCCCATTGAGTCAGTGTCCTTGGGAAAGGAGGTACATTGGGGAAAAGGATGTGAAGTTATTGTTTCCAGTTCTCCTGGAATGATCCAGTTGCCCCCCTGGTTCCCCAGGTACAATGTCTGAGCAGGAACACAATGAAAAGCCAGTGTGTGATGACGATGAGGAGGAAAAGTCATTAAACTACAAACCTCCAGCACAGAAATCTCTCGCGGAGATTGCGAGTCTCGACCCAGATGATGAGAGTTTGGCAAAATACAAGAAAGCGCTGCTGGGAGAGGGGCTGCCTCTGGTGGAAGGTCAGACCCTAACTGGGGGTGGGGTTGGGGTGAGGGGGTGGGGTTGGGGTGAGGGGGTGGGGTTTGGGGTGAGGGGGTGGGGTTGGGGTGAAGGGATGGGGTTGGGGTGAGGGGGTGGAGTTGGGGTGAGGGGGTGGGGTTGGGATGAGGGGGTGGGGTTGACTTGAGGGGGTGGGGTTTGGGGTGAGCGGATGGGGTTGGGTGAGGGGGTGGGGTTGGGGTGAGGGGGTGGGGCTGGGGTGAGGGGGTGGGGTTGGGGAGAGGGGGTGGGGTTGGGGTGAGGGGGTTGGGACGGGGTGAGGGGGTGGGGTTGGGGTCAGGGGGTGGGGTGTGGGGGTGGTGTTGGGGTGAGGGGGTGGGGCTAGCGTGAGAGGGTGGGGTTGGGTGGGTTTGGAGTTGGGGTGAGGGGGTGGGGTGGAGGGTCAGAGGGTGGGATAAGGGGTGTGGGGGTGGGGTTGGGGTGATAGGGTGAAGTTGGGGGTCAGAGGGTGGGGTTAGGGGTGGGTTTTTTTTGTTGAGGTTGGAGCTGTGGTCTGGAAGGTTGTTGCTGGGACTTAAGTCCAGTTTTCGATGTGGATTCAAACGCTGTCTCCCTGAATCGCCCTGAATCTCACTGAATCTCCCTGAATCTTCCTGAATCTCACTGAATCTCCCTGAATCTCACTGAATCTTCCTGAATCTTCCTGAATCTCCGTGAATCTTCCTGAATCTCCCTGAATCTTCCTGAATCTCATGGAATCTCACTGAATCTCCCTGAATCTTCCTGAACCTCACTGAATCTTCCTGAATCTCCCTGAATCTCCCTGAATCTTCCTGAATCTCACTGAAACTTCCTAAGTCTCCCTGAATCTTCCTGAATCTTTCTGACCTCCCTGAATCTCCCTGAATATTCCTGAATCTCCCTGAATCTTCTTGAATCTCCCTGAACCTTCCAAAACCTCCCTGAATCTTCTTGAATCTCCCTGAATCTTCCCAAATCTCCCTGAATCTCCCTGAATCTCCCTAGATCTTCCTGAACCTCCCTGAATCTTCCTGAATCCCCCTGGATCTTCCTGAATCTGACTGAATCTCCCTGAATCTCACTGAATCTTCCTGAATCTTCCTGAATCTCCGTGAATCTTCCTGATCTCCCTGAATCTTCCTGAATCTCACGGAATCTCCCTGAATCTCGCTGAATCTTCCTGAATCTCACTGAATCTTCCTGAATCTCCCTGAATCTTCCTGGATCTTTCTGACCTCCCTGAATCTCCCTGAATCTTCCTGAATCTCCCTGAATCTCCCTGAATCTTCTTGAATCTCCCTGAATCTTCCAAAATCTCCCTGAATCTTCTTGAATCTCCCTGAATCTTCCCAAATCTCCCTGAATCTCCCTGAATCTCCCTGGATCTTCCTGAATCTCCCTGAATCTTCCTGAATCTCCCTGAATCTTACTGAATCTCACTGAATCTCCCTGAATTTTCCTGAATCTCCCTGAATCTCCCTGAATCTCCCTGAATCTTCCTGAATCTCCCTGAATCTTCCTGAATCTCATTGAATCTCCCTGAATCTCACTGAATCTTCCTGAATCTTCCTGAATCTCCCTGAATCTCCCTGGATCTTCCTGAACCTCCCTGAATCTTCCTGAATCCCCCTGGATCTTCCTGAATCTGACTGAATCTCCCTGAATCTCACTGAATCTTCCTGAATCTTCCTGAATCTCCGTGAATCTTCCTGATCTCCCTGAATCTTCCTGAATCTCACAGAATCTCCCTGAATCTCCCTGAATCTTCCTGAACCTCACTGAATCTTCCTGAATCTCCCTGAATCTCCCTGAATCTTCCTGAATCTCACTGAAACTTCCTAAGTCTCCCTGAATCTTCCTGAATCTTTCTGACCTCCCTGAATCTCCCTGAATATTCCTGAATCTCCCTGAATCTTCTTGAATCTCCCTGAACCTTCCAAAACCTCCCTGAATCTTCTTGAATCTCCCTGAATCTTCCCAAATCTCCCTGAATCTCCCTGAATCTCCCTGGATCTTCCTGAACCTCCCTGAATCTTCCTGAATCCCCCTGGATCTTCCTGAATCTAACTGAATCTCCCTGAATCTCACTGAATCTTCCTGAATCTTCCTGAATCTCCGTGAATCTTCCTGATCTCCCTGAATCTTCCTGAATCTCACGGAATTTCCCTGAATCTCGCTGAATCTTCCTGAATCTCACTGAATCTTCCTGAATCTCCCTGAATCTTCCTGGATCTTTCTGACCTCCCTGAATCTCCCTGAATCTTCCTGAATCTCCCTGAATCTCCCTGAATCTTCTTGAATCTCCCTGAATCTTCCAAAATCTCCCTGAATCTTCTTGAATCTCCCTGAATCTTCCCAAATCTCCCTGAATCTCCCTGAATCTCCCTGGATCTTCCTGAATCTCCCTGAATCTTCCTGAATCTCCCTGAATCTTACTGAATCTCACTGAATCTCCCTGAATTTTCCTGAATCTCCCTGAATCTCCCTGAATCTTCCTGAATCTCCCTGAATCTTCCTGAATCTCATTGAATCTCCCTGAATCTCACTGAATCTTCCTGAATCTTCCTGAATCTCCGTGAATCTTCCTGAATCTCCCTGAATCTTCCTGAATCTCACTGAATCTCCCTGAATCTCCCTGAATCTTCTTGAATCTCACTGAATCTCCCTGAATCTTCCTGAATCTCACTGAATCTCCCTGAATCTTCCTGAATCTCACTGAATCTTCCTGAATCTCCCTGAATCTCCCAGAATCTTCCTGAATCTCCCTGAATCTTCCTGAATCTCCCTGAATCTTCCTGAATCTTCCTGAATCTCCCTGAGTCTTCCTGAATCTCCCTGAATCTCACTGAATCTTCCTGAATCTACCTGAATCTTTCTGAATCTCCCTGAATCTCACTGAATCTCCCTGAATCTCACTGAATCTTCCTGAATCTCCCTGAATATTCCTGAATCTCACTGAATCTTCCTGAATCTTCCTGAATCTCCCTGAATCCAACTGAATCTTCCTGAATCTTCCTGAATTTCCCTGAATCACACTGAATCTCCCTGAACCTTCCTGAATCTCCCTGAATCTCCCTGAATCTTCCTGAATCTCCCTGAATCTTCCTGAATCTCACTGAATCCCCCTGAATCTTTCTGAATCTCTCTGAATCTACTTGAATCTCCCTGAATCTCCCTGAATCTCACTGAATCTCCCTGAATCTCACTGAATCTTCCTGAATCTTCCTGAATCTTCCTGAATCTCCCTGGATCTCACTGAATCTTCCTGAATCTTCCTGAGTCTCCCTGAATCTTCCTGAATTTTCCTGAACCTTACTGAATCTCCCTGAATCTTCATGAATCTCCCTGAATCTTCCTGAATCTCACTGAATCCCCCTGAATCTTCCTGAAGCTTCCTGAATCCCCTTGAATCTCACTGAATCGAAGAATCTCCCTGAATCTTCCTGAATCTCCCTGAATCTTCCTGAATCTCCCTGAATCACACTGAATCTACCAGAATCTTCCTGAATCTCTCTGAATCTCACTGAATCTCCCTGAATCTTCCTGAATCTCACTGAATCTCCCTGAATCTCACTGAATCTTCCTGAATCTCCGTGAATTTTCCTGAATATCCCTGAATCTTCCTGAATCTCACTGAATCTCCCTGAATCTCCCTGAATCTCACTGAATCTTCCTGAATCTCACTGAATCTTCCTGAATCTCCCTGAATCTTCCTGAATCTCCCTGAATCTCACTGAATCTCCCTGAATCTCCCTAAATCTTCCTGAATCTCCCTCAATCTCTCTCAATCTTCCTTAATCTCCCTGAATCTTCCTGAATCTCACTGAATCTCACTGAATCTCCCTGAATCTTCCTGAATCTCCCTGAATCTCCCTGAATCTTCCTGAATCTCCCTCAATCTCCCTCAATCTTCCTTAATCTCCCTCAATCTTCCTGAATCTCACTGAATCTCACTGAATCTCCCTAAATCTCCCTGAGTCTTCCTGAATCTCCTTGAATATTCCTGTATCTCCCTGAATCTTCCTGAATCTTCCTGAATCTCCCTGAGTCTTCCTGAATCTCCCTGAATCTCCCTGAATCTTCCTGAAACTCCCTGAATCTTTCTGAATCTCCCTGAATCTTACTGAATCTCCCTGAATCTCCCTGAATCTCCCTGAATCTTCCTGAATCTCCCTGAATCTCACTGAATCCCCCTGAATCTTTCGGAAGCTTCCTGAATCCTCTTGAATCTCACTGAATCGAAGAATCTCCCTGAATCTCTCTGAATCTTCCTGAATCTTCTTCCAGATGCCAATGCTCCCAATGTGGTTGTGACTCGAATGACACTCGTCTGTGAGGAAGCACCGGAACCAATCAGCATGGACCTCACTGGTAAGTTCCCTGAGGACCTCGATGGCGGTGAGGGGGTGGGGCTGGGGTGAGGGGGTGAGGTTGGGATGAGGGGGTGGGGTTGGGGGTGGGGTTGGCGTGAGGGGGTAGGGTTGGGGTGAAAGGGTGGGGTTGGTGGTGGGGTTGGTGTGAGGGGCTGGAGTTATGGGGTGTTGTTGGGGTGTGGGGGTGGGTCTGGGGTGACGGAGGGTGTTGGGGTTCGGGAGGGGGTTGGGTTGAGAGGCTGGGGTTGGGGTGAGGGGTGGGTTTTGGGGTGAGGGGGTGGGGTTGGGGTGAGGGGGTGGGGTTGGGGTGAGGGGGTGGGGTAGGAGTGAGGGGTTATGGTGAGGGAGCGGGTTGGGGTGATGGGGTGGGGTTGGGGTTGGGGTGAGGGGCTGGGTTTGGGGTGAGGGGTGGGGTTGTGGGGTGGGGTTGGGGTGAGGGGGTGGGGATGGGGAGAGGTGTTGGGGTTGGGGTGAGGGGTTGGGGTTGGGGTGAGGCGGTGGGGTTGTGGTGAGGGGGTGGGGTTGGGGTGAAGGGGTGGGGTTGGGGTGAGGGGGTGGGGTAGGAGTGAGGGGTTATGGTGAGGGAGCGGGTTGGGGTGATGGGGTGGGGTTGGGGTTGGGGTGAGGGGCTGGGTTTGGGGTGAGGGGTGGGGTTGTGGGTGGGGTTGGGGTGAGTGGGTGGGGTTGGGGTGAGGGGTTGGGGTTGGGGTGAGGCGGTGGGGTTGTGGTGAGGGGGTGGGGTTGGGGTGAGGGGGTAGGGTTGGTGTGAGGGGGTGGGGTTGGGGTGAGGGGGTGGGTTGGGGTGAGGGAGGGGGTTGGGGTGAGGGTGTAGGGTTGGGATGAGGGGGTGGGGTTGGGGAGAGGGTGTGGGGTTGGGGTGAGGGGGTGGGTTTGGGGAGAGGGGGTGGGGTTGGGGTGAGGGGGTGGGGTTGGGGTGAGGGGGTGGGGTTGGGGAGAGGGTGTGGGGTTGGGGTGAGGGGGTGGGGTTGGGGAGAGGTGGTTTGGTTGGGGTGAGGGGTGGGGTTGGGGTGAGGGTGTGAAGAAGGGGTGAGGGGGTGGGGTTGGGGTGACGGTGTGGGGTTGGGGTGAGAGGGTGGGGTTGGGGTGAGGGGGTGGGGTTGGGGTGAGGGGGTGGGGTTGGGGAGAGTGGGTGGGGTTGGGGTGAGGGGGTGCGGTGGGGTTGGGGTGAGGTTGGGGAGAGGGGGTGGGGTTGGGGTGAGGGGGTGGGGTTGGGGAGAGGGGGTCGGGTTGGGGAGAGGGGTTGGGGTTGGGGTGAGGGTGGGGTTGGGGAGGGGTGGTGGGGTTGGGGAGAGGGGGTGCGTTTGGGGAGAGGGGGTGGGGTTGGGGTGAGGCGGTGGGGTTGGGGAGAGGGGGTGGGGTTGGGGTGAGGGGGTGGGGTTGGGGTGAGGGGGTGGGGTTGGGGTGAGGGGGTGGGTTTGGGGAGAGGGGGTGGGGTTGGGGTGAGGGGGTGGGGTTGGGGAGATGGGGTGGGGTTGGGGTGAGGGAGTGGGATGGGGAGAGGGGGTGGGGTTGGGGTGAGGGGGTGGGGTTGGGGTGAGTGGGTGTGGTTGGGGTGAGGTTGGGGAGAGGGGGTGGGGTTGGGGTGAGGGGGTGGGTTTGGGGAGAGGGGGTGGGGTTGGGGTGAGGGGGTGGGGTTGGGGAGAGGGGGTGGGGTTGGGGTGAGGGGGTGGGGTTGGGGAGAGGGGGTGGGGTTGGAGTGAGGGGGTGGGGTTGGTGTGAGGGGGTGGGCTTGGGGTGAGGGGGTGGGGTTGGGGTGAGGTTGGGGTGAGGGGGTGGGATTGGGATGAGGTTGGGGTGAGGGGGTGGGGTTCACACCAATAGGGCAGCATCATTCCGCTGGTCACTCACTTTGCCAACAGGATAATGGCAGTGCGTGCCAACAGGAACTGGCTGGACACCAGAATACGACTGGATGATGGGGGCAGCGAGATAGCCTTTTGCAATCAGGAATGAATAATCCATCGGAGACTCCGACTACCAACATCCCTGTGCCAGTCAGAGTTCAATTAGAGATGTTTTAGATAGAAATAAGTGGCTGTGGTTAATTCATATTGTTATTTATTACAATGGCTGAAGAGCTTTGGCGGATTATAAACATGGCATAAATTTGCATCTCATTTTGCTTGAAGCCTGTCTCGCTCCCAGTGCCTGAGTCACACGTTATCCTCAGTCAGAGTCACTGTTAACCAGTCACTCTCAGATGTGAGAGATAATGCAGCCCCTCCCCTCCGACTCAGCTCTGCGGGATTATTAATGAGCTGCTGCCTCGAGTCGGTCATGTTTCTGGAGGTTTCCACATGTGACCTCCCAGCCTGTCACACAGGGCAGCATGGTAGCACAGCGGTTAGCACTGTTGCTTCACAGCGCCAGGGTCCCAGGTTCGATTCCCGGCTTGGGTCACTGTCTGTGCGGAGTCTGCACATTCTCCCTGTGTCTGCGTGGGTTTCCTCCGGGTGCTCCGGTTTCCTTCCACAAGTCCCGAAAGAAGTGCTGTTGGGTGAATTGGACATTCTGAATTCTCCCTCCATGTACCCGAACAGGTGCCGGAATGTGGCGACTAGGGGCTTTTCACAGTAACTTCATTGCAGTGTTCATGTAAGCCTACTTGTGACAATAATAAAGATTATTGTTATTTTCCCAACTCCGATAACAGGTGTTCAAAGAAAACAAAATGAATGCACAATAATGTCTTTAATGACAAGAATAGTCCCCCCCGCCCCCGGTGTTGCAATTGAAACTGTCCAAATGTGCGCAGGTTAGGGTTAGGGTTTGGATTCCGGGTTAGGGTTCGGGTTAGGGTTAGGGTTACGGGGTTAGGAAGGGGGAGTGGGTACAGGTAGGGAGCTCTCTCAGAGTTAGGGTTAGGGTTAAGGTTATGGTTTGGATTAGGGTTAAGGTTAGGGTTCGGGTTAGGGTTAGGGTCAGGGTTAGGGTTACGAGGATAGGAAGGGGGAGTGGGTCCAGGTATGGAGCTCTCTCAGAGTTAGGGTTAGGGTTAGGGTTCGGGTAAGGGTTAGGGTTCGAGTGAGGGTGAGGGTTCGGGTTAGGGTTATGGTTAGGTTTCGGGTTAGGGTTAGGGCTAGGATTCCGGGTTACGGACAGATGGGTGGTTTCCCTTTTTTCTGCACCCAATAAGGGATACAGCGCCGAAGCGTCTGCCACTTTACTGGCGCACGTTCAACATTCTTTTCCGCATAGGATTTTACGTCATCTTGTTTCACGGAACTCAGCACGTATTTACAAATTTAAGATAAATGAAAGTTGGAAAATAGTGCGTGAGCAGCAAAGATTAGATTGTAGTTTTCAGGAGGTTGGGAGAAAAGTTTATTTAAAAATTGTAAATGTGTTATGTTAGGGTTATGGATTAAGGTTTCAACCAATATATCAAATGAAGGAACGTATGTAAGTCATTGAATTAAAATATCTATTAAGTTATATAGTTAGGGTTAGGGTTAGGGTTACGGGGATAGGAAGGGGGAATGGTTCCGGGTAGGGAGCTCTCTCAGAGTTAGGGTTAGGGTTAGGGTTAGGGTTAGGGTTCGGGTTAGGGTCCGGGTTAGGGTTAGGGTTAGGGTTACGGGGATAGGAAGGGGGAGTGGGTACAGGTAGGGAGCTCTCTCAGAGTTAGGGTTAGGGTTAAGGTTATGGTTAGAGTTCGGGTTCGGGTTAAGGTTAGGGTTAGGGTTAGGGTTAGGGTTAGGGTCAGGGTTAGGGTTACGAGGAAAGGAAGGGGGAGTGGGTCCAGGTAGGGAGCTCTCACAAAGTTAGGGTTAGGGTCAGGGTTATGGTTAGGGTTAGGGTTACGAGGATAGGAAGGGGGAGTGGGTCCAGGTATGGAGCTCTCTCAGAGTTAGGGTTAGGGTTAGGGTTAGGGTTCGGGTTAGGGTTAGGGTTCGAGTTAGGGTTAGGGTGAGGGTTCAGGTTAGGGTTGGGGTTAGGGTTCGGGTTAGGGTTAGGGTTAGGATTCCGGGTTACGGACAGATGGGTGGTTTCCCTTTTTTCTGCACCCAATAAGGGATACTGCGCTGAAGCGTCTGCCACTTTACTGGCGCACGTTCAACATTCTTTTCCGCATAGGATTTTACGTCATCTTGTTTCACGGAACTGAGCACGTATTTACAATCTTAAGATAAATGAAAGTTGGAAAATAGTGCGTGAGCAGCAAAGATTAGATTGTAGTTAGCAAAGGAGGTTGGGAGAAAAGTTTATTTAAAAATTGTAAATGTGTTATGTTCGGGTTTTGGATTAAGGTTTCAACCAATATATCAAATGAAGGAACATATGTAAGTCATTGAATTAAAATATCTATTAAGTTATATAGTTAGGGTTAGGGTTAGGGTTACGGGGATAGGAAGGGGGAATGGGTCTGGGTAGGGAGCTCTCTCAGAGTTAGGGTTAGGGTTAGGGTTAGGGTTCGGGTTAGGGTTAAGGGTCGGGTTAGGGTTAGGGTCCGGGTTAGGGTTAGGGTTAGGGTTCGGGTCAGGGTTATGGTTAGGGTTACGGGGATAGGAAGGGGGAGTGGGTCCGGGTAGGGAGCTGTCTCAGGGGTAGGGTTAGGGTTAGGGTTAGGGTTAGGGTCAGGGTCAGGGTTATGGTTAGGGTTACTGGGATAGGAAGGGGGAGTGGGTCCGGGTAGGGATCTCGCTCAGAGTTAGGGTTAGGGTTAGGGTTAGGGTTACGGGGATAGGGGGGAGTGGGTCCGGGTAGGGAGCTCCCTCAGAGGGTCGGTGCAGACTCGATGAGCCGAATAGCCTCATTCTCCCCTATTGGGATTCTCTGGAATTCAGGACGTTTGCATCCCCCATTGGCATTCCATATCCCTGTCACCGTTCTGCCAGCTAACTCTTTCAAAGTGTGACTGGGATTGGTAACTTGAACACATAGAATGTGTCGGCAATCTGAGTGTGAAGACCACCGAGGCAAACTAACAAACAAAACACGAACATTGATTCCCAGCTCTGACTTATCAAATGGATGAATCACTGGACCAAACATAACGTGATGTGAATAAACTAGTATTTACAGCTCGGAAACAGGCCATTCGGCCCAATAGGGCCCTGCTGGTGTCCATACTCCACATGGGCCATTGACACTTGGGAATGTTGAGATTAAAGAAAGGAATAATCTAGTTGGAGGAACGGCAACATCGATTGATGCCGAGGTGACTCAATGGGCACATTCTCACCTCTGAGTCAGAAAGTTCTGGGTTCAAGACCGGTTCAAGGAGCTCAGCACACAAATCCAGCCTGGCACTCCGCCTGAGTACTGAGGGAGCGCCGCACTGTCAGAGGGTCAGTACTGAGGGAGCGCCGCACTGTCAGAGGGTCAGTACTGAGGGAGTGCTGCACTGTCAGAGGGTCAGTACTGAGGGAGTGCTGCACTGTCAGAGGGTCAGTACTGAGGGAGCGCCGCACTGTCAGAGGGTCAGTACTGAGGGAGCGCCGCACTGTCAGAGGGTCAGTACTGAGGGAGTGCCGCACTGTCAGAGGGTCAGTACTGAGGGAGTGCCGCACTGTCTGAGGGTCAGTACTGAGGGAGTGCTGCACTGTCAGAGGGTCAGTACTGAGGGAGTGCCGCACTGTCAGAGGGTCAGTACTGAGGGAGTGCTGCACTGTCAGAGGGTCAGTACTGAGGGAGTGCTGCACTGTCAGAGGGTCAGTACTGACGGAGCGCCGCACTGTCAGAGGGTCAGTACCGAGGGAGCGCCGCACTGTCAGAGGGTCAGTACTGAGGGAGTGCTGCACTGTCAGAGGGTCAGTACTGAGGGAGTGCTGCACTGTCAGAGGGTCAGTACTGAGGGAGTGCCGCACTGTCAGAGGGTCAGTACTGAGGGAGTGCCGCACTGTCAGAGGGTCAGTACTGAGGGAGTGCTGCACTGTCAGAGGGTCAGTACTGAGGGAGTGCCGCACTGTCAGAGGGTCAGTACTGAGGGAGTGCCGCACTGTCAGAGGGTCAGTACTGAGGGAGTGCCGCACTGTCAGAGGGTCAGTACTGAGGGAGTGCCGTAATGTCAGAGGGACGGTACTGAGGGAGTGCTGCACTGTAAGAGGGTCAGTACTGAGGGGGTGCTGCACTGTCAGAGGGTCAGCACTGAGGGAGTGCCGCACTGTCAGAGGGTCAGTACTGAGGGAGTGCTGCACTGTCGGAGGGTCAGTACTGAGGGAGTGCAGAACTGTCAGAGAGTCAGTACTGAGGGAGCGCTGCACTATCAGAGGCTCAGTACTGAGGGAGTGCTGCACTGTCTGAGGGTCAGTACTGAGGGAGTGCTGCACTGTCAGAGGGTCAGTACTGAGATGGTGCTGCACTGTCAGAGGGTCAGTAATGAGGGAGTGCTGCACTGTCAGAGGGTCAGTACTGAGGTAGTGCTGCACTGCCAGAGGGTCAGGAATGAGGGAGTGCAGCACTGTCAGAGGGTCAATACTGAGGGAGAGCCGCACTGTCAGAGGGTCAGTACTGAGGGAGTGCCGCACTGTCAGATGGTCAGTACTGATGGAGTGCCGCACTGTCAAAGGGTCAGTACTGAGGGAGTGCTGCACTGTCAGAGGGTCAGTACTGAGGGAGTGCCGCACTGTCAGAGGGTCAGTACTGAGGGAGTGCCGCACTGTCAGAGAGTCAGTACTGAGGGTGTGCTGAACTGTCAGAGGGACAGTACTGAGGGAGTGCTGCACTGTCAGAGGGTCACTACTGAGGGAGTGCTGCACTGTCAGAGGGTCAGTACTGAGGGAGTGCCGCACTGTCAGAGTGTCAGTGCTGAGGGAGTGCCGCACTGTCAGATGGTCAGTACTGATGGAGTGCCGCACTGTCAGAATGTCAGTACTGAGGGAGTGCTGCACTGTCAGAGGGTCAGTACTGAAGGAATGCCGCACTGTCAGAGGGTCAGTACTGAGGGAGTGCCGCACTGTCAGAGGGTCAGTACTGAGGGAGTGCTGCACTGTTAGCGAGCAGTACTGAGGGAATGCTGCACTGTCGGAGGGTCAGTACTGAGGGAGTGCCGCACTGTCAGAGGGTCAGTACTAATGGAGTGCTGCACTGTCAGAGGGTCAGTACTGAGGGAGTGCCGCACTGTCAGAGGGTCAGTACTGAGGGAGTGCTGCACTGTCAGAAGGTCAGTACTGAGAGAGCACCGCGCTGTCAGAGAGCAGTACTGAGGGAGTGTCGCACTCTCAGAGGGTCAGTACTGAGGGAGTGCTGCACTGTCAGAGGGTCAGTACTGAGGCAGTGCTGCACTGTCAGAGGGTCAGTACTGAGGGAGTGCAGCACTGTAAGAGGGTCAGTACTGAGGGAGTGCCGCAGTGTCAGAGGGTCAGTACTGAGGGAGCGCCGCACTGTCAGAGAGTCAGTACTGAGGGAGTGCCGCACTGTCAGACGGTCAGTACTGAGGGAGTGCTGCACTGTCAGAGGGTCAGTACTGAGGGAGCGCCGCACTGTCAGAGGGTCAGTACTGAGGGAGCGCCGCACTGTCAGAGGGTCAGAACTGAGGGAGTGCTGCACTGTCAGATGGTCAGTACTGAGGGAGTGCCGCACTGTCAGAGGGTCAGTACTGAGGGAGTGCTGCACTGTCAGAGGGTCAGTACTGAGGGAGTGCCGCACTGTCAGAGGGTCAGTACTGAGGGAGTGCTGCACTGTCAGAGGGTCAGTACTGAGGGAGTGCTGCACTGTCAGAGGGTCAGTACTGAGGGAGCGCCGCACTGTCAGAGGGTCAGTACTGAGGGAGCGCCGCACTGTCAGAGGTTCAGTACTGAGGGAGTGCTGCACTGTCAGAGGGTCAGTACTGAGGGAGTGCCGCACTGTCAGAGGGTCAGTACTGAGGGAGTGCCGCACTGTCAGAGGGTCAGTACTGAGGGAGTGCTGCACTGTCAGAGGGTCAGTACTGAGGGTGTGTTGCACTGTCAGAGGGTTAGTACTGAGGGAGTGCTGCACTGTCAGAGGGTCAGTACTGAGGGAGTGCGGCACTGTCAGAGAGTCAGTACTGAGGGAGTGCTGCACTGTCAGAGGGTCAGTACTGAGGGAGTGCCGCACTGCCACAGGGTCAGTACTGAGGGAGTGTTGCACTGTCAGAGGGTCAATACTGAGGGAGTGCTGCACTGTCAGAGGGTCAGTACTGAGGGAGTGCCGCACTGTCAGAGGGTCAGTACTGAGGGAGTGCCGCACTGTCAGAGGGTCAGTACTGAGGGAGTGCCGCACTGTCAGAGGGTCAGTACTGAGGGAGTGCCGTACTGTCAGAGGGACGGTACTGAGGGAGTGCTGCACTGTAAGAGGGTCAGTACTGAGGGGGTGCTGCACTGTCAGAGGGTCAGCACTGAGGGAGTGCCGCACTGTCAGAGGGTCAGTACTGAGGGAGTGCTGCACTGTCGGAGGGTCAGTACTGAGGGAGTGCTGAACTGTCAGAGGGTCAGTACTGAGGGAGCGCTGCACTATCAGAGGCTCAGTACTGAGGGAGTGCTGCACTGTTTGAGGGTCAGTACTGAGGGAGCGCCGCACTGTCAGAGGGTCAGTACTGAGGGAGCGCCGCACTGTCAGAGGTTCAGTACTGAGGGAGTGCTGCACTGTCAGAGGGTCAGTACTGAGGGAGTGCCGCACTGTCAGAGGGTCAGTACTGAGGGAGTGCCGCACTGTCAGAGGGTCAGTACTGAGGGAGTGCTGCACTGTCAGAGGGTCAGTACTGAGGGTGTGTTGCACTGTCAGAGGGTTAGTACTGAGGGAGTGCTGCACTGTCAGAGGGTCAGTACTGAGGGAGTGCGGCACTGTCAGAGAGTCAGTACTGAGGGAGTGCTGCACTGTCAGAGGGTCAGTACTGAGGGAGTGCCGCACTGCCACAGGGTCAGTACTGAGGGAGTGTTGCACTGTCAGAGGGTCAATACTGAGGGAGTGCTGCACTGTCAGAGGGTCAGTACTGAGGGAGTGCCGCACTGTCAGAGGGTCAGTACTGAGGGAGTGCCGCACTGTCAGAGGGTCAGTACTGAGGGAGTGCCGCACTGTCAGAGGGTCAGTACTGAGGGAGTGCCGTACTGTCAGAGGGACGGTACTGAGGGAGTGCTGCACTGTAAGAGGGTCAGTACTGAGGGGGTGCTGCACTGTCAGAGGGTCAGCACTGAGGGAGTGCCGCACTGTCAGAGGGTCAGTACTGAGGGAGTGCTGCACTGTCGGAGGGTCAGTACTGAGGGAGTGCTGAACTGTCAGAGGGTCAGTACTGAGGGAGCGCTGCAGTATCAGAGGCTCAGTACTGAGGGAGTGCTGCACTGTTTGAGGGTCAGTACTGAGGGAGTGCTGCACTGTCAGAGGGTCAGTACTGAGGTTGTGCTGCACTGTCACAGGGTCAGTACTGAGGGAGTGCTGCACTGTCAGAGGGTCAGTACTGAGGGAGTGCTGCACTGTCAGAGGGTCAGTACTGACGGAGCGCCGCACTGTCAGAGGGTCAGTACCGAGGGAGCGCCGCACTGTCAGAGGGTCAGTACTGAGGGAGTGCTGCACTGTCAGAGGGTCAGTACTGAGGGAGTGCTGCACTGTCAGAGGGTCAGTACTGAGGGAGTGCCGCACTGTCAGAGGGTCAGTACTGAGGGAGTGCCGCACTGTCAGAGGGTCAGTACTGAGGGAGTGCTGCACTGTCAGAGGGTCAGTACTGAGGGAGTGCCGCACTGTCAGAGGGTCAGTACTGAGGGAGTGCCGCACTGTCAGAGGGTCAGTACTGAGGGAGTGCCGCACTGTCAGAGGGTCAGTACTGAGGGAGTGCCGTAATGTCAGAGGGACGGTACTGAGGGAGTGCTGCACTGTAAGAGGGTCAGTACTGAGGGGGTGCTGCACTGTCAGAGGGTCAGCACTGAGGGAGTGCCGCACTGTCAGAGGGTCAGTACTGAGGGAGTGCTGCACTGTCGGAGGGTCAATACTGAGGGAGTGCAGAACTGTCAGAGAGTCAGTACTGAGGGAGCGCTGCACTATCAGAGGCTCAGTACTGAGGGAGTGCTGCACTGTCTGAGGGTCAGTACTGAGGGAGTGCTGCACTGTCAGAGGGTCAGTACTGAGGTTGTGCTGCACTGTCACAGGGTCAGTACTGAGGGAGTGCTGCACTGTCAGAGGGTCAGTACTGAGGGAGTGCTGCACTGTCAGAGGGTCAGTACTGAGATGGTGCTGCACTGTCAGAGGGTCAGTAATGAGGGAGTGCTGCACTGTCAGAGGGTCAGTACTGAGGTAGTGCTGCACTGCCAGAGGGTCAGGAATGAGGGAGTGCAGCACTGTCAGAGGGTCAATACTGAGGGAGAGCCGCACTGTCAGAGGGTCAGTACTGAGGGAGTGCCGCACTGTCAGATGGTCAGTACTGATGGAGTGCCGCACTGTCAAAGGGTCAGTACTGAGGGAGTGCTGCACTGTCAGAGGGTCAGTACTGAGGGAGTGCCGCACTGTCAGAGGGTCAGTACTGAGGGAGTGCCGCACTGTCAGAGAGTCAGTACTGAGGGTGTGCTGAACTGTCAGAGGGACAGTACTGAGGGAGTGCTGCACTGTCAGAGGGTCACTACTGAGGGAGTGCTGCACTGTCAGAGGGTCAGTACTGAGGGTGTGCCGCACTGTCAGAGTGTCAGTACTGAGGGAGTGCCGCACTGTCAGATGGTCAGTACTGATGGAGTGCCGCACTGTCAGAATGTCAGTACTGAGGGAGTGCTGCACTGTCAGAGGGTCAGTACTGAAGGAATGCCGCACTGTCAGAGGGTCAGTACTGAGGGAGTGCCGCACTGTCAGAGGGTCAGTACTGAGGGAGCGCTGCACTGTTAGCGAGCAGTACTGAGGGAATGCTGCACTGTCGGAGGGTCAGTACTGAGGGAGTGCCGCACTGTCAGAGGGTCAGTACTAATGGAGTGCTGCACTGTCAGAGGGTCAGTACTGAGGGAGTGCCGCACTGTCAGAGGGTCAGTACTGAGGGAGTGCTGCACTGTCAGAAGGTCAGTACTGAGAGAGCACCGCGCTGTCAGAGAGCAGTACTGAGGGAGTGTCGCACTCTCAGAGGGTCAGTACTGAGGGAGTGCTGCACTGTCAGAGGGTCAGTACTGAGGCAGTGCTGCACTGTCAGAGGGTCAGTACTGAGGGAGTCCAGCACTGTAAGAGGGTCAGTACTGAGGGAGTGCCGCAGTGTCAGAGGGTCAGTACTGAGGGAGCGCCGCACTGACAGAGAGTCAGTACTGAGGGAGTGCCGCACTGTCAGACGGTCAGTACTGAGGGAGTGCTGCACTGTCAGAGGGTCAGTACTGAGGGAGCGCCGCACTGTCAGAGGGTCAGTACTGAGGGAGCGCCGCACTGTCAGAGGGTCAGTACTGAGGGAGTGCTGCACTGTCAGATGGTCAGTACTGAGGGAGTGCCGCACTGTCAGAGGGTCAGTACTGAGGGAGCGCCGCACTGTCAGAGGTTCAGTACTGAGGGAGTGCTGCACTGTCAGAGGGTCAGTACTGAGGGAGTGCCGCACTGTCAGAGGGTCAGTACTGAGGGAGTGCCGCACTGTCAGAGGGTCAGTACTGAGGGAGTGCTGCACTGTCAGAGGGTCAGTACTGAGGGTGTGTTGCACTGTCAGAGGGTTAGTACTGAGGGAGTGCTGCACTGTCAGAGGGTCAGTACTGAGGGAGTGCGGCACTGTCAGAGAGTCAGTACTGAGGGAGTGCCGCACTGTCAGAGGGTCAGTACTGAGGGAGTGCCGCACTGTCAGAGGGTCAGTACTGAGGGAGTGCCGTACTGTCAGAGGGACGGTACTGAGGGAGTGCTGCACTGTAAGAGGGTCAGTACTGAGGGGGTGCTGCACTGTCGGAGGGTCAGTACTGAGGGAGTGCTGAACTGTCAGAGGGTCAGTACTGAGGGAGCGCTGCACTATCAGAGGCTCAGTACTGAGGGAGTGCTGCACTGTTTGAGGGTCAGTACTGAGGGAGTGCTGCACTGTCAGAGGGTCAGTACTGAGGTTGTGCTGCACTGTCACAGGGTCAGTACTGAGGGAGTGCTGCACTGTTTGAGGGTCAGTACTGAGGGAGTGCTGCACTGTCAGAGGGTCAGTACTGAGGTTGTGCTGCACTGTCACAGAGTCAGTACTGAGGGAGTGCTGCACCGTCAGAGGATCAGTACTGAGGGAGTGCTGCACTGTCAGAGGGTCAGTACTGAGATGGTGCTGCACTGTCAGAGCGTCAGTAATGAGGGAGTGCTGCACTGTCAGAGGGTCAGTACTGAGGTAGTGCTGCACTGTCAGAGGGTCAGGAATGAGGGAGTGCAGCACTGTCAGAGGGTCAATACTGAGGGAGAGCCGCACTGTCAGAGGGTCAGTACTGAGGGAGTGCCGCACTGTCAGATGGTCAGTACTGATGGAGTGCCGCACTGTCAAAGGGTCAGTACTGAGGGAGTGCTGCACTGTCAGAGGGTCACAACTGAGGGAGTGCTGCACTGTCAGAGGGTCAGTACTGAGGGAGAGCCGCACTGTCAGAGTGTCAGTACTGAGGGAGTGCTGCACTGTCAGAGGGTCAGTACTGAAGGAATGCCGCACTGTCAGAGGGTCAGTACTGAGGGAGTGCCGCACTGTCAGAGGGTCAGTACTAATGGAGTGCTGCACAGTCAGAGGTTCAGTACTGAGGGAGTGCCGCACTGTCAGAGGGTTAGGACTGAGGGAGTGCTGCACTGTCAGAGGGTCAGTACTGAGGGAGTGCTGCACTGTCAGAGGTTTATGACTGAGGGGGTGCTGCACTGTCAGAGGGTCAGTACTGAGGGAGTGCCGCACTGTCAGAGGGTCAGCACTGAGGGAGTGCTGCACTGTCAGAGGGTCAGTACTAAGGGAGTGCTGCACTGTCTGAGGGTCAGTAATGAAGGAGTGCTGCACTGTCAGAGGGTCAGTTCTGAGGGAGTGTTGCACTGTCAGAGGGTCAGTACTGAGGTAGTGCTGCACTGTCAGAGGGTCAGTATTGAGGGAGTGCTGCACTGTCAGAGGGTGAGCACTGAGGGTGAGCCGCACTGTCAAAGGGCCAGTACTGAGGGAGTGCCGCACTGTCAGAGGGTCAGTACTGAGGGAGTGCCGCACTGTCAGAGGGTCAGTACTGAGGGAGTGCTGCACTGTCAGAAGGTCAGTACTGAGAGAGCACCGCGCTGTCAGAGAGCAGTACTGAGGGAGTGTCGCACTGTCAGAGGGTCAGTACTGAGGGAGTGCTGCACTGTCAGAGGGTCAGTACTGAGGCAGTGCTGCACTGTCAGAGGGTCAGTACTGAGGGAGTGCAGCACTGTAAGAGGGTCAGTACTGAGGGAGTGCCGCAGTGTCAGAGGGTCAGTACTGAGGGAGCGCCGCACTGTCAGAGAGTCAGTACTGAGGGAGTGCCGCACTGTCAGACGGTCAGTACTGAGGGAGTGCCGCACTGTCAGAATGTCAGTACTGAGGGAGTGCTGCACTGTCAGAGGGTCAGTACTGAAGGAATGCCGCACTGTCAGAGGGTCAGTACTGAGGGAGTGCTGCACTGTCAGAGGGTCAGTACTGAGGGAGTGCCGCACTGTCTGAGGGTCAGTACTGAGGGAGTGCTGCACTGTCAGAGGGTCAGTACTGAGGGAGTGCCGCACTGTCAGAGGGTCAGTACTGAGGGAGTGCTGCACTGTCAGAGGGTCAGTACTGAGGGAGTGCTGCACTGTCAGAGGGTCAGTACTGACGGAGCGCCGCACTGTCAGAGGGTCAGTACCGAGGGAGCGCCGCACTGTCAGAGGGTCAGTACTGAGGGAGTGCTGCACTGTCAGAGGGTCAGTACTGAGGGAGTGCCGCACTGTCAGAGGGTCAGTACTGAGGGAGTGCCGCACTGTCAGAGGGTCAGTACTGAGGGAGTGCTGCACTGTCAGAGGGTCAGTACTGAGGGAGTGCCGCACTGTCAGAGGGTCAGTACTGAGGGAGTGCCGCACTGTCAGAGGGTCAGTACTGAGGGAGTGCCGCACTGTCAGAGGGTCAGTACTGAGGGAGTGCCGTAATGTCAGAGGGACGGTACTGAGGGAGTGCTGCACTGTAAGAGGGTCAGTACTGAGGGGGTGCTGCACTGTCAGAGGGTCAGCACTGAGGGAGTGCCGCACTGTCAGAGGGTCAGTACTGAGGGAGTGCTGCACTGTCGGAGGGTCAGTACTGAGGGAGTGCAGAACTGTCAGAGGGTCAGTACTGAGGGAGCGCTGCACTATCAGAGGCTCAGTACAGAGGGAGTGCTGCACTGTCTGAGGGTCAGTACTGAGGGAGTGCTGCACTGTCAGAGGGTCAGTACTGAGGTTGTGCTGCACTGTCACAGGGTCAGTACTGAGGGAGTGCTGCACTGTCAGAGGGTCAGTACTGAGGGAGTGCTGCACTGTCAGAGGGTCAGTACTGAGATGGTGCTGCACTGTCAGAGGGTCAGTAATGAGGGAGTGCTGCACTGTCAGAGGGTCAGTACTGAGGTAGTGCTGCACTGCCAGAGGGTCAGGAATGAGGGAGTGCAGCACTGTCAGAGGGTCAATACTGAGGGAGAGCCGCACTGTCAGAGGGTCAGTACTGAGGGAGTGCCGCACTGTCAGATGGTCAGTACTGATGGAGTGCCGCACTGTCAAAGGGTCAGTACTGAGGGAGTACTGCACTGTCAGAGGGTCAGTACTGAGGGAGTGCCGCACTGTCAGAGGGTCAGTACTGAGGGAGTGCCGCACTGTCAGAGGGTCAGTACTGAGGGAGTGCCGCACTGTCAGAGAGTCAGTACTGAGGGAGTTCTGAACTGTCAGAGGGACAGTACTGAGGGAGTGCTGCACTGTCAGAGGGTCACTACTGAGGGAGTGCTGCACTGTCAGAGGGTCAGTACTGAGGGAGTGCCGCAATGTCAGAGTGTCAGTACTGAGGGAGTGCCGCACTGTCAGATGGTCAGTACTGATGGAGTGCCGCACTGTCAGAATGTCAGTACTGAGGGAGTGCTGCACTGTCAGAGGGTCAGTACTGAAGGAATGCCGCACTGTCAGAGGGTCAGTACTGAGGGAGTGCCGCACTGTCAGAGGGTCAGTACTGAGGGAGCGCTGCACTGTTAGCGAGCAGTACTGAGGGAATGCTGCACTGTCGGAGGGTCAGTACTGAGGGAGTGCCGCACTGTCAGAGGGTCAGTACTAATGGAGTGCTGCACTGTCAGATGGTCAGTACTGAGGGAGTGCCGCACTGTCAGAGGGTCAGTACTGAGGGAGTGCTGCACTGTCAGAAGGTCAGTACTGAGAGAGCACCGCGCTGTCAGAGAGCAGTACTGAGGGAGTGTCGCACTCTCAGAGGGTCAGTACTGAGGGAGTGCTGCACTGTCAGAGGGTCAGTACTGAGGCAGTGCTGCACTGTCAGAGGGTCAGTACTGAGGGAGTGCAGCACTGTAAGAGGGTCAGTACTGAGGGAGTGCCGCAGTGTCAGAGGGTCAGTACTGAGGGAGCGCCGCACTGTCAGAGAGTCAGTACTGAGGGAGTGCCGCACTGTCAGACGGTCAGTACTGAGGGAGTGCTGCACTGTCAGAGGGTCAGTACTGAGGGAGCGCCGCACTGTCAGAGGGTCAGTACTGAGGGAGCGCCGCACTGTCAGAGGGTCAGTACTGAGGGAGTGCCGCACTGTCAGAGGGTCAGTACTGAGGGAGTGCTGCACTGTCAGAGGGTCAGTACTGAGGGAGTGCTGCACTGTCAGAGGGTCAGTACTGAGGGAGCGCCGCACTGTCAGAGGGTCAGTACTGAGGGAGCGCCGCACTGTCAGAGGTTCAGTACTGAGGGAGTGCTGCACTGTCACAGGGTCAGTACTGAGGGAGTGCTGCACTGTCAGAGGATCAGTACTGAGGGAGTGCTGCACTGTCAGAGGGTCAGTACTGAGATGGTGCTGCACTGTCAGAGGGTCAGTAATGAGGGAGTGCTGCACTGTCAGAGGGTCAGTACTGAGGTAGTGCTGCACTGTCAGAGGGTCAGGAATGAGGGAGTGCAGCACTGTCAGAGGGTCAATACTGAGGGAGAGCCGCACTGTCAGAGGGTCAGTACTGAGGGAGTGCCGCACTGTCAGATGGTCAGTACTGATGGAGTGCCGCACTGTCAAAGGGTCAGTACTGAGGGAGTGCTGCACTGTCAGAGGGTCACTACTGAGTGAGTGCTGCACTGTCAGAGGGTCAGTACTGAGGGAGAGCCGCACTGTCAGAGTGTCAGTACTGAGGGAGTGCTGCACTGTCAGAGGGTCAGTACTGAAGGAATGCCGCACTGTCAGAGGGTCAGTACTGAGGGAGTGCCGCACTGTCAGAGGGTCAGTACTGAGGGAGCGCTGCACTGTTAGCGAGCAGTACTGAGGGAATGCTGCACTGTCAGAGGGTCAGTACTGAGGAAGTGCCGCACTGTCAGAGGGTCAGTACTAATGGAGTGCTGCACAGTCAGAGGTTCAGTACTGAGGGAGTGCCGCACTGTCAGAGGGTTAGTACTGAGGGAGTGCTGCACTGTCAGAGGGTCAGTACTGAGGGAGTGCTGCACTGTCAGAGGTTCATGACTGAGGGGGTGCTGCACTGTCAGAGGGTCAGTACTGAGGGAGTGCCGCACTGTCAGAGGGTCAGCACTGAGGGAGTGCTGCACTGTCAGAGGGTCAGTACTGAGGGAGTGCTGCACTGTCTGAGGGTCAGTAATGAAGGAGTGCTGCACTGTCAGTGGGTCAGTACTGAGGGAGCGCTGCACTGTCAGAGGGTCAGTAATGAAGGAGTGCTGCACAGTCAGAGGTTCAGTACTGAGGGAGTGCCGCACTGTCAGAGGGTTAGTACTGAGGGAGTGTTGCACTGTCAGAGGGTCAGTACTGAGGTAGTGCTGCACTGTCAGAGGGTCAGTATTGAGGGAGTGCTGCACTGTCAGAGGGTGAGCACTGAGGGTGAGCCGCACTGTCAGAGGGCCAGTACTGAGGGAGTGCCGTACTGTCAGAGGGTCAGTACTGAGGGAGTGCCGCACTGTCAGAGGGTCAGTACTGAGGGAGTGCCGCACTGTCAGAGGGTCAGTACTGAGGGAGTGCCGTAATGTCAGAGGGACGGTACTGAGGGAGTGCTGCACTGTAAGAGGGTCAGTACTGAGGGGGTGCTGCACTGTCAGAGGGTCAGCACTGAGGGAGTGCCGCACTGTCAGAGGGTCAGTACTGAGGGAGTGCTGCACTGTCGGAGGGTCAGTACTGAGGGAGTGCAGAACTGTCAGAGGGTCAGTACTGAGGGAGCGCTGCACTATCAGAGGCTCAGTACAGAGGGAGTGCTGCACTGTCTGAGGGTCAGTACTGAGGGAGTGCTGCACTGTCAGAGGGTCAGTACTGAGGTTGTGCTGCACTGTCACAGGGTCAGTACTGAGGGAGTGCTGCACTGTCAGAGGGTCAGTACTGAGGGAGTGCTGCACTGTCAGAGGGTCAGTACTGAGATGGTGCTGCACTGTCAGAGGGTCAGTAATGAGGGAGTGCTGCACTGTCAGAGGGTCAGTACTGAGGTAGTGCTGCACTGCCAGAGGGTCAGGAATGAGGGAGTGCAGCACTGTCAGAGGGTCAATACTGAGGGAGAGCCGCACTGTCAGAGGGTCAGTACTGAGGGAGTGCCGCACTGTCAGATGGTCAGTACTGATGGAGTGCCGCACTGTCAAAGGGTCAGTACTGAGGGAGTACTGCACTGTCAGAGGGTCAGTACTGAGGGAGTGCCGCACTGTCAGAGGGTCAGTACTGAGGGAGTGCCGCACTGTCAGAGGATCAGTACTGAGGGAGTGCCGCACTGTCAGAGAGTCAGTACTGAGGGAGTTCTGAACTGTCAGAGGGACAGTACTGAGGGAGTGCTGCACTGTCAGAGGGTCACTACTGAGGGAGTGCTGCACTGTCAGAGGGTCAGTACTGAGGGAGTGCCGCAATGTCAGAGTGTCAGTACTGAGGGAGTGCCGCACTGTCAGATGGTCAGTACTGATGGAGTGCCGCACTGTCAGAATGTCAGTACTGAGGGAGTGCTGCACTGTCAGAGGGTCAGTACTGAAGGAATGCCGCACTGTCAGAGGGTCAGTACTGAGGGAGTGCCGCACTGTCAGAGGGTCAGTACTGAGGGAGCGCTGCACTGTTAGCGAGCAGTACTGAGGGAATGCTGCACTGTCGGAGGGTCAGTACTGAGGGAGTGCCGCACTGTCAGAGGGTCAGTACTAATGGAGTGCTGCACTGTCAGATGGTCAGTACTGAGGGAGTGCCGCACTGTCAGAGGGTCAGTACTGAGGGAGTGCTGCACTGTCAGAAGGTCAGTACTGAGAGAGCACCGCGCTGTCAGAGAGCAGTACTGAGGGAGTGTCGCACTCTCAGAGGGTCAGTACTGAGGGAGTGCTGCACTGTCAGAGGGTCAGTACTGAGGCAGTGCTGCACTGTCAGAGGGTCAGTACTGAGGGAGTGCAGCACTGTAAGAGGGTCAGTACTGAGGGAGTGCCGCAGTGTCAGAGGGTCAGTACTGAGGGAGCGCCGCACTGTCAGAGAGTCAGTACTGAGGGAGTGCCGCACTGTCAGACGGTCAGTACTGAGGGAGTGCTGCACTGTCAGAGGGTCAGTACTGAGGGAGCGCCGCACTGTCAGAGGGTCAGTACTGAGGGAGCGCCGCACTGTCAGAGGGTCAGTACTGAGGGAGTGCCGCACTGTCAGAGGGTCAGTGCTGAGGGAGTGCTGCACTGTCAGAGGGTCAGTACTGAGGGAGTGCTGCACTGTCAGAGGGTCAGTACTGAGGGAGCGCCGCACTGTCAGAGGGTCAGTACTGAGGGAGCGCCGCACTGTCAGAGGTTCAGTACTGAGGGAGTGCTGCACTGTCACAGGGTCAGTACTGAGGGAGTGCTGCACTGTCAGAGGATCAGTACTGAGGGAGTGTTGCACTGTCAGAGGGTCAGTACTGAGATGGTGCTGCACTGTCAGAGGGTCAGTAATGAGGGAGTGCTGCACTGTCAGAGGGTCAGTACTGAGGTAGTGCTGCACTGTCAGAGGGTCAGGAATGAGGGAGTGCAGCACTGTCAGAGGGTCAATACTGAGGGAGAGCCGCACTGTCAGAGGGTCAGTACTGAGGGAGTGCCGCACTGTCAGATGGTCAGTACTGATGGAGTGCCGCACTGTCAAAGGGTCAGTACTGAGGGAGTGCTGCACTGTCAGAGGGTCACTACTGAGGGAGTGCTGCACTGTCAGAGGGTCAGTACTGAGGGAGAGCCGCACTGTCAGAGTGTCAGTACTGAGGGAGTGCTGCACTGTCAGAGGGTCAGTACTGAAGGAATGCCGCACTGTCAGAGGGTCAGTACTGAGGGAGTGCCGCACTGTCAGAGGGTCAGTACTGAGGGAGCGCTGCACTGTTAGCGAGCAGTACTGAGGGAATGCTGCACTGTCAGAGGGTCAGTACTGAGGAAGTGCCGCACTGTCAGAGGGTCAGTACTAATGGAGTGCTGCACAGTCAGAGGTTCAGTACTGAGGGAGTGCCGCACTGTCAGAGGGTTAGTACTGAGGGAGTGCTGCACTGTCAGAGGGTCAGTACTGAGGGAGTGCTGCACTGTCAGAGGTTCATGACTGAGGGGGTGCTGCACTGTCAGAGGGTCAGTACTGAGGGAGTGCCGCACTGTCAGAGGGTCAGCACTGAGGGAGTGCTGCACTGTCAGAGGGTCAGTACTGAGGGAGTGCTGCACTGTCTGAGGGTCAGTAATGAAGGAGTGCTGCACTGTCAGTGGGTCAGTACTGAGGGAGCGCTGCACTGTCAGAGGGTCAGTAATGAAGGAGTGCTGCACTGTCAGAGGGTCAGTTCTGAGGGAGTGTTGCACTGTCAGAGGGTCAGTACTGAGGTAGTGCTGCATTGTCAGAGGGTCAGTATTGAGGGAGTGCTGCACTGTCAGAGGGTGAGCACTGAGGGTGAGCCGCACTGTCAGAGGGCCAGTACTGAGGGAGTGCCGTACTGTCAGAGGGTCAGTACTGAGGGAGTGCTGCACTGTCAGAAGGTCAGTACTGAGAGAGCACCGCGCTGTCAGAGAGCAGTACTGAGGGAGTGTCGCACTGTCAGAGGGTCAGTACTGAGGGAGTGCTGCACTGTCAGAGGGTCAGTACTGAGGCAGTGCTGCACTGTAAGAGGGTCAGTACTGAGGGAGTGCCGCAGTGTCAGAGGGTCAGTACTGAGGGAGCGCCGCACTGTCAGAGAGTCAGTACTGAGGGAGTGCCGCACTGTCAGACGGTCAGTACTGAGGGAGTGCCGCACTGTCAGAATGTCAGTACTGAGGGAGTGCTGCACTGTCAGAGGGTCAGTACTGAAGGAATGCCGCACTGTCAGAGGGTCAGTACTGAGGGAGTGCCGCACTGTCAGAGGGTCAGTACTGAGAGAGCGCTGCACTGTTAGCGAGCAGTACTGAGGGAATGCTGCACTGTCAGAGGGTCAGTACTGAGGGAGTGCCGCACTGTCAGAGGGTCAGTACTAATGGAGTGCTGCACTGTCAGAGGGTCAGTACTGAGGGAGTGCCGCACTGTCAGAGGGTCAGTACTGAGGGAGTGCTGCACTGTCAGAAGGTCAGTACTGAGAGAGCACCGCGCTGTCAGAGAGCAGTACTGTGGGAGTGTCGAACTCTCAGAGGGTCAGTACTGAGGGAGTGCTGCACTGTCAGAGGGTCAGTACTGAGGCAGTGCTGCACTGTCAGAGGGTCAGTACTGAGGGAGTGCAGCACTGTAAGAGGGTCAGTACTGAGGGAGTGTCGCAGTGTCAGAGGGTCAGTACTGAGGGAGCGCCGCACTGTCAGAGAGTCAGTACTGAGGGAGTGCCGCACTGTCAGACGGTCAGTACTGAGGGAGTGCTGCACTGTCAGAGGGTCAGTACTGAGGGAGCGCCGCACTGTCAGAGGGTCAGTACTGAGGGAGCGCCGCACTGTCAGAGGGTCAGTACTGAGGGAGAGCTGCACTGTCAGATGGTCAGTACTGAGGGAGTGCCGCACTGTCAGAGGGTCAGTACTGAGGGAGTGCTGCACTGTCAGAGGGTCAGTACTGAGGGAGTGCCGCACTGTCAGAGGTTCAGTACTGAGGGAGTGCTGCACTGTCAGAGGGTCAGTACTGATGTGGTGCTGCACTGTCAGAGGGTCAGTACTGAGGGAGCGCCGCACTGTCAGAGGGTCAGTACTGAGGGAGCGCCGCACTGTCAGAGGTTCAGTACTGAGGGAGTGCTGCACTGTCAGAGGGTCAGTACTGAGGGAGTGCCGCACTGTCAGAGGGTCAGTACTGAGGGAGTGCCGCACTGTCAGAGGGTCAGTACTGAGGGAGTGCTGCACTGTCAGAGGGTCAGTACTGAGGGTGTGTTGCACTGTCAGAGGGTTAGTACTGAGGGAGTGCTGCACTGTCAGAGGGTCAGTACTGAGGGAGTGCGGCACTGTCAGAGAGTCAGTACTGAGGGAGTGCTGCACTGTCAGAGGGTCAGTACTGAGGGAGTGCCGCACTGCCACAGGGTCAGTACTGAGGGAGTGTTGCACTGTCAGAGGGTCAATACTGAGGGAGTGCTGCACTATCAGAGGGTCAGTACTGAGGGAGTGCCGCACTGTCAGAGGGTCAGTACTGAGGGAGTGCCGCACTGTCAGAGGGTCAGTACTGAGGGAGTGCCGCACTGTCAGAGGGTCAGTACTGAGGGAGTGCCGTACTGTCAGAGGGACGGTACTGAGGGAGTGCTGCACTGTCAGAGGGTCAGTACTGAGGGAGAGCCGCACTGTCAGAGTGTCAGTACTGAGGGAGTGCCGCACTGTCAGATGGTCAGTACTGATGGAGTGCCGCACTGTCAGAATGTCAGTACTGAGGGAGCGCTGCACTGTCAGAGGGTCTGTTCTGAGGGAGTGTTGCACTGTCAGAGGGTCAGTACTGAGGTAGTGCTGCACTGTCAGAGGGTCAGTATTGAGGGAGTGCTGCACTGTCAGAGGGTGAGCACTGAGGGTGAGCCGCACTGTCAGAGGGCCAGTGCTGAGGGAGTGCCGTACTGTCAGAGGGTCAGTACTGAGGGAGTGCCGCACTGTCAGACGGTCAGTACTGAGGGAGTGCTGCACTGTCAGAGGGTCAGTACTGAGGGAGCGCCGCACTGTCAGAGGGTCAGTACTGAGGGAGTGCTGCACTGACAGAAGGTCAGTACTGAGAGAGCACCGCGCTGTCAGAGAGCAGTACTGAGGGAGTGTCGCACTGTCAGAGGGTCAGTACTGAGGGAGTGCTGCACTGTCAGAGGGTCAGTACTGAGGGAGTGCTGCACTGTCAGAGGGTCAGTACTGAGGGAGTGCAGCACTGTAAGAGGGTCAGTACTGAGGGAGTGCCGCAGTGTCAGAGGGTCAGTACTGAGGGAGCGCCGCACTGTCAGAGAGTCAGTACTGAGGGAGTGCCGCACTGTCAGAGGGTCAGTACTGAGGGAGTGCTGCACCGTCAGAGGGTCTGTACTGAGGGAGTGCCGCACTGTCAGAGGGTCAGTACTGAGGGAGTGCTGAACTGTCAGAGGGTCAGTACTGAGGGAGTGCTGCACTGTCAGAGGGTCAGTACTGAGGGAGTGCTGCACTGTCAGAGGGTCAGTACTGAGGGAGTGCCGCACTGTCAGAGGGTCAGTACTGAGGGAGTGCTGCACTGACAGAAGGTCAGTACTGAGAGAGCACCGCGCTGTCAGAGAGCAGTACTGAGGGAGTGTCGCACTGTCAGAGGGTCAGTACTGAGGGTGTGCTGCACTGTCAGAGGATCAGTACTGAGGGAGCGCTGCACCGTCAGAGGGTCAGTACTCAGGGAGTGCCGCACTGTCAGAGGGTCAGTACTCAGGGTGTGCCGCACTGTCAGAGGGTTAGTACTGAGGGAGTGCCGCACTGTCAGAGGGTCAGTACTGAGGGAGTGCCGCACTGTCAGAGGGTCAGTACTGAGGGAGTGCCGCACTGTCAGAGGGACAGTACTGAGGGAGTGTTGCACTGTCAGAGGGTCAGTACTGAGGGAGTGCTGCACTGTCAGAGGGTCAGTACTGAGGGAGTGCCGCACTGTTAAAGGGTCAGTACTGAGGGAGCGCCGCACTGTCAGAGGGTCAGTACTGAGGGAGTTCCGCACTGTTAAAGGGTCAGTACTGAGGGAGCGCCGCACTGTCAGAGGGTCAGTACTGAGGGAGTGCTGCACTGTCAGAGGGTCAGTACTGAGGGAGTGCTGCACTGTCAGAGGGTCAGTACTGAGGGAGTGCCGCACTGTTAAAGGGTCAGTACTGAGGGAGCGCCGCACTGTCAGAGGGTCAGTACTGAGGGAGTGCTGCACTGTCAGAGGGTCAGTACTGAGGGAGTGCCGCACTGTTAAAGGGTCAGTACTGAGGGAGCGCCGCACTGTCAGAGGGTCAGTACTGAGGGAGTGCTGCACTGTCAGAGGGTCAGTACTGAGGGAGTGCCGCACTGTTAAAGGGTCAGTACTGAGGGAGCGCCGCACTGTCAGAGGGTCAGTACTGAGGGAGTGCTGCACTGTCAGAGGGTCAGTACTGAGGGAGTGCCGCACTGTTAAAGGGTCAGTACTGAGGGAGCGCCGCACTGTCAGAGGGTCAGTACTGAGGGAGTGCTGCACTGTCAGAGGGTCAGTACTGAGGGAGCGCCGCACTGTCAGAAGTGCTGCCTTTGTGGTGAGCTGTTTAATCGAAGCCCCTTTGGTCTCGCAGGGGAATTGAAATGTTTGAGAGGAAGGGGACTCTCTCTGGCATCCTGCCCCATATTTGTCACTCATCGACTCCACTAAAATAATGACCGATCAGGTCCTAATATTGTGGCAGTTAGTGGGATCTTGCTGTGTACATTTGGCTTTGGTGTTTCCCAGTTCACCACGGTGCTCACACAGCCGACAGAAAAAAGCAATTCCTTGGCTGAAAGGTCGTTCAGATTGGGGCCGGGGTCGTCCGCTCACCGTGCCCGTTTCCTGGTGCGGCGCCCCCCACACCCACCCCCCAGCCCGCCTTCAGCGGGATCCTCCCTGCCGGCAGCCAGCCAATGGGGTTTCCCATTGTGGGCACCCCCACGCCGCGGGGGAATCCGCGGGCGAGGGCGCGCTGCCGGAGTGGCAGGGGATACCACCCGCGCGGAACCTAGCCCTCCATCTCAACACAAACCATCGACGTCTGAGCTGTTTGAGGCTAATGCAAAAAAATAACCTTCGAGCAGGACTAGCCGCCACGATGGATTGTCAGGGGAAGAGACCAATCAGCAATATCTTCCAATCCAGCCAATGAAACGTGTCATTCAGGCAAACGCACAACCACCTCAGCAACCAGGCTGAGGACCCAAGATTGGGTTTCATTCAGCACAAAACCTTAATCCTCTTGTGATAAATCAAATTCATAAATTGGCGGCAAACTTAAACCAGCCGAGATAAACCAGGGCGGAATAATGTGTCTGTTTTTAAAAACACGTTTTATTTTAATCCTGCGTTTGCTGTAGCTTTTCAACAGAAGTTAAACACGTTGAAATGTGCAGGAGATTGTTAAATGTGGGCCTGAGAACGTGGACATTCTGCCAGCGACGGAAAGACTCTCTCAGGAAGCTTGGCTCTGTGTGGGTGCTGGTGACCGGCTGATAAGATCGTAGACGCTGACACCTGACAAAATGCCAGGACTGAACTCGCAGTTTTAATGGGTTTTCTTGTGTTGACCTGCCAGTAACAGCACAATTCATAGCCTCTATCAGCAAATCATTGCGTCTTTATCGAGCCAATCAGCATCCAGACATCTCTAACTCCTTATTCAAATGCTACCTCCCGTATTTACTCAGCCGAGCCTCAGCATTGCTGCACAGATTACCCTGTGGCCCTCCACTGCACAGATATTTGAGCAAATAATCTAGGTTGACACTCTCGGTGCAGAGCCAGAGGGTCAGTACTGAGGGAGTGCCGCACTGTCAGAGGGTCAGTACTGAGGGAGTGCCGCACTGTCAGAGGGTCAGTACTGAGGGACGGCTGCACTGTCAGAGGGTCAGTACTGAGGGAGTGCCGCACTGTCAGAGGGTCAGTACTGAGGGAGTGCCGCACTGTCAGAGGGTCAGTACTGAGGGAGTGCCGCACTGTCAGAGGGTCAGTACTGAGGGAGTGCCGCACTGTCAGAGGGTCAGTACTGAGGGAGTGCCGCACTGTCAGAGGGTCAGTACTGAGGGAGTGCTGCACTGTCAGAGGGTCAGTACTGAGGGAGTGCCGCACTGTCAGAGGGTCAGTACTGAGGGAGTGCTGCACTGTCAGAGGGTCAGTACTGAGGGGGTGCGACACTGTCAGAGAGTCAGTACTGAGGGAGTGCTGCACTGTCAGAGGATCAGTACTGAGGGAGTGCTGCACTGTCAGAGGGTCAGTACTGAGGGAGTACTGGGAAAAAGAGGGGAAATCGACCGTGGCTATCTAAGGAAATAAGGGAGAGTATCAAATTGAAGGAAATAGCATACAAAGTAGCAAAGATCAGTGGGAGACTAGAGGACTGGGAAATCTTTAGGGGGCATCAGAAAGCCACTAAAAAAGCTATAAAGAAGAGTAAGATAGATTATGAGAGTAAACTTGCTCAGAATATAAAAACAGATAGTAAAAGTTTCTACAAATACATAAAACAAAAAAGAGTGGCTAAGGTAAATATTTGTCCTTTAGAGGATGAGAGGGGAGATTTAATAATGGGAGATGAGGAAATGGCTGAGGAACTGAACAGGTTTTTTGGGTCGGTCTTCACAGTGGAAGACACAAATAACATGCCAGTGACTGATGGAAATGAGTCTATGACAGGTGAGGACCTTGAGAGGATTGTTATCACCAAGGAGGTAGTGATGGGCAAGCTAATGGGGCTAAAGGTAGACAAGTCTCCTGGACCTGATGGAATGCATCCCAGAGTGCTAAAAGAGATGGCTAGGGTAATTGCAAATGCACTAGTGATAATTTACCAAAATTCACTAGTCTCTGGGGTGGTCCTGGCGGATTGGAAATTAGCAAACGTGACACCACTGTTTAAAAGAGGAGGTAGGCAGAAAGCGGGTAATTATAGGCCATTGAGCTTAACTTCGGTAGTAGGGAAGATGCTGGAATCTATCATCAAGGAACAAATAGCGAGGCATCTGGATGGAAATTGTCCCATTGGGCAGACGCAGCATGGCTTCATAAAGGGCAGGTCGTGCCTAACTAATTTAGTGGAATTTTTTGAGGACATTAACAGTGCGGTAGATAACGGGGAGCCAATGGATGTGGTATATCTGGATTTCCAGAAAGCCTTTGACAAGGTGCCACACAAAAGGTTGCTGCATAAGATAAAGATGCATGGCATTAAGGGGAAAGTAGTAGCATGGATAGAGGATTGGTTAATTAATAGAAAGCAAAGAGTGGGGATTAATGGGTGTTCTCTGGTTGGCAATCAGTAGCTAGTGGTGTCCCTCAGGGATCAGTGTTGGGCCCACAACTGTTCACAATTTACATAGATGATTTGGAGTTGGGGACCAAGGGCAATGTGTCCAAGTTTGCAGACGACACTAAGATAAGCGGTAAAGCAAAAAGTGCAAAAAGTCAGAGAGTCAGTACTGAGGGAGTGCTGCACTGTCAGAGGGTCAGTACTGAGGGAGTGCTGCACTGTCAGAGGGTCAGTACTGAGGGAGTGCCGCACTGTTTGAAGTCCTAGTTTTTAGATGAGGTGTTAAACTCAGACTCCATTTGATCTCTCAGGTCGAGGAGAAAGATCGCATGGCCACTATTTCCAAGGAGAGCAGTGAAGCCCTCTCCTGACAACCCGCACATATTTATCCCAGATAATGTCACTAAAACAGATGAACTGGTCATTATGACAGTGTTGCCTGTGGGAACTTGCTGTACATAAATTTCCTGCCATGTTTCCTACATTATGACTACAACTGGATTTCAAAAGTACTTCATTGACCTTAACGCTCTTTATGTTGTTGTAATGTTGTGAAAGGCGCCATACTAATGCAGTTTCTTGCTGATGGTTCTCAGCTGTTCCTGGCAGTGACACATTATTCTGTATTCAACAGGTGACCTCGTGGCTTTGAAGAACACAAAGTTTGTGTTGAAGGAAGGCGTGTGCTACAAAGTGAAAATACACTTCAAAGTCAGTCTCACATTCTTTCATTTCCTTATTTGGCATTGATTGGTTTGTGTCACTCACCGCAGACTCAGCTCCCCTCAAAGCCATGCGTCTCTCCTCCAATCCCAGCCTATCCTGAAGCCAGGAAGAGGCTATTCAGCCACTCGAGCGAGCTCTGTAATTTTATTGGAGCTCGGTTGAGCTCTTTCCACATCATTTCTGTCATGTTATGTACTCTGGGATAACACAGGCTGCAACTGGATGCCGCTTTAACCAAAAGTTACTGCAGACCTTGAAGTTAGTTCAATCTGATTTATTGAACCAGTAGCATAGTTAGCACAGTTCTCTTTGAGTTCGACTCTCTGCTAACCTCAGTGTGGTTACTGTGCCTGACTGAACCAGACTAGCTCTTCGCCACGTGCTGGAGGTGTGATACTGTACATACACCCTGACTCACTCTGTAGATGTTCATCAGTGGAAAGAGGCGGAGAGTGAGCGCCTCGTGCCTTTGATAGTGAGATATCACCCCTGAGTGTCCTGCCTGCTCATTGGTCATGTCCTGTTCTCTGTGTTCATTAGCTGCCTGTCTGTGCCTGTCTGTATATCATTATCTGCATGTCTGCATATCATGACAAATTCAAATCCTTTGTTATTGGACACACCTTGATTAGATCACCCTTTAATCGTGTACAGATCACATCTTAATCTTCTAGGAACATAGGAACAGGAGTGGGCCATTCAGCCCCTCAAGCCTGTCCCACCATTTAATGAGATCATGGCTAATCTGTGACCTAACGCCACACACCTGCCTTGGCCCCATATCCCTTAATATCTTTGCCCAACAAAAATCTATCTCAGATTTAAAATAAACTGTTTAAGCTTCAGCTGCTGTGTGTGTGGGAGAGAATTCCAAAACGCTACCACCTTTGAGTGAAGAAGTTC